>NC_133426.1:93705000-94905000 GCF_049350105.2 Macaca mulatta | reverse complement strand
AGAGAAGAATCAAATAGATGCAATAAAAAATGATAAAGGGGATATCACCACTGACTGCACAGAAATACAAACTACCATCAGAGAATACTATAAACACCTCTATGCAAATAAACTGGAAAATTTAGAAGAAATGAATAAATTCCTGGACACATACACTCTCCCAAGACTAAACCAGGAAGAAGTTGAATCCCTGAATAGACCAATAGCAGGCTCTGATATTGAGGCAATAATTAATAGCCTACCAACCAAAAAAAGTCCAGGACCAGATGGATTCAGAGCCGAATTCTACCAGAGGTACAAGGAGGAACTAGTACCATTCCTTCTGAAACTATTCCAATCAATAGAAAAAGAGGGACTCCTCCCTAACTCATTTTATGAGGCCAACATCATCCTTACCAAAGCCTGGCAGAGACACAACAAAAAAAGAGAGTTTTAGACCAATATCCCTGATGGACATTGACGCAAAACTCCTCAATAAAATGCTGGCAAACTGAATCCAGCAGCACATCAAAAAGCTTATCCACCATGATCAAGTGGGCTTCATCCCTGGGAGGCAAGGCTGCTTCAACATTTGCAAATCAATAAATCTAATCCAGCATATAAACAGAACCAAAGACAAAAACTGCATGATTATCTCAATAGATGCAGAAAAGACGTCTGACAAAATTCAACAGCCCTTCAGGCTAAAAACTCTCAATAAATTTGGTATTGATGGAACGTGCCTCAAAATAAAAAGAGCTGTTTATGACAAACCCACAGCCAATATCATACTGAATGGGCAAAAACTGGAAGCATTCCCCTTGAAAACTGGCACAAGACAGGAATGCCCTCTCTCACCATTGCCATTCAACATAGTGTTGGAAGTTCTGGCCAGGGTAATCATGCAAGAGAAAGAAATAAAAGGTATTAGATTAGGAAAGGAAGAAGTCAAATTGTCCCTCTTTTCAGATGACATGATTGTATATTTAGAAAACCCCATTGTCTCAGCCCAAAATCTCCTTAAGCTGATAAGCAACTTCAGCAATGTCTCAGGATACAAATTCAATGTGCAAAAATCACAAGCATTCCTATACACCAATAACAGACAAACAGAGAGCCAAATCATGAGTGAACTCCCATTCGCAATTGCTTCAAAGAGCATAAAATACCTAGGAATCCAACTTACAAGAGATGTGAAGGACCTCTTCAAGGAGAACTACATATCACTGCTCAACAAAATAAAAGAGGACACAAACAAATAGAACATACTATGCTCATGGATGGGAAGAATGAATATCATGAAACTGCCTATACTGCCCAAGGTAATTTATAGATTCAATGCCATCCCCATTAAGCTACCAATGACTTTCTTCACAGAATTGGAAAAAAACTACTTTAAAGTTCATATGGAACCAAAAAAGAGCCCGCATTGCCAAGACAATTCTAAACCAAAAGAACAAAGTTGGAAGCATCATGCTACCTGACTTCAAACTATACTACAAGGCTACAGTAACCAAAACAGCATGGTACTGATACCAAAACAGAGATATAGACCAACAGAACAGAACAGAGCCCTCAGATATAATACCACACATCTACAACCATCTGATCTTTGACAAACCTGACAAAAACAAGAAATGGGGAAAGGATTCCCTATTTAATAAATGGTGCTGGGAAAACTGACTAGCCATAAGTAGAAAGCGGAAACTGGATCTCTTCCTTACACCGTATACAAAAATTAATTCAAGATGGATTAGAGACTTAAATGTTAGACCTAAAACCATAAAAACCCTAGAAGAAAACCTAGGCAATAACATTCAGGACACAGGCATAGGCAAGGACTTCATGTCTAAGACACCAAAAGCAGTGGTAACAAAAGCCAAAATTGACAAATGGGATCTAATTAAACTAAAGAGCTTCTGCACAGCAAAATAAACTACCATCAGAGTAAACAGGCAACCTACAGAAAGGGAGAAAATTTTTGTAATCTACTCAACTGACAAAGGGCTAATATCCAGAACCTACAAAGAACTCAAACAAATTTACAAAAAAAAAAAAAAAAAAAAAAACATCAAAAAGTGGGCAAAGGATATGAACAGACAGTTCTCAAAAGAGGACATTTATGCAGCCAACAGACACACACAAAAATGCTCATCATCACTAGCCATCAGAGATATGCAAATCAAAACCACAATGATATACCATCTCACACCAGTTAGAATGGCAATCATTAAAAAGTCAGGAAACAATAGGTGCTGGAGAGGATGTGGAGAAATAGGAACACTTTTACACTGTTGGTTGGACTGTAAACTAGTTCAGCCACTGTGGAAGACAGTGTGGCGATTGCTCAAGGATCTAGAACTAGAAATACCATTTGACCTAGCCATCCCATTATTGGGTATATACCCAAAGGATTATAAATCATGCTGCTATAAAGACACAAGCATACATATGTTTACTGCAGCACTATTCACAATAGCAAAGACTTGGAACCAATCCAAATGTCCATCAGTGACAGACTGATTAAGAAAATATGGCACATATACAACATGGAATACTATGCAGCCATAAGAAAGGATGAGTTTGTGTCCTTTGTAGGGACATGGATGCAGCTGGAAACCATCATTCTCAGCAAACTGTCGCAAGAACAGAAAAACCAAACACTGCATGTTCTCATTCATAGGTGGGAATTAAACAATGAGAACACTTGGATACAGGAAGGAGAACATCACACACCGGGGCCTGTTGTTGGGTGGGGGGAGGAGGGGATAGCATTAGGAGACATACCTAATGTAAATGACGAGTTAATGGGTGCAGCACACCAACATGACACATGTATACATATGTAACAAACCTGTACATTGTACACATGTACCCTAGAACATAAGGTATAAAAATAATTAATAAATAAAATTCATTGTAGATTTTATATATGTGTTGAGGAAAAGAATAAATTGCAGGGCTCTGGATGTCAAAAAATTTCTTAATGTTTCTTAAGATCTAGAAATCATGCTGCATACTCACCTATAGACATAGGCAGAGAGAAAATTTGACATTGGGGTCACAGTCAAAGAAACAAATGTCATCTTCCTGAATCTGTAAAAGATATAATTAAGGATGTAATATAAATAATAAAACTGCATCAGTACAGAATGAGAAAATGTCAATTTTCATCCTGGACACAAAGCAAGTTATAAATAAATGTTTGTTAAATTACTACCTGACTGAATGAATAAATGTAATTATGGGAAATAGTAATATGAGATATATTTTTCTTCTTTAAATTTTTAATTTTTGTGTGTACAAACTAGGTGTATATATTTGTAGGGTACAATAAAAATTTAATATAGGCATGAAATGCATAATAATATCATGGTAAATGTGATATCTATTCTGTAAAGCATGTATCCTTCGTGTTACAAAAGATCCAATTTTACTGTATTTAAAAATGTACAATTGTTATTATTGACTATAGGTACCCTGTTCTGCCATAAAATAGCATGTCTTATTCATTCTTTTAAACTTTTTTTACCCATTTACCATCTCCACTTCCCCCCAGACCACCCACAAGCTTTCTCAGCCTCTGGTAATCATCCTTCTGCTTTCTACATCAATGAGTTCAATTATTTTGACTTTTAGAACCCACAAATAAGTGAGAACATGCAATGTTTGTCTTTCTGTGTTGGGCTCATTTCACTTAACATAATGACCTTTCAGTTAAATCCATGTTGTTGCAAATGACTGGATCTAGTTCTTTTTTGTGGCTGAATAGTATTTCATCGTGTATAAGCATCACATTTTCTTTATCAATTCATCCATCGGTGGGCAATTAGGTTGCTTCCAAATCTTGGCTATTTTGAATAACTAGTGCTGTGATAAATATAGGGGTGCAGATATCTCTTCAATATACTAATTTCCTTTCTTTTGGGTATATATTCAGCAGTGGGATTGCTGGACCATATGGTTGTTCTATGTTTAGTGTTTGAGGAACATCCAAACTGTTCTCTGTAGTAGTTATACTAATTAACATTCTCACCTACAGTGTACAAGGGTTCTCTTTTCTCCACACTCTCACCAGCTTTTGTTATTGCCTTTCTTCTGGATAAATATCATTTTAACTGGGCAAGATCATATGTCATTGTAGTTTTAGTTTTGACCTGCATTTCTCTGATGAAAAATAATGTTTGCCACCTTTTCATCTACCTGTTTGCCATTTGTATGTCTTCTTTTGAGAAACATCAGTTGAGATCTTTTGCCCATTTTTAATTGGATTATTCAAATTTTTCCTGTAAAGTTGTTTGAGTTCCTTATATATTTTGATTGTTAGTCCCTTGTCATATGGTTAGTCTGCAAATATTGTCTCCCATTCTGTGGGCTATTGTATTAGTCCATTCTTGCACTGCTATAAAGAACTACCTGAAACTGGATAATTTATAAGGAAAAGAGAAATAATTGACTCACAGTTCCACAGGCTCTACAAGAAGCATGGTTGGTGAGCCCTCAGGAAACTTGCAATCACAGTAGAAGGTAAAGGGGAAGTGGGCAGGTCTTACATGGCCAGAGAGGGAGAAAGAGAGAGCAAGGGGAGTGCTACATACTTTTAAACAATCAGATCTTATAGAACTCACTCACCATCATGAGAGCAGCAAGTGGGACATCTTCTTTCATGATCCAACCACCTCCCACTAGGCCCCTCCTCCAATACTGGGGATTACAATTCAATATGAGATTTGGGTGGGAACACAAATCCAAACCATATCCTTTGTCTCTTCACTTTTTTTATTTTTATTTTTTCTTTGCTGTACAGAAGCTTTATGTCTTGATGGATCCCACTTGTCCATATTTTCTTTGCTTGCCTACATTTGTGGGGTATTACTTAATAAATCTTTCGCTAATCTAAGGTCCTGGAGAGTTTTCCCAAAATATTATTTCAGTGGTTTCATAGTTTGAGGTCTTAGATTTAAGTCTTTAAGCCACTTTGATATGATTTTTATATATGGCAAGGGATGGGGTCTAGTTTCATGCTTCTGCATATGAATATCCAGTTTTCCCAGCACCATTTATTGAAGAGACTGTCCTTTCCACAATGCAAGTTCTTGGCATCTTTGTCAAAAATGAATTCACTGTAGATATATAGATCTGTTTCTGGGTTGTCTATTATATTCCATTGGTCTATGTGTCTGTTTTTATGCCAGTACTATGCTGTTTTGGTTACAATAGCTCTGTAGTATAATTTGAAGTCAGGTAACGTGATTTTTCCAGTTTTGTTCTTTTAGCTCAGTATAACTGTGGCTATTTTATATTTTGTGGTTTTATTTAATTTTAGGATTGTTTTCTGTTTCTGTTAAGAATGTCATTGACAATTTGGTAAGGATTACATTGAATCTATAGGTTGCCTTGGGTAGTATGAACATTTTAACAATGCTGATTCTTGGTAGTATGAACATTTTAACAATACTGATTCTTCTAATCCATGATCATGAAACATCTTTTCAACAACAGAAAACAATCCAAAAAAGAAACCGAATGTAATCACATTAGCTATAAATAAAATTAAAAACCTAGGGATTACTTTAACAAGAAAAGTAAAATATTTCTACAATAGAAACTATAAAATACTGATGAACGAAATTGAAGGGATTATTCTGCCAATTATTTAGAACTTATGTGTCAGGCCCTTTGCCAAAATTTTGTACTTACTTGACTTTAACAAATACGACAAAAACAAATTATAACGGCCTATTGCCCTCAGTTAGTATGTAGTGTAAATTAGACCTTATCCTTGACAACCCTACCAGGCTTCTACCACGTACTTTAAATTTTTCAGTGGATATTTACACTCAAGTTCAAATTCTTAATTCAATCTCTAAAAATTTAAGTAGCTATCTTCCATTCAAAAACTATGTCCTCATCTGTCTTACCCAATTTAATCTATGATAATATAATTTTGTCAAGTACAAGGCTCACAAATTAAAGATGTATTTAAATTTTCTTCTCCTTTTACTTTATCTTTCACACATGTATAATCAACCACTGAGGTCTGTTGTTTATTCTTTCAAAACATTTTTCCTTATTTTTATGTCTACATTGCAGTACTACTACCACAACTGTATTTTAAACTGTATTTTAAATCAACAGATCTAAAATGCTCTCTAATATAATATCTACCTCTCCCTGATAAAAGAGTTTTTGTTTGAGGTGGAATTTGTGGGAGGAAATTTGGTCAGTGAGAAGGGAAATGTCCCTGTATTTAAAAATTATATTATATTTGGATATTTTAAACACTGTCTTCTAAACTGCAGGTTTGTCTCTAACAAACTTGTAAAATTTTACAGCTATAAGAAACCTTAAAAATTATCTAGTCTAACACCCTAATTTTTCAAATGAGAAAACAATTATATAGCAGTTAAATGACTTGTGTGGGGTCTTTCAATTTGTACAAAACTATCTAAATTGTATCTAATTGTCTTTCCGCTCCATATACGTCTCATTGTTTGGATTCATTTGCAAACTATTTGTGATGTGTGTATGTAAATATGTGCGTGTCTGTATGTCTTAACATTTTGGTTCTTCACATACCTGAAAACTAACCGTTAATCATGGCCTCAGAAACTTCAATTCTGAGTCAAGTTTATGCTTTTGACTACACATTTTCTTCTGTTCATTATATAGTCTTGTCTCTGAATTAAACCTTCCCAGATAAAGACAGATTTCTATAATTTCTACTTAATATCTCAAATCTATAATTGCATTTTGGAAAGCATTTACTATACTCAAACATATTTTTTGAACATATGAATGTTAGTTAGAAACCCATGGTTTTCTAAGGGTTTGAAAAATTAATTATCATAATTTTCTAAGCCTAAAGCTTAAACATAGAAATGTAAAATTTTTAGACATTCACCTTTGCAGTGCCACTTTTCTAATATTCATGAATTTCTCCCATGCATCTACAAGTTTTTAGAACTAGTAAGTAGTTACTTTACAATAACCTCATTCATTTTCAGCACCCCAGGAAGCAAGATATTAGGTCTTATGTATTTGAATACATCAAGAATATTCAAATTACTTTTTTAGTAGGTCTTCCTGTAGTCTGCTGTACCAGCATATTTGATAAATAAGATTAGTATCTTCTCACAGTAGCTATAAGTTATAGGACAAGAAATACAACAATTCTTTAACAATTTTATTTTTAACTCTCAACTTGCTGTGTTGATATAATTGCTTTATTTTTTCAGCATATATTCTTTCCTCTTTCATGCATGACTATTAATAGTGAAAAAGCTTATTCTTTTCTTTAAAGAAATCGCTCTATTCTTATTTTTATATACCTCTATTAAATGCTATTTAAGGACATTTTACTGGTCTCATCTTACAATTTGTCCTTAGCAAGGCATAAAATATTTTCTTAAACAAAGAAAGAAAACATGCAGTTTCTCAGTAATGTTTGTTGGAAGATGTGAAACATATGAGTGGGGCTTCTTGGGTTGAGCTTTTCCCTTAAATCAAAAACAAAAACAAACAAAAAAAACCAGTACAATGAATTTTTGATTATTGGCCTTTGATATTTCATATGCCATCATTTAACTCATCAAAAACTACTTAACTTTCTATTTTCTGAGGCCTTTATTAAGTTGGTTAACTGTTTTTTAAAATCCTTCATCTAAAGAAAAACCTATTTTTCTTTGACTTTAAAGTGATGAATTGAAAAATTGAGATCAATATCAATATTAATTTATCGTATCCTAATGTCTACCATGTCTATTTATACATTTTTATACTCATAAAAATCGTGGTAAACTAATCTTCATTTCTTTATGTTTTAGGATTATTTTTATTTTGTCAAAGATTTTAATAAGTTTAACTATTTAATCCAGCTGCCACCTCTGAACCATGATTTTATTGATATGTTACATATTGATCTGGGAATATACTTCAGCTTTATTCATTGTGGTTTATTTATTTAGTCACTTGGTATATTAAGAAGCTGATTCTGTTTTTTTCTGATGTTTACTGCAATGTACATTTCTAAATTCTTAATAGAAATACATTAAACTGCTATTACTGAGAGCATTCTTGGACCCAATACACTTGTAAAATTCATATACAATTTGGTATTCTTAACTTACATGAACCTTCAATCTTCCATTTTTAATCCAAAAAAATCGATATATATATATTTTTTTACTTTAACAAAATAGCACAGAAGAAATTAAAGCCAAAATGAGCAAGAAGTTTTTCATACATCCAGTTAACACCACAGGAGGGGGATGACAAGTTAATTGCCACTATGTCTTATATTTTAATTATATTAAAGTAATGAAATGCTCTTAAAACTAACAGAAGGATCAACATGTTAAAAATAAGTTCCTTCAAACTATTCGTTGACTTATACTTCAAGTAAAGTAAAATCCAACTATTCTAGAAAAGAAGACAAAAAGTTTACTAAGTTTATGGAAGGTGAGATTAACTAAACCAATAAAGGATTACATTGTTGAGGGAATGTGTGGCATTGATATTTTCAGAGCAAAATACTGACATAAAAGGGCAAAAGCTAAATCTCTATGCAAAAGCTAGGTCCTTGATTGTATTTTGGATTTCACTTAGTATTAAAAGGGTATTTTTTCTCATAAGCTTTAAAAGCATGAAAGCAACATATAGAGAGACTTACCTTGTGGAGATTAAATTATTTTGCTTTACAGGGTTTTTATAGCAGTATCCCAACCTTATTTTGACATCTTAAGATTGTGTTATAATATACAGCATCCAATCATATAGGAGAATGTGACGAAATACTACGGCCCATAAACTTTCTCACACTATGTACTTCTACTGCATTTTAATATGATCTCCCTACTTTATTCCTAAATCTGACACACTAAATTTCATTGTCTTCAGCAGTGTTGTTAGGATGAGTGCCCACTAAATATCAACCTTAAGTGGAGATGTCTGCACCTTGATGCTGCATTTTCTTTGCTTCAATTAACTTTAGTGCTTACTCATTTTCAATTAACTGTGTAATATCTGTTAATCAAGTCCCATTATTAACGCAGGGAATTTTTTCCAAGACATCAATACATGTTTTTGAAATATATAGTGTTAATCTCAGCACTTTGGGAGGCCTAGGTGGGTGGATCACTTGAGGCCAGAAGTTTGAGACCAGCCTGGCCAGCATGGCAAAACCCCGTCTCTACAAAAAAAAAAAAAAAAAAAGCCAGATGTGATGGTGCATGCCTGTAATCCCGGCTACTCCGGAGGCTGAGGCAGGAGAATCGCCTGAACCTGGGAGACAGAGGCTGCAGTGAGCTGAGATCGCACCACTGCACTCCAGCCTGGGCAACACAGCAAGACTCTGTCTCAAAAAATAGTAAGCATGTAGATTACTATACTATGACTTTAAAGGTGACTAGGGAGAGCAAGCATTAAAGGGCCTAATAAACAATACTAACAGTAAGAATCATTGTTTGTGTTTTCCCAATATTCATAATCATTTTCTCCTCTCTCTCTCTTATGGTTAGAAGCCAAATTTTTGTATGGGACAACATTGTACCAGTCTTAAGCAATGGATCAGAATGTATCTAATTCTAGGGGCTATACCACAGTGACTCATGCTTATAATCCCAGCACTTTTGGAGGCCAAGGAGGGCAGATTACCTGAGGTAAGGAGTTTGAGACCACTTGGCCAACATGGTGAAACTCTTTCTCTATTAAAAGTGCCAAAATTAGCTGGGCATGGTGGCGCATGGCTGTAGTCCCAGCTACTCAGGTGACTAAGGCAGGAGAATCATGTGAAATCATGTGAAACCGGGAGGCCAAGATTGAAGTGAGCCGAGATAGTGCCACTGACCCTTCAGCCTGGGCGACAGAGTAAACCTCCATCTTGGGGGTGGGGGGGGGGGCGGGGACGAATTTTTCTAATTCTATAAAAGCAATGTGTTACCCTATTTCTTAGGCTACATTATAGATATGAGTGTTCATGTGATCCAGTTCTAGAAGTCTGCCAGTTACCTTTGGAAAAACTTTGTATTTCCCAATTAAATTTTTTAAAAAATTTTTGAGACGGAGTCTCACCCTCTCACCCAGGCTGGAGTGCAGTGGTGTGATCTTGCCTCACTGCAAGCTCCGCTTCCTGGGTTCAGGCCGTTCTCCTGCCTCAGCCTCCTTAGCAGCTAGGACTACATGTGCCTGCAACCATGCCCGCCTAATTTTTTGTATTTTTAGTAGAGACGGGGTTTCACCTTGTTAGCCAGGATGGTCTCGATTTCCTGACCTCATGATACGCCCGCCTCGGCCTCCCAAAGTGCTGGGATTACAAGCGTGAGCCACCGCGCCCGGCCAGTGTTATTCCTTTTTATTCTCCAATTCTTCTGCATTGAATGTTGACGCAATAGCTAGAACTACAGCAGCCATCTTGAGATAAATGAAGGAAACCTCAGAAACACCAAGAGACACATAATAAATGCCAACAGAAAGTACTTACCGTATTACATTGTTTTATCTGGGAAAAAAGTAAACCAATGTTGACTAAGCAACAGCAGTTGTTTATATTGATATGATTATTATTTACAACAAAAGACACCTCAAATATATATCTTTTCTAAACATAATGTATTAGCCAGCCTTTGGTGCGGTAATAAGTAACTCACAAATCTCATGAATTGTAGTAAACACATATTTATCAGTACACAGTCTTTGAGTTGGCTATGATTCTATTTAGCTCTCCTGCTGTTGACTTGGTTTATATTCAGGCTGAACAGAGCGCTAAGGTTTGCATGATGTGTTCCTATCTTAGGACTGAGAGTGAATTAATGTCTGTTATATAAAACATTTTATTCTGCAAACATCTATCAGAACCTCATGAGAAGTGCGAATAATTAGCTTTTATTGGACATTTGTATATCACATTTGATCATATGCCATTGCACAAGCAGGTCACATACCTAAGCCTAACATTAATGGGGCATGAAAATATATTCATCCCACAGTAAAAGGGAAGAAAGGGGAGTGAAGATATTTTTAACAATATGCCCTTTACAACAAACAATTTTGAGAATTATTATAATTAATTCTTATGTAATTATTTATTCATCTTTATTTTTGTAACTATCAGTTCTAATATTTAAAAAGTATCAAAGTATAATGCTTTACGAAATATTTTACAGAAAAATCCCAGTAAGCATGGTGCTTTATCAAGAACAAATTACTATCAGAACACAAGGAAATTAATGGCTATAATTGAAGACTAGTGAGTTAGTCAACAAATATCATTATGCATATGAATGAGTATATACAAATTGGGTATTTCCATAAAGCTGGAAGAGATTGAGGTTGTCAATTTAAATATCCAGTTTTTGGGGGGAAAAAAAACTAAAGTGAGTCACCACTTCTCATCTTAAAAAATAGATATAGATTATGTCAAAAAAATTTTGATTCAAATGTAGAAGCTGAAGACATGCAGAGTTATTTTATTATTGATGCTACTGCTTATTCCTAATAAGTAAAGTTATTGTACATCCCCAAACATGTAAGTTTATTATCAGAAATTAAAATGTATCCAAATAACTTTCTCTATTTCTCTCTCTTTGTATTTCTCTCTCCTCTGCCGATATATAGAGACTCACATATATAAATACAGATGTTTATATTTTTACATTTATGTTTTTGTAATTTTTTTATATTTATATACAGAGGTATAAATATAGATAAATCACAGTTAATGCAAACATGCTAAGTTTTGAGTACCGTCTTTACTCTTTAAAATTGTATTTCATAAAATTTGTAAGAAGTATAGAGATTTAGCTAATCATTTCCTAAAATTATGGAAAATCCAAAGAAACATAATGATATTTAACTATTTAAAAATCATCAATGTGTGGACACTTGTCAATCACAAAAGAGAAAATGGTTGGTAATATAACATAGCTGCGAACATCAGATGTGCATCTAACCTCACGATTATTAAAGCACCATTTTCCCACACACTTATTACCATACACTAGTGAAACAGATACTTTAGAAATAGGAGGGATGCAAGAACCTCAAATTTGTTCAATTTCACATTTATATTCAAGTATTTAAGAAGAATAATTAGGTTAGGAACTAGAAATGGGTTATAAAGAGTACTTTGCTTCTGTTAATTGGTGCAAATGATATTTCATAATCAGATATTAGAAAGCTTGAGTAAGGAAATTTAGTTAAGTTTTTGAAGTTTTAGATTTTTCATCTCAAGGTTTTATAATGTTGACAGTAAAAGTAATTTGAGAAGCAGCAGGAAATGATTTTACCTTCGAAAAAGTAAAGATAAACGTAGGAACATGCAAGTATTGCAAGAAGATTATAGTTAATAATATCGTAATCTTAACTAACAAAAACATTTTCCACAGGCTTGTAGAAAGTAGAATTAAGGCTCGTATACAACCAAGACTACTTTATCTGACAAAACTGTGCTTCAAAAATGAAGGAAGAATAAAGAATACCCCAGAAATGTTTACAAACGCTGAGAAAGTACATTACCACCAGATTTGCATTACAAGAAATGCTGAAGAGAGTTTGTTAAGATGAAAGAACACTAAAGAACACCATAAAAGCATAAGAAAGTGGAAGTTCACTGGTAATAATAAATATATACACAACTGCAGAATATTGCTCTAACAGCACTGCGCAAATCAATTTTATTCTAATATAGAAGATAGAAAAGTGTAAAAATAACTATAACTTTAAGCATAGGTTAATGGTTACACGATAGAAGATGTAATTTGTGATGTCCATAACATAATTTGGGGGCAAAATAAAAGAGTAGGGTTTTTGTGTACAATTCAAGTTAAGTTGTTATCAGCTTAAAAAAAGTTTCTATCTATGAGATGTTTTATGTCAGCCAAACGGTAACAGTTATAAAAATGAATGTCCGTGCCTCCCTCCAAATTCATGTTGAAGACCCAATATGATGGTATTTGGAAGTGGCGCTTTGGGGAGGTAATGAGATCAAGAATATGTAGCCTTTGTGAATAGGATTAGTGTTCTTATGAGAGAGATGAGAGACAAATAAGAGAGGCGATTTTACTCTCTCTCATGAGGATACATCAAGAAGGCTGCTGACTATAAGTCAGAATGAGGGCCCTCAGCAAGAACCCAACCATGGTGACACCCGATCTCAGATTTTAGCCCTAGAACTGAGATAAATAAATATTTGTTGCTTAGGCTTCCCAGTCTATGATAGTTTACTATAACAGGTAAGACAGTAACATCAAAGAAAATACTGATAGAAGACGCATAAGAGAAAATGATAAAGGAATCAAAGCATGTCACTACAAAAAAAGAAAAAATGAGGAAACACAAGAGACAAAAAGAGGAAAAAAACAAAATAACTACAAGACAGACAGAAAACAACAAAATGGCTATAATAAGTCCTTCCCTGTCAGCAATTGCTTTAAGTGAAAACGGATAAAACCACCCAATGAAAAGAGGAACGCAATGAATTTTTAAAATCCAATGATACATTGTTTATAAGAGATTTACTTTAGATTTAAAGACACATGTATTGAGAACATTTGTATGTAGAATATATAAAAATAAGAACACACATAGACTGAAAGTGAAAGCATAGAAGAAAAGTACAGTATGCAAATGGTAGCCAAAAGGGAGCAGGGGTGACCATACTTATACCAGACTAAATAGACTATAAACTTTAAGTCAAAAACTCTCACAAGAAATAAAGAAGACATATATATACAGATATAGATATTTACATATATGTATATATTTACATATATGTGTATATATACATATACACACATATACACACACACATATATATAAGGTTTATTCACCAGGAATGTAAATTTTATATATATACACATGTATATATATATGTGTGTGTGTGTGGATACCCTATAACAGAGAATGCAAATATATGGAACAAACATTGACACAAATGAAGGGAGAAATAGAGTGTTAAAATAATAATAGGAGACTTTGATACTCCACTTTCAATAATGGGTGGAACACTTGTATAGACTGTAAATAAACAGAACATGAACAATATATAGATCAAATGGACCTAACAGACATATACAGAGCATTTCACCCAACAGCAATAGAATACACATTCTTCTCAAGTGCACATAAAACATTTTTCAAGATAGAACACATTCGAGGTTACAAAAGAAGTCTTAAAAGATTCAGGAGATTTAAATTATACCACATACTTTTCTAACCATAATAGAATGAAACGAGATGCAAATAGCAGAAGAAAAACTGGAAACTTCACAAATATTTGGTAATTAAACATTCTTGAACAAGGAGTGATTCAAAGAAGGAATCAAAAGTGAAATTAGAAAATATGTTGAAAAAAATGAAAAAAAAACATCAAAATATATAAAATGCAACAAACACACTACTAAAAGGGAAGTTCATAGTGTTAAATGCTTACTTCTTTAAAAGGAAGAACTATCTCAAGTAAACAACCTAACTTTGCACCTCAAGGAAATAGTAAAAGAAAAAGAAAGATAAACCATAGCAGAAGAAAGGCAATAATAAAGATGAGAGTAGAAGTAAATAAATAAATAGAAAACAATTAAATCTAAGCGTTGTGTTTTGAAAATATCAGAGAAAATAGATACACTTTTAGCTAGAATAAAAAAATGAGGGCAAAGACTCAAGTGAAAAAACAAATCAGAAATGAGATAGGAGACAACTAATCCCGAAAGGAAAAAAAAAAGATCCTAAGAAACTACTACAAAGCATTATACAACAACAAATTTGACAGCCTAGAAGAAATACATATATCTCTAGAAATTATACAAACCACAATGACTAAACCATGAAAAACTAGTCTGAACTGGAAGAAGATTGAATCATTAATCAGAACACTCCCAACAAGAAAGAGCCTAGGACAACATGGCTTCACTGGTGAATTCCACCTAATATTTAAAGAATTAACAACAATCCTTTTAAACTCTTCCACAAATTTGAAAAAGATGGAAGTCATCTAAACTCAGTTGATAAAGTCAGTATTGCCCTGATGCCAAAGACAAAGACACTATAAGAAAGAGAAACTACAATCCAATATCTCTAATGAACATGGATATAAAAATTCTAGAAAACCAAATTCAATAGCATATTAAAAGGATTCTACACCATGATCAAGCAAAATGTATCACTGGGATACAAAAATGTTTCAACATATGAAAATCAAACAATGTAATACAACGTATTAGAAGAAAGAAGGATGAAGATCACATGATCATTTTAATAGATTCAGAAAAAGCATTTGATAAAACACAAAAGCCATTTAAGTTAAATACTAACAATATAGGAAAAAAGAAAATTTCTCAACACAATAAAGGCTATTTATTAAAAATTCAAAACTAATATTATACTTACTGGTGAAAGACTGAAAGTTTTTCCTTATGATCAGGAACAAAGGAATAGCAACCAAAGGATGTCCGTATTTGTCACTTCAATTCAGCAGAATAATATGAAGTCTAGCTAGAGCAATTGGCAAGAAAAATAAATAAAGGCATTTACATCAAAACGAAAAAAGTAAAATTATCTGTGTTCAAAGATGACATGATCTTATATATGGAAAATTCTAATATTCCACATAAAACTTGTAAAACTAATAAATTCAGAAACTGTGCAGAATATAAAATCAACTTACAAAAAGTAGTTACATTTGTGTATACTAGCAACAAAATTAGGTAAATAAAATTAAGAAAAGAATCCAATTTACACCAACCCCAACAAGAATAAAAACCTAGAAGTAAATTTAACCAAGGAGGTGAAAGATTTGTACAGTGAAAACTATGAAATATTGCTGAAGAAAACTAAAGAAGACACAAATGAATGAAAAGTCATCCTATGTTCATGGGTTAGAAGAATTAATGTTAAAATGCCTTATACTACCAAAAGCAATCTATAGATTCAATGCAAATTCTATTAAAATCCTAATGTTTTTCAATAGGATTCATTTGTTTTTCACAAAAATACAAAAAATAATAATTCATGTGGAACTACAAAGGTTACTAAATAATCAAAACAATTTTGAGAAAGAAGACCATAACTGAGGGTTTCAAACTTTCTGATTAAAAAAAAATTACAAATCAGTAGGAATCAAGACCATATGATGTTGGCATAAAGACAGACACTTGATAATTGAAATAAAGAGGTCCAAACTAAATCCCTGGATATACTATAAAATGATTTTCAACAGAGGTGCCAAAACTACACAATGGTGAAAAGATATCTCTTAAACAAATGGTGCTGGGATACTGGATAGCCACTTAAAAAAAGCTGGGCCATTATTATAATCTGTGAAATAAAAACATAGATAAAAATCTTTATAATACTGGCCTTGACAATGAATTTCCTGGATCTAACACAAAAAGTACAGGCAGAAAAATTTTTTAAAAACTGGGACTATATCAAACCAAAAAGCTCCCTATAGCATAAAAAATAAGCAGCAGAGTGAAAAGGCAACGAACACAATGGGAGATAATATTTGTGTGTGACGTATTTGATAAAAGATTAATATGCAAAATACAAAAACTCCTAAAAATCAATAGCAAAAAACAAAAAATCCCATTTAAAATGAGCAAAGTACTAGGATAGTTATTTCTTCAGAAAGAATGTGTAAATGATCAAGTTTATAAAAAGATGCTAAACATTACTAATACCTAGGGTCTGAATGTTTATTTCTCCCTAAAGTTCATATGTTAAAATTCTCCCACTCAAATTGATGGTATTAGGAAGTGGGAACTTTAGGAGGTGATTAGGTCATGGGGGTGAAACCCTCATGAATGAGATTAGTGCCCTTATAAAGAGTCCTGAGAGAAACGACTCACCCTTTCTTCCTTGTAAAGACAGAGAGAAGTCAGCAGTCTATAACCCAAAAGAGGGCCATAACCAGGACCTGACCATGTTGGCACTTGGATCTCAAAATACAGTCTCCAGAACAATAAATAATTAATTTATAATGTTTATAAGCTAACCAGTTTGTGATATTTCGTATACTAGTCCAAATGGACTAAGACCCTAATCACCAGGGAAATGCAAATAAAAATTGTAATGACTGGTAGAGCCACCAAACGCACACACTTGGTGAATGCCTACCCACCAAGACCTACTGTCTGGCTTGCCTGGAGTGCCCCACCCTCAGCAAAGCCACACCACTGTCTTCACAAATACCCACAGTCTAAGCAATTGAGACACCCGTAGACACTGCTGACATTGGTTAAAGCCAAAGAAATCATACAGACTACCCTACTGTGAATACCCAGAATTAAAGCCAAAGCACCCTACCCAACTGACACTATAGAACAAATTTACAGGAAAATGTCTTTTCCTGTGAAAGTTACTCCATAAAACTGAAAGAGACAAATGCTTCATCAAGTGTGCAGATATCAACATAGTTACAAAAGAAATATAAAAAAGTAAGAAAACATAACATCTCTAAAGAAGTATCACCACTTTCCAGTAACAGACACTTCAAAACAAGGTACGTATAAAATACTTGAAAGGCAATGCAAAATAATGATCTTAAGGAAACTCTGTGAGATACAAGAGAATACAAATAAACAATTCATTGAAACCAGGTAAATAATTCATGACATGAATGAGAATTTATACAAAGAGATACAAATCATAAGAAAGACCCAACAGAAATCTTAAAGCTAAATAATTCAATACATAAAATAAAAAATACAATAAAGAGCATGAATAGACTAGATAAAGCAGAAAAAATAATGTCTGAATTTGAAAAATATGTCTTTTGAAATATCCCAGTCAGGTGAAAAATAAAGTAAAAAGGAGTGAAGAAAGCCTGTAAGACTCATGGGACAATATTAAGCAGACAAACCTAACCATGACCCTCAAGGAAATACAAATGCAAGAACAGACCAAACCCAAAATTAGTAAAATGAAAGAAACATTGAATATGAGAGCAGAAATAAATGAAATATAAATTTGAAAAATAAATACAAAACATAAATAAAGCACATTTTTTAATGATAAATGTAACAAACCATTTGCTAAACTAAGTGAGAAAAAAGAAAACCCAAATAATCTGGACCAAGTGGACCTAATAGACATCTACAGACTTCTCCACCCCAAATCAAGATAATATACATTCTTCTCAGCACTACATAGCACTTATCCTAAAGTCAACCACATAATTGGAAGTAAAACACTTTTCAGCGAATGCAAAAGAGTGGAAATCATAACAGTCTCTCAGACCATAGTGCAATCAAATTAGAACTCAGGATTAAGAAACTCACTCAGAACTGCACAACTACATGGAAACTGAACAACTTGCTCCTGAATGAATATTGAGTAAATAATGAAATAAAGGCTGAAATAAAGGCAGAAATAAAGTTATTTGAAACCAATGAGAACAAAGACACAAAGTACCAGAATCTCTGGGACACAGCTAAAGCAGTGTTAAGAGGGGAACTTATAACGCTAAATGCTGATATCAGAAAGCAGGAAAAGATCTGAAATCGATACCCTAACATCACAATTAAAAGAACTAGAGAAGCAAGAGCAAACAAATTCAAAAGCTAACAGAAGACAAGAAAGAGCTAAGATCAGAGCAGAACTGAAGAAAATAGAGACCCAAAAAACACTTAAAAAAATCAATGAATCCAGGAGGTGGTTTTTTGAAAAGATTAACAAAATAGATAGACCACTAGCCAGACTAATAAGAAAAGAGAAATAATCAAATAGACACAATAAAAAATGATAAAGGGGATATAACCACCGATCCCATAGAAATACAAACTACCATGAGAAAATACTATGAACACCTCTACATAAATAAACTAGAAAATGGGGAAGAAATGGATAAATTCTTGCACACATACACCCTCCAAAGAATAAACCAGGAAGACGTCCTTGAATAGACCAATAACAAGTTCTGAAACTGAGGCAGTTATTTATTTATTTGTTTGTTTGTTTGTTTGTTTATTGAGATGGAGTCTCACTCTGTTGCCCAGGTTGGAGTGCCATGGCACGATCTCAGCTCACCACAACCTCTGCCTCCCTCTGCCTCCTGGGTTAAAGTGATTCTTGTGCCTCAACCTCCTGAGTAGCTGGGATTACAGGCGTGCACCATCACGCCTGGCTAATTTTTGTATTTTTTAGTAGAGACGGGGTTTCACCATGTTGGCCAGGCTGGTCTCGAACTCCTGACCTCAGGTGCTCCACCTGCCTCGGCCTCCCAAAGTTCTAGAATTACAGGCATGAGCCACCGTGCCTGGCTGAATTGTAAGTTTTAAATTGTTGGGTTATATGACATGTGAATTGTAAAAACTGGTAAAATAGCCAAAAAAAAAAAAAAAAAAAAGAAGAAGAAGAAGGAATAAGTTTTAGAGCTCTATACCACTGCAGAGTCACTATAGTTAACATTAATTTATTGTATATTTTCTAATAGCTAGAAAATAGAATTTTGAATGATCCTACCATGAAGAAATGATATTTGAGATTATTGATATGCTAATCACTGATTTGATCACTACACATTGTATACATGTAACAAAATATTACACTGTATTCCATAAATATGTATAAAAATTGTCAATTAAAATACTCTTTCAGAAAACATAGAAAATAACATGTTGGCAGGGTAGTGGAAAAATTGAAACACTTGTGCATTGCTGGTGGGAATTTACAATAGTACAATCTTTCTTTCTTTATTTGAGACAGAGCCTTGCTCTGTCACTCAGGCTGGAGTGCAGTGGTGCGATCACAGTTCACTGCAACCTCCACATCCAGGGTTCAAATGATTCTCCTGCCTCAGCCTCCCGAGTAGCTGGGACTACAGGCGCACACCAAGGGTACAATCTTTATGGAAAACATTATGACAGCTCCTCAACAACTTAAACATAAAATTACCATATTTTAATTATATTAAAATACCATATGTTTAATTCTATTAAACATAGAATTACCATAAGCATACATACAATATATTCCACCTATTAAACTGTAATTCTGTACAGATTTTACTTTTGTGTATATGCCAAAAAGAAAGCAGAGACTCAAAAAGATTGTATTTTTTCCTCAATATTCAGAGCAGCTTTATTCACAATACCAAAGTGTCGAAGCATTGCAAAAATCCATGGAGAGATGAATTGATGAAGAAAATTTGGTATATAAATTCACTGGAGTATTTTCAGCCTTAAAAAATGAAGAAAATTATGACACATGCTACAACATGGAATAACACTAACGGTGTTGTGGTAACTTAAATAAGCCAGTCAGAAAAAGACAAATACTGTATAATTTTACTTATATTCAGTTCCTAGTATAGCCTAATTTGTGATGACAGAAAGTAGAATGGTGGTTGCAAGAACAAGGGTAAAGGGAGAATGGGCAATGTTTATGGGAATTAAGATTTGGTTTGTGAAGATGAAAAAAGTTCCGGACATGGATAGTGGTGATGGTTGCAGAATATTATAAATGTATTTGATTCTACTGAATTGAGCAATTAAAAATCGTTAAAATGGTAAAATATATGTTATATATATTCACCAGTATAAAAGTATAAACAAAATCCTCCAAAGTTGCAATGAAATATATCACCTTAAACCTGTTAGGATGGCCATTTTCACAAAAGCAGAAAATTACGAGTGTTGATGAGGATGTAGGGAAATTTGGACCCTCGTGCACTGCTGATGAAAATGTAAAATGGAATATTCGGTGTGGGAAATACTATGTAGTTCTCTCAAAAAATTAGAAATAGAACTACCATATAATCCAGTCATCTTAACTCTGGATATTTATCTAAAATAATTCAAAGAGGGATCTCAGTGATATTTACACTTTATGTTCATTGCAGCCTTATTCAAAATAGACAAGAGGTGGAAAGAACCTAAATTTTTATACACAGATTAATGTATAAGGAATATATATATACACACACACCCCGCACAGATGGGGTATTATTGAACCATATAAATGGAAAATCTGTCATATGCTATAATATGAATGAACCTGGAGGAACATTATCCTAGGGGAAATAAGCTAGTCACAGACAAATATTATATGATTCTACTTGTTTGAGGGATCTTAAATATTCAAACTCATAGAAGCAGTAGAATGATGGTTGCCAGGGGCTGAGGGAAGTGGGAAATGGGCAGTTTCTGTGTAGCGAGTACAGAGTTTCAGTCGTTCAAAATGAAAATATTCTTGACATCGGTTGTAAAACAAATGTGCATATAGTTAATGATACTGTACTGTATGCTTAAAAATTTGCTAAGAGGGTAGAGTTCATATGAGGTGTCTTTTACCACAATAAAAAATAGTTTAAAAAAAGAAACCTTATGTATCAAGTAATGGTATTACATGAGCATCAACAATCGGAAGATACCTCACTGAACGTCATCTCAAGATATTTGGCTTTTAATCTTTATTTTAATTTTTCTCAGTGTTTGAGCTGAGCTCCATTTATGTAGAAATTGTCGAGAGTGGGGCTTGTTGGCTGGGCAGGGTGGCTCACACCTGTAATCTCAGCACTTTGGGAGGCCGAGGGGGGCAGATCACGAGGTCAGGAGATCGAGATCATCCTGGCGAACACAGTGAAACCCCGTCTCTACTAAAAATACAAAAAATTAGCCGGGCGTAGGGGCGGGCACCTGTAGTCCCAGCTACTGGGGAGGCTGAGGCAGGAGAATGGCGTGAACCCAGGAGGTGGAGCTTGCAGTGAGCAGAGACCATGCCACTGCACTCCAGCCTGGCCCTGGGCCCCACTACACTCTTAATAATTCAGTCTTTGGTACTGGGAACTGAACAGCCTGCATTTTAAACAAGTCCCCAGTGATCATAGCAGCTTTATTCACATTGGACAAAATGTAGACGCAACGCAAATATTCATGGAGAGATGAATGGATAAAGAAAATATGGTATATACATAAATTGAAATATAATTCCAAGGAATTCATACATACGGTAAATTTGAGACCACTGGATGTGAGCAATAACGATTAACTTTATGTGAGAAAATAAAATAAGCATAATTCAAGTTTAGAAAATATTACTCAAATATCAGTGTGGAGAATAGATTAGAGGAGAGCAAAACTGCAGTCCTGGACATCAATTTGAAAAACTTTGTAATGCCTTAGGCATGAGATAGTGACAGACCATGGTTAAGGAAAGAAGAAAGTAACAAATCATTTAGGAAATTCTAAGAAACTAAACTACAGAGAGTCTGATGCTTAGTTACATATTGACAATAAAGAAAATGGAGAAAGCCAATTTCTGACTTGGGTGACTAGATGGATAATTGTAACATTTGTTAATATACAAAATATAAAAGGAGCAACAAGTTTGATGTAGAGATCACTAATTCAATATGGTATTTGTTAAATCTAAAATATGAAGTATTCAAATAGAGCTATCAATAAGCAGCTGGATATATTTATTAGGAAAGACATGACATCTGGAGAGGCAGTTCTGAGAGGTACCAACATCTTAGCTGGTATTTGAAACTATGGTGGCCCATGGCATCAAGCACAGAATGTGTATTGAATAAGAACACACTGCATATCATAATAGACCTTAAAGTACCACCAATATTTCATGTGAAGATAAAGAAAGAGAGCAGTCCATGGAGAAGAAAAATATAGAATGCTCACAGATATTAGGCAGAATAAGGAAGTAATAATGCCCATGAAACCAAGGGAGAAAATAATTTAAGTGAGGAATATCAACAATATAAAATGGTATACAAGACTAAGGTAAGGAGAAGAATAGGATGTGTTACTAGACCCTCATCAGTAATTTGAGATAACTCAAAAAGAGAAGAATATGTATTTGAGGTACAATCATTTCAATACTATTTTCTTCTTTTTTTTTTTTTTTTTTTTTAGACGGAGTCTGGCTCTGTCACCCAGGCTGGAGTGCAGTGGCCGGATCTCAGCTCCCTGCAAGCTCCACCTCCCGGGTTTAAGCCATTCTCCTGCCTCAGCCTCCCAAGTAGCTGGGACTACAGGCACCCGCCTCGTCGCCCGGCTAGTTTTTTTGTGTGTGTGTATTTTTTAGTTGAGACGGGGTTTCACCGTATCAGCCAGGATGGTCTCTATCTCCTGACCTCGTGATCCGCCCGTCTCGGCCTCCCAAAGTGCTGGGATTACAGGCTTGAGCTTCAATACTATTTTCATTTTATGTTATTCTTCAGTAAATAGTGGGATTTGAATGTTGTAATTTGTCTTAAACTGAATTTCATGGGTTCTTATTTATAATTGTGCCAAAATTACCTTATAATAATTGTAATCTTACTTAACATAGTTACCATATTACCTGTTTATGTATATCTGGTGTTAATTTTACACTTGGCTAAAAATGCAGAATGGCAATTTACATTTTATATGGCTAAGCTTTATATAGTATAACACAAATACCAACATTATATAAGCTCTAATTTTTTTACTCTACGTATGAAATTTCTTTCTGACCTTAAATGTAATATCCTATCTTATATTAGAATTTTTATTTTCTTCTTTTTGAAAGTCTCGGAGTAAATGTTCTCAACTAATTCAAATACAATCCATTTCATTTACAGTATAATTGGCTGCCTTGTTTTAGCATTATATGAGATGAAAATGTGAGAGAAGGTCACTTGGGTTTCAAGTAATTAATAATTAGAAGTTTTTATATTGTACAGCAGTCCCTTTATGTTACTGGACCATTGATATAAGAAAATTATATGTTTTCCAAATCTCTTACCTTATGATTTGTTTATTTTTATGTTTTTTAATAATTTAAATCTAATAGGAAAAATAATATGTGTATTCAAATCACAATCTTGAACCTTGAAATTTCTTTACTTGACGTTTTCCCCACATTTCCTAATATTTCCCAATTAGAGAAAGCACTCAGTAACTGCATGCTGTATGAAATATGAGCAGAATATAATGAGATGAAATCAAATAATAAGATAAGATAATTTGTATAGGTTCTAATTATCTAAGTAAGGGTGTTGGTGATGCATTGTTCATTACAGCACATATGACCGTTTCTCTGATTTCATTTGACAATATACTCAACAGAAGTAGAAATACGGTGATGTAGTAAACAAAAATCATCAAAGAGTATGCAGACTGGGATAAATGTCACTGCACTTTATTTTGTGCTGGAAAAACTATACCTCGAGATTATTTAGTTCTTGATACTAGGAATTTAAGAGCATGTACCAGAACATTTTTATATGACACACATGTGATGGATAACTTTAAATAGCATATGATACATGCCCTGATTTCTTTTGATAGAGATATAATAGTAAATATAGCAAAATAAACTCTTAAAGTAGCCAGAGAGTCTAATAGTAGTGAGCGATAGTACTCTATGTAACTTTGTGCAACCACATTAAATGCAGGGGTTAAAATGCCTCAGCCTGAAAATTAATTCTCTTAATGAATGTAGCCTCCCTATCTACTCTTTCCTGTAGTCCCCTGTAGTTTGATCTCACACTGACCCTCCTCATTATTAAATTCAGATGTATCCATGGAGAAAAATAGGCAACAAAAATTCTCCAAGAAGGCATAACCAGTGCCCATGGATTTCCATGGAAGAGGATTTTTTTCAGAAAACCCAGGAAAAGACTCCACTTTTAAGGCAGTTAGTCTTTATTATTCCTGTTCAGTAAAATAAGTGCCATGAATCAGTGATTACCTGTTTTCCTTTCTCTACTGTCCAGAATGAGGGCTTTGGTAGTAGTTACACTCTAAGTTCCTGACAGCACTATATACTGGGCTATTAAGGGAATATCACTTGTCTTTTCATTGTGGTTCGGCATGTGAAAAAAAATCCACACCCGGTTCTGTTTTAAAGACCTTAATATAATCTAGAGATGTTGAAAATTGAGCTTAATGCCATAACCTACTCCAACTTTGAAGTTAAGCAAGTGGGTGAGTAAATAGAGATATGTATGCTACCATTTGTAGAAATGCATGTGTAATACAAGCAATCAGATTAAATATTGGTTGTCAAAGGGCAGAATAAAACAGAAACTTTTATTGACTACCAAATGTTTATTCCTTTCTTCATTCTTAACTGTATCCCAATTTATTTGTCAATTGGAATTGGTCCATTTCAAAATATAAGATGTGATTGCTCTAAGACAAAAACTAGGTGAGAATACAGTAAATGATAAATGTAGTCTATAATAGGGTAAATTGGTCAAAAATTGTGCCATGACAATTGAGAAAAGGGATTATGTTTTGCTCATTGAAGAATAATGGGTGGTGCCCAAGATAACTGAATGGGAACAGCGCCAGCCTCTAGCTCCCAGCGTGAGCGACACAGAAGAGGGGTGATTTCTGCATTTTCAACTGAGGTACTGGGTTCATCTCACTGGGGCGTGTTGGACTGTTGATGCTGGTCCGCGGGTGCAGCCCAACCAGTGAGAGCTGAAGCAGGGCAAGGCATCGCCTCACCTGGGAAGCATAAGGGAGAAGGGAATTCCTTTTCCTAGCCAAGGGAAAGTGAGACACACAACACCTGGAAAATCAGGTAACTCTCACCCTAATACTGCGCTTTACCAAGGGTCTTAGCAAATGGCACATCAGGAGATAATATCTCACACCTGGCCTGGAGGGTCCTACACCCACGGAGCCTCCCTCATTGCTAGCACAGCAGTTGGAGATCTAACTGCAAGGGGGCAGCGAGGCAGGGAGAGGGGTGCCCACCATTGCTGAGGCTTAAGTAGATAAACAAAGCCACCAGGAAGCTCGAATTGAGTGGAGCTCACCACAGCTCAAGGAGGCCTGCCTGCCTCTGTAGACTCCACCTCTGGGGACAGGGCATAGCTAAACAAAAAGCTACAGAAACCTCTGCAGATGTAAAAGTCCCTGTCTGACAGCTTTAAAGAGAGCAGTTGTTCTCCCAAAACGGAGGTTGGCATCTGAGAATGGACAGACTGCCTGCGCAAGTGGGCTTCTGACGCCTGAGTAGCCTAACTGGGGGACATCCCCCACTAGGTGCAGACTGACACATCACACGTCACATGGCTGGGTACACCCTGAGACAAAGCTTCCAGAGCAAGAATCAGACAGCAACACTTGCTGTTCAACAATATTCTATCTTCTGCAGCCTCTGCTGCTGATACCCAGGCAAACAGGGTCTGGAGTGGACCTCAAGCAAACTCCAACAGACCTGCAGCTGAGGGCCCTGACTGTTAGAAGGAAAACTAACAAACAGAAAGGACACCCACACCAAAACCCCATCAGTACATCACCATCATCAAAGACCAGAGGCAGATAAAACCACAAAGATGGGGAAAAAGCAGTTCAGAAAAGCTGGAAATGCAAACAATCAGAGTGCATCTGCCCCTCCAAAGGAATCCAGCTCATTGCCAGCAATGGAACAAAACTGGATGGAGGATGACTTTGACGAGTTGAGAGAAGAAGGCTTCAGTCGATCAAACTTCTCAGAGCTAAAGGAGGAACAACATAACCAGTACAAAGAAACTAAAAACCTTGAAAAAAGAATGCATGAATGGATAACTAGAATAAACAATGCAGAGAGAACTTAAAAGAACTGATAGAAATGAAAACCATGACACAAGAACTACGTGACAAATGCACAAACTTCAGTAACTGACTTGATCAACTGGAAGAAAGCGTATCAGTGATTGAAGATCAAATGAATGAAATGAAGCAAGAAGAGAAGTGTAGGGAAAAAAGAGTAAAAGGAAATGAAAAAACCCTCCAAGAAATATGGCACTATGTGAAAAGACCAAATCTATGTCTGACTGGTGTACTGAAAGTGATAGGGGAGAATGGAACCAAGTTGGAAAACACTCTGCAGGATATTATCCAGGAGAACATCCCCAACCTAGCAAGGCAGCCCAACATTTGAATTCAGGAAATAGAGAGAACACCACAAAGATACTCTTCGAAGATATCCACAAAGATAAAAGTAAGAGTTGAGAAGAGCAACTCCAGGACATATAATGGTCAGATTTACTGAAGTTGAAATGAGGAAAAAATGTCAAAGGCAGCCAGAGAGAAATGTCGGGTTACCCACAAAGGGAAGCCCATCAGACTAACAGCAGATCTCTCAGCAGAAACTCTCCAAGCCAGAAAGAGTGGGGACCAATATTCAACATTCTTAAAGAAAAGAATTTTCAACCCAGAATTTCATATCCAGCCAAACTAAGTTTCATAAGTGAAGGAGAAATAAAATCTTTTACAGACAAGCAAATGCTTAGTGATTTTGTCACCACCAGGCCTGCCCTACAAGAGATCCTGAAGGAAGCACTGAAGATGGAAAGGAACACCTGGTACCAGCCACTGCAAAAACATGCCAAAATGTAAAGACCATCGATGCTAGGAAGAAACTGCATCAACTAACGAGCAAACTCACTCAGGATTAAGAAACTCACTCAAAACCACTCAACTACATGGAAACTGAACAACCTGCTCCTGAATGACTACTGGGTATATAACGAAATGAAGACAAAAATAAAGATGTTCTTTGAAACCAATGAGAACAAAGATACAACATACCAGAATCTCTGGGACACATTTAAAGCAGTGTGTAGAGGGAAATTTATAGCACTAAATGCCCACAAGAGAAAGCAGCAAAGATCTAAAATTGACACCCTAACATCACAATTAAAAGAATTAGAGAAGCAAAAGCAAACACATTTGAAAGCTAGCAGAAGGCAAGAAATAACTAAGATCAGAGCAGAACTAAAGGAGATAGAGACACAAAAAAACCCTGCAAAACATCAATGAATCCAGGAACTGGTTTTTGAAAAGATCAACAAAATTGATACACCACGGGTGCAGCCTGACCAGTGAGAGCTGAAGCAGGGTAAGGCATCGCCTCACCTGGGAAGCACAAGGGAGAAGGGAATTCCTTTTCCTAGCCAAGGGAAAGTGAGACACACAACACCAGGAAAATCAGGTAACTCCCACCCTAATACTGCGCTTTACCAAGGGTCTTAGCAAATGGCACATCAGGAGATAATATCTCACACCTGGCCTGGAGGGTCCCACACCCACGGAGCCTCCCTCATTGGATGAAGAATAAGAGAAAGAGATAGAAGCCCCCAAAAATTGAAGTTGTTCACCTAAATAGCAGGAAGTTATTGTTACCATCCATTTGAAAATGAGGCAATACTTAAAGTCATGGGACTAGACGACAACACCAAAGAAGAGAATGTAAATACAACAGAGAGCGGTCTAAGAATAAACTCCAAGATACACCATTGCTTTCAGGTCAAGAAAATGAAGAAAAATTCCAAGAGGGGACTGAGAAGGAGTAGCAATGAGAAGAGAAAAGCCGGAAGAATTTGGTGTCCTGCAAGTCAAATATGTGTACTCCAATGTAAATGTCACTGCATCTTGGTTTTTCTAATTGCCACATCAGGATTCAGCTTTCCAAGGGATGCTAAAGCAGTTGCTACACATCCACTCGCCTTCTGGCTTCCAATGTAACTCCTCTGCTTTTCTCTTCATTATTGTAAATTTGTGTTTAAAAGTATCAATTTCCAGTCATTTTATGACTGTTTTTTTTTTTTTTTTTCTTTTCTTGCCTTCTGTATAAACACGCTAGCCTAGTTTTAAAGATACATTATTAGTATGTCTCCAAACATTCTCTCCTAATCTACTGTCACTGCCTCCTCTTTGATATCATTATCTTTTGCCTATGATGATATAGCAGTTTTCTAATTTCTCTGTCTTTCCTCCATTCACCCTATTACTGATGAAATTTGCTCATAGCTGCCAGTATGATCTTTCTAAAAGGAAAATATTCGTTCACAGCACTCTTCTACTTTAAAATTTTCAATGATCTTACACAGGATTTGGAATAAAGTCCACCTTCCATCTTATATGTAAATTCATTCACAAAGTGAACACTGTTTTCTTTTCCAGCTTTAGATATTCTTGAAATCAAATATCTTTCAATATACTTAACTGTATATAATTCCTGGAAACAGCCATGATGCCTGTCACTTCAGGCTCTTTGCACATGCTTCTCCTTATTTCCAGATTACAGTCTTTTCTTTTTCCATCTGAGATAGCTTGTATATTTGTCCCCACCCAAATCTCATGTTACATTATAATGCCTAATGTTGGAGGTGTGGCCTGGTGGGAGGAATTTGCACTATGGGCTCAGATCCCTCATGAATGGCTTAGGCAATCCCCTTTATGATAAGCAAACTCTCCCTCTGAGTTCACACAAGATCTGGTCATTTAGAAGTGTGTGCCAACTCTCCCCGCATTGTCTCTCTCTCTCTTGATCCCACTCTGGCCATGTGACATGCCTGCTCCCCCTCTGCCTTCCACCATGATTGTAAGCTTCCTGAGGCAATCCCTAGAAACCAGGCAGATACCAGCATGATGCTTTCTGTAACACCTGAGAACTGTGAACCAATTTAACCTCTTTTCTATATAAATTACCCAAGCTTAGGTATTTTTCTGTAAGAAGGCAAGAATACAGTTAAATTTCATTACCTGAACAGCTGGGAAAGCCCAAGCAAAAGGAAAAAAAAGCACAAAGAATGCTAGGCTCTTCCCGTCTTCTTGACATTTTTATGTAGCTGATATTTGGTTGACAGGAACTTCTGAAGAAGTGAAATAAAGTGTACAGTATGTGTAGAAAGGCAGATATCCTTTAGGAGTTAGGAAGTAATTAGATTAATGATATGCCCATGAGCTTCCAGTGATTTTGAATATCTACCGGTGGAGCTAACCTACTCTTACATACTCTGGCCATTTTACAGCTCAATTACCAACATTGGATGACAGCAAAAGTTGTGAAAGCCTGCAGATAGCTTCCAGAATATATTTCCCTTCAATGTACTCTGAAGCGTATTCTTTTTTCTGATTAAATCTATAACCCATGCATTTGTAATGTGTGAGAAAATAAGCCCTTGATTCTGATTACTACATCCTCAAATATCTAATAGGAACAGACATTAGGTTATACACTTTCAAATCAAACAAAAAGATTTGCATATGAGAGAACTAGCCAGGAAAGTGAATAGGGAGGAAAAAGACTGAAGATCGTATGTATATTTTGGTGTGTTTCCCTTTTTATGGTAAAATGTCCTACATGAATCCCCTTTCTTGACATGCTGCCTTAGTCTGTACAGAAGACTAGAACTACCTGTCAGAAACCAGAAGGAAATGTTGATTGTAAGGCTCAGTGCCAGCACTTGGCTAGCAAGTCATGCGGGTACTAAATAATGAGCTCAGATTTTAAAATAACTGCTTCAGAATTGTTTGAGGACTGGTAGAAAGAGAAAGAAAAGGCTTTGAAGTATTAGTATACATTCCTCCGACACTTCTTTCTCAGAATGGGGATGTTTATGTCATGTTAAGCTACTTAGTATCCTCTATTAAAAGTGGCACCTGTATATTGAACTAAATACAAGCGTTTCACAAGTACAGTGAAAATTATAGTAATAATAGTAGTAGGTGTGTATTAGGTTGATTTTACTGGGGTGGTCTTAGGGACAAATTGGTTTTCTTAATGATAACTGATAATAGTTTTGACGTATGTGTGCCAGACTCTGAGAAAATAAGTTAAGGTTTCAATCCCCCAAAAGGTCTTACACAGTCAAAATTTGCCAAGTATGAAATTAGTGGGTTTACTTGGAAAACACAGGCCCTTAGAGTGGTTCACATGTATTAAATTCTTACTTTGTACTAGATGCTTTGTTAAAATTATTTGCTTATTTGATTTCAATTAATTTTTACTAAAGCACAATCTTTATACACATTTGTGTTAAATGAGGATACTATGGATTAGTGAGGAAAAAGTCACTTAGAAGTGCTCACCCAAATAAAAAGTAGATGTGCTATGATTTAAACGTTAATTACTTTGTTGCATTAAGAATGTTTCATTCTGATGCTTGTGGCCTATGGGGAAACACATCAAATGTAGATAATAAAAATTCAATTGTAGGGGATTAATGAAAAGACCACTTAGTCAAGCGAGTAGACTCTTCATCTCACTCATTCTTTAATCTATTTAATGTTAGGTGGCTTGGTTTATGGAGATGCGGGGTAATGATCATACTCCAAACTCTTGGTGTTATCCTCCCAATCGTTGTAGTAATAGTCTCCCTGGCGCACTGTATTCTCTCAAAGATTTTAAATGCTTTCATGCAGCCATCTCTGGAATGTCAAATGGTCTCTTTTCAACTGGAATGACAAAAGCTGGAAGAAATGTGATACCATGAGGACACTGTAACGTATGAATAACATGTTGAGACTGGAAACTTAAAATGATGGTAACTGAGAGTGACGCTAAGGCCCTAAGTTTTGATCACACTCTCACCTAAGTGAGAATCTGGCCCCAAAAGGGAAATTTTTTTTTTTTTTGAACAAAATTATGGGAGGTCATTCTTTTGAACTGAGCCCGTGTACTAGGCCCCAACAGACCAAACCAAACTAAAACGGAGTCACTCGTGCTAAATGTGACATAATCAAGCTAAGGCTCTAAGAAAACACATAGATCATAGAACAGACCAGGTTTTGTTCTTCTCTTGTAAACAGGATGTTCCAGCATAAGGAGGTACCCTCTACTCAGTCCTTTTTCCCTCCTTGTAAAACCCATTGTTCTACTATGGGTTTCAAAACCATATAAGTACATTTACAATAGTAATAGTAATATTAATGACTAAGGTTTTGATCAATCTCTCAAAATTGAGAAAATGACCAAAAAGGGAGAATTGTTAAAGCAAACTAAATATGTCCTGAGAAGGACTCCCTACTTCTATATTTGCGTCCTCGTGGATGAACTGTAACCTAGCTTAATAGTCAGACAAAGTTGAAAACCTAACTTAGTAGTATATGCAGCTGTAACAATTGCTGAGTGCTGGCAAATCGCAGCAGCCATACTTCAACCACTCATAGACTGCTGAGTGTTCAAACTGTGTTCTAATAAGGCAAACACTGAGCTGTAACCAATCTCACTATTTCTGTACCTCACTTCCAATTCCTGTACATCACTTGACCTTTTTTCCTCTATAAATTTGTTCTGACCACGAGGCTTCCCTGTAGTCTCTGTGAATCTACTGTGATTATGGGGCCTGCCCAATTCCTGAAAGTAAATCAAACTCCTTTACATTTAATTCAGCTGAAGTTTTTGTTTTATCAATAGTTAAAGCAAACCTGTATCTCACAAGCAGTGGTTTAGAATCTCTTCATATGTTTCTCATTTAATTTTTGCTATCATCTTTTGAGATAGATATTACTATTATTTTTCAGGTATGTTTTACTTTAAATATGAGCTCTTTATAACGGCTAAAAGTCAATCTAAAAATTACCCAGAAGGATTTCAGCAAGATGTGCACTAGGAAGTTCCAGGCCCTCATACCCCAATGGAATCATTAAAAATATAATTAGATCCTGAATAAAATAACTTCAGTGTAGCTCTGGAAAAATGATGAAATGTCTCCTGCAATCAAGCAAAAGCCAAATCAAGAAAAAAGCCACATTTGAAGTGGTACAAATTTATAGCATTATTACTTATAAATTGGCAATTTATATCTGTATAAATTTATGGAGTATAAAGTGATGTGATGATTTATTAATAAATGTGAAATAATTAAGTCAAACTAGTTTAGATGTTCATTACCTCAAATACTTCGCTTTTTTTTTTTTTTTTTTGGTGAGAACCTTTGAAATGTACTCTTAAAAAAATTAAAAAAAATTTGAAGTGTAAAATATTCTATTATTAACTATATTCACCATACTGTGCAATATAACTCAAAAAATGTATCCTAACAGATTTTGTACCTTTTGATTATTATCTCAGCATTTCCCCCACCCTCCAGCCTCTATAATTACCATCCTACTCTCTATTTCTATGAGTTCAATTGTTTTATAATCTTATGAACTCTGAAAATTTGAGACAGCTATTAGTTAATTTAGAAAGTTTATTTTGCCAAAGTTGAGAATCCGCCTGTGACACAGCCTCAGGAAGTACTGGTGACATATGCCCAAGGTGGCTGGGGTACAGTTTTGTTTTAGACATTTTGGGGAGGCATAAGATATCAATCAATACATGTAAGAAGTACATCAGTTCTGTCCGGATAGGCTGCCTCAACTCAAAGCAAGCCCCATCACTGGGGGCTTCCAGGTCACAGGTAGGTGAGAGACAGATGGTTGCAATTTTTTTTTTTTTTTTTTTTTTTTTTTTGAGACGGAGTCTTGCTCTGTCGCCCAGGCTGGAGTGCAGTGGCCGGATCTTAGCTCACGGCAAGCTCCGCCTCCCGGGTTCACGCCATTCTCCTGCCTCAGCCTCCCGAGTAGCTGGGACTATAGGCGCCCGCCACCTCGCCCGGCTAGTTTTTTGTGTTTTTTAGTAGAGACGGGGTTTCACCGTGTTAGCCAGGATGGTCTCGATCTCCTGACCTCGTAATCCGCCCGTCTCGGCCTCCCAAAGTGCTGCATTCTTTTGAATTTCTGTAAGTCTTTCTCAAGGAGCCAATCAAAATATGAATTTTTCTCTGTGGGCAGAGAAATGACTTTGAATAGAAAGTGAGGCAGATTTGGCCTGAGAGGTTCCCAGCTTGAAGAGATCCAAGATAATTTCCTTTCACATTTCCTCCCTTTAGTTTTTCAAACTCTTTTGGAGGAAGCATTTTGCAAGAAAATGAGACTCTGGTCTCAGGTTTCATCTGTCTCTCATGGCTAGGATGATTTATTCCTAGATGGGTAGGTCCCGAAAGCTCATTTTTAGCAGGTTGTGAAGTCTCATGTCCTGTGAAGAGAAAACAGCGGTGCGGAAAGGATAAATAACAACAAACAAAAGAACAATCCTGGAAAAAATCAATATAAGCCACATTGCTCTGTAGTCCATACATTAGTAAGCAGATATGAAAGTGGCTTATGTACATAAATAGGTTAATGTTATTTTCTTCTGAAGGTTGTCTTCCTTCAGTTCGCAGGGTTTTAAGAAAACACAGCTTAGTTTTCACTGACTCCAAATTAGGATAAATGGGAAAAAAAAAAAAGGAAAAAATGGAAAACATTATTTTGAAGACGTGTAACCAAGAAAAATTAGAATTGAGACCAAACTATAGAAAATAATAAAAATGGGGGGAAAAACCCCATTAGACAAGACTAGAATCTAACAACAGGTGTACAATCGATTTGAAACATAATTTCATTCTCTCTCTAGTTTCCCATTTTACTAAAAACAAATCATGGTAAAACTGGTTTGCTTATTATGGCCTAATTATTTGTATATAGTGCAGCAAGAATAATTATTTTTTACATAGGCTGTAAAATTGGCTTTGCTGGAACTTTGTTCCATAGGAGGAATCTCAGATAATCCTTTTTTTTTTTTTTTTTTTTTTTTTCTATTTTGAGACGGAGTCTTGCTTGTTGCCCAGGTTGAAGTGAAGTGGTGTCATCTTGGATCACTGTAACCTCTGCCTCCTGGATCTGAGAGATTATCTTGCCTCAGCCTCCCAAGTAGCTGGGACTATAGGCACCCGACACCATGCCCAGCTAATTTTTTGTATTTTCAGTAGAGTCAGAGTTTTACCATGTTAGCCAGGATGGTCTCGATCTCCTCACCTTGTGATCCATCTGCCTCTGCCTCCCAAAGTGCTGGGATTGTAGACGTGAGCCACTGCGCCTGGCACAGATAATACTTTTTAAAAGCTGAGCCCAGCCATGGATTTGTGCTATCAAATACTATGATTTGGGTGAATTTCCTCTCCTCTTGAGGTTCCAGAAATAATCTGAGGCTTCTGTGCCTGTCAGAAAGTGACATTCCTTACTTACCACAGGTCAGAAACCCTGTACCAGGACTGTGTACACAAAATGTGAGGCCAGTTTTCCAAGGGCTTTACTGGCTCCATAAGTCAAGTTTGATTCCTTAAAGGAAAGTACACCGTTCCAAAGCCTTGGTCAAATAACCAGTTTCTCCAATTGTGTCCTGTTACAAATGAAAACAAATTCCTATTGCACTCATGCAAATAACTGTATTGCCATAAGTTAAGAATACTCCCAGATAGTTTCCAAATTCTGGAAAAGCAGGTAGAGAAAAACAAGTATGCTCCAAGTTTTGTTGATAGGATTATACTAAATTATTAAAAGCTGTCAATAGCTTTAAAAAAAAAAGTTTTAAGACTCTGAAAAAGAAAACAAACAATCAGCAAGCATTTTAAGAAAAAGTCAAAACAGTTGGTTCAGTTAATGCAGTCAGTTAATTCCTGTTCTGCCTGATACTCATGAACATATTACCTCTCTATGAATCCTGCAAGATTTTTCTCTATTCTGATGCATAATTTCTGAAGTTATCAGAAACCTGCATTTAAGAGCACCTATTGGAGTTTTATAGCTAATTATAAAGCCATCTTCTAAAGAGGACCAAAACACGACAATAATTGTCTATGGATGAAAAAATGTTTTAAGGCAGCCATAGTCAAAAGACCCAATTGACAAGGAAATTTTTTACCTCTGTGACACACAATAATTTTAACATAACAATTATGATTATTCCTGATAATATACACTAAGTTATATCAGAATTACAGGAGTTTCCCATAATTGTGGAAAACATGCCAATAACATATTTATACAAATACAGGCCAAGGAAGATCAAACACCATTTCATATCTGACGATGCCTTCTGTATAATTTTTATACCTGATAAGCCAAATTGTGTCGTTTTTTGGACTTTAGGAAACCTAATGTCTTAAAAGATTAATTAGGTTAGAAAAATACATAATTTATTATTTGATTTTGGAAAGTTTGTCAGATACAAAAGCTTTAAAACACTTGATATTACAAAATAGGATTACAGGTCATTGCAAAGTTATTTATTTAACCAAAGTGATAATTCAAGGATTTCAAAGAAAAGCAAAAGCTTTCATTCTATTAGGGTTAAGAAACCCTAATAGAAACACCATGAAGTCAATTACATTTGTTTTTTTAAATTTTGTAAACAATCTATAAAATTTAATCTTCATTATAAAATATAACTTCCATAAGCCTTTTATAACCTTTATAAAGAAGTTGGTTAATGCTTCAAGAAAACTTTGTTAATCTGACACAGAGGGACATATATTGGTTTTGCATCAATATGCCTTTGACCCTAATAATTAACTTATAGAGAAACTGAATTTATTTTATCTTTCAAAATGGGCCCTTACGATCTTACACAACCACCTCTTGCGCGATAGTCCCTGGGCCTTGAAGAATGGAATAGCTTTAATTTCTTGCCCTGTGTCTCAGGAATGCAATTTATTTTGATTGGCATCTTCTATGGGGCCTAAGGAAGAGGCTTTAATTGTTGTCAGTGTTTAAGATTTAGCAGGACTTGGTGTTCTTTTTAGACCCAGGAGTTAAAGCCCTGTAACTCAATGTTAGGAGGATTTTAAAGGCACATACAGGAAGATACATGGATGTAATAAATTTAATTTAAAAAGAAAATTATTGGGCCAGGCCTAGTGGCTCACACCTGTAATCCCAGCACTTTGGCAGGCCAAGGTGGGTGGATCACTTGAGGTCAGGAGTTCAAGACCAGCCTGGCCAACATGGTAAACCCCATCTCTACTAAAAATACAAAACTTAGCCGGGCCTGGTGGCATTCACCTATAATCCCAGCTACTCAGGAGGCTGAAGCACGACAATCACTTGAACCCGGGAGGCAGAGGTTGCAGTGGAACTGCACTGCACTCTAGCCTCGGCAATAGAACGAGACTCAGTCTCAAAAAAAAAAAAAAAAAAAAAAAAAAAAAAAAAAAATTCTCATTTTTTTTTTTCCTAAGCAACCCAAAACTTAAAAATACAACCAGTTACATTATTTTAGGACTGAATTTACCATACAAAAATTTTTCCTATATAAAATTATTTCTCCTTAAGCTTTTTTATCTCAAAAAAATACTCTTTATTTCTATAACATTATTTACATTTTTAAAAAATTTCCCAGTTCCTTTTACCTTGTTTTATACATAGTCTTTAAGCTTTGACTTAGACAAAAGTTTTTTACTTTTCTTTTAAAAGGACACACTTCTCTTTTTTTATTTTTAGCAAGAATATCTTCCTACAATATAAATTTATTGGAAAATATCCAAATAATGAAATATTTTTTACTTAATTTAATATAACTTTAGATTCTAAATTATAATCAGTTAGTACACAAGTATTTATAACATTACATTTACCTAATTATTTTATTTTAAATGTTTACCTAGATTATTTATGAAAACTGTGATAGTCATGAATTTAAGTTATGAAACTGCCATTGCAAAATAATAACTGAGCCAGTGAGAGAAAAATTTGACCTAATTGATTCCTTCTTGCTCTTAACCGTCAAGCCGTCCTTGTTCATTCCTGGGCATAGGCGGAGCTAACTTTGGAAGGAACTAAGTTTATACTTCAGTTTTGAAACAAAGACAATTACAGACCTTTCCCAAAACAAACCTCTCTGTGGACTAGACTGCCTAAAACCACAGGATTAGAAGCTAGGTATTCTTGATAAATCCAAGATGCAGCTATTTTCATTAAACCCGTATCAATGTCTGTTTTATTAAAAATTACACAAGCAAAGATCATTCTGTTTTGGACTGGGTTTATAGTTTTGTAACCCTTGTGTCAAATGTTGACACCTTAAAGTATTTGGCAGGGATAAGTATGAAATTGCTTCATTAATAAATGCAAACAAAAATGAATGCTGGCAATTCTTAAGACACTTTGAATATTACTTTACCAATAATTTTATTTGTATTTATTTATTTATTTATTGAGATGGAGTCTCACTCTGTCACTCAGGCTGGAGTGCAATGATGTGATCTCGGCTCACTACTTTAACTTGCGTCCATGTGAAGAGACCACCATACTGGCTTTGTGTGAGCAACAAGCCTGTTTATTTCACCTGGGTGCAGGAGGGCTGAGTCCAAAAAGAGAATCAGGAAGGGAGATAGGGGTGGAGCTGTTTTATAGGATTTGAGTAGGTAAAGGAAAATTAGTCAAAGGGGGTTGTTCTCTGGCATGCAGGGGTGGGGGGTCACAAGGTGCTCAGTGGGGGAGCTTTTGAGCCAGGATGAGCCAGGAGAAGGAATTTCACAAGATAGTGTCATCAGTTAAGGCAGGAACAGGACATTTTCACTTCTTTTGTGGTGGAATGTCATCAGTTAAGGCAGGAACCGGCCATCTGGCCATCTGGCCATCTGGATGTGTACGTGCAAGTCACAGGGGATATGATGGCTTAGCTTGGGCTCAGAGACCTGAAAACTGCAACCTCCGTCTCCCGGGTTCAAGCGATTCTCCTGCCTCAGTCTCCTGAGTACTTTGATTACAGGCACCCACCATCATGCCTGGCTAATTATTGTATTCTTAGTAGTGGCAGGGTTTCACCATGTTGGCCAGGATGGTCTCCAACTCCTGACCCCAGGTGATCTTCCTGCTTTGGCTACCCGAAGTGCTGGGATTACAGGCATGAGCCACTGTGCCTGTCCTACTTTACCAATTATTTTATTTATTTATTTATTTATTTATTTATTTATTATTTTTGAGACAGAGTCTCACTCTGTCATCCAGGTTGGAGTGCAGTGGCACAATCTCAGCTCACTCCAACCTCCGCCTCCCGGGTTCAAGCGATTCTCTTGCCTCAGCCTCCTGAGTAGCTGGGATTACTGGCACCTACCACTGTGCCAGGCTAATTTTTTTATTTTTAGTACAGACGTGGTTTCACCATCTTGGTTAGGCTGGTCTTGAACTCCTGACCTTAGGTGACTCACCCACCTCGGCCTCCCAAAGTGCTGGGATTACAGGCTTGAGCCACTGTGCCCAGCAATAATTTTAAAGCTAGCTTATTTATTAAATATTTCTTAAGTTACATAAACTTGAAAAAGGATTTGACTAGTCTTTTCTTTTTTATTATTTGATTTAAGCACTTTTATTTTTCTTTAAGCCAATTAATTAGAGCTCTTTTATATATTTTTAGTAGTGAAACATTGTGTACACAACGCAAATACATAGATGTATTAGGCATGCCGAAGGAAGTACATTGTATAGATTTATAAAGACCCCTCCCTACCCCCCCCCCCCATTTTTTTACTATCTGACATTTTCAGATTCTTGATAACCTCGGCAGTGGTCAGCTAAATAACCTTAATTTGCAAATTAAAAGAAACAACTCAGGTGAAAATCAAATAGCGAAATTTACATCAAAGTACAGAGAGAAAAAGCCTGATGGTGCTAGAGAGATGCTTTTACACTGCACTTATTTTTTTTAAAAAAAGCAAAGACATTTCTGAGTGTCTAAACTACATTCTTTCTTAAAAACCCAAGAGTAGCCTCTGTTGCAATAACTATTTAGGTCAAAAAATGAGGTGAAAACAGAATTCAGTCAACTGAGGGGAAAAAAAAAAAAAACTTTTGCTCAAAAAAAAAGACAAGGTCTTGGGAGACAAAAAAAAATCAAACAAAAAACAAAACATGAAAGCCTTTTAAATACAAAAACATGCACACATGCATACATACATGCACATATCTTGGATGTTAGCCTTTCAATGAAGCTGGCTTTTAACCATTGAGCTCCTTTATCAACAACAACAACAAAATCTTTTTAAATTTCATTACGATATTCCATGCTGCTAAACCTAACAATGATCACACAAATCATACAACTTCTGAGCGCCCTAAGTGTAAACAGAAGTTAACATCAGCTGGTTGTTAATGCTAACTCTAATTGCTTGAAAAGAATTTGCAAGACAGAATGCCAAACCAGTTTCTTACCTGGTGATGGGTCTCAGGCTTTAGACTGTTCTTTACCATCCTAGAAGCAGGAAAAACAAAAACAAAATCTCCCCTGTTGGAAGCGAGCTCAAATTCCATGAACTCCAATCTGACTTCCGTCGCCTTGGAAGCAGGAAAAAAACTTGCCTTCCTTGTGTTGGAAGCAAGTAAAACTCCAAAAAAAAAAAAAAAAAAAAAAAAAAAAAAAAAAAGAAGAAAGAAAGAAAGAAAGAAAAAAAAAGAGTTTTACGGCAAAAGAAACTTTTGATCTCAACCAAATGTTGGGAGATCAGGGATTCTCTGGAAGGGTTGCTCTCAGATTTCAGCGAATTGTCCTATTGGTTTGAGCCATAAAGTTAGCTCATGCTGGTACGAAGCACTGATAGATTTGTCAAAGGTCAGAGACATTTCCACTCAGAATCTCCCCATGGTTATGAAAATATGAACCCCAAAAATTTGAGGCAGGTCTCAGTTAATTCACAAAGTTTATTTTGCCAAGGTTGAGGACGCATTTGCGACACGGCCTCAGGAAGTCCTGATGGCATGTGCCCAAAGTGGTGGAGGTGTTATTACCAGACTGTTTGTTCCCCAAAGAAGACCACCAGAGTCCAGAGTCAAAGCCAAGCGGCAAGGATCTTTACGACAAGTTCGAACCTGGTCCCTCCTTTACACAGTATACAAGAGGGCCCCGAACAATGCGAGCGTTTGCTTTTTATAGCCCGAAAGTTGCAGGGGAACAAAGAAATTCTTTTGGCTCCTGCGCTTTCAGTAACCTTGAACGGCTGTCTCCTTATCGGAGACTTTCCAGGTGGTGTTTGTACTGGGCTCAGGGAGTTTGAGAGATATATGGTGGTGGGATGGGAGGATGGGATGTGTTTGTGCTAGGCTCAGGGAGTTTTGAGCCTGGGGCTGAGGAATGTGCCCAGCTCCTTTCAGAGGCACAGCTTGGTTCCCAAAGTGGTGGAGACACAGCTTGGCTTTAGACATTTTAAGGAGGCATGAGACATCAATAAATATATGTAAGAAGTACATTAGTTTCGTCCTGAAAGGCTGTAACAACTCAAAGCAAGGCCTCCCCTCTGGGGGCTTCCGGGTCACTGGTAGATAAGAGACAGATGGATGCATTCTTTTGAATTCCTGATGAGACTTTGCAAAGGAGGCAATCAGCATATGCATCTATCTCTGTGAGCAGAGGGATGACTTTCAATAGAATGGGAAGCAGATTTGCCCTGAGCAGTTCCCGGCTTGAAGGGGCCAAAGATATTTTCCTTTCACAATCTACATATAAATAAGAATATGTAGTGATTTTCTTTCTGTGCCTCATTTATATAGTGGTTTTTTAATCCTATCCATGTTGTCACAAATATCAGAATTTCCTTTTCTTATTTTTATTTTTTTATTATACTTTAAGTTCTAGGGCACATGTGCACAGCGTATAGAATAGTGTTTCATTGTGTATGTGTATCATATATTCTATATTCATTCATCTGTTGATGGTTGCTTAGTTCCTAATCTATAACTTGCCTACTGTGACTAGTGCCTCAATGAATATAGAACTGCACGCATCTTTTTGATAAACTGATTTCAAATCTTTTGGTTAAATACTCAGAAGTAGGATTACTGTATCATATGATAATTCTAATTTTTGTTTTGTGAGGAACCTTCATTTTTCCATACTGGCTGTATTTGTTTACATTCTGCTATGGTTTAGATGTTTGTTCCCTCAAAAGCTTATGTTGAAATTGAATCTCCAATATTGGAGGTAGCCTAATGGTAGGTGTTTGACTCATGGAGATGGATTCCTTATGAATAGATTAACGGCCTCCCTTGGGGTTAATTGAGTCCTCGTTCAGTTAATTCCTACCAGAACTGTCTGTTAAGAAGAGCATGACACTTCCTTACTTTCTCTCTTGTTTCCTCTCATCGTGTCATCTCTGTACAAGCCAAATCCCCTTCACTTTTTTTGCCATAGGTGGAAGAAGCATGAGGTTCTTACCAGATACAGATGCCCAATCTTGATCTTTTCCAATCATCAGAATCACAAGCCAAATAAACATTTTTTAATGTATTTTGCGGTCTCAGGTATTTATAGCAACACAAAATGGACTATGACACATTCATACCAACAGTGTGCAAGGATTTCCTTTTCTCCACATACTTGCCAACTCTTATCTTTCATTGTTTTGATCATAGCAGTTTGGACAGAGGTGAGATGATACCTCAATGTGGTTTTAATTTACATTCTCACACTATTAGCAATGTTAAACATTCTTACATACCTATTGGCCATATAAAAATTTCTGTCATTTGCAGCAATGTGGATGGAACTGGAGGTCATTATGTTAAGTGAAATAAGCCAAGCACAAAAAAGCAAACATTTTATGTCCTCATCCATATATGTGAGCTAAAAATGTGAATCCCATGAAGATAGAGAGTAGATTCATGATTACCAGAGGCCAGGAAGGGAAGGTTTTCTGCCAATATATTTACACTGCTAATTGTTTTCTTTGCAGTAAAGAAGACTTTTAGTTTGTTGTAATCACATGTATATATTCTTGCTTTTGTTACCTGAACATTTGAGGTAAAATCCAAAAAATCATTACACAAACCAATGTTGTGTAGTTTTTCCCCTGTTTTCCTCTAGTGGTTTTATAGTTTCTGATTTTACGTTTAAGTCTTTAATCTATTTTGCGTTGAGTTCTTGCATGTGATGTGAGAAAAGGGTCCACTTTTATTATTCTGAATGTAGATAGCCAGTTTCCTCAACATCATATATTAAAGGGACTATCCTTTTCCCATTGTGTATTCTCAGTCCCTTTGTGGAAAACCAACTGGATATATATGCACAGGTTCATTTCTTAACTCTCTATTCTAGTCCATTGGTTGGTTGATGTGTCTAGTTTTCTCCAGTACCATGCTCTTTTAATTACTATAGCTTTGTAGTACAGTTTAAAATCAGGTAGATTGTTGTCTCCAGTTTTGTACTTTTTGATCCATATTGCCTTGGTTATTCAGGATTTTTGTGGTTCCTTATAAATTTTAAAAATGTTTTCTATCTCTCTGAAATTTGACACTGGAATTTTAATAGAGATTGCATTGAATTTGTAGATTGCTTTGCATAGTACGGGCGTTATAACAATGCTAATTCTTTCAATCCATGAAATTCTAATATCTTTCCAGTTATTTGCATCTTCTTCAATATCTTCCATGAACATTCTGTAGTTTTCATCACACAAGTCTTATACCTCCTTGGTTAAATTTATTTCTACATATTTTATTTATTTTTGTAGCTATTGTAAATGAAATTGTTCTTGATTTTTTTGAATACTTCATTGTTAGTGCATAGAAATACTACTAATTCCTGTATGTTGATTTTTTCTTGCAAATATACTGTATTTATTTGTGAGTTCTAATTGTTTTTTATGGAATCTGTAGGGTTTTCTGTATATAAGATCATGTTTTCATAAAACAGGACAATTTCTCTTGTCTCTTTCCTATTTGGATGCCTTTTATTTATTTCTCTTACCTAAATTTCTCTGGCAAGGACTTCCAATAAAATGTTGAATAAAAATGCTGAGAGTGAGCATCCTTGCATTTTTTCCCAGATCTTAGAGAAAAAGTTTTCAATTTTTCATCACTGAATATAATATTAGCTATGAGATTCTCATATATAGCCATTGTTGTGTTGATGTACATTCCTTCTATTCTTAAGTTGGTTAGAGTTATTATCACGAAAGAAGGTTAAATTTTGTCAAATTATGCAGAAAAATAATTTGAAAAAATCAACAATGCTTTATAATTTAAAAAGCACTTAAACTAGGAACAGAAGGCAGCTACCTCAATATAATGAAGTCCACTTACGAAAAACCTACAACCAACGTTTTATTCAATGATAAAAGACCAAATGGTTTTCCTCTAAGATCAAGGAAAATATAAGGTTATCTGCTTTTACCACATGTATCCAACATAGTATTGGCATTTTTAGTCAGAACAGTTAATCAAGAAAATGAAGTAAATTGCATCCAAGTTAAAATAGTAGGAAAAAAGAGGTAGGATGAGGAGTCTTAGTGTTAGTGATCACTGTACCCAACAGCAACAGTAGTAAATAATGCTTATCTGGTGCTTATTTTATATCCGGAGCTCCTCTAAGAGGCTTAAATGTAAATACACGTATTGTCTCCATTTGAAGGAAACAAAAAAAACCTACAGTACCAAAACTTCAACTATAAGCAGCCCTCTTTTGTATTGTTTTTATATACATGAGTTTTAGATACCATGTGTATTAGTCTGCTAGGGCTATCATACAAAATACCAGACTGGGAACACAGCCCCTTTCTGGAAATCATGGGGAAGAATCTCCTTCCGAAGTTATTTAGATTATTGCAAAGCTCCATGCTGTTGTAGGACTATGATTTCCTTGTTGGCTATTGGCTGAAAGTCAGTCTCAACTTCCAAAGGACTCACAAAGTCTCTGGTTTGTGATCCTTTGCCTCTGTCTCCAAAGTCATCAATAATTGGTGGAGTCCTTCTCATGCTTTGATTTTTCTCTTCTAACCTCTCATTCTATCACATGCCTCTTCTGCTTTCAGTCATGAGATTTTTTTGTTTCTTGATTTTTTGTTTGTTTGTTTGTTTTGCCTATTTTTGGTTTCAGGGTCTATGTGACTAGATTGAGTCCATTGGAATAATCCAGGATTATCTCTTCATTCCAAGGATTTTAATCTTAGTCATATTTGCCAAGTTCCTTTTGCCATATAAGATAATATATTCATAGTTTCAATGATTAGGATATAGATATCTTGGCCAATTTCTACCTACCACATGCATCATCATCAGTAGCCAATCATACAATTTTCTTCAGAGTTTGGGGGTGATTGGTCATTGCTTGTCTGTTATTTATTGTATAGACAATCACATTTGTAGTCACATTGTTTTCTTGTCTTCAAGTAATAAATCCACATAACATTTTTCACAAATGGATAAGTGAAGGAGGGAGATGGTCAACAGAAACAAAAGTATAGTTAAAAAAAAGTGACAATATTTTTGTATGTAAACCTTGTGCCCTTTCACTTTGCTAAATTCACTAATTTGTTCCAAGAGCTAATTAGTTTTGTATATTCTTTCAGGATGGCTATAATATTGTTTTCAGTGAACATAGATAGCTGCATTTCTTCCTAATATGTATTTTTCATTATTTTTCTTGCCTTATTGATCTACTGAATGCTTCGAGTATAATGATCCTGTGGATCATTATAGTTAAGAATATCCATAGTTAAGAACATTCCTGCCTTTTTCCTTTTTTTTTTTTTTTTTGAAACAGAGTCTCACTCTTTCGCCCAGGCTGGAGTGCAGTGGCGTGATCTTGGCTCACTGCAAGCTCCGCCTCCCGGGTCCACGCCATTCTCCTGCCTCAGCCTCTAGAGTGGCTGGGACTACAGGCGCCTGCCATGGCGCCCTGCCAATTTTTTGTATTTTTGGTAGAGAGGAGGTTTCACCATGTCAGCGAGGATGGTCTCGATCTCCTGACCTCATGATTCACCCGCCTCGGCCTCCCAAAGTGCTGGGATTACAGGTGTGAGCCACTGCGCCCGGCCAATTCTTGCCTTTTTTTCTTAATCTTAAAGAGAAAGCATTAAATATTCCACCATTATGTATTACATTAATTATATATTTTTTAGATGTCCTCTAGTAAATTAAATAATTTATCTTCTTTTCCTAGTTTGTTAAAACTTATTTTTCAATTTATAAATGGATGGTCACTTTTGTTGTTGTTGTTGTTGTTGTTGTTGTTGAGACAGAGTTTCACTCTTCTTGCCCAGGGTAGAGTGCAATGGCCCGATCTTGGCTGGCCGCAACCTCTGCCTCCTGGGTTCAAGCAATCCTCCTGCCTCAGCCTCCCGAGTAGCTGGAATTGCAGGCATGCACCACCACACCCAGCTAATTTTGTATTTTTAGTAGAGATGGGGATTGTCCATGTTGGTCAGGCTGTTCTCGAACTCCCAAACTCAGGGGATCCACCCGCCTTGGCCTCTCAAAGTGCTGGGATTACACGCCTGAGCCACTGTGCCTGGCCAGTAAAAGTTTTTTTTTAAACATCTATTTAGTTTATCATTTTTTCTTATTTGGTCTATGAATATGATATATTGCATTGATTGATTTTTGATTGTCATAATACTGGAACAAAGTGAATATAGACACATTATATTATATATATGCTTAGAGCCAGACTTGAATGGTTAATATTTTGGTGAGTGTGTTTGCTTCTTTGCTCGTGAGGAATATTCATCCATATTATTCTTTTTTTTGTAATACCTTTGTCTCTCTTTGATATTAGTTTAAGGTTGGTATCATAAAACACATTAGGAAAAGTTCCATCCTCCTCTAATTTCTGGTAAACGTGGTATAGAATTTGTGTTATTTAATATATAATTCATTTATTGTATCCTTAATTTTCCAAAATGTTTATTGCTACTTTATCATGTATTTCTTCTGTCATGTTAACTCTTTATTCTTCTGGGTTTCCAATGATGCATATGTTAGAACACTTGACATTATTCTATGGTTCTGGATGTTCTGTTCTTTCTTTCCCAACTCTTTTTTCTCTTTATGTTTCATTTTAGACAATTTCTACTAAACTCTACTAAAGAAAACTGATTTTCTCATCTGTTTGATTCTACTTGAGCATTTTAATGGCATTCTTCATCTTTATTATTTTTGTTTATTTCATTTCTAGCATGTCCATTGTATTATTTCTAGTATTTTTAATCTCTCTACTAAAAGTACTCATCATCTCTCATTATCCACTATTTCTGTGAGAGCTTTTATGACACTAATTATAAATAATTACAAATTCTCCTAGGATGTTATGGATTATATGTAGGTATAACATCTTTTGTTTTTATTGTAGTTTAGTCTTAGATGTAATTGTGTCCCTGACTTTCAAGAGTGGCTGTAAGTAGGCCAATAATGGCCCCATCAATAGCAGGTCCCAGTTGCTGGGACGTGGTATGTGGAAAAGGACCTTTGCAGATGTCATTAGTTAAGACCTTGAGATGGAGAAATTATTTTTAATTATCCTGATGGGTCTTTAATCATAGCACTCTGATAAGACAGAGGTAGAGGAAAATTTGAAGCAGCGAAGAAAAAGCAATGTGACTGTGGCAGGCCAGGTCTCACTATCGTAGGCCTCCATAACAACTGTTTCAGTACTGTCTGAGTGGTTAAGTTAAATATTAAAAGCCAGTGCCCTTATACAAAGGCTGGGATGTAGCAAAAGCCCACCAAGAGTATTGCCCAGGCCTTTCCTGGGCCTTAAAAGCATCACAAAACAACGAATATATATTATTTTAAGTCACAGTATATTATTTTAGGTCACAAAGTTCATGGTGATTTGTTACAGTATCCATGGAGAACTAATATAGTAAACTTGTTGGTTCCTCTTCTCCTCTATGATTGCAGCTGTGACCTTGGAACCTTGCAGTGTAATTCTTTCTTTTCCCAAAAACTAAGTTTCACTTGCGTCTGTGTGAAGAGACCACCAAATAGTCTTTGTGTGAGAAATAAACCTTTTTAATAACCTGAGTGCAGGCAGGCTGAATCCAAAAAGAGAGTCAGTGAAGGGAGATAGGGTTGGGGCCATTTTATAAGATTTGGGTGGGTAGTGGAAAATTACAGTCAAAGGGGGTTGTTCTCTGGAGGGCAGGGGCAGGGGGTCACAAGGTGCTCAGTGGGGGAGGTTTTGAGCCAGGATGAGCCAGGAGAAGGAATTTCACAAAGTAATGTCATCAGTTAAGGCAGAGACTGGCCATTTTCACTTCTTTTGTGGTGGAATGTCATCAGTTAAGGCAGGAACCGGCCATTTTCACTTCTTTTGTGATTCTTCACTTGCTTTGGGCCATCTGGACGTGTAGGTGCAGGTCATAGGGGACAAGATGGTTTAGCTTGGGCTCAGAGGCCTGGCATTCCTGCCTTCTTATATTAATAAGAAAAATAACATAAAATAGCATTGAAGTGTTGGGGCAGCGAAAATTTTTTGGGGGGTGGCATGGAGAGATAATGGGCAGTGTTTCTCAGGACTGCTTCTAGCAGCATTAGGGACAGCATGGGAACCTAGAGTGGGAGAGGTCAAGTTGAAGGAGGATTTTGTGGTAAGGGGTGATATTGTTGGGTTGTCAGAAGGAGCATTTGTCATATAGAATAATTAGTGATGGCCTGGATATGGTTTTGGATGAATTGAGAAACTAAATGGAAGATACAAGGTCTGAATAAAAGAAAGGAGAAAAATAGGTTTTAAAGGACTAAGAATTGGGAGGACCCAGGACATCCAATTAAAGAGTGTCCAAGGAGGTTCCGCATAATTACTTGCTTGGTTGGCAAGTTTTGGGGCTCTATCCTTAAGTTTTTTTTTATGTTGTCATACACCAGGCCAGATTGATTTAGGTAAAAACAACAATCTTCGTTTAAAACTATACAGAGTCCTCCTTTTTCAGCAGTGAGGAAGTCAAGGCCTTGGCGGTTTTGGAGGACAACTGCAGCTAAGGAGTCAAGTTGGGCCTGGAGGACTGATAACGTTTGTAATATGTCTGTGATGCTAGCAGAGAAGTCATTAGAGAGGCTATGGAAGGTCATGACAGAGGTAGAAATGCCTGCTATTCCAGTACTGAGAGCAATAGTGGAGGCAGAAAGTCCCAAACCAACAAGCAAGGGAATTAGTGGAATAATTCTTCTTTGTCATGTCGGTGTCATGAGGGTAGCAGGGAGCTCTTCGGTCCCATTTGCATATTGAATTTTGGGAGTAAGGAAAACTAGTGTGCATGTGCCTGACCAATTAACAGGTAGACACATGTAGGTAGAGGATCCACAGAGGAAGAAGAGACCTTGTGCGAGGCAAAAGTGGAGATGCAAAGTAAAAAGATGAGAAGGAGTGCTGAAAGGGGTGTTTGTACCCAAACTCCTAGGGATCCAGCTAGGGTGGCAGCCATCAGAGGTTGTAATGGGGACTGATGGGGTAACTGCGTACAGGGGGAGGTTCCATTTTCATGGTGTATGAGAAAATGTTGAGTATCTACGAGCAACCTTTCACTATTATTTATGGGGCTGGGTATAAGTAAACAAGAAGAGGGCCTGGGAGGAGAGTCTGACGAGCAAGGGGAAGGTAGCCAAGGATGGAGTGAAATACAGGGTAGGTGTCTTCCTAAGCAATAATTACTACTAATGCTTTTAAGTTCACCAGTATTGATAGAGGGCTTATCTGTGATACGGAGCTGGAAGGCTCCAATTGTTTCAGTGATGTGTATAGTTGGGCTTTGGAGATGAGGAGTGAAGGAACATCGAGAAGGTGAAAGGTTACCCAGGGAATTCCAGTGGATCTTTTCTGAGAGATACATAAAGGAGCAGCCACAGGAATAGTAGTTTGTGTTGTGAGGGGTCCAAAATATGGGGGGAGTAGAGTTGATATAAGGAGAAAGGTTTTTTAAGTAAGTATGGAGGAGGGCGGCAGCGTGCTGATGTGAAATGTCTGGGGAGGTCTTGCTGAACCTGTCTAGAAAGTAAAGAAGTTCTTCAGGAGGGTAAAGGTGAGGGCTGTTAAAGGAAGTTCGGAAATGTAGGGAGACAGGAGATGTTGCCCAGTCTGTATGTAGGGCAGGGACAGCTGTGTAGGCGCTGGAAGAAAGGGAAATGCAAAGCCAGCAATTGTTTGCTAAGAAGGGATTAGAAACGGCTAGGAGAGAGTGAGTAAGATTGATCGTGTGTTGGAGAGAGCTGGGGAGAAGTAGAGGGTGGCATAAGAATGGAATGAGAATAAGAGTGAGTATAAAAGTAAAGAATAGAACTTCATCAGGGTGAAAGTATTGGAGGGTGCCCTGTCAGCAAAGATCATCTATCCACTCTAAGAGGGAGTTAAGAGTGGCGGCTTGGGGATAGCACCAGGAGGTATCAGCTGTGATGGCTTGGAAAAACAGTGTAAACCAGCAGTGTAAACAAGAGTAGGGCATTTATGAGTTGTTGAGAACGATGAATAAGAGTATGACTAGACAGAAGATAGTAGGGATAACTAGTTTTTGGGGCTCAGTCCAAGTAGTGGGGGGTGACTGTGTAAAGCCCTGTTGCAAAAAGTAGGGTAAGGACCAACAGACCTAATAGAATGAAGGGATATATTAGGGTCATAAGGATTATTACTGTTCTTCAGAAATGCGAGTGAGTTTAAGGGAAATAGGGGAGAGTACTGGTGACTTCCAGGAGGAAGAGGAGAGATTAGGCTGGCTGTCTGATGGACACAGCTTTATTCTGGAATGGTGAATCCAGTGGGGAGGATCCTGCAGGCAGACAGCAGTTGGAGTACTACAGATGACTAAGTAGGGTCTGGTCCATTGAGGTTGTAGAGTTTGAGGGGTCAGATTCTTAACAAGAACTGATCGTCCAGCTGGGGTGTCTTCATATGGCTGAGAATCTGGAGCAGGCAAGAGAAGATTAGCAACCTGGCAAATTTCCTGTCTAGCCTGCTGGAGGACTGGAAGTTAGTTGCCTAGAGAATTGGCATCTGGGATGAGGTTGGGGCCAAGCAAGAAAGTACGTCCGTATACAAGTTCAAATTGACTGTACCCTGTAGCATCTTGAGGATAGGCTCTAATTCTGAGAAGGGCAAGAGGTAAAATTACTGTCCAATCCTTTTTAAGTTGGAGGCTGAGGTTGGTGGGATGTGTCTTTAAAAGACCATTAGTCCATTCTACCTTTCCTGAAGATTGAGGATGGTAAGAGATATGAAGGTTCCACTGAATACCAAGAGCCTGAGAAACTTCTTGGGTGATTTGACTAGTAAAGGCTGGTGTGTTATTGGACTGTATAGAGGTGGGAAGGCCAAACTGAGGAATTATGTCTGTCAGAAGGGTAGAAATGACCATGGTGACCTTCTCAGACCCTGTGGGAAAGGCCTCTACCCATCCAGTGAAAGTGTCTACCCAGACCAAGAGGTATTTTAGTTTCCTGACTTGGAGCATGTGAGTAAAGTCAATTTGCCAGTCCTAGGCAGGGGTGAAATCCCCGAGCTTGATGTGTAGGGAAGGGAGGGGGCCTGAACAATCCCTGAGGGGTAGTAGAATAGCAGATAGAACTTGAGAAGTGATTTCCTTAAGAATAGACTTCCACAATTGAAAGGAAATGAGAGGTTCTAAGAGACGGGCTAGCGGCTTGTAACCTACATGGAAGAGGTTATGAAATGATGACAGAATAGAATGGGCCTGTGAGGCTGAAAGGAGATATTTTCCTTGGACTAAGAACCATTTGCCTTGTATGGGAAGAGATTGATACGTGGAAGTTTCAGCAGGGGAGTAGGTTGGAGTGACTGGTGAGAAGGAGAAAAACTGGCCATGAGGGGCAGAAGTTAGAACCCTAGCTGTTCTTTAGCCACCTTATCAGCATAAGTGTTGCCTAGAGCAATGAGATATGATGCCTTTTGATGGCCCTTGCAGTGAATGACTCCAGCTTCCTTTGGAAGTAAAGCAGCCTTGAAAAGAGGTTTTATTAAAGAGGCATTAATGATGGAGGACTTTTGTGTAGTGAGGAAACCTCTTTCAGTTCATATAACAGCATGGTGGTGCAGGATATGGAAGGCATATTTAGAGTCAGTATAAATATTGACATGTAGTTCCTTTGCAAGAGTGAGGGCTCAAGTTAAGGCGATGCGTTTGGCTTGCTAAGACGTAGTGGAGCGGGGCAGAGCGGTAGGGTAGCCTCAATGATAGGTGTGGAAGATACTATAGCATAGCCTGACTTTGCTGGTGAGTGGCGATTAGGCCTGGTGGAACTGCCATCAATAAGCCAAGTGTGATCAGGGTGAGGAATAGGAAAGAAGGAGATATGGGGAAATGGAGTGAATGTCAGATGGATACTCATGGAGGTCAGGTGTGGTATCAGGAATAATGTGGAAGGCCGGATTGAAGTCCGGGTCAGGAAAAATGGTAATTGTGGGAGACTCAACAAAGAGAGAGTATAGCTGAAGGAGCCGGAGGGCAGAAAGTATATGTGTCAGGTGTGAGGAAGAAAATAGATTTTAGAAGTTATGAGAACTGTAGAGAGCGAGTTGAACATAGTTTGTGATTTTGAGGGACTCTAAAAGTATTAAAACAGCAGCAGCTGCTGCATGCAGACATGAGGGCTAGGCTAAAACAGTAAGGTCAAGTTGTTTGGATAAAAAGGCCACAGGGCGCGGTCCTGGTCCCTGTGTAAGAATTTCAACCACACAGCCCTGTACTTTGGCTGTGTGTAATGAAAAAGGTTGGGATAAGTTAGGCAGAGCTAGTGTGGGAGCAGCTTTTAGGGCTGTTTTTAAGGAACGGAAAGAGGAGTGGGGAAAGGATTTAGGATTTATGGGGTCAGCTAGGTTTGTCCAGAACAGAATAATGGGTTGTGGAGGGGTTGTGGAGGGAGGTATTGCGGATAGGAGAGTATATGGCTTTGGCACCACGGGGTGGATAGGCAAGACAATTTGGCTGATAAGGTGCAGATCCTGAAGTAACCTGTAAGACTTGTCTGGTTTTTGAACAGGTAAAGTGGGGGAATTGTAAGGAGAATTTGTAGGCTTTAAAAGGCCATGCTGTAGGCCGGACTCAGTGGCTCATGCCTGTAATCTAAGCACTTTGGGAGGCCAAGGCGGGCGGGTCATGAGGTCAGGAGATCGAGACCATCCTGGCTAACACAGTGAAACCCTGTCTCTACTAAAAATACGAAAAATTAGCCATGAGTGGTGGCAGGTGCCTGTAGTCCCAGCTACTCGGGAGGCTGAGGCAGGAGAATGGTGTGAACCCGGGAAGCGGAGCTTGCAGTGAGCCGAGATCGCACCACTGCACTTCAGCCTGGGTGACAGAGCAAGACTCCATCTCAAAAAATAAAAAATAAAATAAAAACAAAAGGTCATGCTGTAACAGGTGAGTGATAACAGGCTTTAATCCTTTTAAAGTGTGCTGTGGGATGGGATATTGGCATTGGGTAAGGGTGATTAGGTTTTAATGGGATGATAAGGGGTGCATCATCTGTCACCAAGGAGGGAGTAGAAGTGTCCTATACTTGTGGATTAAGGTGGGGAGATACAAGGGGAGGATTCGAAGGAGGTTTTGAACTGGGGAAAAGGGTGACAATGAGGTGTGGCTGTAACCTAGGAATAGTCAGGGAAGCAGATAATTTAGTTAAAATATCTTGGCCTAATAAGGGAACTGGGCAGGTGGGATAACTAAAAAGGAATGCATAAAATAATATTGTCCAAGTTGGCACCAAAGTTGGGGAGTTTTAAGAGGTTTAGAAGCCCGGCCGTCAATACCCACAACCGTTATGGAGTCAAAGGAAACAGGCCCTTGAAAAGAAGGTAATGTGGAGTGGGTAGCCTCCGTATTGATTAAGAAGGGGTCAGACTTACCCTCCACTGTGAGAGTTACCTGAAGCTCGGCATCCGTGATGGTCTAGGGGGCTTCCAAGGAGATCGGGCAGCGTCAGTCTTCAGCCACTAAGCTGAGAAGATCTGGGAAGGAGTCAGTCAGACGACCTTGGGCCAGAGTTCCAGGAGCTCTGGGAGTGGCTGCCAGGTGAACTCAACAGTCTGATTTTTAGTGGGGTCCCACACAGATGGGACATGGCTTAGGAGTAATTCTGGACTGCAGGCATTCCTTGGCCCAGTGGTCAGATTTCTGGCACTTGGAATAAGCTCCTAGGGGAGGAGGTTCTGGAGGAACCCCTGGCAGCTGTGGTTCAGGTGTTTGGAGTTCTTGTGTGCTGGAGATGTGACTGGGGTTTGTCTCACAGTGGAGGCAAGGAATTGCAACTCAGAAATACGTTGCTATTTGGCTGCCTCAACTCTATTATTATACACCTTGAAGGCAAGGTTAATTAAGTCCTCTTGCGGGGTTTGAGGGCTGGAATTTAATTTTTGGAGCTTTATTTAATGTTGGGAGTGGATTGGGTAATAAAATGCATGTTGAGAATAAGACAGCCTTCTGGCCCCTATGGGTGTAGGGCGGTAAAGCGTCTAAGGGTTGTTGCCAAACGGGCCATGGACTGGGCTGGGTTTTTATATTTCATGAAAAAGAGCCTTAATGCTAACTGATTTGGGAGAGGTTGGATAAAGAAAAAGGAGCATTAACCTTGACTATGCCTTTACCTCCAGCCACCTTTTTAAGAGGAAATTGCTGGGCAGATGGTGGCGGGCTAGTCGTGGAATGAAACTGTAAGCCGGACTGGGTGTGAGGAGGGGAGGTGATAAAACAGTTACAGGGTGGAGGAGCAGAGGCTGAGGAAGAACTGGGACCTGGCTCAGCCTGGCGAGGAGCAGCCTGGGGAGGAGGGGAGAGGTCAGATGAGTGTGTAGAAAAGGAAGATTGGAAAGACTCAGTGATGCTTGGGGTTGGGACTGAGGGGACAGGCAGGAGGGAAAGAAGCAGGATTTGGGACAAGTTGCATTGGGAACAGAGACTAGGGAGGGACTGATGTGCAAAAGAATGCCTGGACGTCAGGAACCTCAGACCGTTTGGCCATGTTATGACAAGAATTATCTAGATCTTGTAGGATGGAAAAATTGAAAGTGCCATTTTCTGGCTGTTTGGAACCACTGTCAAGTTTGTACTGGGGTCAAGCCGTGTTGTAGAAGAAAATAAAATGCTTAGACTTTAGGTCAGGTTAGAGTTGAAGAGGTTTTAAGTTCTTGAGAACATAGGCTAAGGGAGAAGAAGAAGGAATGGAGGGTGGAAAGTTGCCTATAGTGAACGAGGCAAGTCCAGAGAAAAGAGAGGGTAGAGACACGGAGAGAAGGGGTGGGGGGTGATTGCCCCCCAGGAAAGTGGAAAAGGGGTAGAGATACTGAGAGAAGGGGTGGGAGATGCTTGCCGCCCAGAAAAGCGGTGCTTGCCGCTAAGGGTGAAGGACCAAGGCAGGCATCCCCACATGATCAGACACCTCTGAAATGTGGGTGAATAATCAAGCAGGCGTCTCCACATGATTAAACACCAAGGAAAGACTGTCTTCCCAAGTCCGTGACCGGCACCAGAGTTTTGAGTTCATGGATAAAACGCGTCTCCTGTCTCTACCAGAAAAGGAAAGGAACTGAAATTAAAAGAAGGGAGAGATTGAAAGATGGCACCAAGATTGAAAGGAGAAAGAGGCTGAGGGATAGTGACAGAGGTTAGAGATGAGAGTAAAAAGAGGCAACTTACCCGATTTAAAATTGGTGAGATGTTCCTTGGGCTGGTCGGTCTGAGGACCCGAGGTCATAGGTGGATCTTTCTCACGGAGTAAAGAGCAGGAGGACAGGGGATTGATCTCCAAAGGAGGTCCCCCGATCCTAGTCACGGCACCAAATTTCATCTGCATCCATGTGAAGAGACCACCAAACAGGCTTTGTGTCAGCAATAAAGCTTTTTAATCACCTGGGTGCAGGTGGGCTGAGTCCAAAAAGAGAAGGGAGGGGTGGAGGTCCTGTGAGGGGAGATAGGGGTGGGGCTGTTTTATAGAATTTGGGTGGGTAGTGGAAAATTACAGTCAAAGGGGGTTGTTTGCTGGCGGGCAGGGGTGGGGGTCACAAGGTGCTCAGTCCGGGAGCTTTTGAGCCACGGTAAGCCAGGAGAAGGAATTTCACAAGGTAATGTCATCAGTTAAGGCAAGGACCGACCATTTTCACTTCTTTTGTGGTGGAATGTCATCAGTTAAGGCAGGAACTGGCCATTTTCACTTCTTTTGTGATTCTTCCCTTGCTTCGGGCCATCTGGACTTATAAGTGCAGGTCACTGGGGATACGATGGCTTAGCTTGGGCTCAGAGACCTGACACTAGGGTCTTCCTCAGTGCCCTACCATATTACCTTCTAGTGGCAATGAATGTTTTCAAATGCAATAAGACCAGCAGTGTTGTCCTGTTCCCCACAGAATAAGAATTTATTTTTCCATAGTATTGATAGAGAGGAAGGAACCTTCCAGAGTTTCTTGGTATCTTTTCTGTTCTTTCACAGATTTCCAAAACAATAGACATTTCCTCGGACTCTTTCTCATGGTTTCTGTGAACACTTGGTAGGTTAGTTAAAAGAAAAAGAGCATTGAAAATGATGCATGCTCCTCAAAGTGTACATGACCACCTGTATCACACAGTGTTCTCCAGAGAAACAGAAACGATAGGGCGTGTATGTGAATATAGAGAGATTCATTTTAAGGAAATGGCTCATGCAGTTGTGGAGTCTGGCAAGCCCAAAATTGGCAGTGTAAGCCAGCAATCTGGAGACCGAGGAAGGAGTTGACATTTCAGTTAAAATCTGAAAGAGATCTATAGACAGAATTTTCTCTTTCTTAGAAGAGTCAGTCTTTTTTTTTTTTTTTTTTTTGTAAGGCCTTCAAGTGATAGGATGTGGCTCACTTACACTGCAAAAGGTGATCTGCTTAAAAGTTTGCTGATTTAAATATTAATTTTTTCTACAAAATATCTTCACAGCAACATGCAGACCAATGTTTGACTAAATATCTTGGTATTATGGCCTAGCCATATTGATATAAAATTAACTATCATACCTCCAGAATTTTCACACTGTCCCACCAGCAAGCACTAGCTAACCTTTAACAGTTTATCAACTGTACTGTTTTCCTAGGCCTGCTACAAGGTGGTAGAGTGCTGGAGGTAGGCCAGAAGTAAAAATATCTGGTGTTCATACTGCCATGCTCCTTACAAAGGCTCTAGGGGAGAATCTTCCCTTGTCTCTTCCAGATTCTGGTGAGTCCAGGTATTTCTTTGAGACTATGTTACTCCAGTGTATGCTTTTTTTCTTCATATAGCTTTTTCCTCTGTCTCCCTGATCTCCCTGTGTCCTTAACTCAATTACATTTGCAAAGACCTTTGTCCCAAATAAAGTCACATTTACAGGTTTGTATGGTCAAGATATAGACATATCTTACTGGGTTCATAATTCAAATTACTACAATCTGCTCTCTGGCCTCCAAAGTTTATGTCTCTCCCACATGCAAAATACATTCACCACATTCCAAATTCTCTAACGTCTTAACCTGTTAGGACATCAACTTTAAATCTAAAATCTCATCTAAATAACAACAGTTTGAAAGTCCCAAATCTTATCATGTAAATAATCTCAATCAGGTATGGATGAAGCTCTGCATATGATACATCCTGGGGCAAATTTTTTCTCCACTGGTGATACTAAAATATAAGTTATATCTTTCCCCCAAACAATGGTGGGACAGGCAGAGAATACATATTCACATTCCAAAAGGAAGACATTGGAAGAAAGCAAAGAGGCCATTTGTCCCAATCAAATTTTATATTCAGCAGGACAAACTTTATTAGGTTTCAAGGCCTGAGAATAATCTTTTGTGAGTGGATACTCTGTCATTTCAGTTCACAGTGAAACCAATGGCTCCACATCTCTGAATGGCGTGCTGTGGTTCTTTTGGCTTCTGACATTTTTTAAATCTACTCCCATGCCAATTCGATCAGCCTGGGCCTCTGCACCCACAGTGGCACAATCTACTTCTGCCTTCTTGTCAATGCCTCCAGCTTACTCTCATTTTGCCCTATCTCCGTCCTGTTAAAGTTGACAATGCTTCTGCTGATACAACATTCTTAAAAACCTGTGCATCTTCTGATTTATGTCATGAGGTTCTGTGCCATTAGACAAGAGGGTTTTCCACACAACTTTCCTGGATAGCTTCATCTCTATTACTAGCTTCTAAGATGGTTAAATGGATCTAAGATTAACAAATCGAATCTACTCAGCATTAGTTTTGGTTTTCTCTCCAGAGCATGCTTTCCCAAAAGTGAATTTTATAATTTTAGCATCATTTACAATTCTGATAAGCCGATAATCTTTTGAATTATCAAGTTTATGTTCCTTGTAGCATAACAGTTTTTTCTTCAATTTATCTCTTTCTTACCACATTTTGCTGGAAGCACCAAGGAGAAAGCATGGTGTATCTTCAAGACTATGCCTGAAATCTCCTCAGCTAAATATCCATGGTCATTGCTTACAAGTACTGTGTTCCATTTAACAGAAGAACACAATCCAGATAATTTTTCTGTCTCTTTATAATAAAGAGTGACTTTCCTACAATTTCTAATACCATCTTCCTCATTTCCTTATAAACTCTCACTAGAAATATCTTTAGCATTCCTATTTCTACCAACTTTTTGTTTATGATTATATATGTATTCTCTATGAGCTTTCTCTACCATGCTCCTCATTTTCTCATGGGCCTTCTCCAGCAGTGCCTTGCAAGCTTATATTTCTATCAATAGTCTCATTAGGCGATCCGGGATTTTTCTTATACCTCTCAAAATTCTTCCACCCTCTACACATTACCCAATTTTCAAGCCACTTTAGCATTTGTAGATATGTTACAGCAGCATCTGACTTCAAGTGCCAAAATCTGTATTAGTTTTCTGAGCCTGCTATAATAAATTATCACAAACTAGGTGGCTACAAATATCAAATTTGTTCTCTTACAGTTTTGGAGTCTAAAATCAAGTTATTGACAGGGCCATGGTCCCTGCAAAGCCTGTAGGGAAAATTCTTCATTTCCTCTTTCAGCTTCTGAAGGCTCTAGGCCTTCCTTAGCCTGTAAGCATGTAACTCCAATCTCTGGTTCCTTCTTCACATGTCCTTCGGCTTTTTTTCTGTGTTTATCTAGGTGTCTCTTATAATGACACGTGCCATTAGATTAAGCGCCACCATGATAATACAAGTTGAGGTCATCTCGTGATACTTAAAAACATCGGCAAAGACTCTTTCTCCAAGTAAATTTATATTCACACATTCTAGGAGTTAGCATGTAGGCATATTTGGTGGGGAGTCCACCATTCATTTCACCACACCAGCCATTCTATCTGAGTCTTCTTATATGTGTCTTGTTACACCTATGGAAGTGCATATTTGTTCACCATTTCTCCTTCCCAACAGGCACTCTCCTTCATCAGATGTAGGCTCAGTTCTTTATTCTGCAACCCTAGCTTTCCAATGTATTTGAAAAAACAGTATTTAATTTGAAATTATTCTACTTTGTATTTTAAGGGATTGTGTCATGTTCCTTCTAGCTCTCTCTATGCCACCCCAGAAGTCAGAAACTTGATAAGGCATTTCATTAGTAACATCTGTCTGCCGGGCGCGGTGGCTCACGCTTGTCATCCCAGCACTTTGGGAGGCTGAGGTGGGCAGATCATGAGGTCAGGAGATCGAGACCATCCTGGCTAACACAGTGAAACCCAGTCTCCACTAAAAATACAAAAAATTAGCCGGTTGTGGTGGCAGGTGCCTGTAGTCCTAGCAACTCAGGAGGCTAAGGCAGGAGAATGGTGTGAACCTGGGAGGCGGGCGGAGCTTGCAATGAACCGAGATCGCGCCACTGCCCTCCAGCCTGGGCGACAAGCGAGACTCCATCTCAAAAAAAAAAAAAAAAAAAAAAAAAAAAGTAACGTGTATCTGTATGGAGTTTTATTTATCATTAAGATACTACTGTTCCTTGGTTTCTCGAGGATGGAATCACCGTATACAGAGAATAATGTGAGATACTTAGGATTCGTGTAACAGTTTGAGAGAAGCTTTGATCATGCTAAGACCCCATAGAATGCATTTGCACAATTGCGTGTACTCTTAATTATCCTAGCGCAATTCTATCTGGAAATCACTCTATTGATAAAATGACCTTTGGCTCTATGTTTTGGGCAAAGCATTTCCTCAATTGTTACTCTGCTGGTTACTCATACTGATTTGAATTTTTCTTAGTCTAAAATTAGGGTTACTTATATACAGCAGTTGTGATAATTGGGGATGTTTATAATTCACCGCAATTCACAGATGTTTCTATAATTTGATTTCATAATAAGAATGTGGTAGTCTAGATAAATATATGAATATATGTAGTCAGAATGTAGCTTAATTATAAGTTTCTGTAAACTAAATGGAAAAATGATTTCAATCTCAGTGTAATCACTATTCTTACTAGAGTTTTTGGGGGGCAGAATTTCCTTTTCATCTCCCTGTTAACTTCCACATGAAGCTCTGTGAAGGCCGTTCTCACACATAAGTGCGTGAAAGCAAACAACGCTCAACTAAAAATTAGCATGTATTTCTTCCCAATATAGCTTGTAGTCAAACATAAATTACTTGACCTGCTTGTGCTTCAGATTCAGCAAGTGTTATTATATTTTAGTGAGTTTTATCAGATTATTTCAACAACTCTTGAGAAACTCTTGGATTTTACTTTTCTAGTTTGAATGTTTAGTTTTAAAATACTTAATCCTCACATACAAAGCTTACGCAGGACATCTTTACATTACAAATGCATTATATTTTGTTATAGCATATGAACAGCAATTGCTGGACCAATCTTCTACTTTTTTTTTTTTTTTTCCTATTAATAATGCCTAAAGCGGCCAGGCGCAGTGGCTCACGCCTGTAATCTCAGCACTTTGGGAGTCTGAGGCAGGCAGATCACGAGGTCAGGAGATCTAGACCATCCTGGCTGACATGGTAAAACCCCGTCTCTACTAAAAATACAAAAAATTAGCCCGGAGTGGTGGCGGGTGCCTGTATTCCCAGTTCCTCAGGAGGCTGAGGCAGGAGAATCGCTTGAACCTGAGAGGCGGAGCTTGCAGTGAGCCGAGATCGCACCACTGCACTCCAGTTTGGGTGACAGAGCAAGACTCCGTCTCAAAAAAAAAAAAAAAAAAAAAAAAAAAAAAAAAAAAGGCTAAAGTGTTTGAATGCATGACAAAAATGCAATATAGTTCACCCTCCATAAAAACAAAAAACACTAAGAAACCTAAAAAGTTTTTTTTTAATGATTAAACACTAAACCTCTAATCTATTTAGTCTGTAAAGTTTTTATGAAATATACAGTTAATGAAGTTACCAATAACCTGAATACAGCATAGATGGTACTTCTTTGTAGAATCCTTAACTTTTCTTATTTCTTTTAGATCAAGCTTACTTTTTCTCAGGAATTTTATTCCTTCCTATATAATATATATAGAAATATGTAATCCCCTTATATGTTTTATACATATGTGCATATTTATATGTAGGAACCTACATATGTGAAGGTTATATTTTAAATATATGATATGCTTTCCGTACATCTAAAATGAAACACTTTCTTTCGTATTAATTGTATTCTTCTAGTAAACAGGTGGGCAGCTCATGAGCTTCATAGCAAAGGAAGAGAGTAACAGACACATCATACATTTTTTCTTTCAGTACTCAATGGGATCAGCAGTAAAGTTAATGAACTGTGTTTTTAAGTAGCTCCCTATTCATCTAGGGAAAGTTGTTCCACAATATGTGCATCACTGGTTTTCATTTTAATTAGTTTTGATCAAAAGTTGTCAAACTTATCCAGTGGTCCAGCCAATAAATGTATGATTATCAATTTTCTATTCAAATGTCTTATTTCATATAGAATAAAATAAAATCTTCCAAAGCATAAACCTCCGCTTACTCTGAACTCTTGGGAGCCAAAAATTATTTTATTATTGAGTGATGTTTTTCCCTATCCCACTCCCATGCAAATAATGAATAATTTTTATAATTTATTTAACAATCACATATGTCAGGAGGAATTAGGAGTTAAAACAAGATCCAATCTTAGTAACATACAAGTAAAAGTTGCCTTTTCAAAATACATCTTAGTTTTTCTCATGTTCTGTTTGCAAGAAAACGTTGAATTTCTTAGTGTTTATATATTGTATTCTGTATTTTAAGTTTATTTTTAAAAGTAAAACCTTCTGTCAAGTTTAGTATTTGAAATATATTTTATTTTGTAATGAAAACTTCAGGCCAGGTGCGGTGGCTCACGCCTGTAATCCTAGCAGTTTGGGAGGCCCAGGTGGGCAGATCCCCTAAGGTCAGGAGTTTGAGACCAGCCTGGCCAACATGGTGAAACCCTGTCTCTACTAACAATACAAAAATTAGTTGGGTGGTGACATGTGCTTGTAGGCCCAGCTACTCAGGAGACTGAGGCAGGAGAATCACTTGAACCCAGGAGGCAGAGGCTGCAGTGAGTCAAGATCGTACCATCTCACTCCAGCCAGGGACATTGAGTGGCACTCATCTCAAAAAAAAAAAAAAAAAGAAAGAAAGTAAAAGGAAACTTCAAATTCTAAACTTCATTATTTTCTGTTACTCAATAATACCTAAATATATTAGAATAAATACAATATTTAATTGTACGAGAATTTACGAAAAAATTTCATAAACACAATACACATCAAATTTCACTTGTAATGTTATTTCTCAGAGATAAAGTAATTTGAAGTTCCTCATAGTAAAAGCTCAGTTAGAGTTGTTTTGCTAATTTACAATTTCAGATAGATCCATATGAAAGGAAAATTTGTGAGAAAATGCAATAAATTATTTAAAATATATTTCAAAATATAATTCCTTACATGTCTCATAACTCAGCCATTTATAGTCATGACAAATATCGTGATAATTATGTACTTCACCAGTTTTTATAAGCTTTTGACTTTTTAAAAATTTGATATGTCGCCAAGCATGGTGGCTCACATCTGTAATCCCAGCACTTTGGGAGGGCGAGGGGGGCAGATCACCTGAGGTTAGGAGCTGGAGACTAGCCTGGTCAACATGGAGAAACCCCATCTCTACTAAAAATACCAAATATTAGGTGGGTGTGGTGGCGGGTGCCTGTAATCCCAGCTACTCAGGAGGCTGAGGCAGGAGAATTGCTTGAACCTGGGAGGCGGAGGTTGCTGTGAGCTGACATCGCACTGCCACTGCGGCATTCCAGCCTGGGTGACAGAGCGAGGCTCTGTCTTAAAAAAAAAAAAAATGTAATATGTAATCTCATTTAATTTTGTGACAATGCTACAATATGGGAAATACTATCTTCACTTTACAGCTGAAAACGTTGAATCCCACAGAGGTGAAAAAACCTGCAATGTTAACACAACAACAGATGTCAGAGCTGTGATTGCACTCCTAGGCTGCCTCATGACAAGTACTCTGTATTCTCAGGATTTAGAATTCATCAAACCCTTCCTTAAATCCTGTGAGGGAGGGATTGTTCTTGCTCCTTATGTTCTGAAGGGAACCTGGGGTTCAGAGTTTCAGTTTTCTGCCTAAATATCACAGCTCCAATACCTGGCGGAGTTGATAGAATGCAGGTTTGTCTCACCTCAAGGGCTTTCACCCTGCCCTGAATTCATTATTGGTAAAGACTTTTAGTAGGGTATAGAGATGAAAATATAAATAACCATAGCACTCATTATATAATAGTGATAATTGTTTTTTTTTCCTGCTGCCATGTACCTAAAAACCCAGACAACATTCAAATGAATTCTCATTTTTATTTCTTTTTTATATCACACAGATAAAATAAATTTTAGCCTCAAGCCAGTGTGAGAGACATTGTGTGGTTGTGAATTATCACTGGAGAATTTATTTCCTCCTACACAAACCCTAAGGCTGAAACAGGCAATCTTCCTAAATTTCTTCCTCTGAGACAATATGTCACTTTACTGAGGTCTGAGCTCAGTAAATGTGTCCTGATCAAAGATACAATGTTTCTGTTATAAAGAAAGAAATAATGATAAGTATTTCAAGTGATACATATGTTAATTAGCTTGATTCAATAATTCCACCCTGTACATATATCCTAGCATCACTTTGTACCCCATAAATATATACGGTTGTAACTTGTCAATATCCAATAAATAAACAAATTCCCATATTAGGCAATCTTTGTTTTGCCATATATGTGGCCCATTAACATCTAAGGATGCAGACTATCAGAAATAGGCAAATAGGGCTGGGCACTGTGGCTCAATCCTGTATTCCTAGTATTTTGGGAGGCCGAGGAGGGTGGATCACCTGAGGTCGGGAGTTCGACACCAGCCCCGGCCAACATGGTGGAATCCCATCTCTACTAAAAAAAAAAAAAAAAAAAAAAAAACGAACAAACAAACAAACAAACAAAAAACATTTAGCCAGTGGCGGGCGCCTATGATCCCAACTACTCAGGAGGCTGAGGCAGGAGAATTGCTTGAACCTGGTGGGCAGAGGTTGCAGTGAGTGGAGATCACCATACTTCACTCCAGCCTGGGCAACAGAAGGAGACTCCATCTCAAAAAGGAAAGAAAAAGAAATAGGTAAATAGTAGTAACTGAACTGCTAGGCTCAGCTCTGAGTTGTCTTTCTAGATTTATATTTTCTAAATTTTTGTAGTTCTGTGGATTTTCATCACTTTCTTTGTCAGCTCAAATATGGATCTCTAAGCGTTTCAAGATATTCTGTAACATATATTTTATATTATCTAACTCATTATATTTTTAGGCCTTTTTAGAAATCGCATTTCTGTTGTAAATCATGTATTAACTGTGTATATCCTCGACTACATGGTATGTGACTTTAAATTTTCAACAATTGTAACCTATCATTTAATAGCCAGGTGTGTATAGTCTAGACGTACTTTGAGACAGTTCAGTAAGTCACTTTCATCTTGGTTTTAATAGATTATATAGTAGCCATGTTCTATATATATATATCTCACTGTCAAATTTATCATATTGCTTCTTAATATTTTAATAATTTACATTTTCTGCAAAAAAGCAAACATTATTTACTATCTTCACTTTCATCAGGAATATTAGCAAATGGCATAATTTTAGGAATAACTTTTTGTCAATATCATCTCCTTACTCTCATAATAAATGTGAGATGAGGATATAAGCTAATAGGTTCACTAGTATACACCAGCTTCATGTTAAGTATAATTCAAATTCATATCTCAAAAAATGACAAATGACTACATAGGTATGTGTTAAAGTTTTCAGGTTTGCTTTTGAATTGATAAAACAGAAAATATGAAAATCACTATTGTCCATAATATATTGCCACATATGTTATTTTCAACATATACATGTCTATTATGCCCTAGTTAAACTGTTTTGATAGTATTTTGAAATTTTTAATACAAGGAAGGAGAAAATACCTTAGACACTTAGAGTAAAGCAATCTAGTCTATGTTATAAATGCTGGCTACAGAAGAGAAGTGAGTATATTGTTTGTATTGTCTCTACCCCATTAGAATATCAGCCTCCTGAAGGCAGGGACTTTATTTTTTTTTTTTTTCTTTCTGTATTTGCTGCTATAGCCTTAAAACAGGAAGAATGCTTGGGACTTTGCAGGACCTCAACAATCTTTGTTGAATAACTGACTGCTGAATAAATGACTGTTTTACCCACTGAGAATGGCCAATAATTGTTTAGAAACAAAAATGATTTTAATATTACTCTTAGGAGTTATCTTCACAATATCAATGCAATTAATTTGAAAGCTAATTAAATAATATTTAATTAAAAGTTAATAAATAATATTTATTATGTCTACTGAGTTCTTGCTTGAACTAACAATACCTATCAAGACATTTAACAAAATTTTCTCCAATTATGGCTTAACCAAAAATAAATGAATAAAAATTTAAGAAAAACAAAACAAAACAAAAATAATAGTTTAACTAAATTAAGTGCCTCATTTGATGTCATGTCAACATAGCCCAAATATACTGGAATCTTTTGTTTATTAACCAGTTTAGACATTCTGTGTATTCACTGTGTGCAGGCTGATGACTTCAGCCATCATTCGTTATGTACAAATGATAATTTTATTATTTTAGAAATTTAAGGTCTGTTTTAGAATAATATTCATTGAAAAAACTAATTCCGTTGTCATATTTCTATTTAAGGTATTTAACATTACACCGATTTTATGAACGCAGGTAGGTTATTGTATGATTGTCCAAAATTAAACACTTACTTTTAATTGAGTAACTGATTTTTGTGCTTATGTAGATATCTGTTTGACATAAATTTTGAAAATGTCAATAATTTTTAGAGATAAGATAATTTGTGACCCATTTAACATAGAATTCTATTAAATATCTTCACCTTTTACCGACATCTACACAAATGTCTAGTTCAAAAATTATGATAAATACACTGTGGAAAATCAATCAAAATAAATTAATTGTATTTTAATATTTTTGCAATATAACTTTAGAAACACTTAAATATTTAAAGTATAATTCAAAAAAATTACACCATTGTTCTGTAAATATAGTGGCAAATACTTAACTTAAACATTCATATATCAATACGGTATGTATGCACTTAGCTTACATGCCCCACCAGGGTGCATATCAGTAATATCAGTAGGTAATATCAGTATTAAGCACTGAATAATAGCTTCAAAGTATGACCCCACTCTTATCTCACTTGTAACATTTCCAGATACTTAATGCTTTCTCCACTGCTCTATATTCCCTCAACAAATTTCTCTGCTATAGCCCCTAGTCCTCAACATCAAACTCCATTCCTAATAAATCATACTTTTTATGTCAGTGTTGCATAACTTTGCTAGAGAAAATTTTATCTCTGTGCAGATTTTGACCACTAAAATTAATGTTCTAACTTAGAATTACTACTATGATTTCTTCATTGATTTAACTTGTTAACTTTTCCAAGCCATCTGCTAGGACTTCGAGCTACTAGTTATACATTAAAAAACTCTTATTTAATTACACACACCATACATATATGCAAATATACATGTAGACACATAATTTATAATATGTAATATAAAAAATTTGTGAAGTTCTTGAAGAGAAGCACGTCTTCTCTTCAGGGTATGCCTATCTCTATACTTACCATTTTATCCTCTATATTTAGAAAAAGGGATGCTATTTCTCTTTAATTTTGTTTTAATTGACGAATAATTGTATATATTTATGGTGTACTATGTAATGGTTTGATATGTGTTTACATTGCGGAGTGATTAAATCAAACTAATTAACAAATCTATTATCTAACATATCATTTTGTGTCATTAAAACATTTAAAATGTATTCTTTTAGAAATTTTGAAATAGACACGGTCTCATTACTTATTATAATCATCATTCTGTGCAATAGATCACTAGCACTTACTCCTTGTGGCTGACTAAAATGTATACCCTTTGATCAACATCTCCCCATTCCCTATCCATCCCCCTCCCCAAGCCCCTAGTAACCACTATTTCTCTACTTTATTGGTTTTTCTTTTTCATATTTCACATAGAAGTGAGATCATGCCATATTTCTTTCTGTGCCAACTTATTTCACTTAGCATAATGTTCTCCAAGATGCCCTTTCTGAAGTGGTTCTTTTTTAACACATCTATGTAAATCTCCTCTGAGTCTTGATCACGTACTCCTTCTATTCCTTCTATCTTTTCTATGCACTGAATCTTGAAAAACTCCCAAGCACTTGGGAAGGTAGAATAATGCCTCTCTGCCTCACCAAGTTGTTCACTTTCTAATTTCCAGAATTTGTGTATATGATGCCATCAAAGGCAAAATGGTATTTGCAGGTGTGAATAAAGTTAAAGATATTGAGATGCAAATATTATCCTACATTGTCTGGTGGCCCAAACTTAATCACAGGATCCTTATAAGTGAAATGTAATGGCAGGGGAGTGAGTGTTAGAGTAATGTAGCAGGAGAAAGAATCAACTATCCATGGTAACTTTCAGCTGTTAGAAGTGATGATAATCCTTATTCAGAATATATTTTGAAGGTAGAACGTTATGACTTGGAAGGTTGAAAAAAAAAAGGATCATGAATCATAAAGGACATATTGAACTTTAACTCAAACAATTGGTTGGAGTTGTCATTTACTCACATAACAAATTCTATATAAAGACTATGTTTGGGAGAAAGAACTATGAGTTTTGTCTTTGACCTGCTTAATTTGAGATGCTGTAGACATACAAAACAAGTAATTAGCTCATTAGGTGTAAGGCTGGTAGTATAATTTCATTAGCATACCAATGGTATTTGAATTAATAAAATTAAATAAGGTATCCTAAGAAATAGAAGAAAAGTAAAGAAGGACCAGATTTGAGCTATGGGATACTCCAACATTTAAACATCAAACAGAGAGAAAGGATCTAGAATCAAAAGACTGAGATAGTCTGGCTATTGAGGTAGGAAGACAATTAGAACAAAGTCATGCCACAGAAACCATGGAAATAATGTATTTTCAGAGACAATTTAAAGATTAAGATGAGAAAAGATAACTGATCTTTGTGTTTGGCAACCTGACACTCATTCAACGGTTAAAAGAAAAAGCCCAAATGTGGCTGGATAAAAATGTAATGGAAATGAGGAAGTGGAGACAACATTTTTGAAATCTTTAAAAATATTTTGCTGTGATAGAGAAGACAGACAAGGCATAGAAGCTGGAGGAAAGGATGAAATCACCACCAGGCTTTTAAATATGTGAAAATGTTAATGACAATTTTTGTAAGCTACTGAGAATTACCTAGCCAGTAGTGAGAAATAGGTGGCTATAGAAGTAAAGACCTTTTATTGGTTAGAAAAGACGGGGTTAATATATGACTTTGTCATCAAGAATGGGAAACTATTAAGAGATAAATGAACAGGGTAAGCTTTTAATATTTAGGCAGGTAAAAGAGGGGTACGATTTTCCTAGGAATATAAGTAACCATGGTGACCTTAGTCAAATGATATAAAATGCAAAACGGAAGTAGAATGCCCTTAGATACGAGCCTGGATATATGTTTCATTGTAACAAGAGGGGAGACTGAGTAATTGTAAAGAGATGCAATGCATTGGTGAGTATGATAGGGAGATGTGGCAGTGCTTATCTGATTGCTTTAATTTTTCCTATCAATAATTAGATGAAATCATAAAATAACGATTCAGGGCCAGGTGCAGTGGCTTACGCCTGTAATCCCAGCACTTTGGGAGGCAAGTAGATCGGTTGAGGTCAAGCGTTTGAGACCAGCCTGGCCAACATGGCGAAACCCTGTCTCTATTAAAAATACAAAAATTAGCTTGGCACGGTGGCACGTGCCTGTAGTCCCAGCTACTCAGGAGGCTGAGGCAGGAGAATTGCTTGAACCCTGGAGGCGGAAGTTGCAGTGAGCTGAGATCATGCCACTGCACTCCAGCCTGGGTGACAGAGAGACTCTGTCTCAAAAAATATATATAAATAATTTTTTAAAAAAAAGATTCAAACAGAAGAGAAAAAATGAGAAGGCATCATCTTGCAGAGTGAGTTTTAGGAACCCATTTGAAACTTTTATTCATTAATGTAAAGTGAAACTAGTCACCATCATAGTGTGACTTTTATATACCAGAAGTCATTTATTCAGGTGTATCCATGAATTGTGCAAATAATTAAGTACAATGAGAGTTAAGGTTAAGTTGGATGAATAGGGTTAAGTTGGATGAATATGATCAAGAAATGAGAAGGATGGGAGATTCTGCAAACAAGTGATAACAACACTGGAACATACAATCCAACCTACATAGGGAAGAAAGTAAGGGTGGTTCGGAGATGGATGAGTATTAAAACTGTGTTAGAATCAATGAATTGGAGGCACCAATAGAGTCAAAAAACTGTAGGTGTGGGATATACCAAAGTACGTAAGCTAATATACTACAAAATAAGCTAGATACTTGTCAAAGGTATTTTTGAAAATTGGGGGGGGGGGGGTGGCTAGAGTGTGGGTGGAGAAAATAATCCTTGGAATTTAGGAAGCCAAGAACACCGAGAAGCCAAGGTATTGACCGGATCATGTGCACAAAAGTTGAAATCTCTATAAATGGTGATTGAAATAAAGGTAAAAACGAAGACTATGATCCAGTTCCATTGAAGAAAAATGTCTAGGAGTTCAGGATGTAAGGAAAAGGAGTTTGGAACTAGTATTGGGCAATTAGGAATTCACTGAGGAGTCCACCTCCAGGCTCTGAGGCATGTGGAGTGAGAAAGGAAAATAGCGCTCACTTAAGAAGCCTGTGGAGGGAGTGGGGTGATTCTTCCAGTGACAGGTTTAACTAACTTAGACAAAGGAAGAAAACAAATAAAGAGGAAATTGTGGTTTAATACGGAGAATGTTGATCAAAGCGTATTCCAAAGTCACAGTAGAAAGGCATAGAAGGTTAAGAGTTTGGGCTAATTTAGGGGATATACAGATAGAAGCATGTGGGGATAGTTTGAGAGCATTTTGGAAAGCTTGGACTTTTGGTAGTGACTGAGATAAAAAGAAATATGCAAAAGAATAATTTATTCTTTGTATATTTATGGAAGGTAGGTAATTAGTTTAAATTATGGCCTGCATATTCTTTTCAACGGAAAGAATGGGGCCACTGGGAAACTGTTCCTGTCATTGTTTCTAGCTGCGTATCAGCCTGGGATTTGATACAGAGAGTTAACAAGGGATGGGTATCTTTAGAAGCTAGAAAAGCTATGACAATCTGGGGAAGGGATCATCAAAGAGCAAGCAGAAAGCAAGAAGACTTCTGGGGCTTCTGGACCCTTAGGGTCATGAGTAACTTCTGAAGTCCTCTAGGTCAGCTCGTTTCTTCTACGCGGAAACCACTGTCTCACTGAAATATTGTCTTTATGAATGTACTCTTTTGTGTTAGCGACTTATTTTTAAAATTAAGACGAAATTTGGAGGGACAAAATTTTTTTGCCATACCTTAAAACAATTATCCATACCTTAGAAGAGTTTTTGTTTGTTTGTTTCTTTGTTTGTTTGTTTATAAAGAGAATGGAGGTTATCAGAGAGTGGGAGCGTTTTTTATTACTTTATTTTTCAAATTACTATCAAATTACTGTACAGCAAATTTGATTATTTGTTTCTGTTGGTGTACACTCCTATGGATTTTAATAAATGGATAGATTTGTGCACCGCCACCATAATCAGGATAGACAGTTCTGTCAACCCCAAAACTATCTCATCCTATCCCTTTATGGTGATACCCTCCTCCTTGCCCCTAATCTCTGGCAAACACTGATCTGTTCTCTGTCCCAGTAGTTCTGGTTTTTTGAGAATGCCATATAAGTGGAGTCCTATAGTTTGTAACTTTTTGATACTGACTTCTTTACTCTGCATAATATCTTGGAAGTTCATGTAAGTTGTTTCATGTATCAATTGTTCATTATGTTATATTGCTTTATAGCATTTCATTGTACACACATACTAGGTTACCAATTCACCCACTGAAGGACATTTGTTGTTTACAAGTGTTGGCATTAGTAATTAGAGCTGCTATAAGCCTTCAGAGATGGGTAGTTTAAAAATTAGTTTTCATTTCACTCCAGTATTTACTAATGATGGGATTACTGAGTCACACAGCGAATGTATGTTTAGCTACGAAAGAAATTGCCAAACTGTTTCCAGAGTGGCTATTTCATTTTGCATTCCAACAAACAATGAGTGAGAATTCTTATTGTTCTCCATCTTCACCAGCTCATGGTTAGATCATTTTGGGGGGAGGTTCTAATAAGTATGTAAAGGTAGCTCATCATAGCTCTGCATTTCCCCAGTGGCTAATGAAGCTTAACATCATTTTATGTGCTTCTCAGTGGAGATTTGGTGGAATAATTTTCAAGTATAAAAGGGAGATATGGGTGATATACAACAACAGTGAAAAATCTCAATATGAACAGCATAAGAATTATCATTCACCAGGGTTTAAAATAGTGAAGATCTGGGAGCTTGATTAGAAGCCAGAGAGGAGAGGATGAAGGACACCTCAATATAATTAGTGAACATCACTTTTAAAATATAAATCTAATTTTTCTTGACTCTTCTCAGCCTTTATTTAAAAGAGTTATATGTTAAGTTTTATATACCTTTTGCTTACTTGCCAATAAATAAAACAGTAAATTTATGAATGTCCTTTCTTATATTTTATATTTTATTCCCTAAAAGTATTATTTCTACTATTGGTAAGTCTCATACTATTGAGTGGCAGAAATAATATGATAATCTAATTAATATTTTACTACCAGTAATAGAAATTGTGTTTTCGCTTTCAAATCTCTGACTTCTGGGACAAAAATAGAGATAATCTGAGAAAAGTTGAGAGTAACTTTAGAATGAAGAGTTAGTCATAGAACCAGTACAACTTGCTGCAAACATTGTCAAATGTTTCTGACAGAATAGGCAACCTTCTCTTTATTAAACATATGTTTGACATTATGGAAGAAATAATCTTCAGTGCTAGGAATCATATGCCTAGAATGAATCAAATGTTTTTCAGAATCTTAGAATTGTCACAGAACTCTAGTAACCAATAGTTTGCTGAAGTACTGTCCTTTGCATACAAAGAATTGAATTTTCACTGATTTATCTATTATTTATATTGCTTATATCTGCGGTGCCATGCAATTATCGGTAGCCATCTGCAACACACCTTACTGAAGCATGAAGAGACGTATGCAGCTGGTAAATAATGCACACCTAACTGGATTATATAGAAATTTAACTAAATTTGACTAAGACCTAGTCCTAAGGAAGCACTTACTATGTGCTGGGAAATGTTCTAAGCAGAACAAGCTTTAATACATTTAATCTTTGCCAAAACTCTATCTTACTATTATTTTTATCATCCCTAGTTTACTAATGAAGAAAGCAAAGAATAAAGAAAAGGATGATAACAAGCTCAAATTAATTTGTCCAGTAAATGGTATAGTCAAGATTTGAATACAGATAATTTCATACCAGTTTGAGTTTTTAAACCACTATGCTATTCTGCTTTCCCTGTACTCCATTATGTAATAACACTCAATTTACCAGTTTTAACATATTGCAAATTTAAGTCTTTAAGTCGCAAGGCTTCCTGCGTTTCTTCAATCTACTAATTAGCATGTCTATTAATTTTTTAAATTAGATTAATTGAAAAAATATAAAGTTTTACTCAGTCAATAAATGTTGGCTATTATTATATTTTATTAAGAAATGTGTAGAATTCATTAAGAAAGTATAAATAAGAAGTAAGCAGCAAGGAAAAACACGAGAACATGGATAAAATTAAAGCAGAAATATGTAGTAATAATAAACCTCTAAACTTTTCTATTTCCTTTTTGTTTCTTACATAAAAGCAAATAAGCACCTGGGGAAACATTGCACTAACACTTTAGGAAAATTATTTACAAATGATATTTTACTTCAGAATGGACTCCTGATTATCTATGCTTAGGTTTTCCTCATTGCAAGGTTGGAAAACCAGCTGTGTTGAGTGGGAACACAGGTTTGGACTTGTTGGGTAAATTCTCATTTGGTTTTAAGTCTCTAAGTCAATATTACTTCTTATTTATACATTGAATCAAGAGATGACCAGATGTCAGTTTTACATTTTGTCCTGTGATGTGTGAACGTGGAAATAGTCACTGAAGATTGCAAAGAGGTTTATCCTATGTTCAAACATTGGTTACAGAGCCACAGCAATAGAATAACGGAAAAAGGCTCCTGTATATTTGTTCTTTCTGGCAGTGAGTTTACTGCTTAATTTCCTGTCCATGTCTGCTGGTTATAAATATCCTTTAGAACAAATATGCACTATCTCAATACCTCAAATTATATGCCACATTCAAACTGGAGACTGGGCTGGGCTCAGTGGCTCACCCCCGTAATCCCAGCACTTTGGGAGACCGAGGTGGGTGGATCTCCTGAGGTCAGCAGATCAAGACCAGCCTGACCAATGTAGTGAAACTCCGTCTCTACTAAAAATACAAAATATTTAGCCAGACATGGTGGTGGGTGCCTGTAGTAGTCCCAGATACTCAGGAGGCTGAGACAGGGGAATTTCCTGAGCCTGGGAGATGGAGGTTGCCGTGAGCCGACATCGCGTCACTGCACTCCAGCCTGGGTGACCAAGCAAGACTCCATCTCAAAACAAAACAAAACAAAACAAAACACAAACGGGAGACTGGAGAGTTTCTTAAATAATATTTCTACTTGCTCTTAATAACAGCTGAAGGAAAATTAGTTGAAGAAACCTTATTTTAAAAATCTGATTGGAGGTATCAATATCAAGTACAATCACTAAAAGAGTATTTATAACATTGAGATATTTAAGATCTAGTATTTTTTAAACATCTCACTCTTTTCTTTCAAACACAATAGTGTAAATGTGGGAGCTCGTGTGAGATATCTCCAAACAGGGACTTGAGATTTTATAGAGTCAGTTTTAATGTAGAAACAAAGTTCCAGTGTGCTAGATGAAATTATTATTTTTATGACTGTATCTAATAGAGAGGTACTTTCCAAACTCTATCTTTCTAAATAAAATATGTTTACTAAAATTCTGCATTCAAGTAAACCAGCGATTTCAAAAGAAAATTTAATCTGGAGCTTGGAAATTATAAAGAATTTGGAAGAAATATGTAATATAGCTATATGCTCCCAGGAGACAGTAGAGAAGATGTATTTCTATTGAACAAAATAAGCAAAAATCCTCTTTCTACACAATAAAATATTCGCAACCAGCAGAACATGTGATTCTCATGTAAAGGTGGTGGAGGTTGAATTTCCTTTTCCCTATTTTTGTTTAGCAAAGTCATCCTTTGGCCGATGTTGCATTAAAGCAGCTTTCATACATGCTTTCTTGCTCTTTTCTTCCTTTTAGGGTCCTCATGTCCCCTCTCAGAACCCCCAGATCCTGGCATGCTATGACTACTTTTTGGTCACTCACAAAAGCTGGACATTATTTTGCGCTCTATTATTTCCACAAAATATTAAAACAACCAGCTCTTTATGATATTATCAGCAAATCATTTCCTGCAAGATCTCATTACTCGCTAATGTATCTTGTTTTACTGTGGAGTCTCACTTAGGATATGAAAAGAAGCACTTTTACACATTTCTAAATCACTAAAGCAAGCACCAATAAATTTCCCTTTACCATTTTGATGATAACTTTAGCAAATTTCATAATTTTACCAAATAATAATTGGTGGCTCTCTTTGTGGAAATAAATAAAATCTACTTAAATCAGAACAAGCAAAGGCTTTGTGTTAGTCAGTTAGTGCTGCTATAACAAAATTGCAGAAACTGGGTGGCATATCAACCACAGAGATTATGTCTTCCAGATCTGGTGACAGGATGTCCATGACCATGGTGCCAGCATGATCAAGTTCTGGTCACAGCCCTCTTCAGGGTGAAGATTACTGACTTCTCATTGTATCCTCACACAACAGAAAAGGCACAAGGTAACTCTCTGACTTTTTCTAATATGGGCACTAAATCCATTCATGAGAGCTTCACCCTCATGACCCAATTACTTTTCAAATGCCCCACCTCCAAATTCTATTATATTAGGGATTAGGTTTCAACATAAGAATTTGGGGAGGGGTGCAAACATTTTATCTGTAATACACTTAAAATATAGAACTTGCTATAGCAACATAGACAGCTGCTATCACTTCTTTTGTTTGATAGAGATTCAAATGCAGGTAGGAAAGTGGTAAAACTCAATAGTGAAAATAAAATGATAGCTATAATTATGCCCTGATTGGAGACTGCAGGTGAGATAATTAGAGGAGGGGTCATCATATGTGACTGGTTAGGGAAACACATTTGACTTTTTTTGTTTGGTTATAAAATGGAAGTAGGGCAAAAATTAGGAAATCTATTAGTTACTGATCAAGTCCTGGTCATTTGGGACTGATTGCTACAGGAGTTGCTGTTGGCTTCTAGGACTGGTTGCTGCAGATAGTGGTTTGACTTTTTGGATTGGCTGTTGAAGGTAGTGCAGTGGTTTCCTGGACTGGCTGTTGCAGATTTCAGGTGAGGGTTTCCTTTTGGTACATAAATTGTCCATTGTCCATTTATGTGTTCAGTCTTTTACTATGTCCAGAGCATTGTAAAAGGAGCTTGAGGAAAACAGAAATGATTAATCCTGAACTCAATTACAAATCAGAAGAGTGAGGAAAACTTCAAAGGTAAGTTACATTTGAACAAAACCTTGAAAGAGGTAACAACATGAGCAAAAATAGCACAGACAGACAATGACGTGTGTGTATTATAGGAAGCAGAGATAGAGGTGAAAATTGAAAGCATAGGAATGCAGATCAGATTCACAGCAGAGAAAAGAGAAAAATATAAAACAGTAGAGAATAAAATATGTCTTAGTCTGAGTTTTCACCCAAATAGCAGAGGCTAAGACAAAGCCTTGCATATAGGCAATTTATTTTGGAAGGCAAATCTTAGAAAAGAGCAGAGGGACACCAGTTAGAATGTAATAGAGAAAAAGGAGGAAATGAATTCAAGGGCATAGTTTTCAAAATGATCAACCCTGTGAAAAACTGAGGCTCGTGTCTATCAGTCTCTTCTGTGGAGCCATTAGCATTTTTCTTCTAAAGGTCATACCATGCACAATTTTCTTCTCAAATGCCAGAAGATGAGAACATTTGTCCACCAACTTCTGTTGGTCAAAGTATGCCCCATGAAGGTATTAACTCTCTTTCACTTCCAAGTTACACATGCATACACACATTTTGCTGGTTAGGTTTCTGTAAGTCTCCTTTTTAGAGGTATCAGGGAAGTGTGGGGACATAAAGCAAGAGGTATTTGGTTCAGCTGAAGCAAAATACTAATAGGTTACAACTGCATTAAACCAATTGCTAAAGCAGTAGCTACAGTAAAAGGTGTGCTGAGAAGATACTTGATGTGATTACAATTTTCTTAAATCCATTGAGACTTGTTTGTGGCCTTTAACATGGTCTATCTTGGAGAATGTTCCATTTTTCTCACCACTCTTAAGATTCTTTCCTTTGTCTTGACTTTAGATAACCTAATGACTATGTGCCTGGGTAATGATCTTTTGGTGATAAATTTTCCAGGAAGTTTTTGAGCTCCTTGTATTTAGATGTCTAAATCTCTAGCAAGGCCAGTGAATTTTTGCTCAATTATTTCTTTTTCATACCACAGTGGAATAAACTGAAAATCAATTTCAAAAGGAACCCTCAAAACTATACAAATACATGGAAATTAAATAATCTGCTCTTGAATGATTTTGGAGTTAACAATGAGATCAGGATGAAAATTAAAACTTCTTTGAACTGAATAATAATAATATTTACACAACTTATCAAAACCTCTGGCATACAGCAAAAGTGTTGCTAAAAGGAAAGTTCATAGCATTAAATGCCTACATCAAAAAGTGTGAAAGAGCACAAATAGACAACCTAATTTCACCCTTCAAGGAACTAGAGAAACAAGAACAAACCAAATACCAATCCAGCATAAGAAAAGAATTAAAGAGCAGAATTAAATAAAACTGAAACAAAAAATGCCAAAAATAAGTGAAACAGGAAGCTGGTTCTGTCAGGCACAGTGTCTCATACCTATAATCCCAGCACTTTGAGAGGCTGAGGCAGGCTGATCACCTGAGGTCGGGAGTTCGAGACCCACCTGAGCAATATGGAGAAACCCCGTCTCTACTAAAAATACAAAATTAGCCGGGCATGGTGATGCGTGCCTGTAATCCCAGCAACTTGGGAGACCGATGCAGGAGAATCGCTTGAACCCAGGAGGTAAAGGTTGCGGTGAGCCAAGATCGTGCCATTGCACTCCAGCCTGGGCAACAAGAGCAAAACTCCATCAAGAAAGAAAAGAAAGAAAAGGAAGAAAAAGAAAGAGAAAGAAAGAGAGAGAGAGAGAGAGAGAGAGAGAAAGAAAGAAAGAAAGAAAGAAGAGAGAGAAAGAGAGAGAGAAAGAGAGAGAAAGAAAGAAAAGAAAGAAAAAGAAAGAAAGAAAGAAAGAAAAAGAAAGAAAGAAAGAAAGAAAGAAAGAAAAAAGAAAGAAAAGAAAGAAGGAAGGAAGGAAGGAAGGAAGGAAGGAAGGAAGGAAGGAAGGAAAGGAAGGCAGGCAAGCTGGTTATTTGAAAAGATAAACAAATATGATATACCATTAGCAAGATTAACCATGAAAAAAAGAGAGAAGATCCAAATAAACTCAATTATTAATAGAAATGAAGTGGGAGATATTACAACTGATAACATAGAAATACAAAAGATCATTCAAGGCTACCATGAACAGGTTTATGTGCACAAACTATAAATCTGGATGAGATGGATAAATTTCTGAAAATATATAACTCTCCTAGATTAAATCAGGAAGAAAATCTGAATAGACCAATAACAAGCAGCAAAATTGAAACAGTAACTTAAAAATTGACAGCTGAGCGCGGTGGCTCACAGCTGTAATCCCAGCACTTTGGGAGGCTGAGGCGGGTGGATCACCTGAAGTCAGGAGTTCGAGACCAGCCCCTCCAACATGGTGAAACCCATCTCAACTAAGAATACAAAAATCAACTGAGCATGATGGTGGGTTCCTGTAATCCCAGCTATTCAGGAGGCTGAGGTGGGAGAATCGCTTGAACACAGGAAGCAGAGTTTGCAATGAGCCAAGATCTTGCCACTGTACTCCAACCTGGGCAACAAGAGCGAAACTCTGTCTCAAAAAAAGAAAAAAAATTGCTAACAAAAGAATTCCAGGAGCAGATGGATTGACAGCTGAATTCTATCAGGCATTTAAAGAAGAATTGCCTACTTAAACAATTCTTAAAGATAAGGAAAGAGGGAATCCTCCCTAAACCGTTGTATGAAGCTAGTATCACCCAAATACCAAAACCAGGAAAGGACATAACAAAAACAAAACAAAACAAAAAAGACTACAGACTAATATCTCTGATGAAAATAGATGCAAAAGTCCTCAACAAAATACTAGGTAACCAAATCCAATAGCATATCAAAAAGATCAAGTAGGTTTCATACGAGGGATTCAGGGATGGTTTAACATATGCAAGTAAATAAATGTGATACATCACATAAAAATAATTAAAAACAAAAATTATATTATCTCAATAGATGCAGAAAAAACATTTGATGAAATCAGCATTCCTTTATGATAAAAACCCTCAGTAAAACTGGCATAAAAGGGACATACCTTAAAGTAAAAAAAGCCATCAATGACAAACCCATAGCCAATATCACACTGAATGGAGAAAAGTTGAAAACATTCCCTTGAAAATTAGAACAAGACAAGGATGACGACTTTTATTATTTCTATTCAACAGGAGTGGTGAAAAGTGAAGAAGTACAAGGTCTCGGTAAATATAGAGTAATCATCTAGAGACTGAGCCGTGTTTCCAAGCTTCTGTATCCAAGAATATATTTGTTTACAAGGAGAGATTTTAGCAGCCTTCAATGCCAATCTCCTCCTCTTCTTTATTAGTATTATAGAAATATTTCTGAACTAAAATTCTCATAATTAGAGTTTACCCCCACATCCTCTGTGCAGGGACTGGCGGGGGGAGTTTTGTTATTATATATCTGTGGGCAATTCGTATGCTTGTTTTGGGAAATGTCTACTCTGATCATTTGCCCATGTTTTAATTGAAATATTTATTTTTGCTATTGAGTTGAGTTCCTTATATATTTTGGATATTATCCCCTCATAAGATGCATAGTTTGCAAATATTTTCTCACATTTCGTAGGGTGTCTCTTCACTTTGTTGATTGTTTCCTTTGCTGTGAAGAAGCTTATAAATATGATGTAATCCCATTTGTCTGTTTTTGTTTCTGTTGCCTGTGCTTTTGGGGTCATATTCAAAACGTTATTTTTCAGACCAGTATCATGGAGCTTCTCCCCTGGAAGATATATAAAAGGCCAACAGATATATGAGAAAATGATCAATATCACTAATCATGAGAGAAATGCAAATTAAAACCACAGTGAGATATCACTTCACACCAGTTGGAATAGCTATTATCAAAAAGACAAAAGATAAGTGTTGGAGAGAATATGGAGAAAAGGAAAACCTTGCACTATGTTAGTAGAAATGTAAATTAGTATAGCTATTATGGAAAACAGCATGAGGGTATTAAAAAAAATTAAAAATAGAATCATTGTGTCATCCAGCAATCCTAAAGGGAATAAAATCAGTATGTTGAAGAGACAGAAAAAATGGCTGCACTCCCATGTTTCTTTGCATGGGTATTTATAATACCCAAGGTATGGAATCAACCTAAGTGTCCATCAATAAATGAATGCATAAGGAAAATGTGGTGTACAAGCATAAAGAAATATTATTTAGCCATAAAAAGAAGAAAATGCTGTCACTTTTGACAACATGGATGAACCTAGAAGACATTATGATAAATGAAATAAATCAGGCACAGAAAGACAAGCATTACACTACCTTACTCCTATGTGGATCGAATAAGTTGATCTCAGAGAAAGGGAGAGTATAATGGTGGTTACTACGGATTGGGGTGGTTGTGGGGGTGAGGGTAAGGAAAATACTGGCCAAAGGATATCAAATTTCAGTTAGATAGAGGGAGTAAGTTCAAGAGATCTATTGCACGACATGGCAACTATAGTTAATCATATTTTGTATTCATGAAAAATGCTGAGAGTGGATATAAAGTGTTCTCACAAAGACATGATATCCACATGAGAAAATGTACATGTTAGTTACTAGATTTAGTCATTGCACAATGCATATATACTTCAAAACAATGTATTGTACACAGCAAATAAATACAATTTTATTGATCAATTAAAATATAATCTTTAAAAAAATTTAAAAATGTAAAAATAGTTTTATTACACATTGGTCCCTTGTTATCCATGCAGGATTGGTTCTAGGACCCCTGGGGCTACCAAAATATACAAGTGTAGTATAATACTTGCATATAATCTATGTATATTCTCCCATATGGTTTAAATCATCTCCAGATTATATACAATACCTAATACAATGCCTACACATTACTTATTTTATGTAGATTCAATGTAGTACTTGGCGTGCAACAAATTCACATTTTGCTTTTTGGAAACTTGTGGATTTTTTTCCTGTATATTTTCAATCTATAGTTCTTGATTTCAAAAATGCAGAACCCACAGACACAGAGAACTGACTGTATATTTTTTAATGATCTGCTATCAATTTTAAATTTCAACTTTGCTTTAAGTAAATAAAAAATTATACTTCACATTATGTAATTCAAACGGTAAATCAAGCGTGTGTGTGTGTGTGTGTGTGTGTGTATTAGCATTTCAACATGTGGAACATAACAGAACATATGTTAGTGGCATATTTTACTGAAGCAAACTGAGATCTAAATTGATTCATGTTCATAACATTATAATAAATGCTAACCACCTAGTTTAAATTATTTAATATAATCCTTCATATTTTATATGGAGAATGTAAAAAAGTGAAGTAAGTACTTTTTGACAGCATGTGGCAATTTGAATAAAGCATGATGTTTATTTTACAAGGCAGTGTTTCTGAATGTATTATCCTCAGAGTCCCACAGTTCTGCATTTGTCTCATGACCTGCTGGTTTGAGTGGGAGGACAAGGCTCAGGGATTCCTAACCTAGTGTCAGATGGATAAGCTGCCTATCTCAGATATTTTAAAATGTCTGCAATAAATTGTCACAAAATATGAATATATCTACCAAATTCAATCAACTCTGTTGAAGACGATCAATGAAACAGGTAACATAACATATCTTACTGTCAAAACATTAGTAATATGACCATATCCAGAGCATAGAATATTTTTCCCAACTATGTAGTACAGTAGTTCTAGTCTCAACAGTGTTTGTCAGAAGAATATTACACGTGTGTGGGACAAATGTGTTAGTGTTAATGTTCATGCTTGTAGAGTAAGAGAAAGTTGACCAATAGAAATGACAATAAACAACCGTTTTCAAATTGCTAGTTTTATGTACTAACCTGCTATGTTTCATATTTGCCTGCTCATAAGAACCATTTGGTAAGCTTATTAAACATATTGATGTCCAGGCTGGTCCCCTATAGATGCTGATGTAGTAGGTCTGTGAAAGCTTCCAGGATCTCATGAACATGCAAGTTTGGGAAATGCAACTCTAACCAACATGGCTAATAGTGACTTTGACATCAGACTGTGTCCATATGCTTTGATCTATGGGAAATGTGAACAGCTTGGAAAATTATGTAGTAAGTCCCCTTTTTTCATTTGACTTCTCATAGAACCTTTTGTTTCTTCCACTGGTGACCTAAGAATTATAGGATGGTGGCCATGACCCTGTTTCCTTTGATAAAGACCATTTACATGTCTGCAAGTTAAAGCATCGAACCACATTTATAGACAGAATTTAATCATAAAAATCATTAAAAAGATACAAAGGAAACTAAAAAACCAATCTATATCAGGCAGAGAATATGCTGTGAAAACATAGAAATAATTTTTACATGTCTTTGGACTACAGAGCCCCTAATAAGAATTAAATAAACCAAACTTCTGTAAGAGCACTTATTTTGCTGATGGTTCTCATCAAAACAATACAAGACAATAACAGCAAAATAACATGAAACAAAAAGAAAAAATAAAAAAAAAATTTTGCTATTTTCACATAAGTTAAACATGACTTTTGATATATTAAAGGTGACTTTTCTTTTTATTGAAGATCTAAATCAGCAGTGGAAAATACGTGATAAGAAAACAGCACGTTTTTGTGAGACGTACTTTTTGCATCAGCCCAAACAACACCTGGAGATAAGCAGGTGGTCTATATATGCACTGCAAGATGAGAAACTCTGCTTTCTAGCACTTAGATGATAGAGGCACCCATTGCCTCTGCTTGCTGTTGGTTTTGTAGCTCATCCACCCATAAATACATTTTTGAGTTCCTAGTGAATTCATAGAACATATTAATTGGTAGACTATTAAAAGATATAAGAGTTAGGTGCCTTGAATAACATCTTTTTCATTATTAACCACACGCTTTTTTTTTTTTTTTCAGGAAATTTAAAATGTGAGTGTGCTATTCCTTCCAATTATTATAAATGTGTTTGTCTTTTCCTTTCTTTCCCCATGTGTTACACTTAAGTTTTGTGTCCTTACTTTGTCATTTGTAATAGAATGCATAGATTTTAATATTTGATTAAGCAACCTGAGATCATTGTCATGAGTGCAGTAATTGCATCTGTACTTCATTATGAATATCTTATTATATTAGGAATTTTACAGATAAGTAAGGGAAAGCAGCATTGTTTTTGAATTCGATGATCTATAAACCATTCACAGAAGACATTTGTTCCCCATAGAATAATTTGTAAATGCGTTGTTAGCTCTAAGCCTTTACCATCAATACCCTAAACCCTATATAAAGAGAAACAATTGTATATGGTAAAAGAAGAAGGCATAGTTACTAGCCTGAGTTTAATAGAAGCTGTAGCATCAATGAAAATATTGATGGAATCAATGAATAATAACCTCATTGTGTCTCCAGCCACAATAACGTTCATTAAGAAAGATTTAAAACATTTATAATTCTTTGAATATATGCTTTGACATTTTGCATGCAAACAGAAATTCTCTTTTAAAATGATGTTGAAGTCTTCATATATGTTAGGATTGTAACATATTAGATGACACTAGTGTAGAATTTGTTTCTTGACATTCTAGAGAAGAAGCAAACCATAACGATTAATAGCTTAGATACTGCATGTAGGCAAATTTAGCTTATATTCCAGATTTGTCACTGCCTTAATCCATTTTGTGCTACTATAAAAGAACACTGCAGACCGAGTATAATGAACTGAAATTTATTTGGCTCACTGTTCTGGCTGCTGAGAAGTCCAAGATCAAGAGGCTGCATCTTGTGAGGGTCTTTGCTGAATCATAACATGGAAGAAGGCTTCATCTTGCAAGAAGGCATGAACAACATAATGCAAAAGAGAGGGCAAGATGGGGCCAGACTCAATTTTAGAACAAACTCACTCTTGTGATAATGACATTGATCCATTTGTGAAGGCTCTACCCTCGTGACCTGATCACCTTTCAAAGGTCCCATCTCTCACCACTGTTGTGGTGGGGATTGAATTTCCAGCACATGAAATTGTGGAGACACATTCAAATCATAGCATTGCAACCCTATCCCCTAAAATTCAAGCCATCCTTACATGCAAAATGCATCCATTCCAGTCCAATAGCCTCAGAAGTCTTAACTCATTTCAGCATCAACTCTAAAGTCCAGGGTCTTATCCAAATCAGATATCAGTGAGACTCAAGACATAATTCATCCTGACGCAAATGCCCCTTCAGCTGTGAGTCTATGAAATCAAAAGAAGTTATTTGCAGCCAGGCGCGGTGGCTCATGCCTATAATCCCGGCACTTTGGGAGGCCAAGGCGGGAGGATTATCTGAGGTCAGGAGTTCAAGACCAGCCTGACCAACATGGAGAAACCCCGTCTCTACTAAAAATAAAAAATTAGTCAGGCGTGGTGGCACATGCCTGTAATCCCAGTTACTCAGGAGGCTGAGGCAGGAGAATTGCTTGAACCCGAGAGACGGAGGTTGCGGTGAGCTGTGATCATGCCATTGCACTCCAGCCTGGGCAACAAAAGCAAAACTCTGTTAATAAATAAATAAATAAGAAGGTACTTGCTTCCAAAACACAATGTTGCAACAGGCGTAGGATAGATATTCTCATTCCAAAAGGGTTAAATTGGCAAGAAGGGATAACAGGCCCCAAGAAAGTCCAAAACCCAACAGGGCAGACAACATTAAAACTTCAGAGTCCAGAATAATCTCTCATTCCATGTGCCACCTCGTAGACACATTGGAAGGGGTGTTGGGTCCTCAAGTCTTCAGGCTGCATTGCCCATATAGCCTTGCTGGGAGCAGCCGATGCAGCAACTCTCACAAGTTGGAGTCTTTTTCCTGAAGCTCTCCCAGGTTGGTGTTGCATACTGGTAACTCTATAGTTCTAAGGTGGGGGTGGTTCCACTTTCATGGCTCCAGTAGACATTGTCCCAGTGGAGACTCTTTGCAGTGGCTTTGGTTCCATGACTTTGCGCTAGAGGAGTTTTTTGCAGTAGCTTTAGCCATGCAGAGCAGTGGCGTGAAATACACCTGGACCTGCTTGAGCCACGGCTATAGCTGCTGAGGGACACTGGGCTGAACTTTGGGGAGCACGCTCTAGCCACTTCTCTTTCTTCCTAAGTACAAAAGTAGACTAAATTTTCCACCCTCCATTGTAGTTAGATGTGGCCTAGTGACTGAGTTCTGGCCTGAAGAACATAGATGGAAGTAATATAAGCCACTTCCAAACATAGTCCACAAATTTGTAATTTCTCCATTCCCTTATCTGACAGCTGGATTTTGATGCTCTTGGTGATCTTGAGAGTTAAGGAATGAAGCTGGCAGGGCCTGGATCTCTGAATGTCTGCATGAAGCAGAGTGCTTACCTCTATTTCCCACATCCCTTTTGCTTTCTACTCTTAATCCATTTAATTTGGGGCAAATAACCTCTTTAAGATTTAGTTTTCTCATTTGCAAGATGGAGAATATGGAAGTATATATTCAGTGGACTTTTTTTGTGCAATGTAATTCAAATAGCAGATGTAAAACACAGCACCTATCACATAGTAGGCATTTAAATGAATGAATGATGCAAGTATTAAGCAGAGGGCTATGCTTATAGTAGTAATCAATGTTAATATTCTACGTTTTTATAAAATACGTGATGGGATTTCTCCCTCAGTTAAAGATAAAATAAAGGATAAGAAAAGACAGGAAAGTGCAAAATACCTGCTCTGTAGAGCATGCTGAGGAATCAATAAATGATGAAGAATATAATCAATCAGCATGAAACAATTACTGTGGCCAGTTCTCTGATTATTCCTCCAAATTACCCTGCGGACTTGACTGGTGATATAGAGCTTAAGGTTGGAACACAGTCGAGGTTGGAAATTTCTAAAGGGTTGAAGAAATTTGAAATTAAAATCAAAGTTACCTTTTAAGCAAACATCTTTCTTCTTTCCCCACCTATGAAAAAGTATTTTTACTGCCTATTAGATGAAAGGCTAATGCTAGACACTGAGAATACTTTCTAATTGCTCTTCCTAGTTCTTTAATTCAGCAACTTTGATTTTCAAAAGGTTTTCCTTTATTTTGTATATTTTTATTTATTTATATATTTATTTTTGAGATGGAGTCTCTCTCTGTCGCCCAGGCTGGAGTGCAATGGCGCGTTCTCGGCTCACTGCAAGCTCCGCCTCCCGCATTCATGCCATTCTCCTGCCTCAGCCTCCCGAGTAGCTGGGACTACCGGCACCCACCACCACGCCCGGCTAATTTTTTGTATTTTTAGTAGAGATGGGGTTTCACCGTGTTAACCAGGATGGTCTCAATCTCCTGACCTCATGATCCACGGGCATCGGCCTCCCAAATTGCTGGGATTACAGGAGTGAGCCAACGCGGCCCGCCCAAAGCTTTTAGTTTTTGCAAATCAAAATGGAAATTTCATATAGTCCAAAATCAAAAGAGAAACAGGCTTGTGTTTATTGTAGGAATTATTGTAAAAGGAGAATCTCTTTCCTTGTGTGATATTTTGTGTGTGAATAGAACTAGACATATGTGCTTTTTAAATTGCATGGATACTATACACCATTTTTGTTATCAAACTTAAATTTCCCAATTATTTGCCTCAAACCACTATTATGATTAGAAGTAAGTTTTTATGTTAGCATATTTATGGCAAACACTTGGAAGGAAACATGTAATAAATAGTATTCTAAATTATAGATAAGCAAACTTTGTAAGGGGAATTTTAATCATCCTCTTATGAGACAAGAATGTAGTTAAAATATTAAACAATTTCTTAGTCTGCTTTCCTTGTTGAAAAAATTTTAAGAGTATCTTGCAGAATGGCTCCATCTGCTGACAGTTTACAGTGCCCTGAATTCATCTTGAATTAAACATTTTATATTTGCCCTTTTCAAATGGCTTAAATGGAAGATAAATTGAACTGGGTTCTGACATATTTGACAAGTGTGTAATTTTAAATAACTTGTGGATGATTTTTTTTTTTTTTTTTTTTTTTTTGCAGCTGGAGTCCATGCCTTCTGAGTTATGCTCTGTATCTACATTTTAGAGGAGAAAATGCTCACTGTTAGAATTGAGCTTTAAAATAGAGCCAATGTTTGATATCTGATACATAGATAAAATGCAGTTGAAAGAAAGCATTTGAAACGTTGCATTATGGAACATTTGAAGACAGGGAAAAAAAAATATTTAGAAAGGCAATGAATCCCCTGCAATGTGGGCCTTGAAGGTGACAACTACAATGTTGGTGGGTTCCTGGAACCCCTGATTTTAGTTGTCAATTAGCCTCAAAGCACTAAATACTAAACCAGTAAGCTCCTAATCCAAATGAGTTGGTGGCAGGGGTTAGGGTGTCTGAAGTAACCATAAATAACAAAGAAAAAGGTGAGACCTGGTGGAAGAAGCTAAAACAGCTTAAGGGCAATGAGCCTTAAAGAAAAGGATTTCTTCAACCCCAAATTTCCACAGGACCTAGCTCAAATTTCAAATAAGGATAGGAAAGTACTGCTAATTCATTAGTTCCTTATTTTTCTAAGTGAGGCTGATCACCATTAGAAGACACAGGGATAATCTCAGCCACATCAGTACTGTGCAAATGATTTTACACAATGGTTTTATACCTCTCCTGAGGTGCTTGTCACTGTTTTGTGGAAAAATAGGCAACCTCTCATCTGTGATGTTTGATTCATAGCCCTTAGTTTCTGTTTGTTTCTGATAAAACTTCAGGACTCAACTTTCTCCCATTGCACCTCAGGATCATTATTGTCAAGATGCAAAATAATGGCTCAGGATGGCGAGGAGATGATGTATGACTGCGATTGGCGTTGGAGTGGGCTGAGAGGAAAGCATCCTTGTATTGTAAAATAATGAAGGAAGAGGGGGCCTATAAAAATGCTCTGGAAAGATGTGGCCACCTTAGAAAATTGACATCTTGGTATCTCCTCATAGCCTTCTCAATTTCCTCTTAATATCTGAGTACTCTTGGTATAGTTTGTTTCTATCTGTCTGTCCATCTCTGGCCGACCCCCGCCTAAACCCCTGCCAATCCGGCCCCCTGCCCCTGCCACTGTGTGTAAATGTCCATGGATTTTCAGGGCATGTGTGCATTTTTCCTTGCTAAGAACTGGGTTGTAAACTGGAAAGATGATTATGAAAGGACAATTCGTACAATAGCTCCCAAAAAATTTTTCTAAAAGGAAGACAAGAAGAGGAAGAAGAAAGATTATAAGACTGCTGGACAGTGAAGAGATGAGGGATGACAGTATTCTGCATTTTGGTACAGCCCCACAGTAGAGTAGGCTAAAGGCAAAGGGAAGGACTAGGCTGGGGAATTCAATCCCCACCCCACACCCCGCCATGCTTCCCTTTGTCACCCACAGACCACTGGCTCCCATCAGCTTCATTGCTCTGGTCAAATCTCCTGTCTCCTTGTTTATGGGAAAAACTCAGATAAAAGAACGAGAGAAGGAATCCATGTATTTTAATTTTTTGAGAAAGATATTTAGAATACTTCCCTCTTAACTGATCCTTTGTTTTTATATCTTAAAGGTGTGGTACAAACCTGACTTTAGTGTGAAAGATGATTTTCATTCCCTCTTTTTCTTAACAGCAGAGTGAGCTATAAAGTTTTAAACCTGCAGAGACCTAAACCTTTATCTTCTCAATCTTATATAAGATATGAATATTCAGAATGTATATTATTAACAATGAGAATTTGTCTTGCTGTGAACCTTCTGAGTTTTTAAGTTGTTTATTTTTTCCTTACGACAGGATAATAATGTTTTTTGAGACTATGGACATACAGGACAAATGCAAATTTCCTTTCTGTAAAATTTGGGTGTATATTTAATAGCCAACCCCATTCCCCCAACCAAACGTATCAATCTTAGGATATAGACTTGATGAATTAAGGTATTAGATTGATCTCTTTATGGAGAAGACACTATCATTTTCTGGGGTTTTATATTACTGCTATGACTGTGATGATGAGAAGTATGTTTCGGGACTTTTAGGATGTGGGGTTTATTTTTTACAGTCATAGACATACTAAATACTGCTTGACCACTTTCATGAAAAATCAGAGTTTCATTAGGTAAAATAATAAACGCCAATTGCTTGAAAATTTGTAAAGAAAAAATATCCATAAATCAGAATGAAATAAGAACATGGCTTACTAAAATGTTAGTAGATATGGTGAAATAAATAGCATTTTAGTGGCCACAATGAAAATAAAAATCAATAAGAAATTTACAGTTTTTTAAACAGCATATCATGGCTGGGCGTGGTGGCTTATGCGTGTAATTCTAGCACTTTAGGAGGCCGAGGTAGACAGATCAATTGAGCCCTAGAATTCAAGACTAACCTGGGCAACATAGAGAAAACTCATCTCTATAAAATTTAAAAATAAAGAAATAAAATAAAAAGACATGTCTTGAGTTAACATTGAGTTAATATTGAAAAAGCAGGCAGTTACCTCATTACAAATATTACAAATTTTAAAAGATTTAATAATACTTCTAACCATGCCCACTTCTTTATAGACATGTCAGTGCTGAAAGCACATTTCCAGTTCTACTAAAGTATGCATGCATATAAGTAGGTAAATAATATTTAAAGGAGAAATATGACATGCCATCTACATTGATTTTTTTCTATCAGTTTTTCAATGATTTATTGTTATTTAAAATGTTTCATTGACTCACATTAGATATTCTTTTTCTAAAAATACTTTTGAAAGTTGCTTTATATTTTCACTAAAGTTTATTGCATTGTTTAAAAATGTATGTTTAATTACACAGAAAGAGAGAAAGTCTCCTCCACAACCCATTTCTTATCTTTATTTATATATCCAAATATTTTCTATGGATAAGCAAGTATACACTCAAAACAAATACACACACACACTATACATAAATACATATATATAAATCTATGTCCTTGACCCCTTATGGGAGAATATCAGTATGAAGAATCTCTAGTGGAATTATTATAGCTCAGTGTATGTGCATTAGTAATGATTATTGCCATGCAATGGCCCTCCCCAAAATATATATACTCCCAGTAACAGTGTTTGAGAGTATTTGTTTTCTCACATCTTACCAAAACTGGGCATTGTAACATCAAACACCTTAATCTTTATTAATCTCAGTGATGACTATAGCATCATGATTACTACATATCACTAACTCCCTTTTTTTTCAAAAACAAAAAAAAAAGCCATGAAAAATGTCTTAAATAAATATTTTCTAATTGTAATATGTTTAGTTTATTTGATAGGCTTCAACACTAAGTAGCTGTAACAAAACAGAGGTCCAGCTGCTCACCACTTGCAGAGTCCAGTGACAAGAGTGAGGTATGGTGGAAAGTAAATGACTTTATTAGCCAAAACTAGTAATGGGGAAGTGGCCGGATTCCCATCCAAAGTATTCACTTCCAATTTCTGGTGAGAAGGCAAGATTTTAAAAAGCGGGGACTTGATATTAGAGGCATGCTGGAGTTGTTCTGGGTACAAAGTGTGTATTTTTTGTTTCAGTGGCTATCTTGGGTTTCAGTCCACTTTGAGTACAGGCTGGCATCACCTCTACAGTGGTTGGGATGTTGACTAGCTGCCTTGAGGTTATATCTGGAATTTTGCATCTAGGTCTCCAGGCTTGGTCTGTCTATCTCAAGATTAGCCCCCCAAAGTTCCAAGTAAACACATAATGAGATACTGACATACAGTTAGGCAAATGTGAAGGGAGTATACAATGGGAAAGTGAAGGACGTGGTTTCTGTTTTAATGTTAAGGAGAAAAGGCTTCTGCAGTTTGCTTCAAGGTTACGTCTTGAGACTAGGGAGAAAAGAGAAAAAGAAACAAAAAAGTTTAAAAATGCATTTTGAAGTCAAGCTGCTCAGTTACATAGCCATTTGCTCAAAACTAGTTATGACAGATTGATAGGGAATAGAATCTTATTGTTTCTTTTGTATCTTGTGTGCAAAATAACAATAGTAGTAATAGTAATTATAATAATAAAATATTTAAACAAAACAATAATTAAAATTCTAACAATTATTATGTGTTAATATTCATTTCAGAATTATATCACTCAGTAGATACCTGTTTTATTTTAAAATAATATAAAAGCTAATTGAAGTTGGGCACCATAAAAACAGCAAAGCACTAGCTGTTTCTCAAAGAAATATGTGGTAATTAAATGTTTTAATAACACATGTCTTAATGACATAGTCTCAACCTGTGCTTATAAATGCGTTTTTCTGCCAGACTCTTCCATTTACTGAAAGAAAACAGTTTATGATGCATTTCAATAAGAAGCATGCTTACAAAAAAACACTGTTTTATTTTTAGTATCAAAAATACTTTTCAAATTTTAAGGTTAATTATAGCAAGCTAGCATGCAGAAAATATTTTTCCTCACAGGAACCTCAGTGAATTGGTCGAAAGTGTTCAAAAGATCACTCATATTTTCTGAAGATGTTATTTTTAGATAAATAACTTTCTTTTTTTGTTTTTTTTTGTTTGTTTGTTTTTTTACGAGACAGAGTCTTGCTCTGTTGCCCAGGCTAGAGTGCAGTGGTGCAATCTCGGCTCACTGCAAGCTCTGCCTCCCGGGTTCACACCATTCTCCTGCCTCAGCCTCCCAAGTAGCTGGGACTATAGGTGCTGGCCACCATGCCCAGCTAATTTTTTTGTATTTTTAGTAGAGATGGGGTTTCACCGTGTTAGCCAGGATGGTCTCAATCTCCTGTCCCCGTGATCCACCTGCCTTGGCCTGCCAAAGTGCTGGGATTATAGGCGTGAGCCACTGCGCCCGGTGATAAATAACTTTTAATAAAGTTTATAAAACCCAGCTGTCTTCAGAAAGTTAAAGCTTACTACTTCTTCATGCATATCTAGTACCAAAATAGAGAGAAGACATTTTAGATAAAGATAGTTGCAATTAGAATTTGATCAGTAAGACATACTTAGAGTGATGAGCTATATTGTATTGGAAAGAGTACAACATGATTCCTTTGTCTCTCATTGGTGTAATTCAGAAATTAGGACAATTTTTTAAGGAGTTTCTTAATGAAACTATCCTCAGAAAGTTGAATTGTCATTAATCAATTGATAAATGGACACGATTCCAATCAATTCTTACATGATCTCAAGGAGCACCACTTAATTAACTAACTTTTGATTTAATATTTGTTCAATGATTTTTTTTTCACTGTTAGCTACTCCATTAATCAATGAAAATTAAATGGTTAGTATAATAGACATAGTCTATAGTCCTAATTTATAGGGAGATTACAGTCTCATCAAGTAAAAAAAAAAAAACAAATTTATGTAAAGAAAATTACAAACTGCCCGTTGAAACTGAAATGGATTTTAAGATTTAGAAAAGTTAGATAAAGCAATGTTGTATGTACTGACGGCAGTGGTGGCCCATCTGGAGCAGCCACTGCCATGATGCTGGATGTAGTCGGGGAGGTGCGACCAGGGCTGCATGCTCCATGGAGCCAGTGGGAGCTGGGAACAGGCAGGAGCCCTGCCCCTTTCTGAGTAAGAGGGGCGTGTGCCGCACCCTCCTGGGCATGGCTGCAGCTGCACAGACACAGCTGCAAGCCTAGGCATCCCTGCGCTCTCTGTGGGGGGTCTGGGAAGCACCACCGCCAAAACCTCTGCAGGCTCGAGAATGCCTGCTCCCACTGCCTGACCTCTCCCCACTCCCAGTGCCCACTCCAATTTCAGAGCAAAGTTGTGGCTGAGTCTGGGTGCTGTCACGACCTGGCCCGGTGTGAGTGCTCTTGTAACGGTGCTGACACACCAGGCCCCTCCAGACTTTGGGCACTAAGGAGCACAGAAAGGAGGCTGGAAGGGGGCTGAGGGTAGCTTGGCATGGACCTGCAGATGCCCCTTGGCATAAACAGTTTAGGTCCTGTGGGTACTGTGGACAGCAGGTTGATGGTGGCAGGAGGCAGACAGGCTCCTCTATGGAAAGGAGGGGGTCTTTGATGAAACCCCACCTAAAAGCCAGGGATGGCCTGAAGCCTGGGGACTAGACTGCCAGTTCCACAGACCAGAGTGAGAACTTATGGTGCTTTTCCTGGGCCCACCCATGGTCACCCATGGACCCATCAGCATGAACTTCCTCCCCTCTGAAGCCCATTAAAACCCCAGACTCAGTCAGACTCAGGCAGATGACATGATGACCTGCCAGCAGATAGGAGCTACCCACTCTGGGCCCCCTTTTCACTGAAGGCTGCAAAGATGCAGGGATGACCTGCCTGCAGATAGGAGCTGCCAATTCCAGGTCTCCTCTCTGCTGAGAGCTTCACTCATTGGAATGATCTGCAGGCGGAAAGGAGCTGTCCACTTAAGGTCTCCTGAGAGCTGTACTGTTGCTCAATAAAGCAGCTCTTCGCCTTGCTTCCCCTCCATTTGTCTGCATACCTCATTTTTCCTGGATGTGGGACAAGAACTTGGAAACTGCCTAATGGTAGGACTGAAAGAACTGTAACAAAAACAGTGCTGAAACACCCTCCTCGCTTGTCTTGTTGTGGATGATGAGAAAGAGAAAAGGAGAGAAGAGCTACAGCTCTTTGGGGATCTCAGACCTAGGAGCTCCCTGAATCAAGGCTGTGACACTCTCTTTGGGGCTCTGCAGTTCCTGGCATCTCCAGACTCCCAGGTGCCAGCATGCCACCGTGTTTCCTGGTGCCAGCAGCGGAAGCTGCTTTACATCAGCACCCCACTCCACCGGTGCTAATTTACTGTATTAGTCCATTTTCATGCTGCTGATAAAGACATACCTGACACTGGGAAGAAAAATAGGTTTAATGGACTCACAGTTCCATGTGCCGGGGGAGGTGGAAGGCAAAAGGCACTTCTTACATGGTGGTGGCAAGAGAGTATGAGAGAGAAGCAAAAGCGGAAACCCCTTATAAAACTATCAGCTCGGCCGGGCACGGTGGCTCAAGCCTGTAATCCCAGCACTTTGGGAGGCCGAGACGGGCGGATCACGAGGTCAGGAGATCAAGACCATCATGGCTAACACAGTGAAACCCTGGTCTCTACTAAAAAGTACAAAAAACTAGCCAGGCGAGGTGGCAAGTGCCTGTAGTCCCAGGTACTCGGGAGGTTGAGGCAGGAGAATGGTGTGAACCCGGGAGGCGGAGCTTGCAGTGAGCCGAGATTGCACCACTGCACTCCAGCCTGGGCAACAGAGCGAGACTCTGACTCAACAACAACAAAAAAAAACCTATCAGCTCTCATGAGACTTTTTCACTACCATGAAAACAGTATGGGGGAGACCACCCCCATGATTCAATTATCTCCCACTGGGTCCCTCCCACAAAATGTGGGAATTATGGAAGCTATAATTAAAGATGAGATTTGGGTGGGAACACAGAGTCAAACCATATCAGATATCAAGGTATTTAACTTCAACAGCTATTGTCCTTTACTAACATTTATTACTGAATTGTTTTATTATTTCTTATATTCACCCTTTCTGATTACTTTATCATTTTATCTTAAATCAAAGTTCTTATTACATTGCACAAACAATGAAAATTTCAAGTTTCATATGTGTACTTTGATTTATTTGTAAACAACTTTGGTTGCCCATGAGAAATTTAAGACAAAATATATGCCAAGAAACTAATGTGTTTATGTATCTAAAATTATGTGCAGTGATTAAAAACAAAACATGTTAAGTATATTGATAGCCAGGCTAAACAAATATAAAGAATTATGCATCATTGTCTTTTATTTTGAACATGATTACTTTGATTCTGGACATATGGAACTAAATTAAACATTTTGCTCTGGGAACTCCTCCCAACAGGTTTGTGTATAACGTGTGTAGGCTCAGGTTTGTATCTGAGACAGAAATCTACATAATCTGCTATTTTAGTGATATTTCATTTTTCCCCTTCAGCCTCACTTATTGGTGGTGCATGTTAATATAGTTTATCCATTTAAAAAGATGGGGCTACAATATCCTTGTCATCAAGCATTCATAAAATAATGTATCATTAAAAAATGAAAAACATTGGTCTCATCCTAAGGGAAATAAACTTATTCATTTTGGGATTCTGACATTAAAATTAAAGGTGTAAATATTAAATACAGGAAGGGTTGGTCATAGACTCAAGCTGCTTTAACTCTTTTGTCAACTTTAGATGTTTATTAATAGTGATTAACTTTGGACTGCATTATAGGAAGATCTAAAGAGTCCCAGTGAAAATTACTTTGTTTTTCTGTTGTAAGTTTCCACAGAATTTCAACTCATAAAAATGCTTGTATTTTGTCTGGACTGTCTTTGGTAAATTACTACTGAGTAAAAGAAATCACAACTGAACCATATGTTAAAGTGAGAACATGTATTTATGTATATTTTTTAAATACTCAAAATTGAGCAATGATAAAAGAAAGATTTTATCAAATGAGACCTTTTTTCAGAATATTGTTTATAAACCACATACAATGTCTATTGCTTTCAATTTAAACACAAGAAACAAGTAAATGAATGCTGAAAATGTAATTAGTACTTCAGGAAATTTTTCAAAATACAGATTTTGATATTGAATAAATATAAATATTTATAATTGTTTTTGTTATTTTATTATCTTACAACTTTAGGTTGTTTTTTGTTGAGATAAACATTTTAACATAAGAATATAATATCTAAGAAAATTGAACAGATAAAACATTTTTAATTTCATATTGGTCAAAATAAGAAGGGAAATGTCACATCGTCACTTATAATCTTCTCAATCAAGTCCTTTTTTTTTTTTTTTTAGACAAGTCACTCTGTGTCACCAGGCTGGAGCACAGTGGTGCAGTCTAGGCTCACTGCAACCTCCGCTTCCTGGGTTCAAGGGATTCTCCTGCCTCAGCCTCCCGAGTAGCTGGGACTACAAATGCACGCCACCATACCCAGCTCATTTTTATATTTTTAGTAGAGACAGGGCTTCACCATGTTGGCCAGGATGATCTCAATGTCTTGACCTTGTGGTCCGCCCCCATCGGCCTTCCAAAGTGCTGCGATTACAGGCATAAGCCACCGCACCCAGCGAAGGCCTTAATATATCAGATCAACTGAGATGAAAGGGAGTAGGAGCTCTAAATAAGCATGTCTTTGCTTCTCTTCTTTTAAGGAAGACTCCTCTGAGATTAATTTATTATTATTATTAATCAATCAACAGTGTTTGCTTTCTTTTTAGAGAAATTACACAAGATAATAAATCCAAATGTGAAGCTTGAGAAATTGGGTTTGTATTGTACAAACCTTTTGAAAATTCCATAAAATAGCATGAGATATTGTTCTATTCAATTTCCAGCTATTGAGCCCACCAAAAGCTTGTTTGGAGATTGTCTTCATAATTTTATTTGAACACAAGGAATACTTTTGTCTTTAGAGAGGTGTTGCGGGATTTCATTTACATGGGCCACATCTCATGTACACAGATTCCTCATGCTACGCACAATAAAGATACTCTGCCTCTGAAATATAGATTGGACATGTCAAATCTCCTGTGTGTATACATGCACATGCATATATAACCAAACAAGATGGTTAATGTATGACATATAAAATGTTAATAAATTGTTTGAGTGCTAGGAGAAAAACAATCAAATAGAAACTACATTAAGTAATTCAAAATTGGATCCCTTAAGCAGGGCTCGGAAATAGATTTCAAATCAGGAGCCCAAATGCCAAGAATCACAAAATTGAGATTTTCATGAATGTAAAGTTTTTGTTCTATAAAGAAGCTTTTCGGCACTCACTAGGTAAGTCTATAAATTAAAGGACATTCATGTTAGAAGATATATGTATCCTCTAATATTTTTGAATAAGTCTAGTTCCATGTTATTAAAATGGAGTGCTATTATCTAACAGTATTAGACCACAAACAAAACTATTAGCACAAAGAAGAAAGAAAGACGTAAACCTCAAGAAAATATTATTAATACAAAGTCTGCTGATATATTAGAAGATATCTTTAAGAATACTTGTGCTGGTTAAAATAAATATTTTGTATTAGTTTTTTTTCCTTCATTTCTTTTCCTTATTTGTCTATTCTTTTTCTCGTCTTCTCCCTTCCTTCCTTCCTTCCTTCTTTCCTTCCTTCCTTCCTTGCTTCCTTCCTTCCTTGTTTCCTCCCTCCCTCTCTTCCTTCACTCTTTCTTTCCCTCCTTCTTTTCTTTCCTTCTGTCCTCTTTTTTTTTTTTTCTTTTTTTCTTTGTATATTCTTTTAAAACACAATTTGATGAAGTGAAAGACAAATTAATGACCAGTTATCACAATGGTCAACCACCCTGGCAACATCTCAGGGTTCACTTTGCACAAGCCACATACTGTTATCCTGGAAAACAAAGAAAGGAAACCACAATAGTGGTGAAACCTTCAATTACTTCATTGCATGTATTTTATATCATTCTTGGTTTAACTAATACTATAATAAGTAATTTTTAAACACATCTGCTTGTTTTTCTTTTATGAACAAAAACCGAAGATTAAATACAATAAAAATCAAGGCAAATATACACAGGTATAACATTATGTAGAGGTTTTTATTGTGCCTTCTTACATGCAATTTTCTTGGTAGATAAATGAAAGCCACAATATGTTGGCAACTACATGGCATTTTAAACTTTATTTGGTTTGAATCTTGTGAAAGTCATGTTGAAAATGTCATATGCACATCAGCGTGCAATATATTCAATGATGACTAAAAGCACACATTTTACAAAGGTATACAAGAATTGCTACATTTAAAGGTGGAAAGTTGTTATCTTATTGTATTTAGAAATGTATACTGTTTGAACTTATCCTTAATGTTAATCTTATTTCTGGAGGTTATGAGTCCCAAATGGTATAGAAATGCTGACTCAGAACTGAGTCAACCATAGCGAAAAGGACCTTCTGAAAGATGTCATTAGCCTGAGGGTGAATGTGGGATCTGTAGTTGAAAAACAGAACTAGAAAATTCAGGTGATATTTCAAAGATTCAGCTTTAGTCTAGAGAACTGCATCACAGTCTTCCAAGTTTCTTGGATTTTTGATAAAAGTCATTTAGATAAAGAGGTAAAGTCATCAATCCAAGTCCCTTGCCCCATATTGTTTTCAAAGTGGTGCTTTATGCTTTGCTTCTCTCTCTTTCAAAATAAGTTTCCTAGATATGCTGTTATTTTTCCAGTTTATAGGTAAGAAAAGTGAAGCACAACAAAAGATGTAAAATCTACCTGAGGAAGTGGCAGAATTAGACTCTGAACCCGAATACATATGATTTTAGAGACTAATTCTTTAGTATGAATGGTTAAGAGTGCCAATGTTCAAGTCAAATCAACTGAAGCTTGAGTAGTGTGAGTGTGACCTATAAAGCTGTGGGACCTTGCAGGCTGATTTTCTCACCTATAAAATGTATATAACAGTGGTGTCTATTCATAGCATTGTCATGATGAAATGAGCTAATATATATAAATCAGAGTAGTGCTTGGAATTATAAGAAGCCCTATATAAGCCGTGGCTCTTGGTTATCACTCCATTGTTCGTTTTTGGAATGAGATTGCACATTTAGATAGAGTTATGTTAAAGTGTCTGCACAATAGGTCTGGACACTTAACTTTTCAGGATTATCTGATGCAATACGATAATGCATCACACTAAATTACCAACATAATGAAAATAGAATATAGACTTAGTATTTCACATAATCCTATAAACTTTTGTAAAGCAGTATTGATTCATTCTCCTATGGGAGGTCAGCATACAAAGTGAAAAGAAAAATATGTGAGGGTAGAAAGTATTATCTCTATGTTTTAAACCTGTTAAAACAACACTTTATTATCCTTATCTTTCTGTTGCTGCAAAATAATTGTTACCCCCTTCCCATGCCTGGGGAGGATGGCGGAGAAAAGCAGAAGAGAAAGAAACCTTGAAATATAAATTAATGTGTCTAATATTATACTTCTTTTATTTTCTTTCCATTTTAGGCATGGTTAAATAACCTAATTATTTGTGCTGCAGATTCTTGGTAAGTAAATCTCTGTGTCAAATGCAGGAGCACAGCTTCATTTGACATTGCTTCAGTCAAAATATTTTTATTTTTGTCCCCAATAAACACAAGTCCAATGCTGTTGCCATTGTCCTTTTCTACTTTGTCCTCAAAGTAAAAAATAGTGAGGCAAACATCAGCAGATAGAGTCAGAATTCAGCTGTCACCTCTGAGAGAAAACCTTTACCTATGTTTTATCTTTCTGCCAGGGACATAGAACAATGTAATGAAATGTGACTGAAAAAGCTTTCAGATATAAGATCAGTAAATGAAATCATGCATTTATGTGATGAAAGTAAATTCCTTTCTAATAGAGCTATTTTTAAAGTTCAAAGAGATCCTTTCCATGTTAAGATGTGTTCAAGTCTCACAAAAATTTGAAAACATGATGATACAACTTTATTTTAAATAAGGACTCAAATATATTTATTGTAGCTTATTATTTCTGTATTAAATTTTGTGATGAGCTGAACTGCATCTCCCCAAAACTTCGTATGTTGAAGCCCTAACCCCTAGAACCTCAGAATATGACTGTCTTTGGAGACAGGACCTTTAAAAATGAAGGTAATTAAGTCAAAATGAGGTCATTAGGGTGGACCCTAATCTAACATTACCGATGTACTTATAAGAAGAGGATATTAGGACACATGGAGAGGCATCAGGGTCAGGCAAGCCATGCAAAGAGGCCTTACAGGAAACCAATCCTGCCTGCATCCTTATCCTGCACTTCCAATCTCCAGAGGTCTGAGAAAATAAATTGCTGTTGTCTAAGCTACCCTTTCTGAGGTACTTTGTTTTGGCAGCTCTACCAAACTAATAAAGATTTGATGCAATATTGTGTCAAATGACATCTATATAAATTAGTACATAGAGAAATTTGGGAATTACATTTTTCTTAAATATTATTTTAAAATGTTATTAATCTTCTTGGTTTTATTTGATAACATGCCTTAATATTCATAAATATTATAGACAGTAGTGTTTTGAAATAAGCATGAATGTGTTATTTTGGTAATTGTATTTGCTTAATGTCACCAAATCTCAAAAAGCATCATATATGCAATTAGATTTGTAATTCGCAATGACTATGATGAAAGGAAGTCAAGATCATACATTACAATAAAACCTCCTACTTCGCTTTAATCTTACTCACCAGATTAACCAACACTCTCAATGGCCTCTGTGAAAGAATCTACATGGCTCACTTCTTGTTGGCTACACACTTGTTTGCAAGCATTTTTCTGCATTGAGATGGCTACACATGGTAGTATTGATGCTAACCACATCGATCCAGTTTTACTTATTACTGCAAGTATACATTACAATTATGACGTAAAATTATGAAATTAAAATGTGAAAAGAAAGATGGTGCTTTGTTTCCATTAAAATTAAGCTGACTGTTTTGAGAAGCCTTCATATTGAAAATGGCCTTAAAAATTATCATCAGGCTGGGCGCGGTAGCTCACACCTGTAATCCCAGAACTTTGGGAGGCTGAGGCAGGTGAATCATGAGGTCAGGAGTTTGAGACCAGCCTGGCCAACATGATGAAACCCCGTCTCTACTAAAAATACAAAAACTAGCTGGGTGTGCTGGCACGCGCCTGTAATCCCAGCTACTCAGGAGGCTGAGTCAGGAGAATCGCTTGAACCTGGGAGGTGGAGGTTGCAGTGAGCCAGGATCACCCCACTGCACTCCAGCCTAGCCTAGGCGACAGAGGGAGACTCCATCTCAAAAATAAAAATAAAAATAAATCGAATAAGGTGTTTGTGAGAAATTTGAAAAGTACTGAATAAAATAATCACAAAAATCTGGAAAGATTACAGTAAGATTATTTGGTAACTTTTTGGCATTAAAAAATTAAAATAGGAGGCCGGGCACTGTGGCTCATGCCTGTAATCCCAGCACTTTGGGAGGCCGAGGAGGGCAGATCATGAGGTCAGGAGATCAAGACCATCCTGGCTAACACGGTGAAACTCCGTCTCTACTAAAAATACAAAAAATTAGCCAGGCATGATCACACATGCCTGTAGTCCCAGCTATTAGGGAGGCTGAGGCAGGAGAATCACTTGAACCCCGGAGACGGAGCTTGCAGTGAGCCGAGATCGTGCCACTGCACTCCAGCCTGGGCAACAGAGCAAGACTCTGTCTCAAAAAAAAAAAAAATTATAATAGGAAATCATAGAGCTTTGGGAATATATTTTATGCAATACTAATGAAGTAGAAATTCAGTGAAGTTTGGTTTTTTTCATACTGTTGTATACTGAGAAATAATAAAAGTGAAAGATTGCTCATGGCCAGTGTTGACTGTCCTGGGATTTTTTTTTTTTTTTTTTTTTTTTAGACAGAGTCCTCCTCTGTCGCCCAGGATGGAGTGCAGTGGGGCGATCTCGTGCTCACTGCAATCTCCATCTCCCAGGTTCAAGTGATTCTCCTGCCTAAGTCTCCCGAGTAGCTGAGATTACAGGCACACTCTACCACACTCACCTAATTTTTGTATTTTTAGTAGAGATGGGGTTTCACCATGTTGGCCAGGCTGGTCTCGAACTCCTGACCTCAGGTGATCCACCCACCTCAGCCTCCGAAAGTGCTGGGATTACAGGCGTGAGTCACCATGCCTGTCCATGGCCTGTGATCTTCTGATGTCTTCATCCTTGCTTGGCTACCCCTGAAATTGTTAACTCAACATACTTAAAGTTATTTGCTACCTAGAAACTACACTAATAGGTTGATATACAAATGGGTATTTATATATTTTAATGTAAAATAAAATATTTAATTACAGTTCTTGCATATACATATGCATATTTATATTTTTATATGATTATCCACTTAAAACAAATTTTTCCATTAACCAAGAAAGAATGGTCCTGATGGTGTAAGATATGAGGACATTGGCAGGTTTTAAATTGGCAAATCAGTCTTGAAGAAACATAAAAATGTTCATAATAGAAAATTTTTTTAAAAAATCCGATTATATATAAGCCCAAAAAGAAAATATTTGAGAAGTTATTCGCTGAAAATATTTTTGCTTAAATGAGAATGTTTGATTAAACTTTTTATGTTTTTTCTCTAACATACTTTTAGTAAGTTAAATAACAATGTAAAAACAATAAGCAATCTCTGTCACAAAACAGGCATCTAGTAAATTCAAATTGAAATTGGAAATATAGAAGTTTATTAGTATTCAACTCAGAAAATTTTGCTATTTTTTACTATTAATGCTATGTGCTTTATATGGGATTTTACTTACTTGTTTTCATTACCTAATTTATGGGTAGTCTAAGAGAACTCAGTTGAAATGACCTCATTTCAGGCATTATGGAGGCAAAACAATAAAAAAGGGTAAATTAAAGAAAGACAGCAGTCCCTATTTTTTTTTTTTTTTTTTTTTTTTGCAAAAAAGGAGATTTTCAGTAACCAAAGATATGCATAAGTAAATTACACTCTATGTTCTCAGGAAAGCTGATGTCCATGCTAATGCATGAGTTTATATTTAATCTATTGTAGGTTTATCTGACTGGTAATATGTACAATCTTTCTCTTTCTCTCACTCTCTTTCCCTCGCCCACTCTTCCTCTCTCACTTTAACATAACTATTTCCAACTTAGAAAGTTTACATGGTAGGATAATTTAAATTCTTCCATACAATAAAGAATATAAAACAACACTGGTCTTTGCCACATTTCTTCTGATTTATAAAAATGCCCATCATTTTCAAAATAAAAGAAAGTTAAAAGGGAGTTTTGTCAATGAGTCTGGGCCTCATCATAGAGCACATTGGATACATTTGCAGTAATACTTTTCCTTTACAGATAAAATTTAGAGTTCATTCATGTATTAAGTAAATAAGACTGAATTTTACAAAATAAAGAGAAAAAGATTTTCTTGCTTTTGTTGCACTGACTGTACATAATTCTTGAGGCTCTGGTGTCCGAACTTTATAATATCTCCAAACACTCTGTCTCAAAAATCTGCTTAATATTATATTTCTAATGGCAAGAATGAATCTACGTATGCAGATGTAATTTCTGAATCAAGAGAAACATTTTAAAGCAGTATAGTTTTATTCATGTGGGAAAACCATTCAGATTAGAAAATACTGCACAAGGCCAAGCATGGTGGCTCACGCCTGTAATCCCAGCACTTTGGGAGGCCGAGGCAGGGGGATCACCTGAGGTCAGAAGTTCGAGACTAGCCTGGCCAATATGGTGGAACCCTGTCTTTATGAAAGATACAAAAATTATCTGGGTGTGGTGGCAGTCGCCTGTAATCCCAGCTACTCGGGAGGCTGAGGCAGGAGAATCTCTTGAACCTGGGAGGAGGAGGTTGAAGTGAGCCAAGATTGCACCATTGCACTCCAACCTGGGGGACAAGAGTGAGACTTCATCTCAAAAAAAAAAAAAAAAAAAAGAAAAGAAAAGAAAAAAAGAAAATGCTGCACAAAATTATTTATTTTATTCTGATTCAAATATATTTTAAATATTTTCTTTCTGACTAGAATAATACTCAAAAAATTAAAAAAGTATTTGCATTAAAATTATATTGCTGAATAATGTCACATGAACATCTGAAAGGCTGCTTCTATTCTTAAAGGGATAGCCTATTGTCATAGCTTACATTTATAAAGGCATGGTATCTATTATGATGTCAACTTAAAATGCTTAAAAATATAAACTTAGGATTATTGTTTTAAAAAAAGTTGATGGCTAAGTGCAGTGGCTCACGCCTGTAATCCCAGCACTTTGAGAAGCCAAGGCGGGTGGATCACGAGGTCAGGAGATTGAGACCATCCTGGCTAACACGGTGAATCCCCGTCTCTACTAAAAAAATACAAAAAATTAGCCAGGTGTGGTGGCGGGCACCTGTAGTCCCAGCTACTCGGGAGGCTTAGGCAGGAGAATGGCAGGAACCCAGCAGGCAGAGCTTGCAGTGAGCCGAGATGCGCCACTGCACTCCAGCCTGGGCAACAGAGCGAGACTCTGTCTCAAAAAAAAAAAAAAAAAAGTTGACATGCCTCTTAAAGCAGACTACTAATCCCATAAAATAATACATTTTTTTTTCTAATTTATGCTTATGGTGCAATTTCATTTCTTACAAAGAACACTGGTTTTCCACATAAATTGCAGATATTCATTTCTACTTAAAAAAGCGTAATACTGTCATAGCAAAAATATTCTGTCTTGTTCACAAATGTTCATAAGATATTTGTTGAGAATTTTCCCTCCCTCCAGTATATATTAAAATCAATTATTAACCCATAGTTACAAGCCTTAGCAAAAAATATTACTGATTATTAAAAGCTAATCTATGAGGATGCAAAGGCATAAGAATGATACAATGGACTGTGGGGACTCGGGGGAAAGAGTAGGAGGGGAGCGAGGGATAAAAGACTACAAATATGGTGCAGTGTATACTTCTCAGGTAATGGGTGCACCAAAATCTCACAAATCACCACTAAAGAACTTACTCGTGTAACCAAATACTACCTGTACCTCATTGATTTATAGAAAAATAAAATTAAATAAAAAAGCAAACTGACTTCATAAATATATACACCTACTTGGTGCCCACAAAAACTAAACACTAAAAAAAATCTGATTTAAAAACTAACTTTATATTATTATGCTTTTTATCTAGTTGAAAAAAATTTTCATCATGAGTTACATGTGAATTAGGAGAATTGCATGCCATTTACACTAAATAATATGAAAATGAATTACAATTGTTCTGGCCCTGGAGAAGTGAAGTTACTGAAAAACGTAACTTGAGAAAATTTAAATAAATCCCACTTGGAAGTCTGATTTAAAGTAACATTTTATAAAACGTGTATTATGAATTGTATTTAATTTTCAATATAGCCGTTGTGGGATTGTTGATGGCTGTTCTGAAACCTCAGTTCTTGTCTTCTTATTTCAAAATAATTTAAATAAGAGACACATAGCAAAGGAGATGCAGCATAGAGCAATTTATTGCAAAAGAGAAAGAGTATCCTGAAAGCTAGGTACAGAATAGGCAGTGCAGCCTGAAAAAGGATTCGAGGTGGTCAGCTACTAAAGATGAGACAGCAAAGACCGGCACTAAGGAGACTCCTTTTATTGGGACAGTTTCCTGGTTATTTATATGGGGGCAGGAAGAGGTGTGGCCAGTAAGTAAGCATGTTCTGGGTGGTCCCAGATGCTAATGAGACAGATTTAAATTTTAATCTTAAATCTTCACCCAAGAGTGTGTTTTATACTATTATAATGAGAACAGCATCAGTCTCAGGACAGGTAAAAATCAAAATGCTCTCTAAAGGGGAAATTCTCTACTGGAGCTAGCTTTGCTTGAATGAGCTGGACTACAATGTCAATGCTGAGGTTTATTGTGTTGATGATGTGGTCAACATGGTTGTCGTGTCCTGAGGATGTAGTGACTTCCTTGACTACCTGTCCAGCCTCAGGATGAAATGTTAAGTCTGCACAAATAATTGATTGCCATTATCATCAAATAGCATTTATACAACAGAGTGATGTGTGTGTGTGTTAAATGACATGTAACTAAATTATGAAATGTATTTATTGTTCAAAATGCACATTCTCAAAATTGTCAGTGAATTGTGGCCTGTAATAATTGTAAGAATTTGATCAAATGTGTTAAGATAAAGTGACAAATTAATTAAATATATTTGGGGTAAGGAATTTCAGACAGATACTCTAATAAAGCAGAAAGTAGTTAATACAGCCATGTATCAATAGTCATTTGCAATTTTAGAATTGTAACTCCATTACATTTGCAGTTTTCTGTTTGTTTTTTGAGATGGAGTCTCGCTCTGTTGCTCAGGCTGGAGTGCAGTGGCGTGACCTCGGCTCACTGCAACCTCCACCTCCTGGGTTCAAGGGATTCTCCTGCCTCAGCCTCTGGAGTAGCTGGGACTACAGGTGCGTGCCACCACACTCGGCTAATTTTTTGTATTTTTAGTGGATACTGGGTTTCACGGTGTTAGCCAGGATGGTCTAGATCTCCTAACCTCAAGATCCACCCACCTCGGCCTCCCAAAGTGCTGGGATTACAGGCGTGAGCCACTGCGCCCAGCCTAAATTTTCAGTTTTAAGTTTAAAACTTTTCACAATGTTCTCTCTAAATGAATAAAATAACATTTTTAAATGAATAAGCAGTGTGTTTCACATGTCTGATTTTTTAGATGGTAGGTTTATTGCTTCAGTAGAAAACTGTAAATAGACATCTAGTTTACTAGTCTATGCCACAATATTTGTGCTGTAATTTACACTGTAATTGAAAACTTGCTTTGAACGAATGTAATGAATTAGCTTCTCAGAATTGTTTGCAACTGTTTATCCTCGCTCTGAATTTCAGAACTTTGTACTCAATTCAGAATTGAAATTCATACCCCTCCCAAATGCCAAATTTTGTTTGACTCCTTTCTAGTGCCCCTTTAAAGAAATGATGGAAAATCATTTAGTGGGTAAACGAAGTGTATTTTAAAAACTTAGGATTGACAGCATGGATACACAATGGATATTTTAGGTAATACGTGTTCTTTTCATTATTATAAAACAATCTTTTATTCATTTATGCTTATGTGCTGTTATTATTTTCCTGATTTTAATGTATTTGAACATAATTCATTCAAAGTAGAGGCCTTTTTACTTTTCATTATTTATCACATTGTAATTTGTAATTTTCTGGTCCTCCAAATGTAGGGGGACCAGATTATCATATGCATGTCTGTATATGATGGTTCAAAAAACTTGATTTCAAATTTAAGAAAAAACTACCATTTAGTTAAAATCCAATGTAGAGGAAGAAATACAAAGATGTTTTTATCTGCTGAAGCTAAAAATTTACCAAAACAATTCATAAGTACAAGTAAGTCTAAGCCTTGTCAAATCTACTCATTGAGATGTTCATTCTGTAGAATTGTGTTAACAGAATGAACACTGCCTACAATTGTAGAATTCTATTAATATGATCTTATGATTATGACTGATTTTGTCCAATTAGAATTCAACATTTCTTACTGCCATTTAAAAATATATTAATCTAGATAGTGGCCTATTTTATTAATTTTTTTCAAAAAACCAGCTCCTGGATTTATTGATATTTTGAATAGTTTTTCATGTTTCTATTTCCTTCAGTTCAGCCTTGATTTTTGTTATTTCTCATCTTTTGCTAGTTTTGGAGTTGATTTGTTCCTGCTTCTCTAATCCTTTCAGTTGAGAAGCTAGGTTGTTAATTTGAGATCTTTCTAACTTTTTGATGTGTGCATTTAGTACAATAAATTTCCCTTTTAACACTACCTTAGCTGAGTCCCAGAATTTCTGGTATGTTTATGTTTGTTCTCATTATTTTCAAAGAACTTCTTGATTTCTCCCATAATTTCATTATTTACTCAAAAGTCATTCAGAAGCTTGTTGCTTAATTTCCATGTAATTGCATGGTTTTGGGTGATTTTCATTGTCTTGACTTCTATTTTGATTGTGCTCTGGTCCAAGAGTATCTTTGGTATGATTTAGTTTTTCTTACATTTTTTGAGGATTGTTTTCATGTCTAATTATGTGGCTAATGTTAGAGTATGTGCCATGTGACAATGAGAAGAATGTATATTCTGTTGTTTTGGGGTGAAAAGTCCTGTAAAGGTTATCAGAGCCATTTGGTACAATGTTGAGGTTAAGTCCTGAATATCTTTGTTAATTTTCTGCCTCAGTGGTCTGCCTAATACTGTTAGAGGAGTGTTGAAGTCTCCCACTATTATTATTTAGGAGTCCTTTGTAGGTTTCTAAGAACTTGCTGTATGAATCTGGGTTCTCCTGTGTTGGATGCATATACATTTCGGATATTTAGGACTTCTTGTTGAATTGAACCCTTTATCATTATGTAATACCCTTTGTCTTTTTTGATCTTTGTTGGTTTGAAATCTGTTTTGTCTGAAATAAGGATTGCAAGCCCTTCTTTTTTCTGTTTTCCATTTACTTGGTAGATTTTCCTCCACCCCTTATTTTGAGCCTGTGAGTGTCATTACTTGTGAGATGGGTCTCTTGAAGATAGCATACCATTGTTGCTGATGTTGCTGTTGTTGTTTTAATTCAACTTGCCACTCTGTGCCTTTTAAGTGGGGCATTTAGCCTGTTTACATTCTAGATTAGTATTGATATGTGAGGATTTGATCCTGTCATTGTGCTGTTAGCTGGGTATTATGTTGACTTGTGTGATTGCTTTCCAGTGAAACTGGTCTGTGTGTTTAAGTGTGTTTTTGTATTAGCTGGTAGTGGTCTCTCCTTTCTATATTTAGTGCTCCTTTGAAGATGTCCTGTAAGGCACATCTGGTGGTAATAAAATTTCTCAACATTTGCTTATCTGAAAAGGAACTTATTTCTCCTTCACGTAGGAAGCTTAGTTTGGCTGTATATAAAATTCTTGTTTGAAGATGTTTTTCTTTAAAAACTCTCAATAAACTAGGTATTAAAGGAACATACCTCAAAATAATATGTTTTATCTATGACAAACCCACAGCCAACATTATACTGAATGGGCAAAAGCTGGAAGCATTCTCCTTGAAAGCAGGCACAAGCCAAGCATGTCCTTCCTTACCACTTCTATTCATCATAGTATTGGAAGTCCTAGCCAGAGCAATCAGGCAAGATAAAAAAAATAAAGGGCATCCAAACAGGAAGAGAGGAAGTCAAACTATCTGTTTGCAAATTACATGATTTTATATCTTAAAAAGCCCATAATCTTGGCCCAAAATTTCCTCCAGCTGATAAACATCTTCAGCAAAGTCTCAGGATACAAAATCAATGAACAAAAATCACTAGCATTTTATGCATGCAAAATAGCCAAACCGAGAGCCAAATCAGAAAGGCAATCCCATTCACAGTTGCCACAGAAGAATAAAATACCTGGGGATACAGCTAACCAAGGAGTTGAAAGATCTCTACAATGATAATGATAAAATGCTGCTCAAAGCAATCAGGTAAGATATAAACAAATGGAAAAATATCCCATGCTCACTGTTAGAAAGAATCAATATCATCAAAATGGGTATACTGCCCAAAGCAATTTACAGATTTAATGCTATCGCTATCAACCTACCAATGATATTCTTCAGAAAACTAAAAAAAAAAAAAAAAAAAAAAAAAAAACAAGAAAAAACTATTGTAAAATTCACATGGAACCAAAAAAAGAGCCCAAATGGCCAAGACAATCCCATGCAAAAAGAATAAAGCTGGAGGCATCACGTTACCCAACTTCACACTATGCTACAAGGCTACAGTAACCAAAACAGCATAGTACCGGTACAAAAACAGGCACACAGATCAATTAAACAGAACAGAGAGCCGAGAAATAAGACCACACATTTACAGTCATCTCATCTTAGACAAAGTTGGCACACACCCAAAAAAAGCAATGAGGAAAAGACTCCCTATTAAATGATGCTGGGATAACTGACTAGCCATATGCAGAACATTGAAGCTTGACCCCTTCCTTACACCATACACAAAAATCAACTCAAGATAAATTAAAGTCTTGGATGTAAAACTCAACCCTATAAAAACCCTGGAAGACAATCTAGGCAATATCATCCTGGACATAAGAATGGGAAAAGATTTCAAGACAAAGACATGAAAAATGATTGCAAAAAGAAGAAAAAGTTAACAAGCGGATCTAATTAAATTAAGAGCTTCTGCACAGCCAAAGAAACTATCAACAGAATAAAAAACCTACAGAAAGGGAGAAAATATGCAAACTATGCATCTGACAAAAGTGTAATATCCAGCATCTATAAAGAACTCAAACAAATTTACAAGAGGAAAACAAGCAACTGGATTAAAAAGTAGACAAAGGACATGAACAGACACTTCTCAAAACAGATATACATGCAGCCAACAAGCATATAAAAAAAAAATCAGTATCACAGATCATTAGAGAAATGCAAATCAAAACCACAATGAGGTACCATCTTATACCAGTCAGGATGGCTACTATTAAAAAGTCAAAAAATAACACAAGCTGGCGAGGTTGCAGAGAAAAGGGAGCACTTATTCATACTGGTGGGAGTGTAAATTAGTTCAACCAGTATGGCAATTCGTCAGAGAGCTAAAAGCAGAACTACCATAAGACCCAACAATCCCATTACTGGGTATACACCCAGAGGAGGATAAAGCATTCTACCATAAAGACGCATGCATGCAAATGTTCATTGCGGCACTATACGCAATAGCAAAGACATGGAATGAACCTAAATGCCCATCAATGACAGATTGAATAAAGAAAATGTGGTATTAATACACCATGGAATAATATGCAGCCATGAAAATAACGAGATTGTGTCTTCTGGAGTAACATGGATGGAGTTGGAGCCTATTATCCTTAGCAAACTAACATAGGAATGGAAAACCAAATACCACATATTCTTACTTATAAGTGGGAGCTTTTAAGTGGTAAAAACTTAGGAACACAGAGAAGGAAACAGCAGACACTGCTGTCTACTTGGGTGGGGAGGGTGGGAGGTGGGAGAGAAGCAGAAAAGATAGCTATTGGGTACTGGGTTTAATACCTGGGTGATGAAATGATATGTACAGCATACCCCCATGGCATGTGTTTGCCTGTGTAATAAACCTTCACATGTACCCTTAAATCTAAAAGTTAAAAAAAATTAATTTAAAAATAAAAATATTTATTATGAATATCTTCTTTATCCTTGACTCTCCTAACAGTCAATCAAAATTGTGCATCCCTGTAAGCATCTCTTATGAGCTTCTCAGATTCAGAATCATTCATAATGAGTAAGTCAAACAATTATCTAACATATTAATAGTTGAACTTGCTTTCTATACTCATGATCTAAAGATTTTATTACTGTGTTAAGTATATAAAATTGAACATTACAAATTAGAAACCATCAGAAAATAGTCAAAGGAAGAACTACTGATTCATAAAAAATGAGTGATGAGTAAAAGTGAATGACTTCTGGATGTTGTTAACATCATGCAGAAATAATAACTTATATCTGATGTTTGCCATAGATTATAGTAAGAAAATGTTCCAATGACATGAAGGATGATGTGCACCTGTATATCTAGTTGGAATTATAATTATGTCCATGTGTACTCTTCTGTATGTATAATCTTTTTAAATTAAAGGACTAACCAAGAAATATCCATGGGAAAGGAAGAGGTAATAATGAGAAATAAATTAAATGAGTTACAAGTGTGTAAATTTCAAATTGTGTCATACAACCAAAATTTTAGCTTTTATTATTGTTACTTATCATTTATTAAATATTCAGAAAAATGTGAGCTGGGTTGATTTGTTGAACAAGCTATTCCAAAGGCTGGAAAATATTTTTTGGGGGAGTCACGCAATATGTAATTATGCGTTGACTAGGTCTATGTGTTACTCAAGAAGTTGGGGTGGTCGCTTTCATTGAGAGTTTCTTCATTTTGGGTTTCATTTCTTTAAAAACTAATATTGACAGAACTGTAGCAATAATAAATATGGATACATTTTAAAATGTAGACTATGCAAATCATGAATATTTATTTCCTGAAATCCCTGAAAACATTAAAAAACGGAAAAATATTTTGAGAGTAAAGGTCAAAATGTGTTATGTACATTATGAATAATAAATAGCCCTTCAAGATTTGGCACAAACCTACCTCTTTAACTTCATTTAATTGTTCAATTTAATGAACTCCTACTGTGGTATGGAAACTTTTCTAGGTGCCTGAAATACATCAGTGAGGAAGGAGACATTTGTTTTTGCCTTCATAGAATTGACATTCTGATAGGGGAGAAATGTAATTTCTTCTTACTTCTTTGCTTGCCCTGTCAAACTAGTTGCAGCTCCCAGAACATGCCATGTTTCTACTTCCATGCCTTTTTACATACTAACCTATCTGACTCTAATACATTCCTCCACATCATTATCTAAATGGAGAATTTTTGTTTATCTTTTAAAACTTCAATCAAATGTCAACTTTTCTATATTGCTGTTACTGATGCTGACACCTTAACAGAGCTGATCACCCACTCTTCTATGCAACTTGTATTAGAGCAACTTTAAGATTGTGTAACATTTATTTGTGTAAATGTATGTTTTTCTTGATAAACAGAGTTTCTTGAGAACAATCATTTATAATGTTAGTTTTCTCTGAATCTCCAGTACCTAGTATAATAACTAGTATATAGAAAGTGAAAATAAGCTTTGAATAAATAAATGACAAAAAAATGACAGATAAGGAACATCAGTTAAAAATGGCTTAATCCCTATCATTTTATCATAAAATGACCTGTTACATAAACAAAAAATGAAATGAAGCACCCTTTCCATAATTGGCCTAGAGAAAGTTCACAGTCTGAAGTACAACTGCAGTATATCTCAGACATTCCCTGAATTCATAAATGTGTAACTGGAATAGCACAGAAGCGATTGGAAGGAGAAGTTGACTAATTTGTCATTCTTCCTAGAATCCAGATATGACTTTCTTTAAAATTTCAAAAATCCTCTAATATCTCCTCATCAAAGAGGTATTTCCTGACAATCTGTATTAGCCTGTTCTTTCATTGATATAAAGAAATATCTGAGATTGTGTAATTTATAAAAATGAGAGGTTTCACTGGCTCATGTTTCTGCAGGCTGTGCCCAAAGCATGGTGTCAGCATCTGTGTGATTTCTGTGGAGCTCTCAATGAGCTTTTATTCATGGTGGAAGGCAAAGCAGGAGCAGGCACTTTATATGGCAAAAGCAGGAGAAACACAGAGCAGGGGGGAGGTGCCACACACTTAAACAAACAGATCTCATGAGTACTCTCTATTGCAAAAACAGAAGCAAGCCATGAGGGATCTGCACTCATGACCCAAACACCTCCCACTTGGCCCCACCTCAAACATTGAATATCATATTTCAACATGAGACTTGAGTGGGGACAAAGATATAAATGATATCGTTCCGCTCCTGGCCCCCCAAAATCTCATGTCCTTCTCACATTACAAAAATACAAGGTATCTTCCCAACAGTCCCCCAAACTTTTAATTCATTCTAATGTGAACTCAAAATTCCAAAGTCCAAACTCTCATCTGAAATAAAGCAAGTCCCTTCCACCTATGAGCCTATGAAATCAAAAACAAGTTATTGACTTCCAACATACAATGGGTGTATAGGCATCAGGTAAATACCTCCATTCCAGAAAAGGGAAATCAGCAGAAAGAAAGGGGCTACAGGCCCCACGCAAGTTTAAAACCCAGCAGGGCAGTCATTAAATATTAAAGCTCCAAAATAATCTCCTTTGGCTCCATGTCCCATATCCAGGGCACACTGCTGCAAGGGGCAGCCTCCTAAAACCTTGGGTAGCTACAACCCTGTGGCTTTGAAGGGTTCAGTCCTTCATATTGCTCTCTCAGGGTATTGAGTGCCTACTTTTCCAGGAGCAAGGTGCAAATAGCCAGTGATTCTATCATTCTGGGGTTTGGAGGATGATGGCTCCCTTCTCACAGCTCCACTAGGCAGTGCCCCATTTGGAACTCTGTGTGGGGGCTCCAACCCCACATTTCCCCTCTGCACTGCCCCAGTAGAAGTTTTCCATGAGCAGGCTTCTGCCTGGGCACCCAGACTTTCTCATACATCCTCTGAAATCTAGGCAGAGGCTGCCAAGCCTCCTTCACTCTTGCACTCTGTGCACCTGCAGGCTTAAAATCACATGGGATATGGTTAGGCTTTATGTGCCCACCCAAATATCACCTTGAATTAAAATTTCCATAATCCCCACATGTCACAGAAGAAACCAGGTTGAGGTAATTGAATCACGAGGGCGGTTCCCTCATGCTGTTCTCGTGATAGTGAGTTCTCACGAGATCCGATTATTTTATAAGTGTTCGGTTGTTCCTTCTGCATTCATTCTCCCTCCTGCCACCTTGTGAAGAGGATACCTTTCTTCTCCTTCACCTTCCACCATGATTGGAAGTTTCCTGAGGCCTCCCCAGTCACGTGGAACTGTGAGTCAATTAAACCTCTTTCCTTTATAAACTACCCAGTCTTGGGTATTTCTTTACAGCAGTGTGAAAACTAACTAATACAACATGGAAGCTGCCAAGGCTTATGGCTTAGACCTTCCTCAGTGAGATATAGGTGGTAACAAATATCCAAACTACATTATGACCCTAGCTAAAAATCCTACCACCCAATCTTATATGTATCTCAATTACTTTACTCTAGTTGTTTCTATTTATGTCACTCGTCATCATGTGTAATAACATGCATGTAATTTCTGTTTTTTGTCTCTAGAATATAAACCAAATGGGGGCAAGGAGTTCTTTCTACTTTGGTGACTCTATATTCTCTGTCCCTAAAACATTGCTTGGCAAATAATAAGCACTCATAAAGTCTTTGATCACAGATAGAGACAGCTATACAAGAAAATATGCACCAAGGGGCTAACAGAGACTTTGCGTGTGAAAATGTGGCATTCTCTTATGTTCTCCAATAGTCCTGTCTATGTATTATTTTTCTGTAGTAAAGCTTTGTGATTGAATATTTACTAATGTGAATCAAAGAAATTTAATCAGAAGAAATACAATTTTATGATCTGAATTATTTAAACATTTTGATGTTGTACTCTAAATTTTTATTTTCATACAGGTATGCCTTATCTACCTGTTTAGAAATTTTTACTTTTTAAAATATTTTAAATGTCTCAGATTTTTAGTCCACAACACAAAGGTATGAGTTGAACCCTGAGGTGTTGGATATTTTAAGCTTCATTCCAAATATCCCAATATCCCAAGTAGTGCAGAGCAAGCAAAAATGGCTAAGAATGAACCAAGCCTGAAGAAAAAATGAACTAACAAAATGTAGAAAAATAAAAAAATTATAGAAATGATCAAGCATACCTAAACAATTCTACAAATGTCTTACGTTTTGCCAAAGTAACCGATGCATTCTGAAGACTAAAATCAAAGCTAAAGTCTCTTGCAATTTCACTTTGTAAACTCAAAATACAGGTCTCTACACTTTTTGCCAGTTGAACATTATAGACCAGCTTCTTGACTTTTGTGTGTGTGTGTGTGTGTGTGTGTGTGTGTGTGTGTGTGTGTGTGTGTCAGAGTTTCCCTCTGTCACCCAGACTGGAGTGCACTGGCCCGATATTAGCTCACTGCAACCCTGGCCTCCCAGGTTCAAACCATTCTCTGCCTCAGCCTCCTGAGTAGCTGGGACTACAGACATGTGTATACGTGCCACCACGCCCAGCTAATTTTTGCATTTTTGTTAGAGATGGGGTTTCACCATATTGGCCAGGGTGATCTCGAACTTCTGACTTTAAGTGATCCAACTGCCTTGGCTTCCCAAAGTGCTGGGATTACAGGCATGAACCACTGAGCTCGGATGCTTGTTGACTTTTTAACTTAAATGGCCTGTAATCTCCTCACATTCATAGCATATAGTATTGATCTCCTAATTCAATACATTTGTATCACAACTTCCTTTCATCTATCAATAATAATAGCTGCTGTCTGTTCTTTACACTTTTCTAAATACTTTGTGTGCATCTTCATATACATAATCTCCTCTAATCTTCATTACAAATTTAAAAATAATGAATTGTACATCAGTAATTCAGAAGAGAAGACTACAATTCAGAGGCTTATTCCTTCATTCAGTAACTACTTTCTGGTTAAGTATTATGTGTCAAGAAAAGTACTAAGTGCTAGCGACACATGAGGGAACAAAACAATATATGATATTTGATTACATTTAGCGTACATTTTAGTAGGGGAGAAAGCCATTAACCAAGTAGTCACTTTACAGATGTTAAAAATTTATGACATTTGCTGAAAGAGAAAACTTTGAGATCCTTTAGTTCCCTGGGTTTTCCTGAGGCAAGCAGATCAGGATACATGTCTGTGAGAAAACAATATAATCAATATAAGAAGGATGACCGGGCATTAACTAGGCAAAGAGGGAAAGGAATAACAAACCAGGCAGAAAATAAAGCACATACAAATGGAGAAAGGAACCTGACAATTAAGATCATTGAAAAACTTATAACACTATTATATACTTGAGACAACACTATGTAGAAGAAGAGATGGTAAAGGAAGATAAATGAAAGTAAGGGTTCGCACTTTATTCAAAGTACTACACTTTGATGTTAGTAAATTATATCACATATATGATGAATATTGTAATACCAAGAGCAGCCAGTAGAGAAGCTATATAAAGTGATACTCAAAAGCACTGTAAATAAATTAAGAAGAAATCCCAAAAGATATTCATGCAATTCACAGGAAGGCAAGAAAAAACAGAGGAAAGAGAAATAGAAGAAACAAAAAGAAAACAAACAATAAAATGGCAGAGTTATGTACTAACATATTAATAATTATCATAAAATTAAGTGTTTTAATTGTTTTAAGTAAGTGATAATAAACCACTTAAAATTAAGTTATTTATTAGGGAAAGACTCAAAGAATAGATAAAACAATAGTCTCTCACACACTCCTTCTCCACAGGTAGTCCCTGAAGAAGAGCCTCACCAAATTCAACATGAAAATCTGCCCAGGGAATTGAGACAAGTCAGTGTTTATGACTCTGGGAAAACAGAGATTTGAAGCAATTTTGAAATATACACAGCATTTTCACAATTTAATATGGTGAAAACTGGATAAGATGAATGATTTGATAAAGAGCATTATTTTTTAATATTAAAGGATAAAAATAAAAAATTACAAAATAAAAGTATATAACAATATAAATAAATAATAAATATTGTACATAAATGAACTGTTAATATTTAGAAAAAGAAACAGTGATTACTATGAGTCAACGTGAGTTAAAAAAAATAGCCAACAGATTACATATATTTTCTTTCTTTTTTTAAAAAAATACATCTTATTGTATATAATTTAGGTATACAACATATTATGGATACACATAAAGAAAGTGAAATGGTTACAGTAGTGAAACAAATTAACATATCTACAATCTCACATGTTTACCCTCTGTTTTGTGGCAAAAGCAGCTAAAATTTACTCATTTAGTAGAAATCCCAAATATAGTATAATTTTATTAACTATAGTTCTCGTGTTGTGCATTAGATCTCTAGACTTGTTCATCCTAAATATATACTAGCTTGTATTTGCTTTCTTAGTAAAAAAATAATGTCCTGATTGATCATGGAAATCAGAAAGATATAACATATCTTGCAATGAGAAAATAAATCACGTACGTAATAGTCTACAAGGTACGTAATAGTCTACACAATGTAGGAAAATGAAGACTGAATGAAATAACCATTATATGGGTCCATAAAATTACACACATCATCCAAAGGGGTTTGATTCATGGATGGATAGACCCGAGGTTTCCCTAGAGTGCCAGACAGTCTTTACCCCCATTTTATGTTTTCTTCTAATATTTTATCAGTGACTTAGATGATATCTATGAAGAGACATGGCAAAGACAATTAATAATACTCTGGATTAGAAAATCAAAATATGAATATATTTTAGGACTATAATAATACAACATATATGACAGGATTAACTTTTACAAGTAAAAATATAAAGTTCTACAATTGGGTGAGGTAAATACTTATATAGGCATTGCATAAGAAAGACAGGATACAACAAAAGTGAATTCAAAAACAAACAAACAAAAAACAACCTAAAGGTCATAATTGACTGAAATTGTTACCTACATGATTGGCTGCCAAAAGAATGTTACCTTGATCTCAGCCTAAAACAATAGATACATAATGTCTTTAGAAGAATGGATAATTCTGCTCTCCTTCTGGCCAGACATACATATAGTAGGACATTTTGTTCTAAATATCATGGTTTTAAAGATAGCCTACCATGTGATAGAAGTTTTTAATTTACCAGGATTTCTCCTGAAGAGAATAATGTTTGTATTGGAACATAAATTAACAGGAACTATATTCTTTAGAAAGCAGTTCACCTATTCTTTTTTGTTTGGAATTCCAAACTACTTTAGTTTCATCAAAATATTTCTTGTAAGCAGAGACAATATTTTTATTCTCTATTTAACATCTATATCTCAGAATATAGCTTGTACTTGCAAAAAAGAAAACCTGGAAAATAAAAGAAAAAAAATAGAAACAAAAATAATGTTAAATGCACCTAATTCAGAGAGCCTTCATCTTCAATTTATTCAACAAGTATTTTTTAATTGTACTTAGGCAGAAACTGCTAGCTGCTTATCTAATATCTGTTCTCTTCTTTCTTGCTAAGTGAACGCTAATTTTATTCAGGTGACAGATAATACATACGTTTAAATAGTTTACCTTCTCCTGCTCCCTTGTAGCTATGAGTGCTTTTGTGAAGCAGTTGTGATCAATCAGATATAGGCAGAAGTTCCTGGGGAGTGCTTTTATTCACAAATAAAATATCACTGGCTTTAAAGTTAAATGTTTGGGCCATCGTGCTTTTCTCTTTTTCCCTTCTTTCTGCCTGGCAGACAGAGATAATGAAGGCACAGCAGCTAAATTCTGACCATAAGAAAGACAGCCACATGATAAAGATATTGGGAAAACATGTGGAAGAAACCTGGGCCCATACTGCATCTTCAAGCAGCCGGATGAGCTGAATTTCTTGATTACAAAGAAAAATAAAGACTTTACTTCTTATGTTATATGATGAGATGTTGTTTTATTTATGGCCAAAAGCAATCCTAAACAGTAAGAAACTACTCCCTCAACAGTGCTTTTCTCTCCTGAATCTGCACTCCTATTTTTAATTAGGAAACTTAAACATTAGAGGACATATATGCAGCTTTCTTGAATCATCTTTTTCTAATGAGATAACTGAAGTCAGGCCAGAATAGTGTCACTAAATGTTAATCCTTTAGGGAAAAACTGTTGCTAATCACAAAGTCATACCCAGAACTGTCAGGTATAAGAGACAGGACAAAGAGCCCTGCAATTTCAGTTTCTTCTTTTACAGGAAATATACTGTTTCTTACAGCTCTCCATGTGCAAATTTCATCTTTTAGCATTATCTTCATTTGGTGACATAGTATCTGCATGAAAATGCTGAATGTAATCTGTAACAATGCAGAAAGTAAAGTCCAATAAAACAGTTATTAGAAATGCCAACTGAAAATCACAAGAAAAAAAAAAACCTTAAGGGTATATTGGTAAATTTTAAATTTTCAGAGTACTTTAGAAATAAAGCATCAATAATGCAAAACATATTATTTAGAAGCTTTAATTTAATAAAGACAGATATATTTTTCCTGTAATTTGCAATCCATTATGACTGAGCAAAAACTATTTTTATTGCATTGAACAAATTTTCAACAGGGAGGTGGGTAAAAATGAGAAAAAAGTTTAGAAATATGATTTTTTAATGTCTTTACATAGAGTCACACACATGATCTAAGATTATGTGCCAAATATATTATAGTGTGTGTGCGTGTGTGTGTCTGTGTGTATGTGTTACATTTACAAGTTTATTATCAAGGATACAACTGAGGAATAGTTAAGTGGAAGAAATGCATAGCGAAAGGGATGCGGATGTGGGGGTACGGAGCTTTCATACCTTTTCCTGGAATGACACCTTCCCATTATATCAATGTGTTCACCAACCCAGAATTTTCTTGTTCAAGAGTTCTTGTAACCCAATCTCCATCCCCATATTTCCTTGGAGGTTAGGGGGTGAGGCTAAAATTTTCATCCTCTAAGCATGTTTGGTCTTTCTTATAATCAGCCTCCATCCTGAGGTGATCTAGGAAATCCATTAGCATAGACTCAAATGTAATCCAAAGGAAATCATTATGAAGAAAGTAACTCATTGCTGTAACTCAGAAAATTCCAAGGGTTTTAGAAGCTGTGTGCCAGAAACTGGGATCAAAGACCAAACATATATTTTTTATTTTACCACAGACCACTTGTTGGTCTTTGACCATGGATCCCTTATAGCAAAAGAATCATAAAATTTGAAAGATACTGTCATATTACTAGATTCTCACTTACGAATTAATAATTAGCCCAGTCAATCATTCTGTTATATGAATCTGTCTCCCAGGGTGAGACCTCTCAGGTTTGTTGGTTTCCATTTGATGTAGTCACAGGTTCCACAAGCAGGAATAGTCTCAGAAATATGTAACTTAACCCTTTCTGGCATCTGGTATAATTGAGCTAAGAGACTATATTATCTCTTACACTGAGCCTATTTCAAGACACAAATATAATATTCATTTCAGTAATTACAAGACTCATTTATTCATTTATTTATTCTCACCTGCATCTCTTCCTTCTGCCCATTTATACCCAAACTTTTCCTCCTTTGGAAACAACATTAAGTTCAGCCACTGTATTAGTTCAGATTGCAGCCAGCAATACTAGTCTAGTAAATTCCTCCCCTGCAGTTTACAGACATTTATATAGGATAGTGTTACATAGGCAACTAATGGGATATCTTGACCACTAAGCAACACAGCAGGACTTGCTCTCACTTCCACTGTTGCACATAAGGTGAATGCACAATCCACACTATCAGGTCCTTAAGAATTCTGACATTAACATGTAAACATACACAGTCATGCAGTGCATGATGCTTCACTCAACAACTGACCACATATGTGATGGTGGTATCGTAAGATTATAATACTGTATTTTTACTGTACATTTCCCATGTTTAGATATGTTTAGATGCACAAAAAACTACCATTATGTTACAGTTGTCTACAGGATTCAGTGCAGTAACATGTTATACAGATTAGTAGCCTAGAAGCAATAGGCTATATCATATAATCTAGGTGCATAGTAAGCTGTACCATCTAGATTTGTGTATGCACATTCTATTATGTTTGCACAATGACAAAATAGCCTTTTAAGACATTTCTCAGAAGGTATCCTCATTGTTAAGTGATATATGACTGCAGTTACAGTTTCTTTCTTAAGAATCACCTCTGTTTCTAGCCCTCGTAGTTGCAGCCCTGGACCTGCAACAGGGATGAAAAAGAAAGTTGGTGTGGTATGGGTCAGAAAGAAAAAAAGCATAGTTATCATGCCAACATGTTCTTACCGTGGGAAGAATTGTAGAGTCATACCAGCATCCTTCCCTACCCCATACCCAGAAACAAAACAAAACAAAACAAAACAAACATAGGAAAGTGTCTAGTGGGGACATTCCTTTAGTGTTTCTCATGTTCAGTGTGAGCACATACTTGTGAAGTCATCTAAGCAAGTCCTTCATTCCTACATTTCCCCCTTGTGTTAGACAACCAGTCTTTCAGTTGCTTCTTCCAATTCTCTACCAAAGTATTATTTCTAGGAGAATCTACCACTGCCCATTGCCAGACTTTATGGACTATAAACTGTGTAGCTTGGTTTGAAGAAATGTGACTTGGCAGTCCAGATTATTGCAATCTATTCCGTTTCAAATCTTCTCTAGTACTGTGTACATTTGCATCTTCAACCAGTAAGAAAAGCCTAGTTCAGAGTGAGCATCTATTCTTCACAGGATTCATATGTAGTCCCCCATTACTATGGGTATCAGTTTGACTTGCCAGCTATGTTTGGGGCCTTATGGGAAATTGGCCACATACTATCTGTAGTCTCTCTCATTTGTTGACAGACAGAACAGTTCTTATTGGCATTTTGTGCCTCAGCGGATACAAGAGAAATATATCCAGATTCAACCATCTCTGAATTGCTGCAGCCCCCCAACATCCACTCATTTCATGGACCCCTGTGGCCACTTCAAGCAAGGACACCAGGATATCCACTAGTAGATTCTAATTACCCTTCAAACCCAGAAGAATGTTCTTCAAATGGGCATTGACATGTCTTATCTTAATGCATCCCACAAAAGCCTTCAGTTTTATAACACTGGGTATTGGAATTATTCCCCCAGTCAGTCAGAATGTCCATTGCCAAAATACATTCAGGTAAAATAGGCACGGTTCTTTCACATAAAGACTGTTACAACACTTTATTAACAAATGTTGTTTTTGCAATTAAGACTTTATTAACAACTTCTGTTTTTGCAATACTAGATAGGGAAAGTGTTTCCCAGTTAGACATAATATTAATTCCCAAAAAAAAAATTCAAGTAAAGAAGGAACAATCTGTTTAAATGTTGTAACCTTCTTAATTCTCTCACTCATTACATTTCTATATTCTTTCAATGTAATGATTGTCCCTGCTAGAGATTTTCCAATGGGTTTGGTCACACACTACATGCAGTACATGTGGCTCCTGTGTAAAGGAGCCCCAGAAATTCATTTTCCTTCCCCAATGAGTAGTTGAGCCAAGAGACTTTGGCCCTTTTGTCCATTTTTATCATCATTAATCTGACATTTGATTGCACCAATAAACTCCAGGTCAAATTTCTCATTGTAATCTTTAAAATATGTAAAACACTTTCAGGCATTTTAAATTTCTCTGACCTGGGCTAAATAGAGTGAACATTTTTGGGGGATCTTTAGTGTTAGGGAACAACAGGGTGTCCTTTGGTCTACCCAATCTGTAGTCTATCCAATCTACAACAGTGCTGTATTAAGACCTTTATTTCAACCCCATCAATGTCTGATTAGGGGTAGCATGGGAACATAGAGTGGGCGAGATTAAACTGAAGGAAGATTTTGTGGTAAGGGGTGATATTGTGGGGTTGTTAGAAGAAACATTTGTCATATAGAATTATTGGTGATGGCCTGGATACGGTTTTGTATCAATTGAAAAACTAAATGGAATAAGAGAAGGAGAAAAACAGGTGTTAAAGGACTAAGAATTGGGAGGACCCAGGACATCCAATTAGAGAGTGCCTAAGGAGGTTCAGCATAGCCTTGCCAGCAAAGGTTATTTATTTACTTTAAGAGGGAGTTAAGAGTGGTGGTTTGGGGATAGCACCAGGAGATATCAGCTGTGATGGCTTGGAGAAACAGTGTAAACTGGCAGTGTAAACAAGAGCAGGGCATTTATGAGTAGTTGAGAATGGTGAATAGAAGTATGACTAGACAGAAGATAGTAGCAATGACACTTTTTTTGGGGCACAGTCGAAGTTGATCTGGCGTCTGGAATGAGACTGGGGCGTAATAAAAAGGAACATCCATACAGGAGCTCAAATGGGCTGTACCCTGTAGTATTTCAAGGAGAGGCCCAAATTATGAGAAGGGCAAGTGGTAAAAGTATTGTCCAGTCCTTTTTAAGTTGGTGACTGAGCTTGGTGAGGTGTGTTTTTAAAAGACCATTAAGGGAGGGGGACTGATAAATTCCTGACGAGTAGTGGAATAGCAGATGGAACACTGAGAAGTGATTTTTTGAGGATAGATTTCCATGATGGAAAGGAAATGAGAGGTTCTAAGAGATGGGCTAGTGGCTTGTAATCTACAAGGAAGAGGTTATGAAATGACAATAGAATAGAATGGGCCTGTGAAGCTGGAAGGAGGTATTTTCCTTGATCTAAGAACCATTTGCCTTCTGTGGGAAGAGATTGATAGATGGAAGTTTCAGTGGGGGAGTAGGTGGGAGTGACCGATGAGAAGGAGAAAAACTGGCCATGAGGGACAGAAGTTGGAATGCTAGTTGCTTTTTTAGCTACCTTATCAGCATAAGTATTGTCCTGGGCAATGAGATCTGATGCCTTTTGATGGCCCTTGCAGTGAATGACTCCAGCTTCCTTTGGAAGTAAAGTGGCCTTGAGAAGAGTTTTTATTAAAGAGGCATTAATGATGAGGACTCTTGCATAGTGAGGAAACCTCTTTTTGCCCATATAACAGCCTGGTGGTGCAGGATATGAAAGGCATATTTAGAGTCAGTATAAATATTGACACTCAGTCGTTTTGCAAGAGTAAGGGTTCAAGTTAAGGCAATGGGTTTGGCTTGCTGAGAGGTAATGAAGGGGGGCAGAAAGTATATGTATCAGGTGTGAGTAAGAAAATAGATTTTAGAAGTTATGAGAACTGTAGAGAGAGAGTTGAGTATAGCTTGTGATTTTGAGAGCCTCCAAAAATATTAAGGCAGCAGCAGTCACCTCATGCAGACATGAGGGCTAGGCTAAAACAGTAAGGTCAAGTTGTTTGGATAAAAAGGCTACAGGACACAGTCCCAGCTCTTGTGTAAGAATTCCAACCGTACAGCCCTGCACTTTGGCTGTGTATGATGAAAAAGGGTTGGGGTGAGTTAGGGAGAGCTAGTGTGGTAGCAGCTTCTAGGGCTGTTTTTAAGGAATGGAAAGGAGTGGCGAAAGGATTTAGGATCTGTGCGGTCAGCTAGGTTTGCTTTTATGAGTTTATATAATGGTTTAGTCAGGATGGTAAAACTAAGTATCCAAAGGTGGAAGAACCTAACCATGCCTAAGAAGGAAAGGAGTTGTTGTTCTGTAGAAGGGATTGGGGTTTGCGAGATTAGCCGGACACGATCAGCAGGGAGAGAATGTGTGTTTTTCTGAGAATTATGCTGAGATAGGTAACAAGTGAGGAAGAAATTTGGGCGTGACTGAAGTAATGGGGGCTGTCTGTAAAGCCTTGCGGCAGTACAGGCCGGGTAATTTGCTGAACCTGATGGGTGTCAGGGTCAGTCTAAGTGAAAGCGAAGAGAGGCTGGGATGAAGGGTGCAAAGGAATAGTAAAGAAAGCATGTTTGAGATTCAGAACAGAATAATGGGTTGTGGAGGGAGCTATTGAGGATAGGAGAGTCTATTGGTTTGGCACCATGGGGTGGATAGGTAAAACAGTTTGGTGGATAAGGTGCAGATCCTGAACTAACCTGTAAGGCTTGTCCAGTTTTTGAACAGGTAAAATGGGGGACTGTAAGGAGACTTTATAGGCTTTAAAAGGCCATGTTGTAACAGGCAAGAGATAACAGACTTTAATCCTTTTAAAGTGTGCTGTGGGATGGGATATTGGCGTTGAGCGGGGTAAGGGTGATTAGGTTTTAATGGGATGGTAAGGGGTGCATGATTGGTCGATCGCCAAGGAGGGAGTAGAGGTGTTCTATACTTGTGGATTAAGGTGGGGAGATACAAGGGGAGGATGCAAAGGAGACTTTGAACTGGGGAAAAGGGCGACAGTGAAGTGTGGTTGTAGCCTAGGAATAGTCAGGGCAGCAGATAATTTAGTAAAAAGTCTCGACTTAATAAGGGAGTTGGGCAGGTGGGGATAACTAAAAAGGAGTGCTTAAAAGAGTATTGTTTAAGTTGACACCAGAGCTGGGGAGTTTTAACAGGTTTAGAAGCCTGGCCGTCAATACCCACAACAGTTATGGAGGCAAAGGAAACAGGCCTTTGAAAAGAAGGTAATGTGGAGTGGGTAGCCTCTGTATTGATTAAGAAGGGGACAGACTTACCCTCCATTGTGAGAGTTACCTGAAGCTCGGCATCCGTGATGGTCTAGGGGGCTTCTGAGGCGATCAGGCAGCGTCAGTCTTCAGCTGCTAAGCTGAGAAGATCTGGGAAGGAGTCAGTCAAAGAGCCTTGGGCAAGAGTTCCAGGGGCTCTGGGAGTGGCTACCAGGTGAGTTGAACAGTCCAATTTTCAGTGGGGTCCCACACAGATGGGACATGGCTTAGGAGGAATCCCAGGCTGTGGGCATTCCTTGGCATAGTGGCCAGATTTCGGGCACTTAGAGCAAGCTCCTGGGGGAGGAGGTTCTGGAGGAACCCCTGGCAGCTGTGGTTCAGGTTTTTGGAGTTCTTGTGTGCTGGAGATGTGGCTGGGGTTTGTTTCACAGTGGAGGCAAAGAATTGCAACTCAGAAATACGTTGCTACTTGGCTGCCTCTACTCTATTATTGTACACCTTGAAGGTGAGGTTAATTAAGTTCTGTTGTGGGGTTTGAGGGGTGGAATTTAATTTTTGGAGCTTTATTTAATGTTGGGAGTGGATTGGGTAATAAAATAGAATGCATATTGAGAATAAGACAGCCTTCTGGCCTTTCAGGGTCTAGGGCTGTAAAGCGTCTCAGGGTTGCTGCCAAATGAGCCATGAACTGGGCTGGGTTTTTATATCTGATGAAAAAGAGCCTAAAGGCTAACTGATTTGTAAGAGGTTGGATATAGAAAAAGGAGCATTAACCTTGACTACGCCTTTAGCTCCAGCCACCTTTTTAAGAGTAAATTGCTGGGCAGGTGGGGGAGGTCTAGTCGCAGAAGGAGGCTGTAAGCCAGACCAGGTGTGAGGAGGGGAGGTGATAAAAGGATTATAGGGTGGGGGAGTGGAGGCTGAGGAGGAATGGAGACCTGGCTTGGCCTGGTGAGGAGCAGCCTGGGGCGGAGGGGAGAGGTCAGATGGGTCCGTAGAAAAGGAAGATTGGAAAGACTCAGCAACACTTGGGATTGGGACTGAGGGGACAGGCGGCAGGGAAAGAAGGAAGATTTGGGATGAGTTGCATTGGGAACAGAGACTAGGGAGGGACCAATGTGTAAAAGAATGCCTGGACATCAGGCACCTCAGACCATTTGCCCATTTTATGACAAGAATTATCTAGATCTTGTAGGATGGAAAAATCGAAAGTGCCAATTTTCTGGCTATTTGGAACCATTGTCAAGTTTGTATTGAGGTTAAGCGGTATTGCCGAAGAAAATAAGATGCTTAGATTTTAGGTCAGGTGAGAGTTGAAGAGGTTTTAAGTTCTTGGGAACATAAGCTAAGGGAGAAGGAGGAGGAATGGAGGGTGGAAAGTTGCCCATAGTGAAGGAGGCAAGTTTAAAGAGAAGGATAGAGACACGGAGAGAAGGGGTGGGGGGTGCTTGCCCCCCAGGAAAGTGAAGAAGGTGTTGGGGATGCTTGCCCTCCAGGAAAGTGGAGAGAAGAGAGGGTAGAGACACAGAGAGAAGGGGTGGAGGATCCTTTCCCCCCAGGAAAGTGGAGAAGGGGTGGGTAGAGACACAGAGAGAAAGGGTTGGGTGAGCAGCCAAAGCAGGCATCCCTGCAATTGACTTGCCACCAAGGCAATGTGGGTGAATGACCAAGGCAGCATCCCCACGGTGATCAGACACCAATAAAATGTGGGTGAATAATCAGGCAGGCGCCCCCACAGTGATTAAACACCAAGGGAAGACTGTCTTCCCGAGTCCATGACCGGAGACGGAGTTTTGGGTCCACAGATAAAACGTGTCTCCTTTGTCTCTACCGGAAAAGGAAAGGAACTGAAATTAAGAGAAGGGAGAGATTGACAGATGGCGCCAAGATTGAAAGGAGAAAGAGGTTGAGGGATAGTGAGAGAGGTTGGAGAAGAGAGTAAAAAGAGGCCACTTACCCGATTTAAAATTGGTGAGATGTTCCTTGGGCTGGTTGGTCTGAGGACCAGAGGTCATAGGTGGATCTTTCTCACGGAGCAAAGAGCAGGATGACAGGGGATTGTTATCCTAAGGGAGGTCCCCCGATCCCAGTCATGGCACCAAATTTCATGCACGTCCGTGTGAAGAGACCACCAAACAGGCTTTGTGTGAGCAACAAGGCTGTTTATTTCACCTGGGTGCAGATGGGCGGCTGAGTCTGAAAAGACAGTCAGCGAAGGGAGATAGGGTGGGGCTGCTTTATAGGATTTGGGTGGGTAGTGGAAAATTACAGTCAAAGGGGGTTGTTCTCTGGCTGGCAGTGGCGGGGGACACAAGGTGCCCAGTGGGGGAGCTTTTGAGCCAGGATGAGCCAGGAAAAGGAATTTCACAAGGAATGTCATCAGTTAAGGCAGAAACAGGCCATTTTTACTTCTTTTGTGAATTTTCAGTTACTTCAGGCCATCTGGTTGTATACGTGCAGATCACAGGGGAAATGATGGCTTAGCTTGGGCTCAAAGGCCTGACAATTGCCTCTGAGAATATTTTGTATTTCTGTGGGATCAGTTGTAATGTCACCTTTTCATTTCCAATTGTGCTTATTTGGATCTTCCCTCTTTTATTTTGTGAATCCACCTAGTGGTCTATTAATCTTACTTATACTTTAAAGAACCAACTTTTAATTTTGTTGATCTTTTGTGTGTTATTTGGGGATTTCAGTTACCTTTATTTCTCCTCTGATTTTAGTTATTTATTTTCTTCTGTTAGCTTTGGGTTTTGTTTTTTCTTGTTTTTCTATTTCCTTTAGGTGTGATGTTAGATTGTTAATTTCAAGTCTTTGTATCTGCTCGATATACCCATTTAATGCTATAACAATTATTCATAACACTATTTTCCCACATTCCAGAGATTTTGGTATGTAGCTTTTGTTTCCATTTGTTTCAAAGAATTCTTTTTTTTTTTTTGTTTTTGCCTTAATTTTCTTGTTTACCCAAAAGTCATTAAGGTGCAAATTGTTTAGTTTCCATATAATCTTGTGATTTTGAGAGGTCCTCTTGGTGTTTATTTATATTTTTATTCCACTGTGGTCCAAGAATATGCTTGGTATAATTTTGATATTTTTGAGTTTGTTGAGACTGTCTTTATGACTATGCAGTCAATCTGAGAGTATATTCTATATGTAGGGAAGAAGAATGTATATGCTGTGACTTTGGGGTGGAGTATTCTGTAGACATCTACTAAGTCCAATTAAGCATCAAATTTAAATCTAGAGCTTCTTTGTTAGATTTTTCCCTTGATGATCTGTATAATGTTATCAGTGGGGTGTTGAAGTCCCCCACTATTATTGTGTGGGTGTCCACACATCATTTCCTAGGTCTAGAGGTAATTGTTTTATGAATCTGGGTGCTCCAATGCTGGGTACCTATATATTTAGGATAGCTAAATATTATTTTTGAATTGAACCCTTTATCATTATGTAAAGCTGTTCTTTGTCCTTTTATACTATTGTTGGTTTAAAATATGTTTTATCTGATATCAGAATAGTGACCCCTGAATTTTTGTTTTTGATTTGCACGACAGATCATTTTACACTCCTTTACTTTGAGCCTACAAGTGTCATCACATGTGAGATGGGTCTCTTTAAAACAGAAGAAAGATGAGGATTTTTTAGAATCAAGTTTGCCACTCTATGTCTTTTAAGTGGAGCATTTAGGCTGTTAACATTCAAGGTTAATATTGATATGCAAAGATTTGTTACTGCCATAGTGTCATTAGCTAGGTACTTCATATTCTTAAGTGTGTAGTTGCTTTATAGGGTATGTAGGCTATCTGCTTATGTGTGCTTATGTGTGCTTTCAGAGGTCTAGGGCTCTGTTCAGGTTCCTTGGTTGCAAACTGCTTCATAAGTATTGTTCTTTTGGTTTTATATTTAGAATTTCCTTAAGCATCTCTCATACAGCTGATCTGTTGATAACACATTTCTACAGCAATTGCTTGTCTAGAATAGACTTTATTTCTCTTTCATTTATGAAGCTTAGTTTGGCAGGATGTGAAATTCTTGGCTGGCATTTCTTTAAGAATGTTAAATATGGGATCCCAATCTCTTCTGGCTTGTAAGGTTTCTGCTGAGAAGTCAATTGTTAGTCTAATCAGTTTCCCTTTGTAGATAATATAAACCCTTTCTCTAGCTGCCTTTAGGATTTTTTTTATTTCACATTGATTTTGGATAGTCTAATGACTATGTTCTTTGGGTATGGTTGTCCTGTATGGTATCTCACAGGAGTTATCTGAATTTCTTGTATCTGCATGTGGACCTCTCTATCAAGATTGGGCATTTTGCATGAATTACATCTTCAAATATATTTTCCAAGTTGCTTACTGTCTTCTTCTCTCTCTAGAATGCCAATAAGTCATAAATTTGATTGCTTTACATAATCCCATAATTCTCAAAGTCTTTGTTCATTTTTAATTCTTTTTTTTTAAATTGTTTTCTGAATGGCTTGATTTGAAGGACTGGTCTTAGAGCTCTGAAATTCTTTTTTCTTCTTGGTCAAGTCTGTTAAGTCTTCCAACTGTATTTTGAAATTTCTATAATAAATTTTTCAACTACAGAAGTTCCGCTTAGTTCTTTCTCAACGCAGCTATGCCGTCTTTCAAATCCTGTTTTCTTTGTGTTGGATTTCAAATTTCTCTTGGATCTCATTGAGCTTTTTTTTCTTTTTCTTTTTTTTTTTTTTTTTGCCATCTGTATTCTGCTGTCTATATCTATAATTTCAGACATTTCATTCTGGTTAAGGAGTTAGTATGATCCTTTGGAGGTGACGAAGACTGACTTTTTGTGTTTCCAGTGCTCTTGCACTGGCTCCTCCTTATCTGAGGGAGCTGATACTTCTTTATAAAATTTGATATCATTTAGATGGGTCTATTTGACTTTTCATTGTTTTTCCTTGATGGTAGGACTGTGGTGTATGTTCTATATAATTGATTGGCTTTGTTACTGGGTGCTTTCATACGTCAAGGGCTCTGTACAGGCTCCTTGGTTGCAGATTGCTTCATAAGGTGACTTTCTCACACATTGCTTAGTGTAGCAATGTATTCTCCTTTGGAGTTATGATTTGCCCTGCAGACCAGTAGATAGTGCTTAAGAGTTAGGGTCAGCAGAAGCTCTTATTCTGTGTTTACTCACTTTCAATGGAGGGAGAGGTAACAGAGAAGTGCTCTTCTTCTGTGTACTAGTCTTTGGTGGGGAAGAAGCCACCAGAGGAACCCAATTAGCACCTCTTTCAGCCCATGCTCCCTGAGGCTCTGTAGGAAGAGCCACTGACATGTCTGTAGCAGTGTTCTGGGCAGAAGGGGTGGAGGGCCAGAGATGACCCCATCTGCAAATCCAATCCAAGGCTGTAATGTTTCCTAATTCAGCAGTTGGCACCACACCCGTGTTTCCTTTTATTCAAGGGGGTCTTTGGTGAGCTGCACTCTCTGCTGTTTGAGAGGTGGTCCATGCCAAAGTCTCCAGGGGAGGGGGGACCACCTACGATCTTCTTCTCTGAACTGTTGGGACGTTCTTTCTTTACTGACCAAAGGAGCAGCCTGGGGCACCTAGCAATGGCCAATGCAGAAATTTCCTAGGTTGTAAAGCTGTCCCTGATTGGAAGTCATGCCATCCAGGAGAAATATCATCTCTGCAGCTCTCCTCCTGCACCAGTCCTGGGATGGGAGAGAGCCTAATCCCAGCTGTTACTGCTGGGGTGCTCTCCATACTTACCACTCTATTCTGGCTGCAGGGGCCCTTCTGCTCTAGAGCAGCACTCCAATCTCTAGCCTAAATGTCTCCAGTGGCTGCTACTGCCAGGTTACTAAACAGCAACTGGTGTTTTGTGATCCCAGATTTAAAATGACATCCTCCTTTCAGTCCCAGGTCTGGGAAAATGCCTGCACTTATTTCTGGTGGCTTTTCTCTCTCTGTCTCTTATCATCTCCCCAATCTAGCTCTCAGGCTTGCGAGAAACAGGGCGCTCTTCGTTGACCTGAGTTGTACGAACCATTAGCAAAAACGTGAGACACAGAGGAAGATTGGCTTCCCCTTTCAAGTACTGGGGCTTTCACTCACTTTATCAGCTGAACCCTGTCACATTGGTTGCTTGCCCACCTTCTCCTTTCTGGGGTCTGGAGATTTTTTTGCTATTCTGGTAGATTCTTATTTTCTTTCTTGAATTAAAGCTCACAGTGTTTATCTTTACATACACTTTTGCTATTTCCAAATGTCTGAGAGGCATGCTGAAAGCCTCTAATTTACTATGTTGGGAAAAAAAGTAATTTATAAACAACACAAATTTATCGTTCATAATTCTGAAGACTGCAAAATCCAAGATCAAGGTGCCAGGAGATCCAGTGTTTTTTAAGGGCCTGTTCCTTATACATGGCAACTTCTATGTGTCATCATATGGCAAAACAAATGAACAAGCTATCTCAGGCCTCTTTTACAAGGGACTAATGTTATTCATGAAGGTGGAGCCCTCATGAACTAAAATGTCCCACCTCTTAATACCACGACATTAAAGATTAGGTTTCAACATACGAATTTTGAAGGGGAACATATATTCATACCATAGCACCATCTAAAGATTTTCACCCCGGTGGCTGAGTCCCTTAACTCTCTATTTATTTTTTTGTCTTTGTTTTGCCCCCTCAACGTTACTTCTATTCATGCTGTTTCTTAACAACCATTTAAACATTTCAAGCCTGCTAGGATGAATCTGTTGACTCTCCTTGCTGCTTTCCTCCATTCTCTTTTCAATTAATCTGGTGCTTTATTAGCTTCTATAAGACCCATGGGGGAAGCTGAGACAGAAAATTTGATAAGACTTTTCACACTAGATTGTTCAGTTTTTCAGCAGCAAGATTCCATGGGATATTCATGCAAAAGAGGCCCTCTTAACCACAGCATTGACCATTACCTGAGTAATGGTCATATTTAATAAGTGAATATTCCAGACATCACAAAGCCAGTCTCTCATGGCTGAATCAAAAGTGCACCTGATTCTTTATCTTGGGTGTTCCACTTGGCATTGTAGGAAGAATCAGACAATCCTCATCCTATGATCTGAATGCTTAAGTACATCTAAAATTCATATGTTAAAACCTAACCCTTAAAGTGGTGGTACTAAGAGGTAGTAACTTTGGAGGTGATTAGGTAATGAGGGTTCTACCTTCATAAATGACATGAATGCCCTTATAAAGAGTCCTAAGGGAGCTTGTTCATCCCATCTGCCATGTGAAAACACATAGAAGGCACCATCTATGAAGAATAGTCTCTCATAAGACACCAAATCTGCTTGTGCCTTGATCTTGAATTTCCCAGCCTCTGGACTGTGATGAATAAGTTTGTGTTGTTTATAAATTACCTAGGCTGAGACACTTTGTCATAGCAGCTCAAACTGACTAAGGCATCCCCTTTTCAGGATAAATAGACTTCAAAGTGGCTTTTATGCAGTTCACTAGGCTGGCTGTTCCCAAAGGAATAACTTGTTGCATGTCTGGATCAGGTACAGATGCTTCTCAAGTAAGAGTGTGGTAATTTTTCAATAAACCCATTGTAGGCAGAAAATACTATAAGTTGTAAATGAATTTATCATAGATATCCTACAGTATATTATAGCATAGTCTAGCCTAGCTTAAATGTGCTCAGAACACCTACATTATCCTACAGCTGGTCAAAAATAATCTAACACAAAGACTGTTTTATACTGAAGTACTGAATATATCATGTGGTTTATTGAAAACTGTAATGAAAGTGTACAGAATGTTTCTGTGAGGACTTGAAGTGTGGTTTCCAATGAATTTGTATTATTTTTGCACCACGTAAGTCAAACTATTATAAGCTGGGGACTCCCTGTTTAGCCATCTGTGATTGTTCCATGATGAGTTTTAGGTCCTATATCAACCCAAATATGCTACTGGACTCTGCAGCGTTCAGAACCAGACACTGACTCTAAGCTACTCACTTTCACAATCCAATTAACAAAGATTGTATAGGGAGCTGATTATACTGATTTACATGAGACAATTTCTTCACACTATATTCCTTGGTTACAGTAGTTTCTCATTTTTTTTCCTCCTCCCACATGGACTACCTTTTTGTTAAGCAGAGGTTTTACAGGTACATTATGTTGTCCCTGCATTTTTTTTTTTTTCCTTTGGAGAAGCTTTGAAGCTAGTGGTCAAAGCTCAGAAAAACAAAAATTTTAGCTTGGCCGAGCATCTAAGCTCAACCCAGCACTTTCTTCATTTCATTTTAGCTAGTAATTATAACAATAACCAAGGGATGATGTATTTTTATGAGTTACATTTTTTTCTGGCTTCAGTGAACAAGTCGCCAAGAGTTGGATCCATCTTTATTTATTTTTTGAGAGACGGAGATTCACTCTTCTTGCCTAGGCTGGAGTGCAATGGTGCGACCTCAGCTCACTGCAATCTCTGCCTCCCAGGTTCAAGCGATTCTCCTGCCTCAGCCTCCCAAGTAGCTGGTATTACAGGTGCACGCCACCATACCCAGCAAATTTTTGTATTTGTAGTAGAGACTGCGTTTCACCATGTTGGCCAGGCTGGTCTTGAACTTCTGACCTAACGTGATCCACCTGCCTCAACCTCCCAAGGTGCTGAGATTACAGGCATGAGCCACCATGCCTGGCTGATCCATCTTTGAATTCTATAAGGCATTTTTAACTTTAGGAACTGATTGCAGCACAATTATCATTTCATAGTACGGATGTACACTTCTTCACAAAGGAATTAAAGCTTTCTCATACCTTGCCTTTTTATCTTTTTTTATTTTTCCAAACCAAATGTTTCTGTGATCCAGAGCCTTCACAGTTAAACCTACATTTCTGATAACAATTTTAAGCTTCTTTCTGACACTACTTCTGACAGCAAATGTGTGGAGAATTTTCTCACCAATTTTTCCACACTCCGACACTCACTAGGGGTTCAAAAATTTAACTCAATTCTGACACCAACTGTTCGTAGTTATCACAGACCCCACAGGTTAAGAGCTCAGTCCAACATGACTTCCCACATTTTAGATGCCAGTCACAAGGTCTAGGGACCACCCATATTGACCAGCTATAAAATCAGGGGTTCCCACAACCTCCTTCTCAGGATTGATAATGGAATGACTCATAGAACGCAGGAAAACACTTTACTTATTTTCACTGGTTTAGCATAAAGGATACAGCTCAAAAACAATCACACGTAAGATAGGCATAGGGTAAAGTAGGAGAGAAAGAGTAGCATAGAACTGCCATACCTTCTCCAGGTGCATCATCTTCCTAACATATCAATGTGTTTACTAACACAAAAGCTCCTTGTATATATATTTTGAAAAGAAAATGGCAATATTATAGAAAATAGGAATAGTGTGCTTGACAAATACATTAAGTATTTACCCAATCAAAGCAAAGTAGAACTTCAAAAAATATCTGGATAATTTAAAGCAAATAGGAAAAGAGAAGCACATTTTGTTTCAATTATCTGCATGTTTCATATAAAGACATGAAACATGTAAATGTTTACAGCATCTATCTATCTATCTACATCTGCACTTATATTTAGCTAGTTAACAGGTTTTAAGTTCTACATCTTGATTTTCTTATAGAAACATAAAATAGTAATTTTCTGTAAAAGTGTATTTCATAGTATTTTGACATCAATATTAAAAATGAACAGAATTTTTTTATTCCTAAACTGCTCAGCATAAAAAAATGAACAAGAGAAGTATGGAAGTTTATTCTTGATGACAGAAACTTCAGAAACAAACTATAAATATATTTTTGTTGATTAACTTTAAATTTAAAAATGAGACTTTTAACAAAGACATTTTGTGTATTTTAAAATTATTCGGGGAATTGCCATGTTGAATAGTGTGTTATTAAAACAGAAATCACAAAATGATAGCAAATACTGCTCTGTTGAGTGAATTCAACATAGTAATTATTTAAAGCTATTAACTATAAGTCAATTTTCTTGGACTTGCCATCTATAGAATGTTGCCAAATCAAGCCTTAGTCATTAATAAAATGTGTTTCAGTTTGCTTGTTTATTTACAAATGTATATTTTAATTTTTATTGTAACACCAAAAATTCCTATGTAGTTAGCCCTGAAGATTATTATTCTGAAATTCCCAACAGGTGGAATTAATATTAATTATCAGTAGGCTTCTATAAATTCATCTTTGTACAAAAACATATCGGACTTAAAAGCTAAGGTATCAGGCCCTTAATTTCAAATTGGTAAATAATGGAGGATATTTGATCATCATTTCTAATAGAATTAATACTAATTAACAACAACAATGGTTGTTTAATTGGAATAGTAATTCTGTTTAATTGAGGTGGCTGCTAGTGATCAAAAGGTACTCAAAAAGAAATATCCCAACTTGATTTAAAAGATAAGTATACTTTTTTCCCCGATAAAGCCTTCTCTGAAACTACTCCTTAGATTCATAAAGCGTTTAAACCCACTCATCTGCCCCTTTTGGTATAATGGAATACAGCTTCAAAGCCCATCAATTGGCATCTTTTTCAACTTTTTAATGATTGTTCTTTTTTAGTGAGGCTGCTGAAGAGACCAACTTTGGAAAACTATGATTCTACCAACATAAAAAGTCTTCCTTCCTTTCTTCCTTCCTTCCTTCCTTCCTTCCTTCCTTCCTTCCTTCCTTCCTTCCTTCCTTCCTTCCTTCCCTCCCTCCCTCCCTCCCTTCCTTCCTTCCCCTCTCTCTCTCTCTCTTCCTTCCTTCCTTCCTTTTTTATTTCTTTCCTCCTTTCCTCCTTCCTTCTTTCTTTTTTTGTGTCAGGATCTGGAAGCTAATACAAACCAGCACAAAAAACTCTTAAAGCAGCACTTATAAATGTTAACTGGCCTGAAAGTATCAAGCAAGAAAATAACAGGAACAGGAATAAAACAATGAAAGATCAATACAAAGACATATAAAGCCCAGTACTTGATCATGAAGTAAAGACTAAACGTGGAACAATGATTCAGGAAAACAAAAGTCATTATGGTGTGTGGGAAGATTCAATGAAAGCATATTTTAGAGAATTTAGATTAAAAGTAGAGAATGGATTGGAGTACAGAGAGAGTGGGGTGAAGGAGATAGTGAGAATGCTGATTCAGTAGACTAGGCCAGAGATAGTGAAAGTCTGAATAAACTGGAGCCCTCTCCAAAGCAACAAAAATACTAAGATGTGAAATGACGAGGACCTGTATGGCACTGGTTATCTGAAACACTTTCAGACATCAGAGCCTGGATTTAAGAAACAATTGTTGGCTGAAATTTCTAAGATTTTTACCAGTCATATATAGGCTCTAAGACTGCCCATCAGAGTTATTCCTTAACTCAGAACTAAAATTTCCATAATGAGGATATAATCTTAAAATAAAATATAAATCTTAAATACTCTAGTTTGTAGTCACTCAGTCCCTGGCCTTTATTAGCAGTGCTTTGCTTTTCTCTTCACTACAGCCACCTCTGTATAAACATTAAAGGGTTACAATTCCATACTCTTTGATTACAGTTCAGGTTTCTACCCTGGACTACAAAAGAAAAAATTCCACAATGGGCTTAGTCATCAAAATCCCCAGAAATATTTTATACTGTCTTTTGACTTTGATAAATCCTACTCATTAAAAAATAATTTTAAGATAAAATAATTGGAAGTTAACTATTAGTTTGAAAAATGTTGAATGGAGAAAGGGAAATTGTGACTTTTCATGTTGATTTTGCAATTTGGTACTAATTTCCTGGCATCTTATACAAAGTTTACATTTAAAAATGAAACACAAAGATTCCAGTAGCAGCTTATGGAGACCATATGAAGAAGGTTTTACAATGTTCTTACAATGTAGAATTTCAATGATCAATTTGAGTACAATTCTATTTGTAGCCAGGTATGAGACTATTAAATTGCTATTATAATGTCAACAGAATCTTAGAGCTATTGCACGATGATATTGTAATGTGAGTATATAAATTCTGGCAAAATAGTTTTAAGAGTAAAATTACAGCTACATAATTGTTGTATTACCACTATTTGAAAGTATTTTATAATGGTAAAATGATTTCATTGGAATTTTGCAGAGGTTATTTGTACTGAAAGACTAAATGAAATGCTGTCAAGATGAGTTATTCTGCCAGGAAGAAATTAAACAAAAGTAACATACATTCAAACACCATTGTGCTGAAGGCATAAACCTACCAAGGCAAGGAAATTTACGGATTCGTACTACAACAATATAGTAATGCCCTCTTGTCACTAAGCAGTATTCACCAAATAGTTTCTCTCTCACAATGTACTGTATAAGTAAGTAATGTTACATTAGAGGGAAAGTGGTTATTACAATGGTAACTAAACAGAAACATGAATATAAATATTTTTGGCACCACTTAAAAAGAGTAAGCTCTAATTCAACACTGGACAAAATTATATTTATTCACTCTATTGAGATTCTTTTATGAAATTACATAATGTAAAAGCAATAAAGTAGCTCCTTGAACTTGAGGTTGTATATTAACTTGGACTGTCCACGTGTTTGTGGATTTATTTGTTAACTGTATGTACTTTTTAAAAATCAGCAAGAAGATATACCTTTTTATCAAGCTGACAAGATTCATATTAATGTAGGTAAAGAAGGAAATTTATTCAAATGAAAGGTAAAGGAAAAAATAGCTTTCTAATTCTCAAGAATTAGACTATCCTTCATCCAGGTTGGTTTCTTTAGAATCTTCTCAGGCAATGACAACCATACCTAAAGTTGCTTCACCTCCTCTACATTGCTATTAGAAGAATTAATGTTTTGAAGAGGAAAAATATGTCCTACTTTGCAATCAATCATGAGGATAAATTTTATTATTCTAAATTTATCACACAAACTATGGAAACTATCTATCTATCTATCCATCTATCTATCTGTCTATCTAGTCCAGTTCATTAATAAGAAATGAATTAACATCATAGAATAATATGCATTTGAATTTGATCAAAGGTCAGGCAAAATTTCTTTCAGTAAAAAAACCAAAGTGAAGAAGAATTTAAATGGTCATTTGTTCTATAATTTTCTAAAAGCTGTTTTATTTTCTTACAAAAGTTCAGTCTAGGTTTCAGCATATTTTTCGTGTTTACATTGTGCTTCAACAATATTTTATTTGGAAAGGTATGGCTGATCTTCCATATTTTTTTCCTTGAATGTGAAAGAAAATATGTTGTCTCTTTACAGAAATCAAATACTTGATAAAAATTCTGTCACCTCGAGAATGACATTAAACAATTTTTTTTCTGTTTCCTAAGATGAAGGCCTATGTAAGGGCAAAAAGAAGATTGTGTGAATTTCTCTTAATTTTGTTGAAAGATATATTTTATTTTTTTCTGCTACGCACTTTCAAATTTCATGATCTGATGTGTGAAAATAAGCAGACCCCTGAGTCTGGCACTAAGGAAGAAATGAGAAGAAACACTAGGAAGAAAACAATATGCTCTAATAAAATTTTTCTGTCCTTGAATTTCTAATGACATAGTTATTAAAAGGCTCTATTCTTGAATCTTTACACTGTTTTTTTTTTCTTTCTTTTTTTTTTTTTTTTTTTTTTTTTTGAGGCGGAGTCTCACTGTGGTGCCCAGGCTGGAGTGCAGTGGCACGATCTCGGCTCACTGCAAGCTCCGCCTCCCTGGTTCACACCATTCTCCTGCCTCAGCCTCCTGAGTAGCTGGGACTACAGGCACCCGCCACCATGCCCGGCTAATTTTTTTGTATTTTTAGTAGAGACGGGGTTTCACCGTGTTAGCCAGGATGGTCTCGATCTCCTGACCTTGTGATCCGCCCGCCTCAGCCTCCCAAAGTGCTGGGATTACAGGCGTGAGCCACCGTGCCTGGCCTACACTGTTTAATTGAGGTATAATTGACATATAAAAAGCTGAAGACGTTTAACATATACAACTTTACAAGTGATATTTATACTTTTATGCTTCTATGTTGATGTTTAACATCTTTTCATTTAAACTCAAAGATCTCCTCTCAGCATTTCTTGTATGGTAGGTCTAGTGTTGATGATTTCCTTTAAGTTTTGTTGTTTGGGAAAGTTTTTGCCTCCCATTTATTTTTAAAGAACAGTTTTGCCAGGTATTCTTGGGTGGCCGTTTTCTGTCTTCTATTTTTCTTTTAGTACTTTGACTATATCATCCTACTCTCTACTGGCCTGCACTGTCTCTGCTGAGAAATCCCCTGATATTTTGCATGACTTCCCTTGCATGTGGCAAGTTGCTTTTCTCTTGCTGCTTTCAAATTCTTATCGTCTTTGACTTTTGACAATGCTATTATAATGTGTCTTGGTGTACACTACTTTAGGTTCAAACAATTTGGGGCTTTTTGACTTCATAAATCTTGATGTCCATTTCACTCCCAAGATTTGGAAAATGTTCATCCAGTATTTCTTTAAATAAGGTTTCTACTTCTTTTTTTTCCCTCTTCTTCTACTGGAACTCTTATAATGTATGTATTAGCTAACTTGTTGGTGTCCCATATGTCCCATAAGCTTTCTTCACTCTTTCTCATTCTTTTTGTTGTTGTTGTTGTTTCTTAAACTGGATAATTTCAAATAATCTGTTATCAGGTTTACTGATTCCTTCTTCTGCTTGATCAAGTCTACTATTGAAACTGGAGCTGGATAATGGGCTGCTTCTGGGGTCCCCAGTTGGGTCAGTGATTGGCAGGCCTATCCCTGGGAATGCAGACAGGCATGGCTCCCCACAGGTCCCTGGCAGGTGTGATTACCTTTAGAACCATGATCAAGTGGGGCTGGAGGTGGGTCATGCGACTGCTTCCGGGTCCATGGTTTGCAGGCCTATTGCCAAATGTAAAGATGGATATGACTCCTCCTAGGTCCCTGGGTGGACACAGCTTGCTCCAGGACCATGGTTGAGTGGGGCTAGAGCTGGATTACAGGGCTGCTTCTTCATCCTCAGTCTGATCCACAGAAAATGAGTCTGTTACCAGGGTCATGGTTGGGTATGGTTTCTGTTTAGTTGGTAGGCAGGTGAGGCTGTTGGCAGGGCTGTGGATAAGTAGGGCTGGAACTGAGTTTACAGGGAGATGAGGTTGCTTCTTGGTTTGCAACTCAGTCTGTAATTAGCCAGTTTGCTACTGGGGGGCACTGGCTTTCCTTCGCAAAGCAGCTTTTCTTAGTCTTGGACTCCACTAGAGTGTCTCAACCTACTACTGAAGCGGCATCATTGTCTGGGGTAAATACCTGAGGTTCATTGTCTTGCACCAAGAAGATTAAGGACATGGAAACACACAAGGAATGAGTTTAGGAGTGGAGGTTTAATAGGCAAAAAAAAAAGAGAGAGAGAGAAAAGAGAACAGCTCTCTCTCTTGTGAGAGAGAGGAGTGCTGAAATGGGAACTCGGTCCTGTGGCAGAGAGCACAAGATTTTATGGACAGGTTTGAGGAGATGATGTCTGATTTATGTAGGGCCAACAGATTGGTTGGACCGGGTATGATGTTTACATTTCACTCCAGGAAGTGGGGCCACCCCACCCTAATCTTATTACGCAAATGGGCTTTCAACTTGACTGGAGCCATATTGTCTGCTCCTTACTGTACCCATGGGTGGCAAAGAGAAGGGAACATGGAGCCACCATTTTGAAGAGGCCTTGTCCCAGGTAACCTTTTCCTATTGGCATAACTGCTGACATTCACACATTCAAGCTTCCAGCTTGCTTGTCTATGTCTGCAGCTCAATTTTACAGGCCACCCTTTGTTAGAAAAGAAAATTACTTGGGGGCTGCTTTTTATTAAAAGGAAAACCTTACTGAGGACTCCCATATCCTCACTATCTGCCTAAATTATTACTTCTTAACTCTGTATCACTACCTATGTCCACAGCTTTCACAAAAAATTTTTTTTTCCATGAATATTTGCTGAACTGGTTTCTGTATGGGGGCAAAGGCTGAGGATCTCCTTTTCCACTAACATGTTGATATCACTCTCCAGTCCTTGCATTTTTCATTTTATTAGCTAACAACTATTTAATACTAAAAAATATAACTGACAAGGTCACTTAATGTCACATACATTCCATCTAATCTAATAAAAGAAGAATATTTAATACTTTTTCATATATGCTAATTGTAATGCTATCACCTACCTGTCCTATAAATATGCTACTTTTGAAATCAATGAATTTGAATGATATGGATGGTCCCCAACTTACAGTGCTTCAACTTCTGATATTTTAACTTTACAATGGTGCAAAGCCATTGCAATTTCATGTAGTTCAAATTTTGAATTTTAGTCTTTTTCTTGGTTAGTCGTATGTGATATATGAGATATTCAATGCTTTATTATAAAATGGGATTATTGTTAGATGACTTTACCCAGTTGTAGGCTGATCTAAGTTTTATGAGCACATTTAAGGTAAGCTAGGGTAAGCTGTGATATTCAGTAGGTTAGGTGTATTAAATGCATTTTTGATTTATGGTATTTTTAACTTACTATGGGTTTATTGGGATATAACACCATCATAAGTTGAGGAGCATTTCTATATTCATGATTTATTTGAGGATGAAGTCTATATTTAGTGAGAAACATAATTCTTAGAAAGATGCAAAAATGTTTTCTCAAGACTGGAGAATATGCTCAATTACACAATTACATAAATTTACAGTTTGACTAACACTTTCTCAAATATGCAAATGGTGCAGAATCAAATTTAATATTATTCTATAACTTTTCTTTTGGTTTGGACTGTTGCAATTTTGGAAGGAAGCTGATTATTTGGGAGCTATTTGGTAGTTTGTGTGTAGGTATGGGTGTGGGGTGAGGTAATTTTCAATAGAATTGCTGCAAAATACAGAATATGATATTCAACATTACACTGAATTATGTTACAAAATGTCAGGTTTTCTGAGGGAAAATAAATGCCTCCATATAGCAAAGTATAAATATTTAGGCATATACCAGGTACCCCAAAATGAGGGATTGCACTAACTGATTAAATAACAGTATGAGAAAATATAAACTTGCTGGTAACACACGTTCACTAAACATGCAACTAGAAGTTGCATAGCACAATGGTGTTCAGAGTTCTTAGTGAATACAAGATAGGGAACACACAGTATGCTCCATATTATCACAGACGTTATGTGTGAACCATAGGGAAATAAAAGGTTGGAATAAAATATTTTGGATGGGAAGGAGACTGGATAATGAGAGAGAGGGAGAGAGAATATTCAAACATTTTACCTCACCCCAAGCCCAACATACAAACATCAAAGATTATAGAGAATCTGAGAAAATCAGTGCTGGTCCACTGCTTTCCTAGTCAAAAACTGAGGAGATATTTAGCTTTTCAGAAAAGTCCTACATTAAGAAGGGTGCTACATACAACATAATGTTACAGTAGTAGACTAGAATGGCGATATCAAGTAACTAGTTAAAAGTGACTGAGTCCTACACACCTGAAAAAAGTACAGAGAAAGTAACTGAAAGGTCCCGATAACTCAGCTCAAGCCTTACTTCGTCTATGAATCATTTTATGTGTCTCAGACCCTCAACAATGTCTTTATTCCCTTTAATAACTACAGCAACCATAATCTGCTTTTACGCATTTGCTTCTGCTTTTCCAAAAATTCACACAATTCCTTGCCTATGTTAGTACTGTATACCCAGCTAGAGTAAAACCTCCTTAATGAAGTAACTGTCTTATACCTTTCATCCCCATACTTGGAAATGAAATAGATATTCCATATTTTATTGATTTGTTTTCTCTCTATACATTAACTTTTCAGTGCCCTTGACTTTGAAAAAAGGTACTTCTATGTCTTCATATTTTAATACAAAGACAGGGGCATTAATAATTACAATATTTATTCACATAATAATTCATCAACATCTGGTAATTTTTTTAGAGCAAAATGTTTACATTTATATTGACATATACGCCAAAACAGAATGAGTTCCACTAGTCAATGAAACTTTGCCAAAGCAAAATCACAAACATCCATTGAGGAAGTCCAGGCAGCTAGCAGCAGTGATCCTCAAGCATGAACACCAAGGAGAAGCCTGGGTGTACTCCAAAAAGCCTCCTTGTAAGAGGCCCCAACTCACTTCTCCCACATTTACCCACATGGAGTTAGGAGCTTGGACATGTTCCTCATTTTCATAATTTTTAGTTTCTTCTTCACTGCCATGAAAATAAAATTGGCAATGCTCATGCACCACAGCACAGACAATATTTCAGGCTTTAGCAAATAGCTGTAAACAGTGACTCAGTTAAAAAAATTAAATTAAATTAAATTGAATATATATATATATTTTTAACAATGAGACAAAATTCCTAAGAGCAGGGCACGAGATACTCAAGATTTGTTTTGTTAGGTTAAGGTTTCTGATGAAAGATTCTGGTTTAGGCAGGTGCCCTCAATGGTCCAGGTAAACCCGGGTTGATAGCCAGATCACTGTCTATGGCAATCTAGAACACAGGGACAGGAAGACAACCTACCCTAGATCACCTTTGGCAGTGCATCTTCAACCTGCCACGTTCGAGAAACAACCACAGACATCTTTATAATTCCATCACTGGCTGCCATCTAGTGTAGCAGGAACGTGGGTGAAGGAATAAATACTTGCTGGGAGAGGAAGGGAATAGTATCTCTGCTATCTACCTGGAAAGTGGACTCCTTAATCACAATGACGACCGGGACATTTCACTTGGGCAGTGCATTAAATGTATAGATTTTTTTAAAAAGTAAAAAGACCTAGTAGTAAGTTTTGTCACTGAAGCAAATTGGGATGTCAATCAAGGAAAAAATAAATTTACCTATTTTTTGCTTAAAGTAGTGCAAAGAAATCTGGCAAAAAAATGAAAGTGAACTCAATATCTGCACATGAGAGTAACTTGGTAGAATTTTTTTTTTAAAGACTAGTGGTTCAAATACTGTTGCTTGAATGGCTCTGGTAGATATAAAATGTAGTAACATCTGAGGTTTATACACATGAGCAAAGGAGCTGTGGGCCAGCTCACAAAGGGATATTTGATCTTCAGTCAAGAGAGAAACTAAAAACGGATGCTGCAGGAGTAACCTAATGTATTTATTTGTACTGTACTCCCACCTTCTGACAAATAGAAAAAGACCTGGATAGAAATCTGTCTTTTTTTTTTTTTGTTACTTTTTTTGTATTTAAATTTTTTTTTTTTTGCCAAAAAAAAAATAATTTTTATTAGTGTTTAGATACAATAATAAGCAAGAACCAACGCCAAAGTTTGTTTATAAGTTTTTAAAATCTATGTTTAATTCTAAAGAGTTCATGACCAATTAAAATATTTAAGTTTGAGATGAGTGCCTATATGGATATTTGGAAGCATGGCCACTCTTTTTATTAATTTTATTTTTATTTTATTTTTATTTATTTATTTATTTTATTTTTATTTTTTTATTATTATTATACTTTAAGTTCTAGGGTACATATTTTTTTCCTGAGTTATTGGGGTACAGGTGGTATTTGGCTTCATGAGTAAGTTCTTTAGCAGCGATTTGTGATGTCCGGGTTGTACCCAGCACCTCAGCAGTATATACTGTGGTACCATCTTACTCCTGCAAGAAAACTGTCTTTGCCACAGAAAACTCTGGCTTAATTCAGATTCCTCAGCTAAGGAAAAATCTCTTGTAAAAAAGTCAGTAACCTGGGCTTCTAAAAATAAAAAGGAAATTTTTAATATAGTAAACAAGTTTACTCAGCACCATGTGTATTTTCTGTTGTTCATAAAGACGTGATACATGCAAAAAGTATGCTTGTTATAAAAGACAGAATAAAACAACAACAACAAAAAAATTCTAGAAAGAGACTTCACAAGAAAAAAAAACGAGCCCAGGTTCTGTCTCTCCCAATCAGAAGTTGGTCTTAGCATAAATCAGTAACCTCTCCTCCAACACACAAAAGCACTGCAATTTGCCTATCAAGTAGAGCATAAAGAATACGTTACTGAATTTGAACATTAAGCACAATCATTGCAGGGCAGATTCTGATGAGTTACTTCAAAACCCACCTGGTCCAGTTCAAAATATCTGTAGATCCATTTTGTACATATTCCATAGCTATACTGAATAAACTATCTATTATTCCATTTTTTAAATGGCAGTTCTTATAGCTCAAGCAAACATTAAGATTATAAAGAGCTCTCTTGAAATAAAGTTTCAGATAAAGTACATTAATGAGACAATTTAGAAGTGAAACAAACTTAGTCGTTTTTTACTGTAATGATGGGCTACAGGTAGAGTGTGTATGCTGAAGAACAGCTTCCCTTGTTTCTCCATGGGAAAAGGTCCAAAATTTTGGATGATAATTTAAAAACAAAACCAATCAAAAAAATTCAATATACACCTTAAGATATTATAAAACTTGAAATAATGTCAGATGCTATGGAATGGGAAACAGAGTTCTGATTCTTTTCCCCAAAAAGGAAACTGTAACAGGTTTTAAGAGAAAAACAAAACAAACAAGAACTCTGAATATGATGAGCAATATACAGACTCTAAAGCACAGAAAACCACACAAGAATGAGTTTTATAGCAGTACTATCAGGAGAGTAACTGGCTGGAGTCTATACTTCCAGCAACAGAGCGCCTACGTCAAAAATATGTTAAAAGCTTGTGATATCAATAGGACCAAAAAAAGAAAATATAATAATAATTAAAAAGAGGGGATGAGGGAAAAAACGGAGGAAAGGCCACATGCACAGGTATGTTATAGACATGATATTCAGGAGCATAAATATAATACTCTCCAAAGAGTCCCCTTACTGTGGCAAAACCTGTTTTTCACTGCTAAGAATGGCAAAGATTAAGAAAGCAGGACAAATTCACTTGTAACTATCGCATCTTCCATATTTGAATGACAAGCATGTTCAATCTGATGCTACATGTTAAGAAAATATTCAGGATACATATGAAAAAAGAAACATAAAAACAAAAGGCTAAATTATCAACAGTAAAAAGTAGAAAAAGCATGTTTTAAAGCCAAGTAGGTGTAATTCTGATAACTATTATATGTGACGTAATCCACCGAAAGAAGGGCCAGGAAAATAATGTATATATTGTTCAGTATTTAGGCTTTCTGTTGTCCTCGGAAAACAGTAATAATTCAATGCGTGTGTTAGACATACGACTAAAAGGTCAGCTTCTGGTTTCAGATGAATTTAAACAACAATCTTCCTCGGCTAATTTTTCTCCTCGGTCAAACAAACATTCTATGTACAGGACCAGTTTAAATTCCTCCTCTCCTTCAAACACTAGAACTGAAAGGGGATCTAACTGCACCATGGAGTCTCTTTGTCTTTACAGTCCAAAACAAATCTGTTGTGCTGAGACATCCATCTGGCATCTCCTTGAATATCTTCTGCTGCATGTGGAATAGCTGCTGGGTTTGAGTTTCCTTGGTTCATTCTACACTGAAGTAGAGGGTCCACGGAGGCCCCAAGCAGCGGAGGCATCAGCAGGTGGCGAGTCTGTCTCTCACTGGGTCCCGCAGTGCACTGCAGTGCGTCCCTCCTCCAGTCCTAGCAGCAGCAGCAGCGCCAACACCTCGCAATTTTTAATAGGCTTCTCAGTCATTTTTGAGAATTAGTAAAAACCAACTAAAGTTGCATATTAACTAACTTGATTAGCATGCTCCCACCACATGCAGAGATAACTGACACTGACTGAATTTAAATGATTGTTACACCCTATGTCAAGATAGGCTATTATAAAGGATAGAGTTTACTTAACATCGATTTTGATGTGTTTATATATATCAACAAAAAAAGCACTAAGCATAATAAATATGAGATGCATATTAATTATAACTCATCCTAAGACCGTGTCACTAATATTTAAATATTTTAATAAAATATGTCAAAAGGTGTGAAATGTGTAGCCCATCAAACATTGCTTAAAATAACATAGGCATCTTTTGATTTTGTTTGTTTAGATGTAGGCTTAAGAATGTTAGTAGAAATGAACGTAGGGGTTATGGGGTAAAAGATTTGTGTCTCAAAGTATTTGTAGATAGAAAAAATGTGATGTATTAAAATATATCCTAGATTCTCAGAAGTATAAGAAAATGTAGAGATCATTTAACCTTAACTTTACATTAATTAAGAATGCTTTTCTGCTATAAAAACACAATGTTCCAGTAACAAGTATTATAACATGCCAAAGCAATTAATATAATTATTTTTGTATATCAGGCACATATTTACTTACTATTTACTAATGTACCTTTCCAATGGGACCATTTATATAAGAGACCATTTAGAATAAATTCAATTTTATGCATATTTTTGAAATGCCTTCTATATTCACCACTTCTAGACTGTGTAGGTGATATGGTTTGGATCTGTGTCCCCATCAAATCTCATGTTGAATTGTAATCCCTAGTGTTGGAGATGGGGCCTGGTGAGAAGTGATTTAATCATGGGGGCAGAGTCTTCATGCAGAAGCCACTAAGCTTCCTGTACAGCCTGCAAAACCCCGAGTCAATTAAACTTCTTTTCTTTATAAATTACCCAGCCTCAGGCATTTCTATATAGCAATGCAGGAACAGATATGATATGGTTTGACTGTGTGTCCCCACTCAAATCTCATCTTGATTTGTAATACCCGTATGCCAAGGGAGGGATCTGTAATCCCCATGTGTCAAGGGAAGGAAGTGATTGGATCATGGGGGATGTTTCCTCCGTGCTGCTCTTGTGATAGTGAGTGAGTTCTCATGAGATCTGATGGTTCTATAAGTGTTTGACAGTTCCTCCTTCACTCTTCTCTCTCCTGCTGCCTTGTGAAGAAGTTGCCTGCTTCCCCTTTGCCTTCTGCCATGATTTTATGCTTCCTGAGGCCTCCCCAGCCATGCAGAACTGTGAGTCAATTAATCCTCTTTCCTTTATAAATTACCCAGTCTCGAGTATTTTTTATAGCAGTGTGAAAATGGACTAACACAAACTAATACAGAAAATCAGTACCCAAATTAGGGTATTGCTATAAAGATACCTGAAAATGTGGAAGCAACTTTGGAACTGGGTAACTGGCAGAGGTTGGAGGAGTTTCAAGGGCTCAGAAGAAGACAGGAAGATGAGGGCAGAGACTTTCATGGCAGCTCTTCCCATCACAGGCTTGCAGGCCTAGGAGGGAAGAATGGTTTTGTAGGTCAGGCGTAGGACCCCACAGCATTGCACAGCCTCAGGAGACTGCCCCCTGTATCCCAGGCACTCCAGCTCCAGCTGTGGCTCAAATAAGCCCAGGTACAGCTCAGGCCACTGCTTCAGAAAGTGAAAACTGTAAGCCGTGATGGCTTCCACGTGGTGAAAAGCCTGTGGGTTTACAGAGTGCAATTATTGAGGCTTGGGAGCCTCTGCTTAGACTTCAGAGGATGTATGGAAAAGTCTACATGTCCAGGCGGAAACCTACTGCAAGGGCAGAACATTTACTAGGTCAGTATGAAGAAGAAATGTGGGGTTGGAACCCCCACACAGAGTCCCAACTGGGGCAGTGCCTAGTGGGGCTGTGAGAAAAGGACCACCATCCTCCAGACCCCAGAATGGTAGATCCATCAACAGCTTGCACCACGTGCCTGGAAAAGTCATAGGTACGCAATGCCAGCCCTTGAGAACAGCCACAGGGGCTGAATCCTGCAGCACCACAAGGGTGGAGTTGCCCAAGGTTTTGGGAGCCCTCCCTTCACACCAGTGTGTTCTGCATATGACACACGGAGTCAAAGGAGATTATTTTGAAACTTATTGGGAACTCAAGTAAAAGTCATTTTTGTTATGTTTTAGCAAAGAGCCTGGCTGCATTGTATTGCTACCATAGGGATCTGTGGAACTTTGAACTTGAGAGTGATGATTTAGGGTATCTGGCAGAAGAAATTTCTAAGCAGCAAAGCATTCCAGATTTGGCCTGGCTGCTACTAACAACCTATGCTAACATGTGTGACCAATAAATGGCCTGAAACTAGAACTTATATGGAAAGGGGAAGCGTAGCGTAAGTGTTTTGAAAATTTTTAGCTTGGCCACATGGTAGAAAAGAAAAGCCCATTGTCATGAAAGCAATTGAAGCAGACTGCAGAAATTTGCATAACTAAAAGGAAGGCATGTGCTTATAGCCAATACTATGGGCAAGAGGCCTGGAACACATTTCAGAGACCTTTGTGGCAACCCCAACCATCATAAGCCTGGAGGCCTAGGAGGACAGAATGGTTTTGCAGGCCATTCCTAGGGTCCTGCTTCCCTGCTCAGCCTTGGGACATGGCTCCCTGAAGGCCAGCTCTTCTGACTCCAGCCTAAGCTCAAAGGGACCCAGATACAGCTTGGGCTGCTACTCAAGAGGGTTCAAGCCATAAGCCTTGGCAGCTTCCAAGTGGTGTTAAGTCTGCAGGTACATAGAGTGCAGGAGTCAAGACTTGTGAGCCTTTGCCTAGATTTCAGAGGATATATAAAAGAGACTAGATTTCTAGGCAGAAGTCTGCTACAGGGACAGAGCCATCATGGAGAACTAGGGCAGTTCAGAGGAGAAATGTGGGGTTGGAGCATCCCCACACAGAGTCCCAACTGGGACATTGCCTAGTGGAGCTGTGAGAAGGTCACCATCCTCCAGACCCCAGAATTGTAGATCCACTGACAACTTGCACCATGCACCTGGAAAAGCTGCAGGCACTCAACACCAGACCCTTAGAGCAGCTATGGGGGCTGACTCCTGCAAAGCCATAGGGGCAAAGAGGGGCAGAGCTGCCCAAGGCCATGGGAGCCCACCCCTTTCACAAGTGTGCCCTGGACATGAGACATATAGTCAAAGGAGATTATTTTTGAACTTTAAGATTTATAATGACTGCCTTGCTGAATTTCGGACTTGAATGTGGCCTGTAGCCCCTATGTTTGGTTCATGTCTCCCTTTTGGAATGGGAATATTTACTCAATGCCTATACTGCCATTTTATCTTAGGAGTAACTACATTTTTTTTTTTTTTTTATTTTAAAGGGTCATAGGCAGAGGGACTAAAACTTGTCTCAGATGAGTAGTGATGTTCTGGGTGTTGAGCAGGTTCACTGTCTTCTGTTGGGCCAAACAGCTGAGGTCTCATGGAACTTATTTCATTTCCCAGTAATGTGGTTTTTTTTTTTTTTTTTTTTTTTTTTTTTTATCCCAGTATTATTTTTTTCCACTGGGTTGGAACAGTTTAACCTTCAAGCCAGTAAGAGGCACCTACAATGTAAGAACTGGCTACAGCTGAAGCATTTACATATATGCAGTATCTCAATGGTGAGCAAAAGTCTCAGTCCTGACAGAAGTAGCTGGAGGAGTTCCCAGTGAAATGCAGTGATATCTTCACAGAGAGAAGGGAGAGAATGGCCTCAGCTCCTCCAATAGCAGGATAGCAGTAGAATGCTCCAACTCTCCATCACGCCCCTGTCCCAGTGTTCCATATACTCAGATCAGACAAGCACCTGTATTCAGCTGCAGGGATACTGTTGGATCATGTAGAGAGGGAGTGGGACTCCACCTCTCATGTAGGATTGATACTGGAAGGCACATCTCCCACGGGGATGCAGTCACCCTGAAGTGCCTCAGAAAGTCTATCTACATGTACACCTGCACCAAACTCCTATAAGAGAAGCCCCAGCTGTGTCTACAGTGGTTGGAGAGGCGAGAGAAGTCCTCTTCTCCAAGTCACTTCATGAATAGCAGGGCTGCTTGACTGCTGTGGCAGAGCTACAGTCTTCCCCCACTGAGCTCAGCACTGCACCAGTGCCCCTGCTGAGAGAAACTTCCCACAAGCAGGAAGTTCTGGCCGGGCGCGGTGGCTCAAGCCTGTAATCCCAGCACTTTGGGAGGCCGAGACGGGCGGATCACGAGGTCAGGAGATCGAGACCATCCTGGCTAACAAGGTGAAACACCGTCTCTACTAAAAAATACAAAAAACTAGCCGGGCGAGGTGGCGGGCGCCTGTAGTCCCAGCTACTTGGGAGGCTGAGGCAGGAGAATGGCGTGAACCCGGGAGGCGGAGCTTGCAGTGAGCTGAGATCCGGCCACTGCACTCCAGCCTGGGTGACAGAGCAAGACTCCGTCTCAAAAAAAAAAAAAAAAAAAAAAAAAAAAAAAAAGGCAGGAAGTTCTGGGACACAGAAAACCTTGCAGTCTGGTTTCTTTTGCCCATAGACTGTTTCTTTAGTGTCGTTAATTCCTTATTACCCTAAGACAGGTGATCCCCGAAGGCCAGACTACTGTGAATCCTGTGACTCCTCTTGGTCTAGCTGCCCTATGGGGCTGCCACCATCCAGGCTGCTTCTGGGGACTGTCTGCAAGGGATCCAGCGATGTAAAGACGCAAGGATTGAAGGTCCCACAATGGGTGTGCACCCAGTATGGCACCACCTATTGCAGCTCAGGTCCAGGAGGAAAGGGAAGGGACATTGTGTAATCTGGTAGCCCGGTGCAATGTTCTTGAGAAGTCCCCAGTTCATAGCCCATGCCATTACTTGGATTCATGAGAGCAAAGAAGATCTCCTTGAGTTTGGATACCAGCAGTGTGCCACAAAGGCTAGCAATGCTGAATGTACTCCCACCTACCCTTTCTGTGGAATGCTCTCTCAGTGTTTGATCCCTGCCAGCTTCTTATTACTTTCATTTGTATGTGTATCATAGATTCCTCCAGTGAAGTCTCTGATAGGCTTCAGTACTCTTCTCTTAACACTCCATCTGGGATATGCCTATTCACCTCTAATTTTGGTTGATCCTTCTGAGGAGAATTGGTCCCTGACACTTCTAGTCAACCATTTGGAGAAGCTTTCTGATGCTTCAGGGGAACTGATCTGTGGTATATGCCGTGGCTTCAGCTCCACTCTTAGCTCTAGAGGGGAGTCATATTGGGTGAAGCTGGACTGAGCTGACCTGTTCTCTGGTCTCTCAGTGGCAGGTGCAAACACCAGCTCTGATGGGAGTTGCAGGGAGGTGACATGAAATCTGTAAGATTTCCTTGGTTATAAATTGCCTTAGGGTAGTACCTTTCTCAACTGCCAGCTGTAGTATTACTGTACTGGGCATATGAATAAGCAGAAGGCCTCTTGGATAGCTGAGGTATTATTGGCAATGATGTTAGCTGAGGTCATGCAAAAATTTTCTCCTTCCCAAGTGATGCGTTATTGTGTCTGCAAACGTGCTGGTTGACCAGTGACCAAGAGGTGGTACTTGCAGGAGAGATCTAGCTTGCTGTGGTATCTGTGGGATTTATGCTTGACCTATGTTTCCCAGAAGAAGAAGTCAGATGTCTCAGACAATAAGTGGAACCATAGACTTCCCACAAGTTCCTGTCCATGTTCTGCTGCCAAAGTGGGTGGAAAGGCAAATCTTGGTTGGGGCTGAGTAATGCTCTGGCTCTCTACATGTAAGTACAAGTAGCGTCCCCAGTGAGGATTGGAGGGCTGTTCCCTGGCTGCTGGTGGAGTGTTCCAGGAAGTAGCAGAATTGCCTAGTCTGCACAGAGGAGTCTACATGGGTAGATAGGTGTAGCGGGTGGCAGTGAGATCCACCCAGATCCCATGCCTTGACAAAGCCAGTGTCACACTCACAGCCTCCTGCTGGCAGAAAGCTTCAGCAGCTAGCTTGGTCCCAGTCCATCTGCATGCAGAATGCACAACTGCCTCAGGCTGCAAGCCTTCCCACCTGAAACAGAAACTATGGCTTTAAGGCCATACCACCAGTTTGCTCACCTGTGCAGCCAGAGTGTTTAGCTCTTATGACTGTGGCAAGAGCACACATCCAGCTAGCCTCTCAGTTCGGATTTATTCCTGCTTGACATTAGATTATAATCTTACTTGGGAGCTTCTCCCAACCTACGACCACTGCCTGAGTTGGCTGGCAGAATTCCACAAGGTGCCTTATATGTAACAATCAGGAATGATTTCCTTCTGTCCCAGCTGGGGTGTGGGAGGGCACACAAAGCATGTCCCGATGTCGCTCCTTCTCCTATACCCCCCAACTGTTCACCAAATTAGCTCCAGCACTGGGTTGGGTTAAGGCAGTCTCCTGTGACTCGAATTGCCCAACTCCCCAGTGGATGTGTGAATCATGGAGATAGCCTCCGTCTTTTATGCTCTGGAGACTCACAGTTTTCCACCTGATTCTTGGTACAGGTTGCTGCCCATCCTTTTTTTTTTTTTTTTCCAAAGTGTATAAAGTTTCTTTCACATTTTCTGTGGAGTTTCTGTGTTATTTCTTAGATAAAATTTCACACTGTGAATCTCTATACACTATTTTGCTCTTCCCAACCAGATGAGGCATGCTAACTAAGCTTTCTGTCCTGCGTCTTGGAAAAAATCCAAATGTTTAATTATTCTGTCATGTGATCAATCGATTCACTTTGTTCAGAGCTACTTCTAAATCCTTGAAGATTGACTCTCCTAGTAGTGAATACTGCCATTGACAATTTAATATCAGAGTAATCATATAAGTCATAGTTTAAAACTTTATGCATCTAAAATAAAAAGAAGAAATCATAATATTATGCTGGGACAGTAGGCATAAAACTGGTTTTCCTCAGTGAACTTAAGCCTAAATTTACTCTATTTAAAATAAAGTAGATCTGACGATAGCATCTCCAGTGTTTTCATTTCTCTCTCCCTTTTTCTGAGATTGCAATCCAAAGTACTGACATCATCAAAAACATACACTGAGCATATTTCCATTTCATTGTAGAAAATTAATATAATGGATGGACCATTAAGTCTCTTAAGTATGTTCCTAAAAATATGTGCTATATGCCACTTTTTAGAGTTTTAATTGTCTTTTCCTAGGCATTAATTCACTCGATCCTTGCCATTAAACTGTGACACAGTTAAAGCATACTTGTAAGGAGAACATACTGGTTCAGAGAAGTTATCAGTGTTCTCAAGGTCTCATGTTTATTAAGTGATAGTATCAGAATTCAACCTAAAATCTTCTGTTTCCATGTCCAATACATTTTATATCACTCTACCTTAAAGCATCTATTCATCTCTCTTGTATTATGTCTTATATTCATTAAATCAATATTTAAGTCAACAAACAATTTGATTAAAATAAGGTGCTGTTGCAATTAATATAAGGTACTGTTGCAATAACACTTACCAACATGTTAGCATATTAACTTTTTGTTCAGTTCCTCATTAGTAAGGGGGAGGTCTCACACTCTTTTTAACAATTATATCTCACATGACCTCAGTGGGAATTCACTTATCACCAAGGGGATGACACCAAGTCATTTATCAGTGATCTGCCCCCATGATTTAATACCTCCCAGTAGGTCCCACTTCCGACATTGACATTTGAACATGAGATTTGGAGGGCACAAGCATCCAAACTATATCATTCTGCCTCTGGCCTCCCAAATCTCATGTCCTTCTCACATTACAAAATACATCATCTCTTCCCAATACTCTCCCAAAGTCTTGACTCATTTCAGCATAAAGCTCACATTTTAACGTGAGATTTGGAGGGGACAAACATCCAAACCATATTGCATTCTCGTGAAGAGCATTTTGAATATAAAGCACACTATAAAGATAAAAGGCATCCATTTGTCTCTGATGAATTATGTGTGATAATGTACTAATCTTCTATGAATATTAAGCATAATGCTGCAGAATGACTACATAAAGCCATTCTAGAATAGAAATTATATTATGAAAATAGGTGTAGATCAAATAACTAAAAACATTGTGGAAGTTTTGTAAAAATCTGGAAGGATTGTATGAATGTTGTTTTATTTTTGTCTTTTAATTCTGGTTCCACTTTAAAGAAATTCAAACTGTAAATCATAGACTGCATTACGGGTGTGATTAATACAAAAAAGATGATTCAGAGCTTATTTAGAGGACATTATGTGCAAAGATATCATTTCTACTTTAAAAGATTGGCATGAATAACTTGTATACTTAAAGTAAAATGTATCTACTTGTATATATTTTTAAAAATAGAAATATGATATAAAAACCATTAAAATTACTATTTTAGAGTTCACAATTATGGGGGTATTGCTGTATACACCAAGTTGCATAACCATCACTACTATCTAGTTCCATAACATTTCCCCACCACCCTGCCCCTCCTATGAAAATATCTTATGGCTGGGCACAGTGGTTCACGCCTGTAATCCCAGCACTTTGGGAGGCCGAGGAGGGTGAATCACGAGGTCAAGAAATTGAGACCATCCTGGCCAACATGTGAAACCCTGTGTCTACTAAAAATACAAAAATATTAGCCGGGCGTGGTGATGGACGCCTGTAATCCCAGCTACTCGGGAGGCTGAGGCAGGAGAATCACTTGAACCCAGGAGGCAGAGGTTGCAGTGAGCCGAGATCATACCATTACACTTCAGCCTGGGGGACAAGAGTGAGACTTCTCAAAAAAAAAGAAAAGAAAAGAAAAGAAAATATTCCATGTTAGCAGTCATTCCCCTTCACCCTCCAAGTTCTGGCACACATCAATGTATTATCAGTGTCTATGAATTTGTCTATTCAAGACATCCAATAAAATGGAATCATAAAATATGTATCTGTTTATGCCTGGCTTCATGTAGTTAGAATATGTTTTTAATATTCATTCACGGCATGGCATGAATTAGGACTTTTTATTACTTTTATGACTGGACTCTATTCCATTTTATGGATACAAAACATTTGTTTTCTATTCATTAATAGGTAAGCTTTGAGGCTGTTTTCCCTTTGGACTATTATTAATAATGCCATTATGATCATTCATGTACAAGATTTAGTATAGATATACATTTTTAATTGGTTTGAATGTATATTTAGAACTGGAATTGGTGAGTCATGTGGCAGTTCTATGTTTAACTCTTTGAGGAACATCCAAATTATTTTTGAAGTATCTACACCATTTTACTTTCTCACCAACAATGTGTGAGGATTTCAAATTTTCTGCATTCTTAGCAAAACTTTTTATTATCCATTTATTAAACTTGTTATTACAGCCATCTTAGTAGAGAGCATTATCTCATTATGGATTTGACTTGCATTTCTCTAGTGACTAATAGGTTTTAACACCTTTTCAAGTGGTTATTGGCCATTTGTATATCTTCCTTAAAGAAATGTCTATTCAGATACTTTATCCATTTTTAATTGACTTCTGTTTTTGTTTTTTTTTTTTGAAAGTTTCTTATATATTCTGAATACTAGGCACTTATGACACTTACCAAATATATATTTTACAAATAATTTTATCCATTATGCATGTTTCTTTTTAACTTTCTTGATCAACTCTTTCAAAGCAAAAATAAGCTTTTTAATTTTGATGCATTCCAACTTATCTATTTTGGTGGGGGGAGGGCATTTGTGCCTCAGGTACCATATCTAAGAAACCATTGTATAGTCTGAAGTTATGTAGATTTACACCTATGTTTTATTCTAAGGGTTCTATAATTTTAGGTCATACATCTAGATTTTTGATGATTTTTGAATTATTTTTATATCCAGTGTGGATTAGGATTCCTAATAATTCCTTTTGAATGTGGATACAATTGTCTCAGTAGTATTGGTTGACACAAATATTTTTCCCCATTAGTTTGCCTTGGAGACTGTTGAAAATAAATTGACCATAGTTGTATGGGTTTATTTTTGGACTGTCAATTATAATCTATTGTTATATGTCTATTTTTATGCAACTACTACACTGTTTTTATAGCTGTAGTTTTTTAGGAAGTTTCAAAATCAGGCAGTTTTAAAATTCCATCTTTGTCTCTCCACTTTTTAAAATCTCTGTTCTGTAGATTATTTTTATTTATTTTTAATTGGCAAATAAATTTGTACATATTTATCATGTACAACATAATGTTTTGCAATACGTATACATTTGTGAATGACTAGATTAAATTAACATATGCATTACCTCACATACTTATTCTTTGTGATGAGAACTCTTAAAATCTACTCACTTAGCAAGTTTTGAGAATGCAATACATTGTTACTAACTATAGTAACCAAGTCGTCAATAAATATCTTGCACTCATTCCTCCTATCTAACTGAAACTTTGTTTTATTTGACCATTTTCCCAGCATCTGCCCCAGCCCACAGCCTATGGTAACCACCATTCCACTCTCCCCTTCTATGAGTCCAACTTTTTTTGATTCCTTATATAAATGAGATCATACAGTATTTATCTTTCTGTTCCTGATTTATTTCACTTGGCATAAATTTCTCTAGGTTCATTCATGTTGTCACAAATGACAGAATATCCTTATCTTTTAAGGTAGAATGTATTCTACTGTGTATATATGCCACACTTCCTTTATATGTCTGTTGTTGAACACTTAGGTTGATTCTCTATCAGCCATTGTGAGGAATGCTGAAACTAACAGAGTTCAGAGATCTTTTCATATACTTATTTTATTTCTTTAGATATATACTCGTAAGTGTTGAATGTGCCCCACAGAGTTTATGTGTTGGCGATTTCATCCCCAAAGCAACAGTGTTGAGAGGTGGGAACTTTAAGTGGTGACTAAGTGATGAGGGCTCTCCCTCATGGATGGATTAATATTGTTATTGTAAAAGTGGGTTAGTTATCTTGAGAGTAGGTTTCTGATAAAAGGATGAGTTCAATCTCCTTCTCTCTCTTATGTGCACACTCTCTCACCATATAATGCTTTCCACCATGTTATGACACAGCAAGAAGCTGCTCACCCAATGCAGCCCCTAGATCTTGATATTCCCAGCTTCCAAAACTATGAGATTAATAAATTTCTTTTTATTATAAATCACCCAGTTTTTGTTATAGCAACACAAAATGGAGTAAGACATATACATTGTAGTGGGAATGCTGAATCATATGATACTTTCATTTTTAATTTTTTGAACAACTACCATACTGTTTTCCATATCAGCTTCACCATTTTACATTCCTACCAACAATGTGGGTTCCCATTCCTCCAGATCCTCACCAGCATTTGTTATCTTTCATCCTTTTGATTATAGCTATTATAACATGTATGGGGTGTTAGTTCCTTGTGGCTTAACTTTGCATTTCTCTGATAGTGATGTTGAGCGTTTTTTTTTCATATATTTATTGTCCATTTGTATGTCTTCTTTTCAGAAATATGTATTAAGATCATTTGCTCATTTTTAACAGAGTATTTTTTTCTTTTCTTTCTTTTTTTTTTTTTTTTTTTGAGACAGAGTCTCGCTCTGTCGCCCAGGCTGGAGTGCAGTGGCCGGATCTCAGCTCACTGCAAGCTCCTCCCCCGGGTTCACGCCATTCTCCTGCCTCAGCCTCCCGAGGAGCTGGGACCACAGGCGCCGCCACCTCACCTGGCTATTTTTTGTATTTCTTAGTAGAGACGGGGTTTCACCGTGTTAGCCAGGATGGTCTCGATCTCCTGACCTCTTGATCCGCCCGTCTCGGCCTCCCAAAGTGCTGGGATTACAGGCTTGAGCCACCGCGCCCGGCCCAGAGTATTTTTTTTCTAATGAGTTGTTTAAATCTTCTATTTTGAATATTAACCTTTTTATCAGATATATGGTTTGCAAATATTTTCTACCATTATGTAGGTTGTCCCTTCACTCTGTTGATAGTTTTCTCATTTGTTTGTTTGTTGTTGCTGCTGTGCAGAAGCTTCGTAGTTGGATATAATTCCATTTGTCTATTTTCAGTTTTGTTGCATGACCTTTTGGGAACATCTACAAAAAAATCATTGCCCAGATCAATGTCATGGAACTTTTTCCCTATGCTTTCTTCTAGTAGTTTTATAGTTCCTTGTCCTATATTTAAGTGTTTAATACATTTTGAGCTGCCTTTAATATATGATGTCAGATGAGAGTCTAATTTCATTCTTCTTTATGTGAATATTCAGTTATTCCAGCACTTTTTATTGAAGAGACTCTCCTTAGTGTATTCTTAACACCTTTGTCAAAGATCAATTGCATAAATATATTTCTGGGTTCCTTTTCTGCCAGTACCATACTGTTTTGATTACTAGGACTTTAAAGTGTATTTTGAACTAAGATAATATGGTGCCTCTGGATTAGATTTTTGGTTTAAATTGCTTTGGATATTCAGAGTCTCTTGTGGTTCCATATAAACTGCAGGATTGTCGTATTTTTTCTGTGAAAAATGTCATTGCTATTTTGATACAGATTGCATTGGATCTGTAAATTACTTTAGGTAGTATAGTTATTTTAACAATATTAATTCTTCTGATACATAATCATATCTTTTCAATTATTTATTTATTTTTTTTCTTGAATTTCTCTCATCCATATTTCATAGCTTTCAGTAACAGGCCTTTCATCTTCTTGATTAAATTTAAATTTGATGTATTTTATTTCTATTTTGTAACTAATGTAAATAGGATAAATTTCTTTTCAGATGTATTATTGTTATTGTATAAATACACTACTGATTATTGTATGATGGTTTTGTATCTTACAACTTTATTGAATTTGTTTATTAGTTTTAACAGTTTTGGGGAGGAGTCTTTAAGGTTTTCCATAGATAAGATTATGTTGTCTGCAAACAGGGACAATGTGTCCTTTTCCTTTCCAATTTAGATGTTTTTATATTTTTCTCTTGTTGAATTGCTCTGAATAGGATTCCCAGTACTTTGTTGAATAGAAGTGATGAGATTGGTCACTTTTGTTTTGTTCCTGATAAGAGGAAAAACTTTCACCTTTTCACCAATGAATATGATGTTATCTTTGGGTTTGTCATATATGACCTTTTATGGTTGAGGTATATTTCTTCTATGTCTAATTTGTTAAGTGTTTTATGATAAAAGCATTTTGAATTTTGTCAAATGCCTTGTTTGCATCTATAGAAATATCTTTGGTGTTTGTCCTTTATTCTGTTAATGTGATGTATCACATTTGTTGATTTGCATATGTTGAATCATTCTAGTATCTTAGGGTTAAATCCCACTTGATCATAATCTTTCTAATGTGCTGTTGCATTTGGTTGGCTAATATTTTGTTAAAGAGTTTTTCATTTATGTTCGTCAGGGATATTGACTTGTAATTTTCTTTTCTTATAGTGTCATTGTCTAGTTTTGGTATCAGGATACTGCTGGCCTCATAAACTGAGTTTGAATGTATTGCCTTTTCTTTACTTTTTTTGGGAAGAGTTTGAGAATAATTGGTATTGTTAATAGCTCTTATTTAAATGTTTGGTAAAATTTAGCAGTGAAGCCATCAGATCCTGGGATTTTCTTTGATAGGAGACTTATTATAAGTGATTCACTCTTCTTACACATTGGTCTGTTTAATTTTCTACTTTGTCATAATTCAGTCTTGGTAGATTGTATGTTTATAAAAATGTATTTTTTTTTCTAGGCTGTCCAACTTGTTAGCATGTAATTGTTCATAGTAGTCTCTTATGATTCTTTGCATTTCTGTTGTATCAGTTGCAATTTCTTCTCTTTCATTTTTGATTTATGTATTTGAGTCCTCTCTTTTTTGTTCATCTAGCTAAAGGTTTGTTGATTTTGTTTATCTTTTAAGATCTAATCCTTAGTTTTATTGATCTTTTATATGGGTTTTCTGGTCTCTATTTATTTTTTTTCCTGATCTTTATTATTTCATTCCTTATACTAACTTTGGATTTAGTCTGCTTTTGTTTTTCTAGTAACTTGAGGTGTATCATTACATTGTTTATTTTGATTTTGTTTGTCTTTTAAGATATAATCCTTAGTTTTGTTGATCTTTCATATAGGTTTTCCAGTCTCTATTTATTTTTGTCCTAATCTTTATTATTTCCTTCCTTATACTAACTTAGGACTTAGTCTGCTTTTGCTTTTCTAGTAACTTGAGGTGTATCATTACATTGTTTAAGATTGTTCTTATATTTACATAGGCAATAATTGCTAGAATCTTTTCTTTTAGAACTGCTGTTGCTCCATATTATATGTTTTAGCACACTGTTTATATAGTTTGGAAGTTTTTCCCCTCCAAAGTTCATGTTGAAATGTGATCCGCACTGTTGAATGTGGGGCCTAGTGGGAGGTGGTTGTGCCACGAGGGCAGGTCTCTCATAAATAGTTTTGTCCCCTGTCTGTAGCAATGAGTTTGTTCATGTGAGAGCTGGTTGTTTAAAAGAACATAGCATCTCTCTTGCCTGCTCTCTCACCATGTGGCATGCCTTGTTCCCCTTTTCCATCTGCCATGAGTAAAAGCTTCCTGAGACCTCACTAGAAGCCAAGCAGATGTTGGTGCCATGCTTATACAGTCTGTAGAACCATGAGCCAAACAAACCTCTTTTCTTTATAAATTACCCAGCCTCAAGTATATCTTTGTAGCAGCACAAAGTAGACTAACACAGTTGGGTTTTTATTTATATTTGTCTCATGATACTTTTAAATTTTCTCTTTTAATTTCTTGTTTTATTCATTGGTTGTTCAAGAGCATGTTGTTTATTTTCCATGTACTTATACATTTTTCTAAAATTTATTTTGTTAATATTTTCTAGTTTCATATTATTTTGGTTGGAAAAGATACTTGACATTATTTCAAAATTTTAAATTTGTTAAAACTTGTTTTGTGGGCTAACATATAATCTATCTTAGAGAATGTTCTATCTGTGGTTGAGAAGAGTGTATTCTGCTTCTGTAGAATGGATTGTTTTGTATATGTCTGGTAAGTTCCTTTTGTCTAAATTGTCATTTATAAGTCTGATGTATTCATCTTTCCATTGCTGAAAGTATTGAAATACTGTACTATTATTGATTTACAGTCTATATCTTGCTTCATTTCTTTTTAAAGTTGTTTTATGTATTTATGTGCTCAAATTTTGAGTGCATATATAATTGTTTTATTATTTGAAGAATTGGTCTCTTCATAATTATATAATAACCCTTTTGTATCATTTTACAGTTTTTGACTTAAAGTTTATTTTATCTTATATAAGCATAGCTATCACTGTTCTCTTTTTTCATTTACATGGACTATCTTTTTTCTTCTCTTCACTTTTAGTCTACATGTGTAATTACAGGTTAAGTGAGTTTCTTGTGTGCAGTACATGGTTGAGTCTTGCTTTTTTTTTTTTTTTTTACTCAGCTTCTCTATATCTTTTGATTAGAGAATTTAATTCATTTACATTCAGGGTAATTATTTCTAGGTAAGGACCTACTACTGCCATTTCATTATTTTTTTCTAGTTATTTTGTAGATCATTTGTTCCTTTTTTTCACTCTTGCTGTCTTCCTTTGTGATTAAGTTATTATTTCTAGGACTATAATTTGATAGCTCAATTTTTACCTCTTGTTAGTTTACTATATGTTTCATTTTGTGATTACCATGAGGTTTATATAAAAAATCTTATATTTATAGCAGGCTGTTTCAAGCTAATGACAACTTACCTTTGGTTGCATAAAAATACTCTACACTTTTACTCCACCATCCACGCACATTTTAAGTTTTTGGTGTCACAGCCCGTGTCTTTTTATATTTTGTATTCCTTAACACATTGTGATAGCTATTATTATTTAATAGGTTTGAATCTTTTAACGTTCATGCTACTGTTATATACGATAACACTACCATTACGTTATTAGGATATTCTGAATTAGACTGTTTGCTTGCTTTTACCAGAGCTTTATACTCTCGTATGTTTTTGTGTTACTAATTAGCTTCCTTTTCTTTGAGCTTGAAGAATTTCTTGATACCTGTATCCACAGGAGCCCACCTAATATTTGAGGCCAGTTGTGCCAACCTAACACTAAAACAGGCCTGCAGCCTAGGGCCTCAGGTTCTGACTTGGTGCTTGATTAGCCTGAACTCTGTATATGCAAGGGCCAACCTGAAGTCCGGGTCTGCAGCTGTTGGCCTGATAATGGCTGTGGGCATTAGTCGGGCATTGGGGCTGGTCTGGGGCCTTAGGCCAATAGGCTCAACCTAGCACTGGGGCAGGCTCAGAGAGGAAGTCTGCTGAGTAGACCCTGAGCCTGCTCTCTTGATGTGGTGTTCTCCCTTTTCTTTCAGGAATGGGGCTTCCTGAGTGCCGAACTGTAGTGATAATTTTTGATCTTCCAGGTCTAGCCACCCAGTGGAGCTACTGGGCTTCGGGCTGGTACTGGGGAGTGTTTGCAAAGAGTCCTGTGATGTGATCCATCTTCAGGTCTTGCAGCCATGGATACCAGCACCTGCTCTGGTGGAGGAAGCAGGTGTATGAAGTGGACTCTGTGAGGGTCCTTGGTTGTGTTTTTGTTTAGCGCACTGGTTTTGTGTTGGTTGTCCTCCCACCAGGAGGTGACATTTTCAAGATCACATCAGCTGTTGTCCTATAGGGAGGTTGCAAATTTGCCCTGGGGACATGGTCCTAACCTTTGGTTTGTAAATAATTTCACTTTGTGACAGGCCCAGTAACCCCAAATATCCTAGGGGCCTCACAAAGAGCGAAATTCACCCACTGTATACTGATGTCTTCAGGCACAGATAAATCTTTGACTGGGCTTGAAGCTTTTAAAAAGGTCTAAACTTAGATCCCTTGTGGAAAAGGTTCCAGCAAAGCCAATTGATGCGAGAGACAGAGAGAGAGAGAGAAAGCTTATATGGCAAATAATTATCCTCGCTGAAGTAAAATAAGACTAAAAGTTGTTTTACAAATAACTTGGTACTACTATGACTTTATCCTTAATAAAATAGTGAAATTGAAGAAAGAAAACCTATGTTTCAAAATGAACGATAGTACACCTGTTATTAGATTCCTGCTTTGTCCAGTGTTTTTCAGCTTATTATTTTCTACAATTTAGACTAAATCCTAAAATTTTTCCTGGCTACAAGTCTCCAAAATAATGTTTTCAACATTTCTCCTCCTTTATTTTCCCTTTCCCCCATTTTTCCTAATTCGAAGTCACTAAAACTTGAGACGTTTTTTCGCACAGCCCTGCAAACTGAAGCTAGACAACATGAACTTCAGAAGAAAGTAACTGCAACCTATTTATATATATAATCCGTTTTCTTCTTTTTATTTCAATATATTTAAGGTATGAGTGGTTTTTGGTTACATGAATGAATTCTGTCGTGGTGAATTCTGAGATTTTAGTATGCCCATCATGTGAGCAGTGCACAATGTACTTAATAAGTAGTCTCTTATTTCTCACTCCTGTCCCCTGCCAAAGTCCCCAAAGCCCATTATATTACTCTATATGGCTTTCTGTTCTCACACATTAGCTCCCACTTATAGGTGAAAACATACGGTATTTCATTTTCTATTCCTGAATAACTTCACTTAGAATAAGGACCTCCAGGTCCATTCAAGTTGCTGAAAAAGACATTATTTCTTTTTTTTTTTTTTTTTTTTTGAGGCGGAGTCTTCACTCTGTCGCCCAGGCTGGAGTGCAGTGGCACCATCTCAGCTCACTGCAAGCTCCGCCTCCCGGGTTTACGCCATTCTCCTGCCTCAGCCTCCCGAGTAGCTGGGACTACAGGCGCCCGCCACCGCGCCCGGCTAATTTTTTGTATTTTAGTAGAGACGGGGTTTCACCGTGTTAGCCAGGATGGTCTCGATCTTCTGACCTCGTGATCCGCCCGCCTCGGCCTCCCAAAGTGCAGGGATTACAGGCGTGAGCCACCGCGCCCGGCCAGACATTATTTCATTTAATTTTATGACTGTGTAGTATTTCACAGTGTATATATACCATATTTTTTTTTATCCACTCATTGGTCAATAGGCAGGTTGGTTTCACATCTTTGCAGTTGTGAACTGCAAACATATGTGTTCATGGGACTCTTTCATATAATGACTATTTTTCCTTTTGGTAGATACCCAGCAGTGGGATAGCTGGATCAAATAGTAGATCTACTTTTAGCTCTTTTAAGGAATTTCCATACTGTTTTTCGTGGAGGTTGTACTAATTCACATTTCCACCAGTAGTGTATAAGTGCTCCCTTTTCACCTCATCCATGTCAACATCCATTGTTTCTTGACTTTTTAATAATGGCCATTCTTGCTGAAATAAGGCAGTATCACATTGTGATTTTAATTTGCATTTCCCTGAAAATTAGTGATGTTGAAAATTTCTTCATATGTCTGTTGGCCATTTGTGTATCTTCTTTTGAGGAATGTCTATCATATCATTTGCCCACTTTATAGGATTATTTGTTTTCTTTTATTTCTTGCCAATTTGCTTGAGATTCTTATAGATTCTGGATACTAGTCTTTCATCGGAATCATGGTTTGCAAATATTTTCTCTCATTCTGTTGGTTGTCGGTCTACTCTGTTGATTATTTCTTTTGTTGTGCAGACATGTTTTAGTTTAATTAGGTCTCATTTATTCATTTTTGTTTTTGTTCCATTTGCTTTTTGGGTCTTAGTCATAAATTCTTTGCCTAGGCTAATGTCTAGAAGATTTTCCGATGTTATTTTCTAGAATTTTTATGGCCTCAGGTCTTAGTTGTAAGTTCTTTAGTTGATTTTTGTATAAGGTGAGAGATGGGGATCCAATTTCATACTTCTACATGCGGCTTGCCAATTTTTCCAGCACCATTTATTGAATAGGGTGTTCTGTTCCCAATATATGCTATTGTATGATTTGTCAAAGATCAGTTGGCTATACATATTTGACTTTATTTCTGGGTTCTCTGTTCTGTTGCATTGGTCTAAGTGCCTATTTCTATAGAACTACCATGCTTTTTTTTGTAACTATAGCCTTGCAGTGTAATTTAAAGTCTGGTAATGTGATGCCTTCAGATTTGTTCTTATTACTTAGTATTGCTTTGGCCATTCTGGTTCTTTCCTGATTCCATGTGAATTTTAGGATTGTTTATTCTAGTTCTGAGAAAAATGGTGATGGCATTTTAATGGGAATTCCATTGAAGCTGTAGATTGCTTTGAAACATATGGTTATTTTCACAATATTGATTCTTCCCATCCATGAGCGTGAGACGTGTTTTCATTTGTTTGTGTCATTGGTGATTTTCTTTAGCAGCACTTTGTAGTTTTCTTTGGAGAGATCCTTCATCACATTGTTAAGTATATTTCTAGGTATTTAATTTTTTGCACCTGTTGTAAAAGGTATTGAATTCTTTATTTAATTCTCAGCTTGGTCATTGTTCGTGTGTGCAGTGCTACTAATTTGTGTACATTGATTTCATAACCTGAGACTTTACTGAATTCATTGATCACATCTAAGAATCTTTTGGAGGAATCTTTAGCATTTTCTAGGTGTATGATCATATCATCAGTGAACAGTGATAGTTTAATTTTCTCTGTTCCAGTTTGGATGCTCTTCATTTCTTTATCTTGCCTGATTGTTCTGGTTGGGATTTCCAGTGCTGTGTTGAATATAAGTGGTGAAAGTGGGCATCCTTGTCTTCTTCCATTTCTCAGGGGGAATGCTTTCAACTTTTCCCCATTCAGCATGATGTTGGCTGTAGGTGTGTCATATATAGCTTGTATTATTTTGAAGTAAGTCCTTTATATGCCTAGTTTTTTGAGGGTTTTTATCATAAAAAGATGCTGAATTTTATCGAGTGCTTTTTTTGTATCTATTGAGATAATCATATGGTTTTTGTTTTTAATTCTGTTTATGCTATATAACACATTATTTACTTGCATGTGGTAAACTATCCTCAATCATTATCTATTATTTTTTTGATGTGCTATTGGAATGTTAGCTAGTATTTTGTTGAGGATTTTGCATCTATGTTCACCAGGGATATTGATCTGTAGTTTTCTTTCTTTCTTATGTCCTTTTCTGGTTTTGTAATTAGAGTAACATTGGCTTCATAGAATGATTTAGGGAGGATTTTCTTTTTCTCAATCATTTGAAGTATTTTCAGTAAGATTGGTACAAATTTTTCTTTGAATGTCTGGTGAACCAACTGTGAATCTATCTATTCCTGGGCTTTTCTTTTTTTGTTTCCAATTGTTTTATTACTCATTCTCTCTCGCTGCTTGTTACTGGTCTGTTCATGTTTTCTATTTCTTCTTGATTTAATCTAGGAGAGTTGTATATTTCCAGGGAATTTATCCATTTCCTGTAGTTGTTCTAGTTTGTGCACATAAAGGTGTTCATAGTAGTGTTTAATTATCTTTTATATGTCTGTGGTATTGTTTGTAGTGTCTCCAGTTTTATATCTAATTGAGTTTATTTGGATCTTCTCTCCTCTTTTCTTAGCTAATCTCATAATGGTCTATCAATTTTGTTTATCTTTCAAAAAATAAGCTTTTTGTTTCCTTTATCTTTTCTATTTTTTTTTTCCATTTTATATACTTATTTTTCTCTATTTGTTTTCTTATGCTGGCTTTGGGTTTAGTCTGTTCATGTTTCTCTGGTGCTTTAAGTGTGATATTAGATTGTCAATTTGTTCTCTTTCAGACTTTATGATGTAGGTATTTAATGCTATAAACTTTCCTCTTAGCACTGCTTTAGCTGTATCCCAGATGTTTTTATCACTTATGTCACTATTATCATTCATTTAAAATAGTTTTAAATTTTCATTTTGATTTCATTGTTAACTAATAATTATTCAGGAACAGATTACTTAATTTCCATGTATTTATATGGTTTTAAGGGCTCCTTTTGGAGTTGATTTATCATTTTATTCTACTGTGGTTGTGAAGATACTTGATATAATTTTGATTTTCTTAAATTTATTGAGACTTGTTTTGTAGTCTATTAATGATCTATTTTGGAGAATGTTTCATGTGATGATGAGATGAATGTATATTCTGCAGTTGTTCAGTAGATTGTAAACAGCTGTTAAAACTATTTTGGCCTAAAGTGTAGTTTAAGTACATTGTTTCTTGTTGACTTTCTGTCTCAATTATCTATCTCAGGCTGTCAGTGGAATATTGAAGTCTCGCACTATTAATGTTACTTTCTATCTTATTTCTTAGGTCTGATACTAATTGTTTTCTAAATCATGGAGCTCCAGTAGTAGGTGTACATAAATTTAGGATTAGTCTATTTTTTCTTGGGTTGATTCTTTTATCATTATATAATGATCTTCTTTGTCTTTCTTTTTTTTACTGTTGTTACTTTAATGTCTGCTTTATATATATGTGTATATATGTATATATGTATATATATGTATATACGTGTATATATGTATATGTATATATATGTGTAGGTGTATATATATGTGTGTGTGTGTGTATATATATAAATAGCTCCTCCTGCTCATTTTTTGTTTCCATTTGTGTGGAACATCTTTCTCCATCTTTACCTTAAGTTTATATGAATCCTTATGTGTTAAGTGAGTCTCTTAAAGACAACTGATATTTGATTTATGATATTTTATCCATTCTGCCTTTCTGTATTTGTTTAGTGAAGCATTTAGGCCATTTACATTCAACAGTAATATTGAGAAGTGAGGCACTATTCTCTTCATCATGTTGTTACATAGATACTCTACCCTGTTTTTTAAATTGTGTTATTGATTTATAGGCCCTGTGAGTTTTGTGCTTTCAAGATGTTCTATTTTGGTGCATATCGAGCTTTGTTTTGAGATGTAGATTTACTTTTAACATTTCTTGTAGTGCTGGTTTGGTACTGACAAATTCCTTCAGCACTTGTTTCTCTGAAAATGACTTTATTTCTCCTTCATTTATGAAACTTTGTTTTACCGGATACAAAATTCTTGCCTGACAGTTATTCTTTTTAAGGAGGCTAAAGATAGGATCCCAATCCCTTCCAGCTTGCAAAGTTTCTGCTGAAAAAACTGTTGCTAGTCTGATAGCTTTTCCTTTATAAGTTATCCGATGCTTCTGTCTCATAGACTTTTGACTTTTTTCCATCATGACTTTAGATAGCTTGATGACTATACACCTTGGTGAAAATCTTTTTGCAATGAATTTCCCAGGAGTTTTCTGAGCTTTTTTGTGTTTGAATAACTAAATCTCTAGCAAAGCCAGGAAAGTTTTCCTCAATTATTTACTCAAGTAAGTCTTCCATACTTTTAGCCTTCTCTTTTCCTGTAGGAATACCAATTATCTTTAGGTTTGATTATTCTATATAATCTCATTTTAATGAGACTTTATTTCTTTGGATTCTTATTTCTTTATCTTTGTACAACTGGATTAATTCAAAATCCGTATCTTCAAGCTCTGGAATTCTTTCTTTTACTTGCTCTAGTCTATGAAAAAATTTTCCATTGCATTTTGTAATTCCCTTTGTGTGTATTTCATTTCCAGAAGTACTGAATTTTTTTTTTCTGGATGATATTTATCTCTTTAGAACATTTTTTCATTCAAATCCTGAATGTTTTTTAATCTATTTATGTTGATTTTTATCTTTTTCTGATATATATATATGAGTAGTGTAATAATCAACTTTCTGAATTCTTTATCTTGTATTTCCAAAATTTTATCTTGATTTGGATCCAGTTCTGGGAACCTGGTATAATCTTTTCAGGGTGTTATACAACGCTGTTTTGTCGTATTACCAGTATTACTTCTATGGTTTCTTCTCATTTGGGTAGACTACTTCTTCTAATTGTTCTTGAACTTATTTTTGATTTGACTTTTTTTTTTTTAATTTTATTTTTTCTCCTTTAAGAATATTACTTTAGGGATGGGCACAGTAGCTCATGCCTGTAATCGCAGCACTTTGGGAGGCCAAGGTGGGCAGATCACCAGAGGTCAGGAGTTCGAGACCAGCCTGTCCAACATAGTGAAACCCTATCTCTACTGAAAATACAAAAATTAGCCGGGCATGGTGGTGTGTGCCTGTAATCCCAGCTACTTGGGAGGCTGAGCAAGAGAATAGCTTGAGCCCAGAAGGTGGAGGTTGCAATGAACAGAGATTGCACCATTGCACTCTAGCCTGGGTGACAGAGCAAGACTGTGTCTCAAAAAAAAAAAAAAAAAAAAAGACTGTTACTTTAATATTTATAGTTTGTTATAGCCTAATTTAGATATTGGTGCTTTGAAGCATAAAGACTCTGTATGTGTTTCTTGGTTATAGAGAGTCTGATTTTGCCTCAGTATTTTATTTACTGAGTTGATTGTTCAGGCTTCAAAACAGTAAGGGATGTGTTCCTGAGTAGGAACTGGCCGTGGGTAAATGCAATACGCAGTGGTATCCAGAGGTCCCAGCCTTGATAAAAATGGCGGAGGGAGTTCTCAATTAGATGTAGTAAGGTATTATCAGGGGAAAGGGTGGGAGCCACCTCAGCTCCTCTGCCAGTTTAGCATGAAAGCTATCCACCTCCCAGATTTATTTCTTTCCCGGTATTCAGATGGGCCCTTGTTTTCATCTGAAGGAATATTGATGTTCCAAGTAGAGAAGAATTGTGACCCTGCCCCTCATGCAAACCTGAATTTGCGGGGTGCCCCTCTTGTGGGGAAGCAGTAAAAGAGAAGTGTTCCAGAAAGGCTGTCAATAGGTGTACCCATGCTGAGCTCCTGTGGTAAAGCTCCAGCTGTGTCTGCAGTGGTGGACAATTCAGCAGCACAATTGTCTTTCCCTGCTGAAAGAAATTTCCCACCAGAGGACAGATATGGGACCCAAGGACTGCCATGCAGATAACTTTGTCCCATGGGGTGTTTCCTTGATGTGGTGCTCATCCACTTCTGCCAAGAGTAGGAGTTCCTGAGAGCCAGACTGCAGTTTAGTTTATCTGGTATATGACCTTCCGGGGGCATCCCACCAGAAAAGGGTTGTAAGATACTGGAAGTAGGCCAGCATATAAAACCCTAAGTCTAAGGTCAAATGGGGCACTTACCTTCGAGATGTCCACTTGGTCCTCTTCCAGATGTACTTTACTTTCTTTTCATTCCTGCTCTAAAGCTTTTTAATAAACTTTCACTTCTGCTTTAAAACTTGCCTCAGTCTCTTCTTCTGCCTTATGCCCCTCAGTTGAATTCTTTCTTCTGAGGAGGCAAGAATTGAGGTTGCTGCAAACCCATATAGATTCACTGCTGATAACAGAATAGCATACTTTCAGATTGCTTTAAATAATCAAAGTTGACTTATAGAGCCAATAAAAACCCTTCGGGAAAACTGACTTCATACCTTGTCTACACAGTCCCTGTACAGGGTTTCTGACCTGTGGTAAGTAAAGAGTGTTGCTTTCTGACAGGCGCAGAATAACCCAAATTATCTTGGGACCTCGAAGTGAGGAATTTACCCAATTAATACTGGTATTGCAACCAGATAGGTACTGGCTGGACTTCAAGGCTTTAAAAATGTCTAATCTGAGATTTCTTATGGAATAAAGTTTCAGCAAAGCCAATTTTAAAAAGGAGATTCCATGCCACATAACTATTCTTGCTGACTTTATGCAAATACTCAGGTCAAGTATACTAAAACTAAGACTTTTTTACAAGTAAATTTGTCCTACTATGATTTCTCTTTAGTAAAATGGGAACTGGAGAGAGAAAACGATGTTTCATGAAAAAAAAAAAAAAAAAACTATAGCACACCTGTTATTACATTCTAGTCTTGTCTGCTGTTTATAAGTTTTTTGCTATTTTCTGCAATGTGGAGTCGATTCTGAATTCTTTCTGGGCTACAGGTCCCCACACTGATTCTTTAAACTTTTTCCTTTCTTATTCTGACTCGGACACAATGAAGGTGCTACTACCTCTTTTCTGAGGCGCAGCAAGCTGAAACTTAACTCTTTGCAATATAGGCGAGAGAAAAACATGTCAGATTGCCACCACTATCATCCTCTAAAAAGATGCTTTGAGTCTAACATCTGGATAAACTGTGCCCAACATTAACTTTTTCTTCTGTCTCTGTAGATGTGTGTCTTATTAAAAAATCTGTTTGCCTTCACGACATACAGAGGCCTAGCCCATCTGCAATACCACCTCCTGAAAATGAGAAACAGCTGTTTGGTTAAACTAATGTAGTCCCAGGACTAAGACACTGACTAATAAGATATGAGGCAGTGTATTTAAATTTGCTCAATCTGCCTTTTTTTAGCAACCTATAGTGCACTCTTCATTTGAGTGCCGTACTAGAACTGTGGCTAAGAATATTAATGTCTTTGTAATACACCCCTGAGTACATGCAGATAGCTGCAAAGCAGTGGTTTCACTTCTATTTCCCTGGGCTGACACCTCCAACTATGCCCCCCACACCAGCAGTAAGAAGCCAGAGTGGTTCATCACCCACTTTCTATCTCTATAGCTAACACCTTAAGAATAAGACGTATTGATGCTAAAGAAGGGGACTGAAACTGCCTTTGCCAGAGTTCTATCTGTGAGAAAAATATAACAGTAAACTAAGCTAACTCAACCTCTACCTTGCCTTTTCCTTAATTATTCTTGAACTACCCGGGCAAGCTAATTTTGGAAGGCCTTTAGGTTACAGTTTAAATGATAATAGGCCTTGCCCCAAACTCAACTGCTTTTGTAAAGCTAATGGCAATCAGGCTCAGGGGAGGAGAGGAACCTGAGTCTTACTAAGGTGCAGACACAGATTGTTATCCATTATTCCAGAGGTTATAGGATATACAACTTCCCCAATTACTCCTGCAAGTAATGTTACTATTGTAGATTGGCCATTTGAGATATCTTTCCAGGTTTTTTTTGCATGTCTGACACCCATGCCTCCACCTGGACCACAACCCACACCCTCTCCCCGCCCCCTCCCATGGCCCCACCCAGAAGCAATTTAGCCCACAAGAAGACAGCTTTGACCCCCTGTCAGTTCGTCTCTGCTTCAGCCAACCAGCAGCAAGCACCTGTTACCTAGCCACCCCCACCCCTCCCTTCAAACTTCCTTTGAAAACCCTTTAACCTACTAGCTTTGGACTAGATGATTTGAGTGCAAACGCCATAGCCCACATAGTGTGGCAGGCTTCACGACTATTACACTCTTCCTCTACTACAATGCTGTGGTCTTTCTTTATGCAGTGGGTGGGAAGAACCCCTAGGGTATTTACAAAATGTGAAAGGAAAATTAAAACTTGGGACTCCAATTCATTGTGCCAAAAGGTAAAAATAATAATAATAATAATAAGGTGAAAGCTGAGTGATACAAGAAACTGTCTTTTTTTTTTTTTTGGTTCCTAAGCAGATAGCTACAGAAAAAATGTTAAATATCTTCGCAGGTAGCTACTTTATGTTCAATCTTACCTTTTTTTTTTTTTTGAGACGGAGTCTCGCTCTGTCGCCCAGGCTGGAGTGCAGTGGCTCGATCTCAGCTCACTACAAGCTCCGCCTCCCAGGTTTACGCCATTCTCCTGCCTCAGCCTCCCGAGTAGCTGGGACTACAGGCGCCCACCACTTCGCCCGGCTAGTTTTTTTTTTTTTTTTTTTTTTTTTGTATTTTTTAGTAGAGACGGGGTTTCACCAGGTTAGCCAGGATGGTCTCGATCTCCTGACCTGGTGATCCGCCCGTCTCGGCCTCCCAAAGTGCTGGGATTACAGGTTTGAGCCACCGCGCCCGGCCTCCACCTTATGTAAAGTGTTGAGTCAGGAGTTTTTCTGCCAATGGGTTCATGGTCTTGCTAACTTTGAATAATGAAGCTGCGGACCTTTGTGTGAGCGCCTTAGAGCTCAAAAAGAGTCCACGGACCAGGAGAGTGAGAGCAGAGCAGTTTATGTAACAAAGCGAAAGTAAAGCTTGCACGTGGTGGAAGGGGACCCGGAAGGGTTACCGTTGCTGGCTTGGGTGGCTAGGGCTTATATCCCTGTGTTACTCCCTCCCATTTCTTTCTTTTTGTCCATTGAGAGTGGTTCTTTTTTCAATCGTCCCTTGGAGGGGTTAATTTTGAATCCTTCACTCAATTGGTTAAGAACTCAAAACCCTGAGTCACAGGGGTCTTTTTCGAAAGTCCCTGAACCAGCCCAGGAAGTCCCACCAACTCCACCCCTCAGTGCCAATCTACTGAGCCAGAGATGAATACATAATTGACTATTCCCCTACCTGCTTATTTTGCCTTATAACATGTAGATTACCATACCCTCCTTTTTTTTAAAGTTTAAAAAAAAAAAAAAAAAAAAAAACCCAGTCAAATTTTTCAAAGCCCTCCAAAATCATCTTTGGAGAAAAACAGATCATTTCTGTGATTCTATGTTTTTTTTCTTCTGGACATGTCCTGAAACTTGACAAAATAAATCTTTAAATTGGATTGAGACCTGTCTCTGTTACCTTTTGGTTTACAATGGAACTTATTGAGCCACATCTATTGTATAGATGTGGCTTTCCAAAGGAATTGCTGGAAACCGAAGCTAAGGTACCAGCAGGGCCTCACTGAAGCCCCACCAAGTTTGAGCTTCTCCTCTGGTGGAACTGGTAAGTCCTCCTAAGCCCCGGACCCCCCCTTTGGCTAACGGTCCTTGATTTATTCTGAGCTGGTTTTCTCCTAGGAAGTTGTTGTTTAAGAATCCTAACTCTAGTTCAGAGATGCATTCTAAAGGGACTTCTCTATTGCTTTTTCTCCTAAAATTTATCTTAACTCAGGTTGTCTGTGCCTATTTGCATGAGGAACTAAATTGTTTTAATAGATAAATGAGAAACTGACTTTTTCAGCTCTGAAGAGAAAGGGCGCTTGCTCCTCCCAGCCAAAAGGCACCCCTGGGTGACTGTGGGCCTCATAGGACTGTCTGGGGGGGTTGATCCCCGTGATGTGCAGTGGCCCTGCAGGAAAATCCTCAACAAAAATTAATTTAAAAAATGGCTCGTCCGGGAAATGCATATGAGGTCTAACGTCTAATGACCCAGCGTTTTTCCCCATATGTTTTTGTTTTGTTTTGTTCTGTTTTGTTTTGTTTTAGAGATAGAGTTTTGCTCTTGTTGCTCAGGCTGGAGTAGAATGGTGCGATCTTGGCTCACTGCAACCTCTGCCTCCTGGGTTCAAGAGATTCTCCTGCCTCAGTCTCCCAAGTAGCTGGGATTACAGGCACTCACCACCACACCCAGCTGATTTTTTTTTTTTTTTTTTTTTTTGTATTTTTAGTAGAGACGGGGTTTCGCCATGTTGGCCAGGTTGGTCTTGAACTTGCGACCTCAGGTGATCCACCCACTTCTGCCTCCCAAAGTGCTGGCATTACAGGCGTGAGCCACCGCACCCAGCCTTTTTTTTTTTTTCTAAAGCAAATTAATACAGGACATAACTTTCACATGGACAGGACTTGTCCTTTCAAGATCATGGCCCAAAGGAGTCATAAACATATGTTGGTGGATCAGAATCAAAACTGAAGGGTGGAATGGCAAATCACTCTTAGTAAATATCTCTTTATGCAATTATTACTAAATTATCTCCCTCTCTTTCCCCTCTTGTCCTTTAATTCAAATCCTATTTCAACAACCCTGCTTTATCTAGTTTTAATTTTTCTTCAACACAATTATATGCCTAACCAATCTTTTGAAATTTCTTTGTTCTCATTTTTTACCAAATAGGCACTTATTCTGCAATTATCGTTTGTTGTGGTTTATTCTGTTCTGTCTTTGTTTACTCTGACTAAACAGATGTGATATTTCCATTATGAGTATACTACAGAAACATCAACAGTTAAACATAGGTTTTCCTCTGCAAAAGCCTTGGAATACGCTGGTTACAACTAGTATGTTTGGACACAATATCATTTAAAAGCTATTAATGTTACTGGTGGCAAATCCATGTGGGTCTGCAGTAACCTCAATTCTTGCCTCCTCAGAAGAAAGAATTCAACCAAGAAGACATAAGGCAGAAGGAGAGAGCAAGGTAAGATTTAGGGCAAGAATGAAAGTTTATTAAAAAGCTTTAGAGCAGGAACAAAAGGGAGAAAGGTACACTTAGAAGAGGGCCAAGGGAGTGACTTGCAAGACAAGTGTACTGTTTGACCTTTTGACTTGTGGTTTTACATGTTGGCATACTTCCGAGGTCTTGCATCCCTTCTTGCCAGACTCACCCCTTCTTCCTTGTACAGCACATGGAAGCTTTTTAAATAACATTGATGAATGTTTAAAAATATATAAATTGCTAGTGCTACAAATTGTTCATACACAGTGTAGAATAGCAATTTAACAACCTTAAATATGATATTTTATAATATTTGTGAGTTAACGATACTGTTAAAGATGTCAACAATAATGTTTCATCTGTATATTAAGTGAAGTTTTAGACAACTCAGAAATAAAGATGCTATTTGAAGTTATTTTTTGTAATAGCTTAATTGTGATATAATTCACGTGACATGTAATTTACCCACCTAAAGTGTTACTCACTTTTGTTTAATGTTTTTAGTAAACAGTTTGATCTCTGTGTCCACAGGTTCTACATCCTCAATTTAACAAACCCCAGATTGAAAATATTTTTAAATAAAAATAAATAATAACTATATGACAATTAAAATAGTACAAATAAAAACAACACAGTATAACAACTATTACATGGTATTTATAATAGGTATTTTAAATAATCTAGAGATAATTTGAAGTATATGGGAGCATGTGTGTTATTTGCAAATATTATGCCATTTTATATAAAGGGCATAGGCATTTGAGATTTTTATATTTTCAGGGGTCCTGGAACCAATGCACCCATGGGTACCAAGGGACAACTGTATTCACAGAGTTTTGCAACCATCAGCACAATCACTTTGATAACATTTTCCACATCCCCAAAAGATATTCTATCCTCTCTAGCAGTTATTCCACATTTCCTCCTATCCCCCCAGCCCTAGGAAACCACTTGGCTAATTTTTATCTCTATGGTTTGCTTGCACTGTATATCACATATAAATCAAACCATGAAATATGTTATTGTGTTCATACTTTCATTTTCAGATTCTTCATTGCCAGTGTTTGGAAATACATTTAAAATTTGTGTGTAGATCTTGTGCCCTGCTTCCTTGATGACTTAATGTATTAGATTACAAGATTTATTAGCATTTAATTAATTCTTAGTATTTTCTATGTACAAGATGATGTCATCCACAAGTAGAGATAGGTTTATGTTTTTCTTTCCAAGATATTTATTTATTTATTTATTTATTTATTTATTTATTTATTTCCTAATCTCCCTGGCTAAGAACTCCAATAAGGTTTTTTAAAGAAGTGTCAAGAGTGGACATTCTTGGCCTGGGGTGGTGGCTCACGCCTGTAATCCCAGCAGTTTGGGAGGCCAAGGCCCATGGATCACCTGAGGTCAGGAGTTCAAGACTAGCCTGGCCAGCATGGTGAAACGCCGTCTCTACTAAAAATGCAAAAATCAGCCAGGTGTGGTGGCACGCGCCTGTAATCCCAGCTGCTAGTGTGGGCTGAGGCAGGAGAATTGCTTGAACCCAGGAGGCGGAGGTTGCAGTGAGCCGAGATTGTGCCACTGCACTCCAGCCTGGGCAACAGCACGAGACTCCATCTAATAAATAAATAAATAAATAAATAAATAAATAAATAAAGTGGACATTCTTATCTTGTCTTATTTTGTCCCTCATCTCAGTGGGATAGCATTAGGACTTTGACCACTAAATGTGATGTTAGCTGAGAGATTTGTAGATGCTTTTTATCAGATTGAGAATGTTTTCTTCTATTTCAACTTCATTGAGTGTTTTTTTTTTTTTTTCATGAAAGGGTGTTGGATTTTTTCAAATGCTTTATTTCATCTATTGAGATTATTGTGTAGTTCATATCCTTTACTCTAATGATAAGGTATGTTGGTATATTAGATTAATTGTTTTCACATATTGAAATATCTTTGCAATCCTGAGATAAATCCCACTTGTCACTGGTGTGTAATCCATTTTATATGTTGATGGATTCATTTTGCTAGTTTTTCTCTTGAGGTCTTTTGCATGTGTAATTCATAATATATAGTGGTTTGTAGCTTTCTATTTTCTGGCATCATGGTAAAAGTGGCCTCACTGAATGAGTTGGGAAATGTTTAAACTTTTCTATATTTTAGGAGAGTTTTTGAGTATTGATATTAATTTTTCTTTAAACATTTATTAGAAATCCCCAGTGAGCCACCTGGGGCAGGGCTTTTTTTTTTTTTTTTCTCTATTTTAGTGAAATATTTATTTAGATTTTCTGTTTCTTCTTTGTTAAGTTTTGGAATTAGTATCTTTCTATTGTAGCTAGTTGTGTATTTTACCTTCAATATCTAGTTCATTGGCATATAACGCTCATAATATTCCCTTATAACCCTTCAATACTGCTTTTACCTCTTCACATCATTTGTAATGATTTTGGCAAATATATTTCTGTATGTCAGAGGCCTAACAACACAATTATATATATACTATTTTAAAAAATTACTTGCCAAATCATTTAAAAGAATAAACAAAGAAGAAGTATATATTTATTATGTCTTGTCTAACTACATAATTGCCTTTATCTATATTCGTGTATGTGTGTGTATGTGTGTGTGTGTGTGTGTGTGTGTGTGTGTGTAACTGAAATATTGTCTGGAGAAATTATCAGCCTGAAGACCTTCCTTTATTATTTCTTCTATGGTACCTCTTCTAGCAAAAAGTTCTATTAGGTTTTTTTTTTTTTTCTATTTTAGGAATATTTTTATTTCTATTTAATGTTGTAAGACTAGTACTGCTGATTGTAGAATTATTGGTTGATTGTATTCTTTTTCTTTCAGTAATTTGAATATGTCTTCTCGATGCCCTGTGGGCTGCTTCATTTCTAAAATGAAGTGTCAGTTTCCTTAAGATTGTTTTATAAGTGACAAGTCATTTTTCTCTTCTTTCAAAATTTTGTCTTTTGACTAGTCTGTTAGCATTTTTATCATAATATAGCTAGGTGTGAATCTCTTTCTGTTTATTCTACATAGATTCTGTTGAGCTTCTTGGATGTATAGATCAACTTTTTTCAACAAATTAAGGAAGTATTTAGCCCTTATTTTTTTAACGTCTATTTTTGCTCCTTTCTCTGCTCTCTTTCTACCAGTCTCGTTTTACCAATGTTAGGACCCTTAATTGTGTCTCCATTTTTCTGAGGCTTTGTTAATTTTTCTTCATTAATTTTCTTTCTGCTTCTCAGATAGCTTAATTTCTGTCAGCTTGTGTTAATGTTCATATATTCTTTATTTGTAGTTACCCTGAGGATTACAAACAATATTCTAAAATTATGGCACTCTATTTTGAAATGATGCCAAATTAACTCAAAATGCATACAGTCTACTCCTAAACAGCTCTGTCCTATTTTTATGTCGCTAATGTTACAAATACATCTTTATGCATCATGTATTCATTATCATATATTTATATTTATGTCTATGTCTACCTTTATTTACAAATAAAGTAGAATTTCAAACCAAAATTACAGTAATACTGCTTTTTATATTTGCCAGTGTATATATATTACCAGAGATCTTTATAGCTTCATATGGCTACAAGTTACTGTCTAGAGTATTTTTATTTCCAACCTGAAAGTCTCTTTTGAGCATTTCTTAAGGACCACTTCTAATGACAGGCCTGTTTCCTTATGTTTTTCTGTGTATAAGTTAAACTTTCCTGTTTCTCTGCATGCCTCACAGTTTTTTTGAAAACTGAACATTTTAGATAGCACTTTGTGGCAATGCTGGATAACTGATTTCCCAAAAGCTGTTGTAGTTTATTTTTTAATTGATTGGCGTACTAATTTATTGAGGTATGTTGTCTCCACATAGAACATAAAGCCCTTAATATTGTTCCTAAGAAAGCTCAGCCTTGGTGTGTGACCACAGTCACCCACGGAATGGCAATGGCTTCATCAGGATTCTCTCTGACTGTCTCTTTCATTGATTATACACAGATGGTAGGCTGCACTTATTATGCACTGATTGCTCCATTGTTTTTAATAACACCCTAGGGGATAAATTATTTCACAGTTTGACACAATTAAATTTTGACTCCTTTGCAGAGATAATTTTTGTTTTGTTTTGTTTTGTTTGTTTTTCTTTTGAGACAGAGTTTCTCACTTGTTGCCGAGGCTGGAATGCAATGGCGCAATCTCGGCTCACTGCCACCTCAGCCTCCTGGGTTCAAGCGATTCTCCTGCCTCAGCCTCTCGAGTAGCTGGGATTATAGGCACCTGCCACCATGCCTGGCTAATTTTTTGTATTTTTAGTAGAAACAGGGTTTCACCATGTTGGCCAGGCTGGTCTCGAACTCCTGTCCTCAAGTGATCTGCCAGCTTTGGCCTCCCAAAGTGCTGGGATTACAAGTGCGAGCCACCACACCTGGCCTGTAGAGATAATTTTTGAGATCAGTGTTTGATGATTGTTCTGATGCCAAAGGAGCTCTTTTTAGCTATCTCCTTTGGTGATTCTTCCCTTGAGGGGCAAAACCTTGGTGTTTCTCTTCTCCCTCCGCTATGTGTTGGCAGAAGCAAAATTCTAAGCTAGTGCTTCATGTGTTGACCTGGAATTTCATTTTCCCCTGGAATTTCCTATGTAGCTGAAAGGGGCAAAAAATGCTGAGTTCTGCTCCCTCGTGGAAGATATCATAACACTCAACTGGTAAATGGAGGGAGAAGGGGCCTTTGTCCTTAGCTGCACCTTCCTGGAGTGTGGCTTCCATCACAATGGGCTAGGAGCAGGAGGGAGGGTATAGGTCATAGTTCAAATGCAACAAACTCTCACTGCTGTTACTGAGTTTTAGTATTTTTTTGAGTAATACTAAAAGTTTTAAAATAATGTAAAGGTTTTAAAAATAATTTTTACCAGTTATGCTTGTTTTCTCGGGAAATGGGTTCGCTGTGTTTTGCCATTCCAAAAGTGAAACTTTAATTTTTTGGAATTCTTAAATTTATTTCGATTCTCATAGATTTGGTCTTGATACATATTTCCTCCTAAATTCTAAGTGTGACATAATTTTAATGAAAAAAACAGACATGTTTTCAGTATGTATATTTTTAATTTTCAAACGATCTCACATTTACAGAAAATTGCAGGTATAGTATAAATACTTTATTTCCAAACAAATCAATAAGTCACTAACACATTATAGCCCTTTTAGTTTTCTCTGTGTTAAAAATAAATTCCCCAACAAAACCAAAATGCAATCATCAAAATCAAGAAATTAACATGGATGCTTCACTACCATTTAATCCTCAAACTACAATCAAATTTCAACAAGTGTCTCAATAATGGGTTTTTGTTTGTTTGTTTGTTTTGTTTTGTTTTTTTCTTAATCACAAAAGGTACCATTTTGGAAGCTCATGTTGTATTTGTTTCTCATGTCAGTTTAGACTCTTTGAACTGGGAAGATTCATTTTGTGTTTCTTTTACTTTTATGCCTGTGACATTATGAAAAAATGTAGGTAGTTATTTTGTACAGTGCTACTCAGTTTGGTTTTTTTGTTAGACTCAATGTCATGTATCTTTGGCAGTTGGATTACTTTTCTATTGCTGCATAACACATTAATACAAGCAATGGCTTAAAATAATGTACATTTATTTTCTTATAATTTCCACGCTTTCATATTTTAGGCAAGGCTTACCTGCTCAGTGTCTCACCAGATTGAAATAGAGGTGTCAGTTAGGGCTATATTTTAAGCTCAGAGTTCTCTTCCAATTGCACTGGTTGTTGGCTGAACATATTTCCTTGCTGCTGTTAACCTGAACTCTTCAATTCCCAAAGGCCGCCTTTCATAACTTGCCCATGACTCTTTCCATAATATGGTTTTCCAAGGTTATTAGAAAAGCACCTACTGTAGCTTTGAGTCTCATCCCTAGACCCTTTTTTAAAAGTGTATTAGTTTGCTAGGGCTGCCATAGCAAAATATCACAGACTAATATGCTTAATACAAATTTATTTCTCATGGTCTTGGAAGCTAAAAGTCCAATAGGAGTTGTCAAGATTGGTTTCTTCTGATGCTTCTCTCCTTGGCTTACAGATGGCTGCCTTCTCACTGTTTCATCAAATGGTCTTTTCTCTGTGCACAAATGAATCACTGGCGTCTTTCTGTATGTCTTAATCCCTTTTCTTATAAGGGTACCAATCAGGTTGGACTAGGGCCCAATTTTAATGACCTCATTTATCTTAATTACCTTTTAAAAGTCCCTATTACTAAATACAGCCACATTCTGAGGTACTGGGGTTTCATACTTCAATATATGAATTCTGATGGGAAACAATTCAGCCCGTAATACAAGGTCACCTAACTGGGTCAAACCCGCAAAGAATAACCTGACTTTTATTACCTTAAAGCCAATGGATTTGTGACTTTAATTATACCTATAACATTTCTTCACCTTGTTATGTGATATAATCTAAATGTATTCAGGGGGGTGATATGCTATCATATATACAGGTTCTGCCCACAGTCGGGGAGGTATTGTAAAGGGGAGTGATTCATCGCGGGTCATGGTAGAATTCTGACTACCCTAGCAAAAATAGCCCCAGTGTAATGCTGCATTGTTCTCAATGGATGCGCGGTTGTATAAACATTGAAAACCATGGGTAATGCCTGCAATACCTCCAATTACATTCCAACAAAACAGATTTCATCTCGTTTTCTCTTTTCCCTTATTTGCAAGTCTTGTCTCAGGAAAGTGAGAAACCTAACCCCCATTACCCTTAATATATACTTGATTAATCCCCTGGTATGTAACTGTTTTCTCGGTACTACCACCACCTCTTCCTCTACACTGATACCTTTCTTACCCCTCTCAGGCTCCAACATCCTATATTCAGCTGCTTGCTTACTCGTTGGTGTGGATGCTCTTCTTACACTACTCTGGATCCGACACCAAGTGCCAGACCACCCATTTACATTCTAACTCTGGACACTGGCATCGTAACTCTGCTTGAATTCTGACTTCCTCTGCTTCATGCACTCTTCCCGTATCTACCAGCACACATACACAGACACTTTTCTTACCCTGCTATATTAAATTTTGAAATAATACAATAATTTAATTCATTATATTTCAAAATAATCATAAATGTGGCCAGTTTTCTTTTTCCAGCCACACATATTTTTTCTGGTTAAATATATTTTTTTTATTCATCTGACCTCCTACATGTGTAACAAAGTAGTATAAATAGTGGATGCTGTGAATAGATGTTTGTGTATATACTGACATTATTTCATTTCTGTGGGGAAACCCCATGGCGTAGTTGGGAAAAACAAAACAAAACAAAACAAAAAAAAACCATGAACTTTTTGATAGACTGTATTTCAAATACCAACTCTACCACATTGAACAGTGGGAGCTGTTGATATAAGGGTAACTTCTGTGTCCATTCTCTCCAGGGCATGAACTCTTTATTAATTCTGTCCAAGAATATAGTTTTGGTGATTGAGAAACTAAAAAGCTTTTTTATTTGTTTCTCATACATTATAAAGCAGTGTTTTTAACCTAATTTAACCTATTTTGGAATTGTGAAAACCTAATAAAAGACATAGGCCCTTTTTCCCTCCAAATAATGCCTATCCACAAACACATGCTTATGCATACACACACAAACATACTTACACACACACACACACACACACACACACACACAGAGAGAGAGAGAGTTTTGCAGTTAGCAGAAAATTTAAAGGTTTTCAATTCCTCTAGTTTGAGAATCCTTGACTTACAGTTAACTGACTTACTGCTGCATCAAGGTAAAATTAGGATATGCCAAACCAATGCAAGCCATATATATATTTATATACATGTAGAATAAATTCCTGCACACTAATTGCCTGTGTATCTCAATAGCACATAACAGATGCCTTTTTCCCAAATTTTTGGAATTTAAAAAGTAACAATTCTCTTCTTGATGTTTTACTTGATATATTTCAGATATTACCTGTTGATAACTGAGAGAATATTCTTAACAAATTTTGCAGATAGAGCTAAATAAACCAACTAGTTTACTCAAAATTATATAAAATGGTCTATACAACCATTAATAAAAGCAGTTGATCTTGTCAGTATCTAGATAATTCATATATGTATCGTATATATAATATATTTTATTTTATATAACTGATATATATAATATTTACATTTTACTTAATTGTGGACTTTTTATGGATAGTGTGAAAACTAGTGTGTCCCCAGTTTTATCCCAATTTTGTAGACTTTGGTGAATTTTCCCCTTTTGTACGAAAAGGACATTTTATTCCTGAAATAAAGTCCCATATTTTATCCATTTCCTGTAACCAAGTATACCTGAAAATATTTGGAGAATTCTTATGTATCCCAAACATCCACCTTTTAGATCAACTAGCCAGCTTGCTGGAAACTATATTATTTCCTTCCCTGTAGATTCAAGACATTGACGTTTGCTTGTTTTGGTCAGCATGCATTCATTCTTCCTAATTCTTCGTAGTAATATCCTGGGTTTCAGTAGTTATGCATCCCTATCCAACATAGCTAATGCATTTGAAAGACAGTAGACCCACCTGAGCTTTAGAAGAGGAATCAAACTAATCAGAAAATTTCATTCACTTGTCTCAGTGATTTGTTTGGGGCTACAAAAGTTGCAATTTTAAATATGGCAGGTAGGGAAGGTTTTACTGATAATGTGACATTTGGGCAAGTATTTGAAGAAGGTGAGACAACTAGTCCTTGTAAGTATCTTGGAAAAGAGTGTTGCCTTTGGCACTCCCAAACCCCTTTACTCTACATTTTATTTTTTGTATGTCACTTATGATCTTCTATCATGCTATATAATTTACTCATTGATGATATTCTTTATCATACAATCTTCATTCAAGTATAGAAGCATGATGAAAGCACAGATCTTTGTTTATTTACTTATCTACTTCCAGCATTTAGAACAGTGTTTCACACATAATAGTGTTCAAAAATATAAGTTACATTAAGTCAGTAAGCAATTAAAAATTTACTACCAGCCGTAGTAGCTCCTAGTGTTCATTGACCCTGTCACTTCAACAGATATTCTCATATAAACAGCCTCTTGCTTAGTTCCCCAGCTGGATTATATGTTGCAGAGGCCCTAGGGATGCTTTCCACTATTTCTTATGTGTCTGTATGAAAGGTTCCAATTCGTGCTGTGGTTTTGACAAAAGAAATGAACCAGTTTTTCCCCACACCTCCTTTCAATATTTTCGGAATTTACTCAGGTAGAAACAGACAAACAACGAATTCTCAGTATATCAACCTTATTCATTATTTGGCAAAACGCCCATTATGGAGTATGATTTTCATTTGCATAATATGAAACTCATTAAAGCATCATGTGTTTGTGTGTGTGTCTATACATGAATTTTCCCAAAATAAAAAGGATTCTCATCAAAAGAAGGATCAGAAAGCTAGCAGTAATTTTAAAAGCATGGATGTCTCCTCGTCTAAGCTTCACAGTTTGCGTATCTCGGACAATACTATTATACTACCTTTTAGAATACTCTACTAAGAATAAATTACATGAAAAATATTTTTTGGAATACATTATTTGTCAAAGTGTAATGCACACCTATGAATGAATGTACACATACATATGCATATTCACAAACACACACATGCTTATATTTAACAACTTTTATTATAAAAAACTGTCATATTAGTTTTCTACTGTTGCCCATATCAAGTCACTACTAATTTAGCAGCTTAAAGCATTGCAATTTTATCTGACAGTTCCATAGGTCAGAAGTCCAGGTAAAGTGTATCCCAGTTGGATCCTCTGCTTAGAGTTTCACAGACCAAAATCCTGGTGTCAGCTAGAATGTACTCCTTTTTTGAAGCTCTAAGGAATAATTTGCTTCCAAGAGCATTCCTTTTTTTCTTCTTACAGATTTTAGTTCCCTGCAGCTATGGGGCTGAAGTCCCTGTTTCTTTTCTGATGCGTGCTGGGAGCCTATCTTAAGGCCACCTATATTCTTCATCATGCAGATTCCTCCATAATCAAACCAGTAACGTTGGATTCTTGATCATGCTTTGAAACTCTCTAGTTATCTGATTTTAAGGGTTCATTTTGGCCCATTCACATAATCCAGCATTATCTTCTCATTTTAAGGTCTCTAAATAATAACTTAAATTATATCTACTAAGTTTGTTTTTCCATATAACTTAATACATTCACAGACTCCAGGAATTAGTCCATGATCATCTTTTGGGGCACGCTCTGCTTAACACACTTCCCAAACCCAATTTCAGAGTCCCTGCCTTAAATTTTCACCTCTTACCCTGGTACACTAACCTCTGGTACCTGAGAAGAAGAAGAAACATTCCATTCCAATAATCAAAGATTTCGTATATCTTAAATGCTATTGGAGTCCAAATGAACAGTACTTATTCTTGGATTTTTTGCAGAATTGTTATAGCATGTTAATCAAAAGCAACTGTGCTTTGAGCCTTCATAGTAGCCCTTCTCCCGTATTAGCTGTTGAAATAAAACTGAACCAAGTTTACCATTACGCATACACAATCTAAAGTTTTAGTTAAAGAAAAATAACTGTGATTCAGTTAAAGAAAAACAACATGACCTTGAGCTGTGAATTTGCATTACTAATAATCTCTAAAGTTTGATTCATAAGATTAAAGTACAATTTTTACAAATTTATTTAAAATGACTATATTTGTTGTTAGGTGAGGTGAAACTGTAAAAGTTTTTCATGATTGTGGTAAGTAGTCGTTAATTTTCATCCTAGATTTTAGACTTCCATATTTTAATTTTTTTCTAGATATTTTCTAATGAGTTCAACTGCCTGAATCCCCTGAAAAAACAAAGAAACAAACAAACAACAACAACAACAAAACGGTAATTCAGAAGTTCTATAAACATATTAAGTACTCTTTCAAAATATTAAATTCCTGGTAAATAAATATCATTCTAACTTTACTTTTACTATATTTCTAAACCTTGAAACATTCTTTACTAAGATATAATACTATTATATGTTGCTTAGAACTTTCAGTTCTAACTAAGATGAAGTAATAGAGATTGGATTTTCTCTCCCAACCAAAACTACTATAAAATTACACAAAATATATCAAACAACAATTTTCAGTCATTGGACATCAGTAGCAGAAAGCGATATAACTAAGAAATGTGGCAAAACTGAGGCATTTCCTAAGATTGGTTGATTTACTGACTGAAGAAAGCCTTATATCACAGAGCAAGGAGGTGAAATTCAGAGAAACTAGTGGTCTCTGTAAATTGTGGAGAGACAATTAGTATTTGAGGAAGAAAACAAACTAGAGTTTGCAGAACAGAGGTCCAGTAATGAGATAGCTATAGTGGAGGAGAGTTCTGGATATCTACAGAGGGCCCCTTGAGTATGCATACAAAGAAATTCCCAGAGTCCAATTCTGTGAAGAAAGTCATTGGTAGCTTGATGGGGATGGCTTTGAATCTACAAATTACCTTGGGCAGTATGGCCATTTTCATGATATTGATTCTTCCTGTCCATGAGCAGAGAATGTTCTTCCATTTGTTTGTGTCCTCTTTCATTTCGTTGAGCAGTGGTTTGTAGTTTTCCTTGAAGAGATCCTTTACATCCCTTGTAAGTTGGATTTCTAGGTATTTTATTCTCTTTAAAGCAATTGTGAATGGGAGTTCACTCATGTTTTGGCTCTCTGTTTGTCTGTTATTGGTGTATAGGAATGCTTGTGATTTTTGCACATTGATTTTGTATCCTGAGACTTTGCTGTAAGTTGCTTATCAGCTTCAGGAAATTTTGGGCTGAGACGAAGGGGTTTTCTAAATATACACTCATGTCATCTGCAAACAGGGACAATTTGACTTCTCCTTTTCCTAATTGAGACCCGTTATTTCTTTCTCTTGCCTGATTGCCCTGGCCAGAACTTTCAACACTATGTTGAATAGGAGTGCTGAGAGAGGGCATCCCTGCCTTGTTCCAGTTTTCAAAGGGAATGCTTCCAGTTTTTGCCCATACAATATGATATTGGCTGTGGGTTTGTCATAAATAACTCTTATTATTTTGAGATACGTCCCATCAATACCTAGTTTATTGAGAGTTTTTAGCATGAAGGGCTGTTGAATTTTATCAAAGGCCTTTTCTGCATCTATTGAGATACTCGTGTGGTTTTTGCTTAGGTTCTGTTTATATGCTGGATTACGTGTATTGATTTGCGTGTGCTGAACCAGCCTTGCATCCCAGGGATGAAGCCCACTTGATCATGATGGATAAGCTTTTTGATGTGGTGCTGGATTCAATTTGCCAGTATTTTATTGAGGATTTTTGCATCGATGTTCATCAGGGATATTGGTCTAAAATTCTCTTTTTTGTTGTCGTGTCTCTGCCAGACTTTGGTATCAGGATGATGCTGACCTCATAAAATGAGGTAGGGAGGATTCCCTCTTTTTCTATTGACTGGAATAGTTTTAGAAGTAATGGTACCAGCTCTTCCTTTTACCTCTGGTAGAATTTGGCTGTGAATCCGTCTGGTCCTGGACTTTTTTTGATTGGTAGGCTATTAATTATTGCCTCAATTTCAGAGCCTGTTATTGGTCTATTCAGGGATTCGACTTCTTTCTGCTTTAGTCTTGGGAGGGTGTATATGTCCAGAAATTTATCCATTTCTTCTAGGTTTTCTAGTTTATTTACATAGAGGTGTTTATAGTATTCTCTGATGGTAGTTTGTATTTCTGTGGGGTCGGTGGTGATATCCCCTTTATCATTTTTTATTGTGTCTATTTGATTCTTCTCTCACTTCTCCTTTATTAGTCTTGCTAGCAGTCTATCAATTTCCTTGATCTTTTCAAAAAACCAACTCCTGGATTCATTGATTTTTTGAAGGGTTTTTTGTGTCTCTATTTCCTTCAATTCTACTCTGATCTTAGTTATTTCTTGCCTTCTGCTAGCTTTTGAACATGTTTGCTCTTGCTTCTCTAGTTCTTTTAATTGTGATGTTGTGGTGTCAATTTTAGATCTTTCCAGCTTTCTCTTGTGGGCATTTAGTGCTGTATATTTTACTGTACATGCTGCTTTAAATGTGTCCCAGAGATTCTGGTATGTTGTGTCTTTGTTCTCATTGGTTTCAAAGAACATCTTTATTTTTGCCTTCATTTCGTTATGTACTCAGTAGTCATTCAGGAGCAGGTTGTTCAGTTTCCATGTAATTGAGCAGTTTTGAATGAGTTTCTTAATCCTGAGTTCTAGTTTGATTGCACTGTGATCTGAGAGACAGTTTGTTATAATTTCTGTTCTTTTACATTTGCTGAGGAGTGCTTTACATCCAACTATGTGATCAATTTTGAAATAAGTGTGATGTGGTGCTGAGAAGAATGTATATTCTGTTAATTTGGGACAGAGAGTTCTACAGATATCTATTAGGGCCGCTTGGTGCAGAGCTGAGTTCAACTCCTGGATATCTTTGTTAACTTTATGTCTCGTTGATCTGTCTAATGTTGAAGTTCATATGGAACCAAAAAAGAGCCTGCAATGCCAAGACAATCCTAAGCCAAAAGAACAAAGCTGGAGGCATCACGTTACCTAGCTTCAAACTATACTACAAGGCTACCATAACCGAAACAGCATGGCACTGGTACCAAAATAGAAATATAGACCAATGGAACAGAACAGAGCCCTCAGAAATACTACCACACATCTACAACCCTCTGATCTTTGACAAACCTGATGAAAACAAGAAATGGGGGAAGGATTCCCTATTTAATAAATGATGCTGGGAAAACTGGCAAGCCATATGTAGAAAGCTGAAACTGGATCCCTTTCTTACACCTTATACAAAAATTAATTCAACATGTATTAACGACCTAAATGTTAGACCTAAAACCATAAGAACCATAGAAGAAAACTAGGCAATACCATTCAGGATATGGGCATGGGCATGGACTTCATGACTTAAACACTGGAAGCAATGGCAATAAAAGCCAAAATTGACAAATGGGATCTAATTAAACTAAAGAGCTTCTGCACAGCAAAAGAAACTACCATCAGAGTGAACAGAAAACCTACAGAATGGGAGAAAATTTTTACAATCTACCCATCTGACAAAGGGCTAATATGCAGAATCTACAAAGAACTTAAATAAATTTACAAGAAGAAAGTCAAACAACCCCATGAAAAAGTGGGCAAAGGATATGAACAAACACTTCTCAAAAGAAGACATTTATGCAGCCAACAGACACACGAAAAAATGCTCATCATCACTGGCCATCAGAGAAATGCAAATCAAAACCACAATGAGATACCATCTCACACCAGTTAGAATGGCAATCATTAAAAAGTCAGGAAACAACAGGTGCTGGAAAGGATGTGGAGAAATAGGAACACTTTTACACTGTTGGTGGGACTGTAAACTAGTTCAACCATTGTGGAAGACAGTGTGACGATTCCTCAAGGATCTAGATCTAGAAATACGATTTGATCCAGCCATCCCATTACTGGGTATGTATCCAAAGGATTATAGATTATGCTGCTGTAAAGACATATGCACACATGTGTTTATTTTGGCACTATTCACAATAACAAAGACTTGGAACCAACTCAAATGTCCATCAATGATAGAATGGATTAAGAAAATGTTGCACATATACACCATGGAATACTGTGCAGCCATAAAGAAGGATGAGTTCATGTTCTTTGTAGGGACATGGATGCAGCTGGAAGCCATCATTCTGAGCAAACTATTGCAAGAACAGAAAACCAAACACCGCATGTTCTCTGTCATAGGTGGGAATTGAACAATGAGATCACCTGGACACAGGAAGGGGAACATCACACACTGGGGCCTATTGTGGGGAGAGGGTAGCGGGGAGGGACAGCATTAGGAGATATACTTAATGTAAATGACAAGTTAATGGGTCCAGCACACCATGACACATGTATACATATGTAACAAACCTGCACGTTGTGCACATGTACCCTAGAACTTAAAATATAATAATAATAAAAAAGAAATTCCCAGAGTCTAGGCCAGCAATCACATAGAACTATTAGAAAAATTTTGAGAACCCACACAAGGTCAGGAATACTTCCTCTTTTACATAGCTAGTTATTAAAAACCCACACTATTCACATGTCATTAAGTAGAGTATTCATAAAGGGTTTTGACCCTGTAGTGGGTAAATCTAGCCCTGCATTAAATGTCACTTTCATTTTTCCTAGTAAACTGAAAAGGAAGACCCCAATGTAACAAACTGTTTTTTAAAGAAACTTAATTGCATCACAGAACAAAACTTGAGGATATTCATAGGTATGTAAAAATATCTAGCACCTACAAATGTAAAAGTCACAATGTTCAATATCCAATAAAAAATTTTAAGGTATGCAAATAATCAAATATAAACCATAATAATGAGAAATAGCAAATCAATTGAAATTTACCCAGAATAGATTCAGTAATAGAATTATAAATCAGGCCATTAAAATAGTTATAATAAGTATGTTTCATATTTTTAAGAAAGTGTAATGAAAATTAAGTATGTTAATAAACAGAATTAAAAACCAAATGAGCAATTCAATAAATGCAGCAAGAATATTTGATAAAATCTAGCATCCATTTATGATAAAAGACCCTCAACAAACTAGGCAAAGGGACTATCTCAAATTATTGAAGTCCATATATGGCAAACCCACAGCCAACTTCATACTGAATGGGGAAAAGTTGAAAGCATTACCCTTGATAATTGCAAAAAGACAAGGATGCCCACTTTTACCACTTCTATTCATCGTAATACTGGAAGTCCTAGCCAAAGCAATCAGGCAAAAGGAAGAAATAAAGGGCATCCAAATTGGAAAAGAGGAAGTCAAACTATCACTGTTCACTGATATGATCATATACTTAGAAAAAGAGGAAGTCAAACTGTCACTGTTCACTGATTATATGATCATATACCTAGAAAACTCTAAAGAGTCATCTAAAAGACTCTTAGATCTGATAAATGAATTCAGTAAAGTTTCAATTTACAAAATCAATGTGCACAAATTAGTGGCATTAATAGACACTAATAATGATCAAACTCAGAATCAAATCGAGAACTTAATTCCTTTTACAAAAACTGAAAAAAATTAAATACCTAGAAATAAACTTAACCAAGGAGACGAAGGACTGCTAAAGGAAATAACGGATGACACAAACAAGTGGAAACACATCCGTGGATTGGAAGAATCACTATTGTGAAAATAACCACGCTGCCCAAGGGAATATACAGATTCAATGCAATTCCCATTAAAACACCAACAACATTTCTCAGAGAATTCAAAAAACAATCATAAAATTCATATAAAACCAAAAAAGTAGTTTGAATAACTAAAGACTTGTTCTTAAGCCATAGCAAAAAGAACAAATCTGGAGGCATTGAATTACCAAACTTCAAGTTGTAACACAAGGCAATAGTTATCTAGACAGCATGGTATTGATATAAAAGTAGGTACATAGACCAATGGAACAGAATAGAGTATTCAGAAATAGTTACAAATATGTACAGCCAACTACGTAACCTTTGATAAAGCATACAAAAACATAAATTGGTGAAAGGACATCCTATTTAATAAATGTTGCTGGGAAAACTGGCAAGCCACATATAGAAGAATGAAACTGGATCCTCAGCTCTCATCTTATGCAAAAATTAACTCAAGATGGATTGAAGACTTAAATGTAAGACCTGAAATCATAAGAATTTTAGAAGATAACATTGGAAAAACTCTTCTGGACCTTGGCCTAGGCAAAGAATTCGTGACTAAAACCCCATTATCATGTCTAAGATCCCAAAAGTAAATGCAACAAAAACAAAAATAAACAAATGGGACACGCCTAAATTAAAAAACTTCTGCACAAGAAAAGAAATAATTAGCTGAGTAAACAACCAATGGAATGGGAGGAAACATTTGCACACTATAAATCCATCAAACGACTGGTGTCCAGAATCTACAAAGAACTCCAACAAATCAGCAAGAAAAAATCTAAATCATTCCATCAGAAAGTTGGCAAATGATATGAACATATTTCTCAAAAGAAGATACACAAATGGCCAACAGACATGAAATAAATACTCAACATCACTAATCATCAGGGCAATGCAAATTAAAACCACAATGAAATACCATCTTACCTCTGCAAGAATGGCCATAATAAAAAATGGCCATAAAAAAAAAATAGATGTTGGCATGGATGTGGTTAAAAGGAAATACTTAAACACTGCTAGTGGGGACGTTTGAATGTATTTCAGTACAGCCTCTATGGTAAGCAGTATGGAGATTACTCAAAGAACTAAAAGTAGATCTGCCATTCAATCCAGCAATCCCACTCCTGGGTAACTACCAAAAGGAAAATAAGTCATTATGTGAAAAAGACACATGCACATGTATGCTTATTACAGCCCAATTCACAATTGCAAAGATATAGAACCAACCTAAATGCCTGTTGACAAGAGTGGATAAAGAAAACGTGTTATGGTCTGGGCACGGTGGCTGATGCCTGTAATTCAACACTTTGGGAGGCTGAGGCAGGCAGACCATGAGGTCAAGAAATCGAGACCATCCTGGCCAACATGGTAAAACCCTGTCTCTACTAAAAATACAAAAATTAGCTGAGCTTGGTGGCATGCGCCTGTAGTCCCAGCTACTTGGGAGGCTGAGGCAGGAGAATTGCCTGAACCAGGGAGGCAGAGCTTGCAGTGAGCAGAGATCATGCCACTGCACTCCAGCCTGGTGACAGAGCGAAATTCCATCTCAAAAAAAAAAAAAAAAAAAAAAAAAAAAAAGAAGAGAAGAGAAGAGAAAAGAAAAGAGAAAAGAAAAGGTGGTATGTATACACCATGGACTACTACTCAGTCATAAAATAATGTCTTTTGCAGCTACTTGAATGGAGCTGGAGGCCATTATTTTAAGTGAAGTAACTCAGGAATGGAAAATCAAATACCATATGTTCGCACTTATAAGTGGGAGTTAAGCTGTAAGTATGCAAAGGCATACAAGAGGGAAGGTAGGAGGGAGGTGTGGAATAAAAAGCTACATATTGGGTACAATGTACACTACTTGGTTGATGGGTGACTAAAATCTCAGCATTCACCACTATATAATGCATCCATGTAGCCGAAAACCACTTGTATCCCAAAGGTATTGAAAACAAACAAACAAACAAACAAACAAAAAAACACTGAAAAAAAGAGGTCCTGAGTTACCCGCTAAGATTTGGAAGATTTCCTTTTCTTGCAAATGAAAAATTGATGGAGGCCCAATTAGGTAAAATGGTTTGTGCAGAATTATAGAACTAGTTGGCAGCCATCACCTGAGCCCAGGTTTTGCCTCTGCTTGTCACAGGTTAAGCAGTGGACAAGTTAAGATTTATAGAAAGGGAGCCTCTAAGATAAGAGTGAAAAATACAGTGGTATACATTATCATCAGCCATAGCCATTCCCAAAGTTATTCTTTTATAAGCTAATGCATCTCACCAGCTGACAGGGTAGATGAAACAGGTTGAGTATAGTTCAAAATGCATTATTTCTTCAGAAAAAATAATAAAGTTACTCTAAAACTCAGGCTTTTACACATGTAACCCCCAAAGTAAGCTTCACTCTATATACACTTTATGTAAGAAAAATAATATATTTTGGGCCAGGCGTGGTGGCTCATGCCTGTAATTCCAGCACTTTGGGAGGCTGCAGCGGGTGGATCACTTGAGGTCAGGAGTTTGAGACCAGCCTGGACATGTGAAACCCCATCTCTACTAAAAAAATGCAAAAATGAGCCAGGCATGGTGGCGGGTTCATATAATTCCAGCTACTCAGGAGGCTGAGGCAGGAGAATCATTTGAACCCGGGAGGCAGAGGTTGTAATGAGCCAAGATCACACCACTCTACTCCACTCTGGGCAACAGAGTGAGACTCCTTCTCAAAAAAATAAATAAATAAATAAATAATAATAATATATTTCATTAAACCCCAGTGTATGCATTATTCTGAAAAATTTCACTCTGCTGCTATCATAATGCTCATTTGTTAAATTTTAAGTTAAATGATGGAAAGCAAACAGCAATTTTGAAAGGGGAAATCAAATTCCACCAAATACCGAAAGTCTGGTCCCATCTGCTCTAGGATGTAATGACGAAGTGTAAACATAGAATGCATCTTAAGCCCTCCTCTAGTGGCTTTGAACAAAAGTGCACAGGACACAAAGATGATGTGACAAAATATATTACATATCTTGTGATGTACACCAGCTGAACTGTTTTATTTTAATGTATTTTAATGTTATTTTATGACTATAAAAGTATTGGGAACTTGTGGAAGAAAATTGGAAAACATAAAAAATTAAGATAATCCATAAATATAAAATTAAATAAAAAAACCAAAAACATTAAGTATGTTAAGCAGAAATGGAGAAGATATTTTAGAAGTCTCAAATAAAATTCTACAAAGGAAAACTACAGTGTCTGAGATTAAATATACACTCAATGAGATTAATGCCAGATTAGACATTGTAGTAAAAATGATTAGTAAGAAAACCTGGGCAGTACCATTCAGGACATAGGCATGGGCAAAGACTTCATGACTAAAACACTGAAAACAATGGCAACAAAAGCCAAAATTGACAAATGGGATCTAATTAAACCCAAGAGCTTCTGCACAACAAAAGAAACTATCATCAGAATGAACAGGCAACCTACAATATGGGAGAAAATTTTTGCAATCTATCCATCTGACAAAGGGCTAATATCCAGAATCTACAAAAACTTAAACAACTTTACAAGGGAAAAAAACAAAAAGTAGGATATGAACAGATACTTCTCAAAAGAAGGCATTTATTGCAGCCAACAGACACTTGAAAAATGCTCATCATCACTAATAATTAGAGAAATGCAAATCAAAACCACAGTGAGATACCATCTCATACCAGTTAGAATGGCAATCATTAAAAAGTCAGGAAACAACAGATGCTGGAGAAGATGTGGAGAAATAGGAATGCTTTTACACTGTTGGTGGGAGTGTAAATTAGTTCAACCATTGTGGAAGACAGTGTGGCAATTCCTCAAGGATCTAGAACTAGAAATATCATTGGACCTAGGAATCCCATTACTGGGTATATACCCAAAGGATTATAAATCATTCTACTGTAAAGACACATGCAAGCATATGTTTATTGTGGCACTGTTCACAATAGCAAAGACTCGGAAACAACCCAAATACCCATCAATGATAGACTGGATAAAGAAAATATGGCACATAAACACTATGGAATACTATGCAGCCATAAAAAAGGATGAGTTTATGTCCTTTGCAGGACATGGGTGAAGCTGGAAACCATCATCCTCAGCAAACTAACACAAGAACAGAAAACCAAACACTGCATGTTCTCACTCATAAGTGGGAGTTGAACAATGAGAACACATGGACACAGGGAAAGAAACATCACACACCAGGGCCTATCGGGGCTGGGGTGCAAGGGGAGGGGTATCATTAGGAGAAATACCTAATGTCGATGACAGATTGATGGGTGTAGCAAACCACCATGGCACGTATATACCTATGTAACAAACCTGCACATTCTGCGCATGTATCCCAGAACTTAAAGTATAATAATAATACAAAAATGATTGGGAAATAACAGCAGAAACAACCTGCATTGAAGCACTCAGAGAAAGAATACTTATTTTGGGAAGTATGTAAGCATCAGTGAATGCTAGGACAATTTCAAGCAGGACAACTTCAAGTTGAACAATTTCAAGCAGTCTCTTATACATGAAATTAGAATATCTGGGAATAGAGACAGAAAAATATTTAAATAATAATGGTCAGTATTATTCCAGTTTTAAGGAAAACTAGAATTCTCTGGATCCAAGATGTTAAACAAACCCCAAGCACAAAACACTTAAAAAATGACCAGATCGTATCTTAATAAAATTGTTGAAAACCATATTCAAGAAAAAAATTTTCAAATAGCCAGAGGAAAAACGACATGTTATATACAGAGGAAGAAAGATAATGATTCCAACACTTCCTTGACAAAAAAAAAGTAAATTAGCAAAAAGGGTAACAATAACTTTAAAGCACTAAAATTTGAAAAAGGCTATCTATCTAGAATTCTACACTCAATAAAAACATCTTTTGCAAACTGAGACCAGAGAGGATTCTGGGAAAATGATAGACTAAGAAGCAACAGAAATCTGTCTCTTCACCTATACAACAATTGCACTGACAGAATCTGTCTGGTGTAACTATTTTGTAATGCCAGTTTATTGAAAGCTTCTACAGTAAGACTTGGACAGTAAATTGTGGTTAATTTTGGACAATTGTACTTCTTAGAAAAGTAGCAGCTACTCATCCCCCATCCATAGGCCCAGGTGTGCACATGTTCCTGGACCAACCTATACATTGCTTTCAGGCTGACAAAAAGGACACCATCCTCCAAATATTGAGGGATCTGTACTTTGATTGCTGATTGATCCTTTTGGTCACAGAAGTACAGACAAAGAGGTTGGTGGCCATTTTTGGTGTACCTTGACCCTTATTTGCAAGCCCCTCTGTTTCCTGCTAAAGTAACTTTCAGATTATTTAAGGATTGCTATAAAGAAATACCTGAGTCTGGGCAAGTCATAAAGAAAAGAGGATTAATTGGTTCATGGTTCTGCAGGCTATATAGGAAGCGTAGCCCGAGAATCTGCTCAACTTCTCGGGAAGCTTCAGGGAGCTTTTACTCACGGCAGAGAGCAAATCAGGAGCAGGCACATCAAATGGTGAAAGCAGGGGAGGGGAGGTACCACACACTTTTGAATAGCTAGATCTCATGAACAGTCACTCACTTCTGTGAGGACAGCACCAAGCCATGAAGGACCCACCCCCATGACCCAAGCACCTTCCCCAGGAACCATCTCCAACATTGGTGATCACATTTCAACATGAGATTCAGGCAGGGACAAATATCCAAACTATATGAAACTGCATATACAGGGAAAACTAGAAAATGACCACACATGCCCAGACATGTGTGAGAACATGCTATGTTTGGTTTTCTGTTCCTGTGTTAGTTTGCTGAGGATGATGGTTTCCAGCTTCATCCATGTTTCTGCAAAGGACATGAGCCCATTCTTCTTTATGGCTGCATAGTATTCCATGGTGTATATGTACCACGTTTTCTTTGTCCAGTCTATCATTGATGGGCATTTGGGTTGGTTCCATGTCTTTGCTATTGCAAATAGTGCTGCAATAAACAAACGTGTGCATGTATATTTATAGTAGAATAATTTATAATCCTTTGGGTACATGCCCAGAATGGGATTGCTTGGTCAAATGATATTTCTGGTTCTAGATCCTTGAGGGATCACCACACTGTCTTGCATGAGGTTGAACTAATTTACATTCCCACTAACAGTGTAGAAGCATTGCTATTGCTCCACAGCCTCACCAGCATCTATTGTTTCCTGACTTTTTAATAATCACCATTCTAACTGGAGTGAGATGGTATCACATTGTGGTTTTGATTTGCATTTCTCTAATGATTAGTGATGATGGAGCTTTTTTTCATACGTCTGTTGGTTGCATAAATGTATTCTTTAGAGAAGTGTCTGTTAATATCCCTTGACCACTTATTGATTGGGGTTGTTTTTTTCTTATAAATTTGTTTAAGTTCCTTATATATTCTGGTTATTAGAGCTTTGTCAAATGGGTAGATTGTAAAAATTTTCTCCCATTCTGTAGGTTGCCTGTTCACACTGATGCTACTTTCATTTGCTGTGCAGATCTTTAGTTTAATTATATGCCATTTGACAATTTTAGCTTTTGTTGACATTGTTTTTGGTACTTTTGTCATTAAGTCTTTGTCCATCCCTGTCTCCTTAATGTTATTGTCTAGGTCTTCTTCTAGAGTTTTATGGTTTGGGGCTTTACATTTAAGTCTTTAATCCATGTTGAGTTAATTTTTGTATAAGTGCAAAGAAGGGGTCCAATTTTTCGTTTTCTGCACATGGTTAGCTGGTTTTCCCAGCATCATTTATTAAATATGGAATCTTTTCCCCATTGTTTGCTTTTGTCAGGTTTGTCGAAGATCAGATGGTTGTAGATGTGCGGTGTTATTTCTGAGGTTTCTGTTCTGTTCTATTGGTTGATATGTCTGTTTTGGTACCAGTACTATGTCGTTTTGGTTACTTTAGCCTTGTAGTATAGTTTGAAGTCAGGCAGCATGATGCCTCCACTTTTGTTCTTTTTACTTAGGATCGTCTTGGCTATATGGGCTCTTTTCGTGGTTCCATATGAAATTCAAAGTAGTTTTTTTCTAATTCTGCAAAGAAAGTCAATGGTAGTTTAATGAGAAGTGCATTGAATCTATAAATTACGTTGGGCAGTATGGCCATTTTCATGATATTGATTCCTCCTATTTATGAGCATGGAATGTTTTTCCATTTGTTTATGTCTTCTCTTATTTCTTTGAGCAGTGATTTGTAGTTCTCCTTGAAGAAGTCCTTTACATCCCTTTTAAGCTGTATTCCTAGGTATTTTATTATTTTTGTAGCAATTGTGAATGGGAGTTTATTCATGATTTGGCTCTCTGCCTGTCTACGGTTGGTGTATAGGAATGTTTGCGATGTTTGCCCGTTGATTTTGTAACTTGAGACTGCTGAAGTTGCTTATGAGCTTAAGGAGTTTTGGGGCCAAGATGATGGGGTTTTCCAAATATACAGTTATGTCATCTGAAAACAGACACAATTTGACTCCCTCTCTTCTTATTTCAATACCCTTTACTTCTTTCTCTTGCTGGACTGCCCTGGCCAGAACTTCCAATACTATGTTGAATAGGACTGGTGAGAGAGGGCATCCTTGTCTTGTTCTGGTTTTCAAAGGGAATGTTTCCAGCTTTTGCCCATTCAGTATGATACTGGCAATGGGTTTGTCATAAATAGCTCTTATTATTTTGAGATATATTTCATCAATACCGAGTACATTAAGAGTTTTTAACTTGAAGGATGTTGAATTTTATCAAAGGTTTTTTCTGCATCTATTGAGATAATCATGTGGTTTTGTCATTGATTCTGTTTATGTAATTGGTTACATTTATTGATTTGCATATGCTGACCCAGCCTTGCACCCCAAGAATGAAGCTGACTTGATCGTGTTGGATAAGCTTTTTACTGTGCTGCTGGATTCGGTTTGCCACTATTTTATTGAGGATTTTTGTATCGATATTAATCAAGGATATAGGCCTACATTTTTCTTTTTTGTTGTTTTGTGTCTCTGCCAGGTTTTGGTATCAGAATGATGCTGGCCTCATAGAATGAGTTAGAGAGAAGTCCCTCCTTTTTGATTGTTTGGAATAGTTTCTGAAGAAATGGTACCAGCTCCTCTTTGTACCTCTGGTAGAATTTGACTGTGAATCCATCTGGTCCTATGCTTTTCTCAGTTGGTAGGTTTTTAATTACTGCCTCAATCTCAGGGTTTGTTATTGGTTTATTCAGGGATTTGACTTCTTTCTGCTTTAGTCTTGGGAGGGTATATGTGTCCAGGAATTTATCCGTTTCTTTTAGATTTTCTAGTTCATTTGTAGAGAGTTGTTTATAGTATTCTCAGATGGTAGTTTGTATTTCTGTGGGATCAGTGGTGATTTCCCCTTTACCATTTTTTATTGTGTCTATTTTATTCTTCTCTCTTTTCTTCTTTATTAGACTAGCTAGTGGTCTATCCATTTTGTTAACTTTTTCAAAAACCAGCTCCTGTATTCATTGGTATTTTGAAAGGTTTTTTGTGTCTCTATCTCCTTCAGTTCTGCTCTTATCTTAGTTATTTCTTGTCTTCTGCTATCTTTTTTATTTGTTTCCTCTTACATCTCTAGTTCTTGAATTGTGGTATTAGGGTGTTGATTGAGATTTTCCAGCTTTTTGATGTGGGCATTTAGTGCTATAAATTTCCCTCTTAACACTGCTTTAGCTGTGACCCAAAGATTCTGGTAAGTTGTCTCTGCTCTCCTTGGCTTCAAATAACTTCTTGATTTCTGCCTTAATTTTGTTATTTACCCAAGAGTTGTTCAGGAGCAGGTTGTTCAACTTTCATATAGTTGTATGGTTTTGAGTGAGTTTCTTAATCCTGCTTTCTAATTTAATTGCACTGTGATCTGAGAGACTTTGTTATTATTTCATTTCTTTTGCATTTGCTGAGGAGTGTTTTACTTCCAATTATGTGGTCAATTTCAGAATAAGTATCATGTGACACTGAGAAGAATGTATATTCTGTTGTTTTGGGGTGAAGAGTTCTGTAGATGTGTATCAGGTTCACTTGATCCTGAGCTGAGTTCAAGTCCTGAATATCCTTATTCATTTTCTGTCTCACTTATCTGTCTAACATTGACAGTGGGGTGTTAAAGTCTCCCACTGTTTTGCCTGGGAGTGTAAGTCTCTTTGTAGGTCTCTAAGAACTTGCTTTATGAATCCAGGTACTCCTGTATTGGGTGCATATATATTTAGTATAGTTAGGTCTTCTTGTTGCATTGATCCCTTTACCGTTATGTAATGCCCTTCTTCGTCTTCTTTGATCTTTGGTGGTTTAAAGTCTGTTTTATCAGAGACTAGAATTGCAACCCTTGCTTTTTTTGCTTTCAGTTTGCTTAGTGAATGTTCCTCCATCCTTTTATTTTGAGCTTATGTGTGTCTTTGCAGGTGAGATGGGTCTCCTGAGTAAAGTACACTAATAGGTCTTGACTGTTCATCTAATTTGCTAGTCTGTGTCTTTTAATTGGGACAGTCAGCCCATTTACATTTAAAGTTAATATTGTTATGTGTGAATTTGATCTTAGCATCATGTTGCTAGCTGGTTATTTTGTTTTATCCTGTTTCAGCTTTGCAAGTAGCTGCAATTACAGGCACCCATCACCACGCCCAGCTAATTTTTGTATTTTTAGTAGAGATGGGGTTTCACCATGTTGCCCAGGCTGGTCTCGAACTCCTGGCCTCAGGTGATCTGCTCACCTCGGCGTCCCAAAGTGCTGGGATTACAGGTGTGAGCCACCATGCCAGACCCACAATTATCTCTTTTTATAAGGACTCTCTGGTCAGATTGGATTAGGACCCACTAAAATGACCTCATTAACTTAATCACCTCTTTAAAGACACTACCTCCAAATAAAATCACATTCCTAGGTACTGGGAGTTAGGACTTTATCATATGAGTTTTCGGGGAACACGATTCAGTCCATAACACTCCCTATTATAGCTGCTGTAATTAGCGTACTTAGCACCTTCAGAACTCAGTGAGATTATTGAGAATAAATGTGTACTACTCCAAGACCAACCAAGTAGTAGCCCTGACTACAGCTGTGTATTTAACATTGTACCATTGTTAAAGGAAACTAATAAATCCTCAGGTACATGGTATGTGGCCGTTGATTTGGCAAATATGTTCGTTCTTTTCCCAAACAATTAAACACAGAGATTAGAGACGGTTTGTATGCACATATAACAGTAAATGTTGTTTGTTATATTTTTTACCTCAGGGTTATTTTAACTCTCCTATTCGCTGCAATAACGTAGTCTGGAAAGATCTGAAATTCCTGGATATCCAGGAAATGTCACGCTGATCCATTACATTAATAACATCATGCACATTGTACAGAATGATCAACAGGTGGCTAATACACTACGAGATGCTTTGATACGTCACTTGCATTCCAGAGGGTGGAAGATAAGTGTTACTGCAATTCAGAGATTAGACATCTCCATGACATTTTTAGGGGTCAAGTGACCGGAGACATCTTAAAATATGCCTACTTAAATACAAGATAATTTACTAAGTCTTGCATCCCTTAGCACAAACAAGGAATCACAGTGTCTGGTAGGCAGATTTGGGTTCTGGAAGTAACAAACTCCACTCTTAGAAATATTTCTATGGCCTATATATTTTGTGCCGTGAAAAACATACAACTTTGAGTAGAGCCTCATGAGAGAAAGGGTTATATTTTAGCTCCAGGCTTTGGTTAAAGCAGCCTTGCAACTTAGGTTATAAGATCTGTCAGATCCTAAAGTATCACAGGTGTAAACGGTCTTTAAAAATTTCATGTGGAGCTTACGGTGAACTCTGGGGGAAAAAAATCACAAAACATTCTGAAGCAAAGTTATGTCATATGCACAGAGAATTATACCTTTTGAAAAACTTGCCTTGGTGTGTTACTGCACTTTGGTAGACAAAGAACACTTTACCATGGGCACCAATATGCCCATGCATCTGTTTTGAACTGAGGCAAAGAGTGGTATCTCTAGCCAAATTTCTATATAAAATCAGAAGAAGGATAATCTTCATATGTCATTTGTGTGTGTGCGTGTGTGTCTGTTGGTCTATTCGAAAAAGTTGAAACTATTATGTGCCAAAAGGTAAATGGTAAATATTTCTAGAAATGGTATTGAGATTATGGTGGTTTTTTCTTTGATATTAATTCGATTCATTTCTGTTTTATTGCATTTTCTAACATATCTGAAATAAACATGTATTATATGTGCAATCAAGAAATGATGAAAACTTTGAAAAAGCCATACTTTGTGAATAAATACTAACTGGTAAGTTAATACTTGATAAATGCAAAATTCTCAGCAAAAAAAAAACACAGATTTTCTCTGTTTCAAATCAAAAGCCTAATTGATCCATGCTCTCTTCCAGTTGATACTTTCTTGAAATAACAGAATTATTCTGTTATTTTTTGTTGCGCTAAGAGGAAAACATATTCTGACTCTCCTTAAAATACCATCAATCTTATGTACATTTTGAAATTGTATGTATGTGTGCCTGTAAGTAGTTTTAACTTGATCATACTTATGAAGGCTTCCTATTAGTTACACATTGGTTTGCAGATACAGATATGAAGCTTTTAGAATTAAGACCCAAAATAAAAATGACTTACTATACTGTTATAATAAATATATTTAAGCAATTTGTATGCAGTTAATCTTGATGGCCTTATATAACATTATTTTATATAATTTATTTAAATTCAAATGATGAATTCATATTTTGAAAAGATAATATGGTTAGTATATCATTGGTTAAATAAGTAGAAAGAATTAATGCTTAATATTAATTAAATCTGACAATTTTTTAAAAGCCCTAATCCTCTTTTTTTTTTTTTTTTGAGACAGAGTCTTGCTCTTGTCACCCAGGCTAGAATGCAGTGGTGTGATCTCAGCTAAGTGCAACCTCCACCTCCCTGGTTCAAGCAATTCTCGTGCCTCAGCCTCCAGAGCAGCTGGGATTATAGGCGCCTGCCTCCATACCCAGCTAATTTTTGTATTTTTAGTAGACACGGGGTTTCACCATATTGGCCAGGCTGATCTCAAACTCTTGACCTCAGGTGATCTGCCTGCTTCAGCCTCCCAAAGTGCTGAGATTACAGGCTTGGCACCTAGCCTCCTAATCTTATCCTTTATAAAATGAAAATCACCTTATTTTTTTCATCAAAATTGTGTGATCATTGTGATTTTGTGCATTTTAATCTGTTAATATTGATCTAATATTAATTAGGTAACAATTATTTTAATTAGAATATTTGAATGTCAGAGACATTATTTGATGGCAGCCAATAATAATTATTATTGCTATTAAAGTTTTGGTTATTTTCCACTCATATATTTTAAACTGACCCGCTTTGCTGCCCTATTAAGAAAAGAGTTTGTTTACATTTTGGAATATATTGGATCATATATTTAATATTAAAAATATGGAACCATGATCAAAATACTTTAAATAAGGCACTAAGTAAATATTGTGAATCAAGTTCAATGCACACCGGTTGCCACTTCAGCCCACTGCATATTGGGCTGCAATTTCTACCACTTGTATGAGTCTGTGGAGACAAAACTATCACACAGCAAGTTACATAAAGCAACTTTACTACGCAGATAAACAGCAAGAGACAGTAGAAGCCTAGAATTAAGGGCAAGCCAGTCCCATAAGGCTCAAGCTGCCCAGGATAGATGGAATATCGTCTGCATATTCTTCGCTTGCAGTGCAGCTGAGGGATCCTGGAAAGCATCCCACTCTGGGTTTTTACCACTGGGGTAATGCAAACAGTTGGGACAAAGTGTTGAAGGGCATCTTTTTTTTTTTTTTTTCTAGGAAAGACAAGAAAAGATCCCCAGCTGTTCCGGCCAGTTCCTTCTTATCTCAGGATATTGCATCCCCAGCATGTTCCTCAGTTATTCTTGAGAACTACAAGCTAGAAAGAGGGGAGAGCTAGGTAAGTCTAAGACCTGCTAGAGAACTGTCCTTCTAATATCATTTAAGCAACTGAAGTGTATTTTTACTTTTTAAATATTTTAATCTTGCTATATACTTCACAAGTGGAACTATGTTAAACTAAAAAGACTTCTTTACAGCAAGGGAAGGAATCAACAGAGTGAAAAGACAACCTGAAGAATGGGAGAAAATATTTGCACACTATTCGTCCAACAAGGAACTAATATCCAGAATATACAAGTAAATCAAACAATTCAACAGCAAAAAACAAAAACAAACAAAAAAAAATTAAAAAGACTTAAATAGATATTTCTCAAAAGATATACAAATGGATAAAAGGTATATCTATCTATCTATCTATCTATCTATCTATCTATCTATCTATCTATCTATCTAGTCCAACATCACTAATCATCAGGAAAAGGCAAATCAAAACCACACTTCAATATCATCTTAACCCAATCAGAATGGCTATGATGAAGATGACAAAAAATAACAGATGTTGGTAAAGATGTAAAGAAAAGGGAACTCTTATAAACTGTTGTTGGGAATGTAAGCTACTGCAGCCCTTATAAAGTTTAAAAAAAAAAAAACCCACAATATGGAGGTTTCTCAAAAAAACTAAAAATAGAGCTACCATATGATACAGCAATCCTACTATGGTGTCTTTATCCAAAGGAAAGGGAATCAGTATATCAAAGAAATAACTGCACTCCTCTTTATTTCAGCCTTATTCACAGTAGCCAAGATAGGGAAACAATTTAGGTCTCCATCAACAGATGAAAGGATAAAGAACATTTAGTATACATATACAATGGAATATCATTTAGCCACAAAACAGAATGAAATCCTGTCATTTTCAGCAACATAGATGAAAAGGGAGGTTATTATGGTAGGTGAAATAAACTAGGCACAGAGAGATCAAATACCACATGTTCTCATTCATATGGTAGAACTAAAACATTTTATCTCGTGGAAGTATAAAGTAGAATGATATTTACCAGAGGCTAAGAAAGATAACAGAGGGTGGAGATTAGAGGATGGTTTATACAGAAGTTTCTAGGGTGAAGGTGATAACTTTAGGACTCCTGGCCCCCCAGGGTTATCCATATATATTTTTTAAAGTTGTGAAATAATCATCTGGGATGTCCTGAGAAGAGCCCCCAACTCACTGGCCCATGGGCAGCAATACATGTGCCTACTATAAATAGAAGGGCCATTGGCAATGAGAATGTCCTAACTGTCTCCAGAGAGAGAGAGAGAGAGAGAGAGAGAGAGAATAATTAAAAAAAAAAAAAAAGAAGAAGCTTTCCATTGATATGAGTGCTAATCTTCCACTAGCCAAAATGAGCTTCTTTGCTCAAGTAAGTTTACTGGGAGTCTTGGATCTGGCTGACAGCTTCCTGCTGTGGCAGAAAAGCAGCTGCCCAAACATTTTTCTTTGGTGTCTTCACTGCTGGAAGAGCTTTCCAGTGAGTGTCTGAGGGGCTCTGGGTTCTTCTGTTGAATAACACAGTTTGCCCCTTCCCTTCTTTATTTCATGCTATGGGATCCTCCTTCCCTGCTTTTTTCTGTTTTTCATACCTATGGGGGCAAAAAATTTGGCCGGGAAGATGGGTCTCGGTTTTCTAAATAACTTGAATCAGTTGTCTTCGATAGGTTGTTTTATTTAATGTGTTTGTTTAGATGTATATACAAGTATTATGATATGATACAGGTGAAAGGCGCTTCTTAGAGGTTGGTGGCAAGAGGAAAATGAGGAAGAAGCAAAAGCAGAATCCCTGGATAAACCCATCAGATCTTGTGAGACTTATTCACTATCACGAGAATAAAATAGGAAAGACGAACCCTCATGATTCAATCACCTCCCCCTGGGTCTCTCCCACAACATGTGGGAATTCTGGGAGATACAATTCAAGTAGAGATTTGAGTGGGGACACAGCTGAACCATGTCATTCTACCCCGGCCCCTCCAAATCTCACATCCTCACATTTCAAAACCAATCATGCTTTCCCAACAGTGCCCCAACATCTTAACTCATTTCAGCATTAACCCAAAGGTCCACAGTCTAAAGTCTCATCCAAGAAAATGCAAGTCCCTTCTACCTATGAGCATGTAAAATCAAAAGCAAGCTAGTTACTTCCTAGATACAATGAGGTACAGGTATTGGGTAAATGCAACCATTCCAAATGGGAGAAATTGGCCAAAACAAAGGGGTTACAGGGCCCATGCAAGTTCAAAATCCAGCAGGGCAGTCAAATTTTAAAGCTCCAAAATGGATCTCCTTTGACTCCAGGTCTCATACCCAGGTCACGTTGATTCAAAAGGTAAGTTCCCATGGTCTTGGACAGCTCTGACCCTGTGCCTTTGCAGGGTACAGCCTCCCTGCTGGCTGCTTTCACAGACTGGCGTTGAGTGTCTGCAGCTTTTCCAGGTGAACAGTGCAAGCTGTCAGTAGATCTACCATTGTGGAGTCTGGTGGACAATGGCCTTCTTCTCATAGCTCCACTAGGCAGTGCCCCAGTAGTGACTCTGAGTGGGGCCTCCGACCCCACATTTCCCTTCTGCAATGCATGGGGGCCCTGCCCCTGGAGCAAACTTTTGCCTGGGCATCCAGGTGTTTCCATACATCTTCTGAAATCTAGGTGGAGGTTCCCAAACCTCAATTCTTGACTTCTGTGCACCCACAGGCTCAACACCACGTGGAAGCTGCCAAGACTTGGGGCTTCCACCCTGTGAAGCCACAACCTGAAGTCTACTTTGGCCCTTTTCAGCCATGGTTGGAGCGGCTGGGATGCAGGGCACCAACTCTCTAGGAGGCACACGGCATGGGGACCTTGGGCCTGGACCACAAAACCACTTTTTCCTTCTGGGCCTCTGGGCCCATAGTGGGAGGATCTGTCATGTCTCTGACATGGTCTGGAGACATTTTCCCATGGTCTTGGGGATTAACATTAGGCTCCTTGCTACTTATGCAAATTTCTGCAGCTGGCTTGAATTTCTTCTCAAAAAAATGGATTTTTCTTTTCTGCAGCATCATCAGGCTGCAAATTTTCTGAACTTTTATGCTGTTTCCATTTTAAAATGGAATGCTTTTAACAGCACCCAAGTCATCTTTTGAATGCTTTGCATCTTAGCAATTTATTCCTCCGGATACCCCAAATTATCTTTCTCAAGTTCAAAGTTCCACAAATCTCTAGGGCAGGGGCAAAATGCTGCTAGTCTCTTCGCTAAAATATAACAAGAGTCACCTTTGCTCCAGTTGCCAACAAATTCATCATCTCCATCTGAGACCACCTCAGCGTGTACCTTATCGTCCATATTGCTATCAGGCTTTGGTCAAAGCCATTCAACAAGTCTCTAGGAGGTTCCAAACTTTCCCACATTTTCCTGTGTTCTTCCGAGCTCTTCAAACTGTTCCAACCACTGCCTGTTACCTAAGTCCAAAGTCGCTTCCACATTTTGGGATATGTTTTCAGCAACGCCCCACTCTGCTGGTACCAATTTACTGTATTATTTCATTTTCACGCTTCTGATAAAGACATACTGAAAACTGGGAACAAAAAGATGTTTAAGAGATTTAATTGGACTTGCAGTTCCACATGGCTGGAGAGGCCTCAGAATCATGTGCACTGCATATATGAGTTACATATACTTTTATCAGTCTCTGCTAGTTAAAAATATATTCATATATTAAGTATTTATATTAATATAATAATTGAATGTAACAGTATTTAGTAATTATCTGAACTGCTAATCTCTCCAAAGCACTGATTCTCGCCTTAGTTTAATGGGTGGTGCTATTCAATATGTGGCAAAGCACGAAGAGTATGTTTTTTATCTGATGGGTACTCCCCTTTTTTGGCAGAACACTGCCTGTAAGTATTCACTCTCCTACATGCTCAAGAAAGCTGACACACCCTCCCAGGTTTAGGAGTTGAATATTGACTTAGAAAATAAAGTTCTATTCCCCTTTGCAGTGGCTGGTTTAAGCATAGACACGTGACAATTAGTTATAAGAGATTATTATATCACACAGTGCCTTGACAATTTTTTAATGAATTCTTGGTATAAGTTGTGTTTAGTTTTCTATCCAACGAATAGAAAATGGGTAGAGAGAACACAAAGGTTTTCTTGTGCAACAGGGGCTTTGGGGCTGGGGTTGAGACTATGTTTATATATATTAAAAAAAAAAATTATCCATGCCTGTCAGAGTTGAAGCAAAAGTATCTTTTTTCATGCTCGTTTTTGTAAGGAAGTACAAGGAAAAGGAAAATCCAGTCTGCAACAGGATTTTACCTGGCAAAGGTTAAAGGCTGTTTCATGTTTCTTTGCTAATATAATTCTCTCTTGTGAAATAAATAAGCAACTTATTGTATTTAATGCCATCTTTTTTTGTCTCTACATCATTCTATCACATTTTGGAATTCAACAGACATTTGTATTTACTTCTTGCCTCAACAATTTTTATCAAAAAACAGTTGTGTGAAACTAACCGGAATGTAAATTGTTTTAATTTTTAAATTACTTTAAAATGGCTTTTCTTTCAAAACCGACAAATTCTTATTAGCCAACTACTTTGGAACTGTTCATGTATAAAGTTCTAAAACATATAAATAAATATGTGTCAAAGTGAATTATTTGCTAGAAACCTACAGTTATTTGGAAAATACCAAATACAAGAAAGTTAGAAAGTTCTTTCCAGTATATTTTGTTATTCAGATATTCTCACTGTATTGTAATAAAATTTCTAGAGTTAAAGATATTTGATACAAAAGCCTAGATGACATTATTTCTATTTAGTGAACTTTGAATTATAGAATATTACAGGGCAAAATTAATGGGCGTTATATGTAACACATTCTTTTATTCCAAAGACAGATTATGTATGAGTTCTTCAATGAGCCTGTGCTTCAAGGATTCTCTTTCACTAAGTGGGCTTAACACATATGAAGGACTTTGAATTAGATGGTGCTGTTCAGGCTTCCTTTCTTTTTACTTTTGAAGATCAAAAATGCATCATTGGATGCCTTAAGCATGGGTATTTTACACCTACTTGATCTGCCTGTCATGCAGACCCCACTCCAGTGCCTCACTCCCTCTTTAAGTCTTACCTTAAAACCTTCCTTTCATCTTTAACTTATGCTTGACTCCGACTGCAGAGTTTGTGATGTCTTAAGTGAATCAAGCGGCATGAAAGTGCATGTTCCCATCTAGCATTTTGTTGCACCTAAACTTGTTTGTGCATTTGTTCTTGAAATAGCTTTTTACTGAAATGTAACAATCAACTGATCCTGATAGAGCAATATTTCAAAACGCTAAAATCTCATCCTTTATGGTCTCTTAAATAGTCCCTTTGAAACTCACATAATATGAAAAGCCAAAATACAAAATACTTTAAATTCCATTTGAAACATTTTTAGTTCAACCTCCATGACCACAAATTTGTTGATTAAGGAACTGGCTCATTGGACAAGTAAGCATGTGCTAACAACTTCAGACTAAAAGTGTAACTGAGAAGTGGTACCTCAGAAGTGGAACTATAGTAAATATCCTTAATTTGGACATACAAATAACAACAGAGGAAGAGTTAAGGAAACCAAATGTGTGTGTGTCTGCCTGTGATTCGCTTCTAATTTTTAGAATGCTTTTCCAGAAGTTCTCTTGTTCTTTTTCAGCCACCTGACTTCTCAACTACAGTATTAGTTCATCTGCTACTGTTCTTTGAGAGAAAACAACTGAAAGCACCATGTAGAAAGGTTAGCAAACACCAGCTCTTACTGCTAACCTCAAACCCAGACTGAGGCTTAATACATCAGGAAAATTAATGAATAAGACATTAACACCCAGCTTCCTAATTTCAACTGAATTTTGTATTTGGAAATGAGAGTATATTAAGGGACGGGTGAAATATATTGTTCAAAAATTACTGTATGTTAATTTAAGGTAACTATATATAATGCTACTACTACTATTAATAGAAATAATTAATATTCCATGATATGTGTATATATATTTGTATACATGTGTGTATACTTGTATATATGTATATATGTATATGTGTATATATATGTGTATATATATGTTGCTGTGAATGCCTTTTTATGACTGAATAGTATTCCATGGTGTGTGGATATATATACCATATATATCATATATACACCATATATATATCATATATATCATATATACCATATATACCATGTATATGATATATATGTGTGTGATACATATATATTTTATATATATATATATATCAATTTATTTATCCACTCATTGATTCATGGGCATTTGGGCTGGTTCTGTATTTTTGCAATTCCAAATTATGGTGCTATAAACATACACGTACAAGAATCTTTTTCGTATGACTTATTTTCCTCTGGGTAAATACTCAGTAGTGGGATTGCTGGATCAAATGGTAGTTCTACTTTTAGTTTTTAAAGGAATCTACACACTGTTTTTCATAGTGGTTGTACTAGTTTACATACCCACCAACAATGTAAAAGGGTTCCTTTTTGCTACATCCCCGCCAACATATATTATTTTTAAATTTTGTGATTATGGCCATTCTTGCAGGAGTAAGGTGTTACTGCATTGTGGTTTTGGTTTGCATTTCCCTGATCATTAGTGATGTTGAGCATTTTTTATATATCTGCTGGTCATTTGTATATCTTCTTTTGAGAATTGTCTATTCATGTCCTTAGCCCATTTTTTGATGGGATTGTTTGTTTTCTTCTTGCTAATTTGTTTGAGTTCCTTGTAGATTCTGTATGATAGCCCTTTGTCAGATGTATAGATCGTGAAGATGTTCTCCCACTCTGTGGGTTGTCTGTTCACTCTGCTTATTGTTTGTTTTGCTGTACAGAAACTTTTTAATTAATTAAGTCCCACCTGTTTATGATTGCTTTGTTGCATTTCCTTTTGGGTTCTTGGCAATGAATTCTTTGCCTAAGCCAATGTCTTGAAGGGTTTTCCACTGTCTTCTTCTAGAATTTTTATGGTTTCAGGCCTTAGATTTAAGTCCTTATTCATCTTGAGTTTATTATTGTATAAGGTGAGAGATGAGTATCCAGTTTTAGTCTCCTACATGTGGCTTGCCAATTATCCCAGCACCATTTGTTGAATAGGGTGTCTTTCCCCACTTTTATGTTTTTGTTTGCTTTGTTAAAGATAAATTGGCTGTAAGTATTGGGTTTATTTCTGGGTTCTCTATTCTGTTCCATTGACCTATGTGCCCATTTTTATACTAGTACCATGCTGTTTTGGTGGTTATGGCCTTAAAGTATAGTTTGCAGTTGGATAATGTGACGCCTTCAGATTTGTTCTTTTTGCACAGCCTTGCTATGGCTATGTGGGTTCTTTTTTGGTTGCATATGAATTTTAGGATTGTCTTTTCTTGTTCTGTCAAGAATGATGGTGGTATTTTGGTGGAAATTACATTGAATATGTAGATTGCTTTTGGCAGTATGGTCATTTTCACAATATTGATTCTACCCATCCATGAGCATAGGATGTTTTTGTATTCATTTGTGTCATCTAAGATTTCTTTCAGCAGTGTTTTATAGTTTTCCTTGTGGAATTTCTAATTTATTGGCATATAACTGCTCATAGTCTCTATTTTTAAATAATTTCTATGGTATTGATTGTAATGTCTTCTTTTCCACCTCTGATTTTATTTATGTAAGTCTTCTGTCTTCTTTTTCTTAGTCTGGTTAAATATTTGTCAAGTTTCTTTAACTTTTCAAAAAAACAACTTGTTACTTCATTGAAGCAAACAAAAAAAACAAAAGATCAATTAAATTTATTTCTTCTGTGATCTTTATTATATCTTTTCTTCTACTAATTTTAGGTTTGGTTTGCTTTTGCTTTTCTAGCTCTTTACAATGCACTGTTAGGTTGTTTATTTGAAGTTTTTCTACTCTTTTCTATGTAGATGTTTATTGCTATGAACTTTCCTCTTAGTATTTCTTTTGCTGTGTCTCACAGGTTTTGGTATGTTATGTTTGCATTTTCATATTTCAAAAATATATTAAATTTCTTTCCTAATTTCTTCATTGATTCACTGGTGATTCAGAAGTGTATTGTTTAATTTCCATGTGTTTTTATAGTTCTTTTTTTTTTTTTTTTTTTTTGAGATGGAGTCTCACTCTGTCACCCAGGCTGGAGCGCAATGGCGTGATCTCAGCTCACTGCAACCTCTACCTCCTGGGTTCAAGCAATTCTCCTGCCTCAGTCTCCCAAGAAACTGGGGTTACAGGCACATGCTGCCATGCCCAGCTGCTTTTTATGTTGTTGTTTTTGTTTTTGTTGTTTGTTTGTTTGTATTTTAGTAGAGACAGGGATTCACCGTGTTGCCTAGGCTGGTCTCAAACTCCTGAGCTCAGGCAATCCACCCGCCTCGGCCTCCCAAAGTGGTAGGATTACAGGTGTGAGCCACTGCGCCCGGCCGTGTTTGTAACGTTTTTAAAGTTCCTCCTGTTAATGATTTCTAGTTGTATTCCATTGTGGTGAATAAGATAATTAATTCATAAAATTTCAAATTTTTTAATGTTTTAAGACTTGTTTTGTGGCCTAAAATATTGCATATCCTTGAGAATAATTTATGTGCTGAGGAGAAGAATGTATTCTGTAACCCTTAGATGAAATGTCCTGTAAATAGATATTAGTCAATTTGGTCTATAATGCAAATTAATTCCAATATTTTCTTGCTGATTTTCTGTCTGGAAGATCAGTCCACTTTTGAAGGTGGGCTGTTGAAGTCTATGGCTCTTATTGTATTAGGACCTATCTCTCTCTTTTCCTTAAATAATATTTGTTTAATTTGTATCTGGATGCTCCAGTGTTGGGTGGATATGTATTTAAAATCATTATATCTTCTTGCTGAATTGAAACCTTTATTATTTTACAGTGATATTTTGTCTCTTATAATTTTTTTCTTGAAATCTATTTTGTCTGATAAAAATACAGTTATTCTTTCTCTCTCTCTTTTTTTATGGTTTCCATTTCCATGGAATATTTTTATCCATCCTTTATTTGCAGTCCACGTGTGTCTTTACAGGGCAAGTATATTTCTTTAGGCAAAGAATAGTTGGATTTTTTTATTCATTCAACTGCTCTATGTCTTTTGATTGAAGAGTTTAGTCTATTCACATTCAATGCTATTATTAATAAGTAAGGACGTACTACTGCTATTTTGTTGATTTCTGGTTGTTTTTTGGTGTTCTCCTTCTTCCTTTTTTCTTTCCTTTCTGTCTTCCTTTATGTAAAAGTGATTTTCTCAGGTGTTATGTTTTAATGTCTTGCTTTTTATTTTTGTGAATCTGTTGTAGGTTTTTGATTTGATGTTATCATGAGGCTTGCAAATAACATCTAATAACTGAGTATGTTAAACTTAGGACAACTTAACTCTGATTACAAAGACTAACTAACAAGCAAAAGAAAACTAATAAAAACTCTACGCTTGGTTACTGTAGCCTTGTAGTATAGTTTGAAGTCAGGTAGTGTGATGCTTCCAGCTTTGTTCTTTGACCAATGGAACAGAACAGAGCCCTCAGAAATAATACCACACATCTACAACCATCTGATCTTTGACAAACCTGAGAAAAACAAGAAATGGGGAAAGGATTCCCTATTTAATAAATGGTGCTGGGAAAACTGGCTAGCCATATGTAGAAAGCTGAAACTGGATCCCTTCCTTACAACTTATACAAAAATTAATTCAAGATGGATTAGACACTTAAATGTTAGACCTAAAACCATAAAAACCCTAGAGAAAAACCTAGGCAATACTATTCAGGACATAGGCATGGGCAAGGACTTCATGTCTAAAACACCAAAAGCAATGGCAACAAAAGCCAAAATTGACAAATGGGATCTAATTAAACTAAAGAGCTTCTGCACAGCAAAAGAAACTACCATCAGAGTGAACAGGAAACCTACAGAATGGGAGAAAATTTTTGCAATCTACTCATCTGACAAAGGGCTAATATCCAGAACCTGCAAAGAACTCAAACAAATTTACAAGAAAAAAGCAAACAACCCCATCAAAAAATGGGCAAAAGATATGAACAGACACTTCTCAAAAGAAGACATTCATGCAGCCAACAGACACATGAAAAAATGCTCATCATCACTTGCCATCAGAGAAATGCAAATCAAAACCACAATAAGATGCCATCTCATACCAGTTAGAATAGTTGTCATTAAAAAGTCAGGAAACAACAGGTGCTGGAGAGGATGTGGAGAAATAGGAACACTTTTACACTGTTGGTGGGACTGTAAACTAGTTCAACCATTATGGAAGACAGTTCCTCAAGGATCTAGAACTAGAAATACCATTTGACCCAGCCATCCCTTTACTGGTTATATACCCAAAGGATTATAAGTCATGCTGCTATAAAGACACATGCACACATATGTTTACTGAGGCACTATTCACAATAGCAAAGACTTGGAACCAACCCAAATGTCCATCAGTGATAGACTGGATTAAGAAAATGTGGCACATATATACCATGGAATACTATGCAGCCATAAAAAAGGATGAGTTCATGTCCTTTGTAAGGGCATGGATGCAGCTGGAAACCATCATTCTCAGCAAATTATCGCAAGGACAAAAAAACAAACACCGCATGTTCTCACTCATAGGTGGGAATCGAACAATGAGAACACTTGGACACAGGAAGGGGAACATCACATACTGGGGCCTGTTGTGGGGTAGGGGAAAGGGGAGGGGGGAGGGATAGCATTAGGAGATATACCTAATGTAAATGACAAGTTAATGGGTGCAGCATACCAACATGGCACATGTATACATATGTAACAAGCCTACACATTGTGCACATGTACCCTAGAATTTAAAGTATAATAAAAAAGAATAAAAAAACAAAAATAAAAACTCTACACTTTAACTTCATCCACCCTGCTTTTAAACTTTTTGTACTTTCTATTTACATCTTTTTATACGGTCTCTATCTAGAATGTTGTTTTAGTTATCATTTTTGCTAGTTCTTCTTTTAGTCTTCCTACTCAGTAGGAAGTAGTTTAAATATGGGAGTAGGGATTAGTTTAAATATGACAATTATAGTGTTATGGTATTCTGTATTGTTAGGTATTTATTAGCAGTGAGTGTCATACCTTCAGATGATGTTTTCTTGCTTGTTAACGTCCTTTTCTTCCAGATTAAAGAGCGTTCTTTACCACTTCTTGCAGAATAGGTCTAGTATTGATGAAATCCCTCATCTTAGTTTGTCTACAAAAGTATTTATTTCTCCTTCATATTGGAGTACTATTTTTGCTGGCTATAATATTCTAAAATAAAAGTTTATTTCCTTCAAGGACCAGATATAGGGGCTTATGCCTGCAATCCCAGTACTTTTGGATGCAGAGGTAGAAAGATTCCTGGAGGTCACGAGTTTTAGTTCAGCCTGGGCAACATAGCAAGACTCTGTCTCATAGTTCCTTCAGCACTTTAAATAACTCATACCACTCTATCCTGGCCTGTTAGGTTTCCACTGCGAAGTCTGTTGCTAGATGTATTACAGCTCCCTTATACGTTATTTTTGTCTTCTCTCTGGAAGCTTTTAGTATCATTTTAGTATCCTTTGATTATCCTTGACTTTTGGGAGTTTGATTATGAAGTGTCTTGATGTAGTCTTATTTGGGTTTAATCTGATTGGTGTTGTATAACTTTCTTGTATTTGAATATTGATATCTTTCTCTAGGTTTGGAAAGTTCCTTGTCATTATCTCTTTGTATAATCTCCCTACCCTGCACTCTCTCTATCTCCTCTTTACACCAATTACTCTTGGATTTTCCATTTTGGACTATTTTCTAGATTTTCTATGCATGCTTCACACCTTCTTATTCTTTTTTCTTTTGTCTCTTCTGATGCTGTAGTTTGAAATAGCCTGCCTTCAAGCTCACTAATTTTTTTCTTCTGCTTGATCAATTCTGCTACTAAGAGACTCTGATGCATTCTTCAGTGCAGCAATTGTGTTTTTCAGTTCTGGAATTTTTGCTTTGATTATTTTTAATTATTTCAATATCTTTTTTTTTTTTTTTTTTTTTTTTTGAGGCGGAGTCTGGCTCTCTTGCCCAGGCTGGAGTGCAGTGGTCGGATCTCAGCTCACTGCAAGCTCCGCCTCCCGGGTTCACGCCATTTTCCTGCCTCAGCCTCCCGAGTAGCTGGGACTACAGGCGCCCGCCACTTCGCCCGGCTAGTTTTTTGTATTTTTTAGTAGAGACGGGGTTTCATTGTGTTAGCCAGGATGGTCTCGATCTCCTGACCTCGTGATCCGCCCGTCTCGGCCTCCCAAAGTGCTGGGATTACAGGCTTGAGCCACCGCGCCCGGCCCCAATTTCAATATCTTTGTTAAATTTATCTGATAAGATTCTGAATTTCTTCTCTGTGTTATATTGAATTTATTTCAGCTTCCTCAAAACAGCACTTTTAAATCTCTGTCTGAAAGATCACACATCTCTGTCACTCTGAGATTGTTCACTTGGTGACTTATTTTGTTCATTTGTAGAGGTAATGTTTTCCTGGATGATTTTGATGTTTGTGGATGTTCACTAATGTCTGAACATTGAAGAGTTAGGTATTTATTCCAATCTTCACAGTCTGGGCTTGTTTGAACTCATCCTTCTGGAGAAAGCTTTCCAAGCACTAAAAGAATATTGAGTGTTGTGATCTAAGTCTTTGGTCACTGTGGCCATATATGCACAAAAAGGTCTCCCAAGCCCTGTAACACTGTGATTCTTTTGAACTCATAGAGGTACTGCCTTAATGATCCTGGGTAAGATAATTCTCTGGCTTACCAGGCAAGGTTTTTGTTCTATTCCTTTACTTTTCCCCAAACAAATGGAGTCTCTATCTGTGCTGAGCTGCCTGGAATTGGTGGTGGGACATGGGTGTGATGCAAGCACTCCTCTGGCCACCACTTCTAAGACTGTTCTGGGTTAAATCTGAAGGTAGCACAACACTGGATCTTTTCCAAGGTCTGTGATGACCACTGCCTGGCTACCAGTGATGTTTATTCAAAGATCAAGGGCTTTTTACTCAGCAGGTGGTTAATCCTGCTAGGACTGAGTCTTTTCTTTCAGGATAGCACGTTTCCTTTTGGCCCAGAGTGAATATGGGAATGCTGTCCAATAGCTAGGGACTGAAATTATGGTGTTTATTTGTTTGTTTGTTTGTTTGTTTGTTTGTTTGACACAGTCTCACTCACCAGGCTGTAGTGCTGTGGCGCGATCTTGGCTCACTGCAACCTCCTGACTCCCTGGTTCAAGGGATTCTCCTGCCTCAGTCTCCCGAGTAGCTGGGATTACAGGCACACGCCACCATGCCCAGCTAATTTTTGTATTTTTAGTAGAGACAGAGTTTCACCATGTTGGTCAGGATGGTCTCAATCTCCTGACCTTGTGATCCGCCCACCTCGGCCTCCCAAAGTGCTGGATTACAGGAATGAGCCACTCTGCCCGACCTGGAATTGTGGGTTTTAGGAATCTGCTTGATGTGTTATTTTACTGTGGCTCTCCTGGTACCCAAGTTGCAAGACAAAATTCTTTTTATATTTTCATCTCCTTTCTCAAGCTGAAGGTGACTCTCATTATGGCCAGCACTGCCCGTGGCCTATGGCAATTATCACCTGGATACCACTAATGTTTATTCAAAATCCAAGGGCTCTTTAATCAGCTGGTTTTGAATCCTGCAAGGCCTAGCTATTTTCCTTCAAGGCAGCAAATTTTCTTCTGATCCAGAGTGTGTCTAAAAATCCCATCCAGGAACTAAGGCCTGGAATTACAGACTTTAGGCGTCTGCTTGATGCATTATTCTACTGTGGCTGAGCTGATACCCAAGTGACAAGACAAAGTCCTTTTTACTCTTCCTTCACTTTTCCTCAAGCAAAAAGAGTCACTCCCCATGGCCACCACAGCTGGCAATGCACTGGGTCACACCTGAAGCCAGAACAGTGCTAAGTCTTGTCCAAGGTCTATGGCAACTACTACCTGGCTACTGCTAGTGTTTACTCAAGGGCCATGAGCCAAGGAATGTGGGCCCCCTTCCATCTTCAAAACCAACAATGGCCAGTCTGACCTTTCTCGTGATGTTGTCTTTCTGATTCTGATTCCTGTGCCTCTGTCTTTCCCACTTAAAGTCCCTTGTTATTATATTGGATCTACTTGAATAAAACTCTCCATTGGTGATACCTGTCACAGAAACATCAAATTGAACAACATCAATACAAGAAAGCACCTTTGTAAGAACCAAAAAACAAGTGGGTGACTAAAGTACCTGGTTTTGAAGGTGTCAGAAAGACTTCATTTCTTTCTAACTGTGTGGGACAACTGCTTTCTTGAATATTCCACCTTCTAGGGGCCTTTGTGTGCCCTCAGGTATAATGCTTCTGGAGACATGGCATCTTTATCCAACTTTCTTGGTACAGCATGTGACTCAAGTGAATCTAACTAAAGTTTTCTATTTCCATCTAACCAAAATGGTTACTTGAGGGATAGGGACATGACACAAGTTAAACCAGTTGGGTCCAATCTCAATTTTTTTAACTATCAGAAAAAATGAATTACTTATTCCTTGCTAGATGTGAAAGAGACTACAGAGAAAGTGTATTTGCTGCACTCATTTTGTGACTATGTGGTACTTATAAATAGACCAACACTAAAGTAGAGCCATAAAATAAAAAGAAAACCCCATCCATTTAAAATTATGTGAACATCGAATCAAGCATTTAAGAAAGTTATGTCAACTATTTAACTATACATTCATCATGAGCCAATATATTTGTGTCTTTCTGTCTTTTTATTTTTTTAATTTTTTTTTAAATTATTTTTTTTGAGGCAGAATTTTGCTCTTGTTGTCCAGGCTGGAATGCAATGGCATGATCTCGGCTCACCGAAACCTCCGCCTCCCAGGTTCAAGCAATTCTCCTGCCTCAGTCTCCCGAGTAGCAGGGATTACAGGCACGCACCACCACACCTGGCTAATTTTGTATTTTTAGTAGAGACGGGGTTTCTCCATGTTGGTCAGGCTGGTCTCAAACTCCTGACCTCAGGTAATCCACCCACCACGGCCTCCCAAACTGCTGGGATTACAGGCATGAGCCACTGCACCCAGCTTTTGTGTCTTTCTTTAAAACACTTTGAGTTAGGGTTTCTGACGCATGAAACAGAAATCATTCTCACTACTATATTATTTACCTAACTTTACACTGCTAAATAGCCAGTGTCATAACTACAACACAAATTTTCTTAACGCTAAACCCTAATTGCTATACTTAATTTCCAAAATCAATATACATAGTACTTGCTCCAGGATAATCATGTTAGAATCACAAACTCTGAACACATACATTTCATTTTCATTTTCTCCATCCTTATATTTCAGAGTCACCATATTGACCATTTAGAACTTCTTTCCAGTGGCTGAATTTTCTATGCAATATCGTGACCATTTATTATTTAAGACATAGAGGTCTGTGTGTATATATATATGTGTACACATGTGTATATATAATCCCTAAATATATATATTTGTATATATCCCTACTAAAACTATATATATACATATATTTATATACCTATATATGTGTGTGTATATATACATATATATCCTTACTAAAACCAAAGGTGTGTTTAATGTAATTAAGTAGCCTAAATGTAAAAACTTAAGGCAATTGAGAGGTAGTGACCTGTCGAAAATTATGCATCAAGCTGTGGTAGAGACAGGAAAATAACTCAAGATTCTTAATTATTTCAACAATTACTCCACTGATAGAGTTGCAACAAACCTCAGTCAAGACATGATGAAAAAAACACAGTGAGGGTTTTTCACTGTGACAAAAAAGCACTGTGGCATCTCACAATCATGGTTTGCCTACTACAGATCACAAAATGCTTATTGGTTTTGTTTCTTCTCAAAATGAGTATTTATATGATTATTTCAGAAAAGAGAGTTGGATTGTTCACTGCAATTTTGTGTGTCACCTTTTGGCTGGGAGCCTGAACTAAATAATGTAAACCCAACAACTCAACCCATATGTCAATGTAACCCTGGCCCTCTACCACAAAAGTATCTCCACCATGAACATTATAACTCTAAATAGTTTATAACACTTTTCTCTACAGTTAAATAGTAAGTCACTTAAGGGAAGGAAAAAGTGATTCATTATCAGGGATCATCAGGAGACAAATGATCTATATTTTTTTTTTAATAAAGCAAATGCAATCAGTCTTTCGAAACATAGATGTTGATAATATCAAATGTTTGTGGATATGTGGAGAAATTAAAACTTTCATATGTTACTGGGACACATGTTTGTTGCAATTACAATTGTAGTTAATGTGGCAGTATCTATTAAACTTTAAAATGCATATACTTTTAACAAGCTATCCTTAATTCTGGGACTGTCTCCCACAGAAACAAAAACTCAAGTACTTAAGCCCGAGGATGTTAATTACAGCATTATCTATATTGGCAAAAGGCAGCGTCCATTCTTGGTGTCCATTAGTGATATAATTGTAGAACAAATGATGGCACAATTATAGTACAGAATAACTACTCAGTTATTAAAACAAATGAATTAAATTCATATATAATGTATTTGGAAAAATCTTCTTGCTATGTAGTACATTTAAAAAATTGATATAATATGCATAGGGCAATCCAACTTTTTAAAGTATTTTAAATACATATATATTTATATATATATATTTATATTTTCATATATACATATATATTTGAGACAGGGTCTCACTGTCACCCAGGCTGAAATGCAGTGGCACGATCATGGCTTATTGCAACCTCAACCTCCTGAGTTCAAGCAATCCTTCCACCTCAGCTTCCAGAGTAACTAGGACCGCAGGCACACACCAGAATATCCAGCTAATTTTTATTTATTTATTTATTTTGTAGAGACTGGATCTCACTGTGTTGCCCAGGCTGGTCTCAAATTACTGGGCTCCAGTAATCCTCCTGCTTCAGCCTCCCAAATTGCTTTTTAGGATTATAGATGTGAGCCATTCCATCAGGACAATTTTGCTTTTAAAAATTCAACTATCTTTGGCAAAGAATTGATTTTTTTCAAATTGATGAGTAAAAATTGTATACATTTGTGGTATATTACATGATGTTTTGGTATATGCATACAATGCGGAATGGCTAAATCAGGCTTTTTAACATATACATTACCTGTCATACTTTTTTTATAGTGAGAACACTTAAAATCAGCAATTTTCAAATATAAAATATATTGTAATTAACTATAGTCGCCGTCTTGCACAAAGATCTCGTGAACTTATTCCTCCTGCCTAACTGAAAGTTTGTGTCCTTTGAGCAACATCTTTTCATTTTCTTCACACTTCAGCTCCTGGTAACCACCATTTTATTCTCTGTTTCTATGAATTTTACGTTTTTACACTCTACATACAAATAAGATTATTCAGCACTTGTCTTTCTGTGCCAGAGAAAAAGACATTTTATTAATGTATGGCATTTATAACTAAGTAACAGGAATGGGAGAATACATGATCTCTTAAAAATTACATAGGCAAGAGACAGAGATCATCAAGAGATGATTTAATTTTTTTACTCTATGTACTTTTATTTTAGTTGTCATAATATATTCTTGTTTTAATTAAAATTCACAGATTTATTTTGAAAGAAAAAAAAAGCACAAAATAAGTTAACCCAACATGGTTATGCTCTTCATATGTATCTATTTTTCGGTAGTGTGTTAAGGCCAAATTGGGGGTTTATAATTTTTAGTACTGTTCTTACTAACTGGCCCTTTGGAGATGAAATTACCTTAATCATTAATATGTTTATGTGTACTTTAACGTGAAAAAAATACCTGGCTCTAGACATACTTTACATATATATATATATATGCTTTAAGTTCTGGGATATATATGTAGAACGTGCAGGTTTGTTACACAGGTATACACGTGCCACGGTGGTTTGCTACACCATCAAACCATCATCTACATTATGTATTTCTCCTAATGTTATCCCTCCCCTAGCCCCCCACCCACCAACAGGCCCCAGTGTGTGATGTTCTCCCTGTGTCCATGTGTTCTCATTGTTCAACTCCCACCTATGAGTGAGAACATGTGGTGTTTGGTCTTCTGTTCCTGTGTTAGTTTTCTAGGAATGATGGTTTCCAGCTTCATCCACGTCCCTGCAAAGGACATGAAGTAATCCTTTTTTATGGCTGCATAGTATTCCATGGTGTATATATTCCACATTTTCTTTATCCAGTCTATCTGTGATGGGCATTTGGGTTGGTTCCAAGTATTTGCTACTGTGAATAGTGCTGCAATAAACATACATGTGCGTGAGTCTTTAGAGTAGAATGATTTATAATCCTTTGAGTATATACCCAGTAATGGTATTGCTGGGTCAAATGGTATTTCTCATTCTAGATCCTTGAAGAATTGCCACACTGTCTTCCACAATGTTTCAATTAATTTGCACTCCCACCTACAGTGTGAAAGTGTTCCTATTTCTCCACATCCTCTCCAGCATCTGTTGTTTCCTGACTTTTTAGTGACTCCCATTCTAACTGGTGTGAGATGATATCTCATTGTGGTCAAATTGTCTCTGTTTGCAGATGACATGACTATATATTTAGAAAACCCCATCATCTCAGCCCAAAATCTCCTTAAGCTGATAAGCAACTTTGGCAAAGTTTCAGGATACAAAATCAATGTGCAAAACTCACAAGCATTCCTATGTACCAATAATAGACAAACAGAGAGCCAAATCATGAATGAACTCCTATTCACAGCTGCTACCTAGAGAATAAAATACCTATGAATACAACTTACAAGGGATGTGAAAGACCTCTTCAAGGAGAACTACAAACCACTGCTCAAGGAAATAAGAGAGGTCACAAACAAATTGAAAAACAATCCATGCTCATGGATAGGAAGAATCAATATTGTGAAAATAGCCATACTGCCCAAAGTAATTTATAGATTCAATGCTATCTCCATCAAGCTACCATTGACTTTCTTCTAGAATTGGAAAAAAAAACTACTTTAAATTTCATATGGAACCAAAAAAGAGCCCATATAGCCAAGACAATCCTCAGCAAAAGGAACAAAGCTGGAGGCATCACACTAGCTGATTTCAAACTATACTACAAAGCTATAGTAACCAAAATAGCATGGTACTAGTACCAAAACAGATACATAGATCAATGGAGCAGAGTCCCCAGCCCCCAGCAATAATACCACACATCTACAAACATCCAATCCTTGACAAACCTGACAAAAACAATCAATGGGGAAAGGATTCCCTATTTAATAAATGGTGTTGGGAAAACTGGCTAACCATTTGCAGAAAACTGAAACTGGACCTCTTCCTTACAACTTATACAAAAATTAACTCAAGATGGATTAAAGACTTAAACATAAGACCTAAAAACATAAGAACCCTAGAAGAAAACCTAGGCAATACCATTCAGGACATAGTCATGGGCAAAGACCATGACTAGGCTTACTTCTTAAGAAATTTTACCTTAGTGTCAGAAGGTTTTGCAACTCATTAGCTATAATAGTGTTAAAAAGTTATTCTCCCTAATCCTCAATGTCTTTGTACATTAATGTGGTTAATAATAGCTACCTCACAAAGTTATTAGGACAAAAATTGATCTTGCATGTAATATGTTTAGCAAAGTGCTTGAAACAGTAAATGCCAAATAGATGGTAGGTACAACTACTGTTAGTAATATTAGTGTCAACAATAATAATATTAGCACAAGCAGTAGCAGTAGTAACAGTCATCATCATCGTCATTGTTGTCATCATTGTCATTGTAGTAGTAGTAGTGGTAGTGGTTGTAGTAGCAGTGGTTATAGTAAATTGACAAGAGCATCTTCAGATTAAACGCTATGTCTATCCATCTCAATGTTCATCTATTTTTATTAGTTGTGTTCAATATAAGTCCTTTCAGAAGTAAATGTACATAAGTAGCACTGTTCATGAAACTGGAATATCAACCTTAATCCTTTTCTAGTCCCCTTCATTAGTAGTTCAGTGCTTGAAGCTGTGCTTCAAAGTCACTTTGAAGAGTTTCATACTTCTGCATCTCTCAATAGCCTGTCATTAGGGATTCCAACCAGTGTGAGATCTGCTTATACAATGTTAATGTCCAGGCCACACAAAAAGCTTTTAAAGCAAAGCATTAATGTCACTAACATTTCATACAAATGAGATGCAGAAATACCCCATACAGTGCATTTTATTTCTTGAAGAATTTTTCACAACATTCTGCTAAACTAACTGTAGGTGATACGTAAATAAATGAATAAAGTTTTAGAGCATAGCTAAACTATATATATTGGGACATTGTCATGACAGGCAAATTCTGCTGGGAAGGTCATGCATGTAGAATATATAGTAACAGATCTTCCACTGAGCTCTTAAATAGTTCATTTCAATGAAATAATCATAATATATCTATAATAGGTTAATGAAAAACATTAAATCATCTTACTATTTTATAAGTTACTGGAATTTTAATACATGTGTTTGTGAATTGACTTATTTATCTATCCATTCTCTCTCCATTCAACCATCCAACAATCAAGTCAGTCAATTATTTACTTCTTAATTTTTAAATTTTATTTTATTTTATTCTACTGAGTATCTTTTATACATTAGGCCTGTCATTAAATATTTGATACTTAAAAAGCACTTAGATATTGGAAAAATAAATAAGACATGCTTTCTACTCTCAAGGATATCACAATTAATAAAAGAACTAGCTCTAATATACAGCAAAATAAGATCTGATATTATAAAGGAATACCTAATGTATTTAAAAAGTACAGAGGAATGAGAAACTGCTTCATATTAGTATTGTTAAAGAAGAACTTGTAGAGCATACGGCATTTTTATAATCCATTAACAATAAGTAAGTTTGGATTAGTTAAGGCAAGCAATTTAAGGCTGTGAGCGCAGAATGAGCAATGTCACTCAAGTATAAAAATATACAACATTTGTGTCAAAACCCTGTCTCTTTGGAAATACTGCATCCAAATGCACCCATATAAACAGAAATTTCCATAAGGTGTCAATATTTGACACACGTATGAGTAGAGAAAAATTTCTACAGTCAGTTGGATCTTAGGCAAAATAATTGGAGGAGATCCCAGTTATATGAAGTCATGTTCAAAGAAATCTGTTCATTCAAACTGTGGCAACTGACACATTATTTCATTTTTTGCATATAGATAAATTAATTAATAAACAAACATTTAAGTATGATTTAAGGGTGACAGAGTAAGACTCCAAAAGTGGTCAGTTTCACTGTCTTTAACTGGATCCTTCTCCATCATTATTAAAGATTTTCATATTTTCTTGTAAGTTAAGGCCATCTTTCATGAATCTAGATGTATTAGTTTGTTCTCAAACTGCTATAAACATACTACCTGAGATGGGGTAATTTATAAACAGAATACATTTAATTGACTCACAGTTACACATGGCTGGGGAGACCTCAGGAAACATACAATCATGGTGGAAGGTAAGGGAGAAGGAAGCACATCTTACATGGCAGCAGGACAAAGAGAAAGAGCAGGAGAAACTGCCACTTTAAAAACCATCAGATTTCATGAGAAATCCCTCACTATCATGAGAATAGCATTGGGAAAACTGTTCCCATGACCTAATCACCTTCTACCATGTCTCTCCCTCGACATGTGGGGATTAAAATTGGAAATGATTTTGGGTGGTGACACAGAGCCAAACCATATCATTCAAACCCTGGTCCCTCTCAAATCTCAGGTTCTATTCACATTTTAAAACCATGCCTTCCCAATAATCCCCCAAAGTCTTAACTCACTCCAGCATTAACTCAAAAGTCTAAGTCCTAAGTCTCATTTGAGATAAGTCAAGTCCCTTCCGCCTATGAGCCTGTAAAACCAAAAACAAGTTAGTTACTTCCATGATACGATGTGGCTACAGCCATTGGGTAAATGTTCCTGTTCCAAATGGGAGAAATTGGCCAAAACTAAGGGACCACTGGCCCCATGCAAGTCCAGAATCTGGTGGGGTACTCATTAAATCTTGAAGCTCCAAAATAATCTCCTTTGACTCCTTGTCTCACATCTAGGACACACTGAAGCAAGGGGTGGGCTCCCAAGGCCTTTAACAGCTCCGCCCCTGTAGCTCTGGAGGGTACAGCCCCTGAAGCTGCTTTCAAGGGCTGGCATTGAGTTCCTGTCACCTTTCCAAGCACATAATACCAGCTGTTGGTGGATCTACCATTCTAGGGGCTGGAGGGTGGTGGCCCTCTTCTCACAGCTCCAATAGGCAGTGCTCCAGTGAGGACTCTATTTGAGGGTTCCAAGCCCACATTTACTCTCTGCGTTGCCCTAGTAGAAGTTTTTCATGATAGCTCTGCCCCTGCAGCTGACTTCTGCCTGGACATCCAGGCCTTTCCATACATCCTCTGAAATCTAGGCAGAGGTTCCCAACTCTCAACTCTTGCTTTTGCACACCTACAGGCCCAAAACCACATGGAAACCACAAAGGCTTGGGGCTTGCACCCTCTGAAGCAATGACTGGAGCTGTACCTTTGCCCCTTTTAGCCATGGCTGAAGCTGGAGCAGCCATGATGCTGAGTGCTATGTCCTAAGCCAACACAAAGCAGTGGGGCTCTAGTCCTGCCCCAGAAAACCGTTTTTCCCTCTGATGCTTCTAGGCCTGTAGTAAGAGGGTCTATTGCAAAGGTCTCTGAAATCTCTTGGAGGTATTCTCGCTTTTGTCTTGGCTATTAACATTCAGTTCCTCTTTACTTATGAAAATTTCTTCAGTGCGCTTGAATTTCTTCCCAGAAAATTTTTTTTCTTTCCTACCACATGGTCAGGCTGCAAATTTTCCAAACTTTTAGGCTCTGCATCCCTTTTAAACATCAGTTCCAATTTGCAACTATCTCTTTGTGAATGCATGTAACTGAACACTTTCAGAATAAACCAGGTCACCTCTTGAGTGCTTTGCTGCTTAGAAATTTATTCCACCAGATACCCTAAATCATCTCTCTCAAGTTCAAATTTACACAGATCTCTAGGGCAGGGGATAAATGCCACCAGTCTCTTTGCTAAAGCATAGCATGAGTGAACTTTTCTCCTGTTCCAATAAGTCTGTCATCTCCATCTGAGAACAACTCAGCCTGGACTTCATTGTTCATTATCACTATTAGCATTTTGGTCAAAACCATTTACAAATCTCTAGAAAGTTCCAAACTTTCCCACGCTTTCCTGTCTTCTTTTGAGCCCTCCAAACTGTTTCAACCTCTGTCTGTTACCCAGCTCCAAAGACACTTCTACATTTTTAGGTTATCTTTATAGCAGTGCCCTATTCCAAGTACCAATTCTCTGAATTATTTCATTTTCATGCTGCTATAAATACTACTACTTGAGACTGGGTAATTTATAAACAAAAGAGATTAATTGACTCACAGTTCTACATGGCTGCGGGCACCTTGGGAAATTTAACAATATGGTGAAAGGTGAAGGGGAAGCAGGTGCCTTCTTCACATGTGGAGAAGGTTCCTACTTCTTTCTTTCTTTCTTTCTTTCTTTCTTTCTTTCTTTCTTTCTTTCTTTCTTTCTTTCTTTCTTTCTTTCTTTCTTTCTTTCTTTCTTTCTTTCTTTCTTTCTTTCTTTCTTTTTTTTCTGAGATGGGAGTCTTGCTCTGTCGCCCAGGCTAGAGTGCAGTGGCACAATCTCGGCTCACTGCAACTTCCACCTCCTGGGTTCATGCCGTTCTCCTGCCTCAGCCTCCCGAGTAGCTGGGACTATGGGCGCTCACCACTACACCCGGTTAATTTTTTGTATTCTTTAGTAGAGCCAGGGTTTCACCGTGCTAGCCAGGATGGTCTCAATCTCCTGACCTCGTGATCCACCCGCCTCGGCCTCCCAAAGTGCTGGGATTACAGGCGTGAGCCACCGCGCCCGGCTGGTTCCTACTTATTTACCGCACCCGGCTGGTTCCTACTTATTTCTATTTAGAAATAGACTTTAGGTAACCACAATTTCAGATTTAGATCATTTCAATACCAAAATTTTCTGTCAATTTGCTCTCACCGTCATCTTGTGTCTACATAAACTTTGTGGTTGGCTCTTTAGATTGTTGATTTATTATGATGATGATGATGATTACTTTTTACTGCCCACTTTTGAGACACATTTGTTAGTTTCCTCTAGTAAGCATCAGTGTCTTTTTTTAAGAATTTGAACTGTGTGTTTTGGTGAAGAGTGCACATAAACATTTTCTCTTTATTTACTTTTAGAAGAACTTTCACCTTTTTAGCCTTTATCAAGATGTTAAGTTTAAGCTGGCTGTTCATTCACAAATCTGCCTAACCAATGTTTTGAATCTGATGATGTTGGTTATGGATCAATTGTAAGCACCTGGTATTAATGACAAGTTCATTTTTCTGCTTGTTGTCTTCTCATGCCCAGAAGCTTCACAGGGAATGCGTTGGGTAAATCAATAATGATAATGGTAGGGATAGCATTGAAAAGTCATCTGTTGTTTTTTTAATATTCAGGAAAGTAAAATTCTCCAGAAAAATGATATTCTTCAAGTTTTAACTTATTACTTGATATTTATATTTTGTTTATGTGTCTTTGTGGAATAAAATAAATCAGAAACTTTAATCAGAGAAATAATTCACTTAAGGATAATTTTTGCTGAAGCCCAAGATAAACACTTATTTTATTCTGACTGTTTATGCATTTTAGAGTAAATTTTGAGCAGCAGCCAATTTAGTTGATGTTGGCATTGGCATTTTTCTTGATAAGATATGTATATGCTACTAGAACTACAATGGAAATTAACGAGTACAATGTTTTAAAAATTTTTTTTGAAAGTGGTATCAATATTTTATCTTGCAGGGATACAAAGGAGAGTGTCATGCAATCATGGGCAAGGAAAATTTCTGTACATAAATGTTAAATATTGTCACACAGTATCGTTAGCAAGTGCTATTGCATTTACCAGGGAACTAGTATCTTACTATACATGGAGGATATGAGTCAGAAAATAAACTGCCCAGTAATGACCATCAATGTCCTATAATGTGCATGGTGGGTGGTAGGTGGGGAGAGATTGGTGGTAGGTAGATTAGAGATTTGAGATATATCTTATCTGCTAGAGTAATTGTTATAATTAGGTCATTAATCAATAAGAGGATGTAAAATTTATGGATCATAACTCCTCAAAAATCACACACATGCACACATACATGCTTTAGCATACAGCTTTAGTGAAAATTTGAAACCCTTGCAATCTTATCCATAGGGCCTAAATTAAGAAAAGATTAAATGCTAGCCGCTTATGAAACAGCGTAGTGTAGAGAGAGAAACAGCAGGGAAGATGTATTTCTGTGAATTTGCTATTTTCTAAACAGAATCTAGATTCCAAACTTCTTTAGGTTAGAGAAAATTTTGTAATGAACGAACTCCAACAGCTAACACATTGATACTTATAGAAAGTGGAAATAAATGGTGGATTAACACAATAATAATTTTTTTTTTTTTTTTTTTTTTTTTGAGACAGAATCTCACTCTGTCGCCCAGGCTAGAGTGCAGTGGCACGATCTCGGCTCACTGCAAGCTCCACCTCCCAGGTTCACGCCATTCTCCTGCCTCAGCCTCCCGAGTAGCTGGGATTACAGGCACCGGCCACCACGCCTGGCTAATTTTTTGTATTTTTAGTAGAGACGGGGTTTCACCATGTTGGTCAGGCTGGTCTCAATCTCCCGACCTCATGATCCGCTCGCCTTGGCCTCCCAAAGTGCTGGGATTACAGGTGTGAGCCACTGCACCTGGCCAATAGTAATCTTTTAGGAAGGTGAATTAGATGAAATAGTTGACAATGGGCCTTTAGTTGACAATGGGCCACTATTAGGAATGGAACATCTTGGTCCACACTCCTTAACATTGAATTTTATTCTCATAGTTGAAACATTGATAATCTACCTCCAGGAAAAGAAAAAGAATGTTATAGTCTAAATTGTATTACCCTCTTAAATTCATGTGTTGATATCCTAACCTCTAGTATTTCAGAATGCAACCATATTTGGAGTTTGGGTCTTTAGGGAGGTAATTAAGTCAAAATGTGGTCATTAGGTGAACTGTAATCCAATATGACTGGTGTACTGATAAGAAGAGGAAATGTGGATACAGATACAAGCACAGGTCAAACAATATGAAGACATAAGGAGAAGATGGTCATCTACAAGCCAACAGAGAGACCACAGAAGAAACCAACTCCACTGACACCTTGATTTTGGACTGATAGATTCCTAAACTGTGAGAAAAATAACTTCTGTTGTTTAAGCTTGCCCAGGCTATGGTACACTGTTATGGCAATCCTACAAAACTAATCCAAAGAGTAAAGGCTAAAATGGATATGCTAGCTGATTTGTAGGTATCTGCTTAATTCTCATTGACCAGAACTGTGTGGCACCAAAACAAACACGTTCCATTAGTAAGAAGCAGTAAGGGGGAAACATATAAGTAATATCTAGAGTCTCTCTTCTTTCACTGAAATAAACATAAAAATTAGCTATTTATTCTTTAAGTCCAGATTCCCTGTACCTTTTTAGGTGATAATTATCAAAGGCTAGTGGAAATAACATAAACCTCTCATATTCTAGATTCGTGGTCTTAGACTGATCAGTGAAACTCTGTGTTTCTACTGATTCATCTGTATAAGGGAATTAAAAATGTTGAACTGTGTTAAAGGTGAGAGCAAATGCATGTGAAACCACCAGCTCCATCTCCTGCATGCCATAGAAGCCCCAAAGCATCACTACTGTTATTATATAAATTGATATCATAAACTTTACATATGCTTAGGGCTTGCTGCTACCCTTGTACACTGAATGCCTCTTATGCCTATTGTCTTACAACTATATTGACAAATACCCACAAAATTCTGCTGAGAAAAAAAATTCTACAATAAATGAAGTGGAGGTGTAACCTTTGATTTTCTCTGCAGGGATAGTGGAAGAATTTAAATTTTCAGAGAAAAAACAGTGTCTTTTTAACAATAATGCAAAATTAATGATTATTCTGCTGAGAACGTTAGAAATAAAATCAGTACTCAGCATAGTTATTTTTCAAGTATTTAAAAATTGCGGCAAGAAAATAGAAACATTCACTACACAATGTTCAATTACTTTGCTTGTGTCTTTCTATTCCAAGAGAGACTCCAACACATATCTCTATGTGTTGATTAAAGATTGGACAGCAGAAACTGTCAAAATCTGACATAGTCTCTTTATGGCATATTTTAGTAAAATCACTTAAAATTGATTTAGTGCAACTGTGGAATAATGATTTAATTAAATAACATGATTACAGTAAATTACATTGAATTGGCTTTGCTGTTGCTACTGCATAGTTTTATAAGTTATTTGGAAAAAGGTCAAACACAATAATTTTAAATGCTAATATATTAAAAATCACTTGTGGATACATGTATATGTATCTGTAGATTTAGGTAATATGGGTACATGAATTAATACAATTTCACTTTAAGAGTACGTAATACTTTTCATTTATAGTACAGCATTTTCCTCTCCTTCGAAATCTCAAAAGTCTGATATGGATCTTGACTACATATATTATTTCTCAATACAAGAAATTAGAAACAGAAGAACACAGTTAAAATACATACCATACTTTGCTTTTACTCATCAAATCTTTCCTTAATATCAGTTACTTATTATGAATCATTTCAATTATTCTAAAAACTGCTGTTACTGTAGAGCAGAAAAACATATCAGCCAACCTGAACATAGGCCATACCATCTGTAGTTCAGCTTTATCATATGTGAAATGCAAGATTTAATCAAATATTCATGTCATCTGTATCAATTAAAAAAATCAGGCTACTACAGAAAAGGAGAAATACAAACAACAGAACATACTCTAACACATAACAATAATAAAGCATTATTAATCAAAATTTAAAACAGCCAATAAAAGCTCCAAAAATTCAAATGAACACCACTGAACACCAAATTAGTAATCTAAAAGATCAACATGAGCAATTATGTGGGACCATATCAAGGCATATGTTATTTGCTCTACATGAAAACCTCTTTGCATCTATTTACTTAGCTAAGTCTACTCATTTAATGTCTCAACTTAAACATCACTTTTATAGGGAAACTTTATCTCACTGCACCCAGATCCTTCATCTCTGTGTTGTGTTTCCTTTGCCTTATGTATTTTTTCTTCTCAGCAATGTATAGCCATGCAATTATTTAAGTAATCATAATTATTTATTTATTAAATATGATCCCTATAAAGTGTATATCCCTTGTTTATCTATCAGCTCAATGTTGGCAGTGAACCTCAGCATTTAGTGCATGCATTGGCACATCACTCACTAGGTAAGTGTTTTGTTATTGTTTTATGAAGTGGTCAATTAGATGTGGCCACCAGAGTGTTAGCGGCGGAGGGTGACCAGGTTCTTGGCGTCTTGAACAAAGAATTGGACAGAACGCACAAACAAAGCAAGGAAGGAATGATAGGATTTATTGAAAATGAAAGTACACTCCACAGTGTGGGAGCGGGCCTGAGCATAGGGGCTCAAAGGCCCCGTTACAGAAATTTTGGGAGTTTGAATACACCCTACAGGATTCCATTGGTTACTTTGGGTATGCCCTATGTAAATGGAGAGGATGAAGTAAAGGTACAAAATCATTTACGGCCTTCGCCCTGTGGAGAGAACATTTCCTGTTACAGCTGAAGTGTGAATCGGCCTTCTGTTCCCTGCCTACAGACTCTATTTTCCTCACTCAAGAGGAGACAGAGTAGAGGTTCAGAAAAAAATAAAGTTGATTATATTTACAGGTACAAGAGACAAGAGTCACAGGCACAGCACGCCCCCACATAATCATGTGGGGAAGATGCCAAGATTCTTAGGAGGAAGAAACAAAGACAGAAATAAGGGAAAGGTTTAGGCCATTGCCTTTATTGGGGCTTCTGCTGAAAAGGCAAGGCAGGGCAGGGTGAATAATTGTGGATTGGGTGATTTGAATAATTTCAGAGGGTTTCGGACTATAGACATGGAGGTCTCTAGCTGCCTAGTACCTGGCCCTGGGTTGATTAAGGCAGAGGAATATTGTCTTCTGGGGTGTAAGGGCCAGATTGAGGAGGTATAGCTCTAGATTATTTCATTTCCATATCAAAGACATGCTTCTGAGTAGGTCTTTTGTTATTTGTAAGAATTGGCTAGCCCTGAAAGGAGCAGTCTCTCTAGCCAGAAAGGGTTTTTAAGGTATCAAAACATAATAATATACAGAAAATGTTTTTAAAAATTTACAATGCAATAAGTGTAATTTATTTTTCTTTCGTACTACTGATATGGAGGGTGGAATTAATTACATTCTTCAAATAACCATCATTGCCCATAGCTCATCTCTTATTTATTTAATTATTCTCTTTTATTTTCATTCTCCAGTACCATACACACACACGCACGTGCACACACACACACACACACACACACTGCAGAGTCTATTTTAACATATTATATATATTGGGATTTGTGTATTTATGTAATTTTTTAAAAATTTGCATGCATTTTAATCAAATTTAATCAGATGTGTAAAAATTTCAAAACAGTTCAATAAATTTTGACACATACTATAAGGTGTCACTCAGGCTGGAGTGCAGTGGCTCAATCACAGCTCACTTCATTCTCAATTTCCAGAGCTCAAGGGATCCTCCCGCCTCAGCCTCTGGAATAGCTAGGACTACAGGTGCAAGCCACCATGCCCAGCTAACCTTGTTCATTTTTTGTAGAGATGAGGTGTCACTATGTTGCCCAGGCTGATCTGGAACTCCTGGGCTCAAGCGATCCTGTTGCCTCAGCCCCTCAAAGTGCTTGGATTACAGACATGGCAAAATGTAGAACATTCCTATTCCTTAGAAAATGTTTCCTCATGCCCCTTTGCAAAGAATATCTTACCCCAGTTCTAGATAACCAATGATGTAGTTTCTATTGTTAGTTTTGCCTATTCAGAAATTTTATATAAATAGAATCATTCAGGACACACTATTTGGAGTATGACTCCTTTTACTAAGCATACATTTTGAGATTTATTCATGTGTTTGTGTTTATCTGTAGTTTATGCTTTCTCTTTGTTGAATAATTATTCACAGTATGAATATGCATTTTAAAAATTCCTTCAAGTGTTGATGGATTATTTCTGCCGGCTCAAATCTGCTGTTGTGCTTCTTTAGTAAATCTTTTATTTTTGTTATTGTACTTTTTGGTACCAGAATTGTTATTTTGCCCTATTTTATAATATCCATTTCTTTATTTAAATTGTCTTTAATAAGATACATTTTTCATACTTTCTTTTAGTCCTTTGGATATTATTTCCATTAGTTCTTTGAACAAATAACTGGTTTAAAAAGTCTTTGTTAAGTAAATTCAAAATCTGAGCTTCTTCAGGCCAGTTTCTATTGCCTTTTTTTTTTTTTTTTTTTTTTCCTGTGTATGGGCTATACTTTCATGTTTCCTTGAGTATCTCATATTTTTTAAAAGTGGTATTTTAACTAATAAAATCTGGCAGCTATGGAACTACAACCCCCTAAACTTTGTTTTCATTGGTGTTTATTTTATTGTTTGTTGTTTATTTAGAGACTTTTATGAATTACTTTGGTACAGCTTTTATTTATTTTTTTGTCATACGTGCTTAATGAAGTCTTCCTTGGTTCGCTTAGTGGTAAGCTAATTTTGGAACACAGATTTCCTTACACACTTGGAACCAATGTCTCCAAGTATTTGCCAAAGGGCTCTGTATATGTTGGTCATGCCTTCAACACTCTGCCCGGTAGAATCTTGCTTGTCCTGAGCCTAGAGGTCTGCCAAATATGAAAGCTTAGTTCCTGCTCAGGTCTTTCCTGAGCATGTGCCTAACTCTGGACATGCTCATAGCCTTACAGATATACATGGCTTGCTAGATTTTCAGAAGTATGTCAAAATTTTGCAAATTTTATGGACATTTTATTCTTTTTAAGCTTCATGGTTAACCTATATTGTCTATCCCAACTGTTATTCACTGCCTCAGGCAACTACAGAGTTAAAAAATTGCCTCTAACCTTTTTGACTAACACCTTGGAGAAATAGCTTCTTACATTGTGTGACCTACAAATCAGGTCAAATAACGTTCTGGAATTATCTTAGAATGATACCTACAAGACGATCCAATCCTGTTTTGTCTCCAGTGGCTGCTAGACTGCGAGTTTCCACCTGACTGTGGGTTGGTTTCGAGGCTGCCACAGAACTGGAGTAAGCAGATGGAAGCAGGGCATGTTAAAATTGACATACAAAGACTCAGTGTTCTTAATAATATTCTTCTGTTTTTCCTAAATAAATGTTAACTCAATTGCTGCAATATTTTGGTTAATTCTCAGAGTTCTGGAAAAAAGTTGATTCTGTGTATTTTTACCAGTTTTCTCATTGATTTTAAGAAGAAAATGTATTTTGGTTACCCTTACCCCACTATTTTTGCAGATATCCTTCTAAAAGATCTTGATTCCTCAAATACTAGATGACTTGACAGCAATAAACACCATCCCCATGAGATTCCAGATCGTTCTGAGCTCCCCCATTTTGCCCAGTCTCTGCAGTCCTTTGCAGATCATTGCTTTTGAAAAAGTGAATGATGTCTAGTACACTTCCTTGAATTTTCCATCTCTTCCTAATGCTGACCCTTCAACTTCTGGCTTCTTTAGTTGTTCTTCAATGTCTTTAAGAAGCTGTTTATAATTTTGTTTCTCATCCAGTTTATAGACTTCTTCTCAGATTAAGGGTTGTTATGATATAGGCCACCATCTAATTTGGAAACAGTCTTGCCTCTATAATAAGCTTCTGTGAGTTTGTATAATTTATTCTAATTTGGAATCTTAGTTCAGTTTATAGCTGTAATTTTTACCTGACACCACTGTGACAGCATAAAATATGCTTTTGTTGTAAAATAGGAATTGAATCTTGAATTTGAATATTTACTATTTACATTAATAATTCAATAATTACTTGAGCAATTTACTTTTTTATTGTTAACTTCACTACTAGATGGAAGGCTCCACAGGGCAAAGGCTAAGTATTTGGGCCTTTTTGCTCTACTATGGCCCTAGAACTCAGCAGAGTGGTGGCCCATAGCAGGTACTCAATAAACATAAACTGAATTAGTGAGTAGTTTAAGTTATTCAAATATTAAAGAGAAATATAAAGATATGTGACCTGAAACAATTAGTAGTTGAAATTTTAGCCATGTATAAAGTGAATCTAAACATATTTGTGCTTTTGTTTTGTTTTGTTTTGTTTTAACTTTTAGGTTTGGGGATACATGTGAAGGTTTGTTATATCGGTAAACTCATGTCATGGGGATTTGTTTTACAGATTATTTCATCACATACAAGTTAAGCCCAGTACTCAATAGTTATCTTTTCTGCCCCTCTTTCTCCTTCCCTTCTGCCCTCAAGTAGACCCCAGTGTCTGTTGTTTCCTTCTTTGTGTTCATAAGTTCTTATTATTGAGCTTCTACTTATAAGTGAGAACATGTGGTATTTGGTTTTCTGTTCCTGCGTTAGTTTGCTAAGGATAATAGCCTCCAATTCCATTCATGTTTCTGCAGAAGACATGATCTCATTCTTTTCTATGGCTGAATATTATTCCATAGTATATATGTACCACAATTTTCTTTATCCAATCTGTCATTGATGGGCATTTAGGTTGATTCCATGTCTTTGCTATTGTGAAGAGTGCTGCAATAAACATTTGCGTGCATGTGTCTTTATGGTAGAATGATATATATTTCTATAGGTGTATACCTAGTAATGGGATTGCTGGGTCAAATGGTAGTTCTGCTTTTAGCTCTTTGAGGAATTGCCATACTGCTTTCCACAATGGTTGAACTAATTTACATTCTCAACAACAGTATTTAAGTGTTCCCTTTCCTCTGCAACCTTGCTAGCATCTGCTATTTTTTGACTTTTTAATAATAGCAATTCTGACTGGGGTAAGATGGTATCTCATGGTTTTGATTTGTATTTCTCTAATGATCCATGCTATTGAGCTTTTTTCATATGCTTGCTTGGCTGCATATATGTCTTCTTTTGAAAAATGTCTGTTCACGAACTTTGCCCACATTGTAAAGGGGTTGTTTGTATTTCTCCTATACATTTAAATTCCTTATAGATGCTGTGTATTAGGCCTTTTACAAATACTAGCCAAATGTCCGGTTTTTTAAAAAATGTATGATTTTACAACCTTTAGAATGCATTACACGAAGTAACTCAGGAGAGTAAGGGACTGTGAACACATTGCTAGAACTGTTTCCTCTATTCCTTGCCATATGTAGACTAAGGTGAAGTTTACTGGGAAAAAAAAAAATTTAATATGAACACTTTTTAGTTTATTATGTTTGTGCATCTTTTTGGTATACTTTGTTCTATATATATATATATATATATAAAATTTTGTTTTGATTTTAAAGGAATTTATAAAGTACAATACAACCATATTACCCCACTGCATTTTTCAGGCAGTTCACAAAAATTCCATTGCATATTACTTACAGTCACCAACTACTTAGCAATTTTAAATAATTCCCCCTCGAATAATTATTTGAACAGTATTCAGAATGTAAATAAATGTTGTTCACAGCAGGTAACATGACAGTTTATTACCAATAAAGATATATTAAATATAAAGCTATTACAATATTACTGGTCATTTTCATTAAGTAAAAAATTGTAGAATTACCAAATATTATTTTAGATTTAAAAATTCTACTGATGCTCTCTCAATACATTTTTGTGAATTTGATTTTAAAATACCGATATTAAAAGCTGTTTATCTTACATGTCAACATCACCTATATGTATTACATAGAGAGTTGGCTGAGATGGAATTTTGAGATGGAAACAAGCTGGTCTTTTGTCACATCTGTCTTTTCTTTGCCATTTTCATCTTATGAACAAAAACTCAGCATTGTTCACTTTTGCCAACACATTTTCTCCCAAATCTATAGGCAACAATCTTATGCCATCAGGTAAACATTTTCTAAGATGATGGCTACCTAATCTGGCCAATTCATCACATTTTTATTAATAATTTATTATATTCTCTATAGCAAAATATATTGATACACTAAAATAAGAATCCTGCTAGTCTTCTATTTAAGAAAATACATGTGACATATGAGATTATAAGAACATAATTTCGCCAGACTTAAAATCATAGATCTGTCTTTTTTGTCCCGATTGCTCCTATTTGGGTATAATATGCTTGGACTGATGCAGAATTAAGATTGCAGTACATCTTTTATTTTTATTGTCCCCATCTCCATGCTTTTTACAGATTGATTCATTCTTTCCATTACATCTTATGTTTTTTTATTACATTTCTTTGTATGCTACATACATTGTATTGTCTCACATAGAATCTCTTTAGTAGCCAAAGTATTTTAAACATTTTTAAAGTTTCATATACTTTTGTAATTAGATATAATAAATAAAATGCATTTTTAAAAAGTAGGGACATGAGGAAGTAAAATCATTAGAAAGCATAGGAATTAAAAAGGAAATTCCACGGTGTTATACCTCAGTGAGCAAAACAATGCTGCAAGTAGAAAGTTATCTTCAATGTCATGCTCCATAAAGCAAGTAAGTCACATTGATTTCTCAGGTTTCTTCATGATGTGAAATTTCTTATTAACAAACAATAGTAAAAACATAGTAAAAAGGCCGGGTGCGGTGGCTCACGCCTGTAATCCCAGCACTTTGGGAGGCCGAGGTGGGCAGATCATGAGGTCAGGAGATCGAGACCATCCTGGCTAACATGGTGAAACCCAATCTCTAAAAAAAAAAAATACAAAAATTAGCCTGGGTGACAGAGCAAGACTCCGTCTCAAAAAAAAAGAAGCCCCTCCTCCAGAAAACATAGTAACAAAGTTCTTTGCATATTTTATCAATATTCTCATTGTAAAAAGATATTCAGGAAATATATCAAAGGACATTTTCCCTCCAGGTGATAGCTAAATTATAGTATTGTTTTTCTGTGTAATGTCAGAGACTAGATATATGTGAGTTTGTGTGTGTGTCTGTGTGTTTGTGTGTGTGTGTGTGTTCATGTGTGTCTAAAGGTATGGCTGTCGAGGACCATATGTGGCCTATGGTCATTTCCACAGATATTTTTTAGTCAATCTGGTTTTTGGAATTCTGCTGAAAGTAACTATAACTTAGCCAAAGTGCCTCATGAAAGGCAAAGTATTTTCTCAAAAATACATCTCCCTACATTGCCTTGCTATTTCTCAGCACACACTAGCTTCTGTTATTACAACCCAACTTTGTTGTAAGGCTTTGGGTTATGTTACTTTTAGTTATCTTTTGTAAGAGTCAACTGATTCCTAGCAAACAAGTATAATCACTGACATGTCTATTATCTCTTTCCAGTAACTGGGAAACTCTGCACTGAATATGTAGTTGCTAAAATCGAGTATAAAAGATCTTGCTAGAAATAAACAGGGGACTTATACAAACTATACCTTAATTTCAATAAATAAGAAATGTGGAAAGAAATGATGATAAATGGATTGATAAATGATTAAAGAGGTCAATCATTTGTGCAATAGGTTTAAAAACATTCCAGGATATTGAACCAGAATCTTTGAGCATAATGTGCTCTATATTCCACTGGGTACACATTAAGTCAAGGCTCACAATCTGTATGAAACATCTGCTTGTTATTTTTAAGAAAAGTCCTTTTTCTGCATTCACTTGTACAACCAATTTGCATGGTTATTATGTGAGCCTCTCTGAGGATAATATGGCCTTGTTCCTGACAATAGTTGACTGGTTCAGGTGAGATAATTTGACCAAAGCTGCAGAAATTACACTTTCTTTATCAAAAATATTGTAATTTGAACTGAGTTCAGTCAGTATCCATACGGCTGAAATTCAGGAGCTGTTGGCAATCATGTTTTGCCATGTAAATCAAAGAAAGAAAAAGGAAGCAAACATGCAGAGATAAGTAGACTCAAACTACAAGTACAAAACACCTGGAGAGCGATGTCAGAAAAATGATGGAAAAGGCAGCTCAAACATTTATTGCTCCACAAAAAACATGGAAAAACAGCAAAAAAATGTCAGAACCAATTATATCAGGGCTCTGGAAAATAGTCAAAAGGTTGCAACAACCAAACAAATGCTGAATTAAGAAAAAAGTTACTTAAAAATGCTAGGAAAGCTTTGTGGCATTTTTATTTGTCCTTGGCCCACAACTAAATACTATGACACCAAAATCTGGTTCTTTGTAAAGATAAATGAATTTCAAAATTTGAAGTGAAGTTACAAAGGAAAAAAGAGAGAAGATGCAAAGAAATAAATTTGAAAATGAAAATGGGGTCATAGCTACTGACCTTACAGAAATCAAAATAATAAGAGAATTATGTGATAAAGTATATGCCTTTAAATTAGGTAACAGAATAAATGGAGAAATTCTGAGAAACACACAAATTGCTAAAAAAGACTAAAGAAAAAATAAAATATATGAGCTAACCTATAACAAAATAGAGATTAAATAAGAAAAGGCCTCACAACAAATACAAGACACAGCGAGATGGCTTAACTGGTGAATTTTGCCAAACAGTTAAAGAAGGAGCTAACAGCTGTTTCTCAAACTTTCAAAAAAATAAGTGGACAGAAAACTTTCTCACACATTCTGTAAGGCCAACATTACTTGATACCAAAGTCAGACAAAAACACTACAAGTAAAGGAAACTACAAACCAATATTATTTATGAATTCTGATGCAGAAATCTTCAACACAATACTAGAAAGTCAAGTTCAATTACCTATTAAGATTGTATAGCAAGATCAAGTAGGGTTTGTCCCAGGAATGCAAGGATGGCTAAACATAAGAAAACAATCAATGTAATGCACCACATTAATGGAAAAATTGCAAGAAAAACATGTAATCAGTTCAATTGATGCAGAAAAAGAATTGGGCAAAATTCAAAATGTGTGCATAATAAAAACACAAAAAAACTAGGAGTAGAAGGAAAACTTTTCAACATATTAATGGTGATTATACGAAAACTCCACAATTAACATCAAACTAAATATTGATAAAAGGGTGAAAGTTTTCTTTCTCAGATCAGGAATAAGACAAGGATGTCAATGTTTGCCACTGTTCTTTATTAATTTACTGGGAGTTCTAGCCCTAGATAAAGACATAAAAGACATTCAAAAACAAAAAAGAAAAAATAAATTTATCTTTAATAGAGATAACTTGGTTCTATATACAAAAAATCCTCAAAATAAACATTGAAAAACTATTAGAGCTAATAAAAAAATTCACCAAGATTATAGAATACAGAATCAATACTTAAATATTAATTGTTTCTATACATAGGCAATGAAAAATATGAAAATGAGTTAAAGCGAATAATTCTGTTTACAACAGCATCTCAAAGAAGAAAATATCTAGGATTAAATTTAATCAACAAGATGAAAAACTTTTATGCTGTAAACTACAAAACATTATTGAAAGGAATTAAGATTTAAATAAATAAAAAGGATTAATATTGTTAAGATATCAATACAGATACCAAGCTAACTTCAAATTCAATGCAGTTCCTATAAAAATGTCAGTCTTTTTTGCTGGAATGGAAAGCTATATCTTCAAATTCATATGACATTATTAGAGATACAGAATAGCCAAAACTATTAAAAAAAACTTGGCGGTCACAGTTTCTGATTTTAAAACTTACTACAGATCTAGATTAGTTAAAATAGTGTGGCACTGGCATAAGTGTAGATGTGTAAGCCAATGGCATAAAACTGAGGGAATAGAAATAAACCCACACATCTACAGCCAATTTATTTTTAACAAGGTGCTAAGACCTATTAAATGGAGAAAAAGCAGTTTCTTCAACAAATAGTATTAGGACAACTGGATATCCAGATTCAAAAGAATAAAATGGACCTTTACCTCATACCACATGCAAAAATTAAGTCAAAATGGATCAACAACCTAAATATAAAAACTAAATCTATAAAACTTGTAGAAGATAACACAGGTGTACATCTTTTCAATCTTGGATTTGGCAATTAATGTTTAGATATGACACAAAAAAGCTCAACAAAGAAAAAAATAGACATATTTATCTATAACAAATTTTTTTTCCATAAAATGATATCAAAGAAGTACAGGCAGGGTGCAGTGGCTCATGCCTGTAATCCCAGCAATTTGGGAGGCCGAGATGGGCAGATCACGAGGTCAAGAGATTGAGACCAGCCTGGCCAACATGGTAAAACTGCGTCTCTACCAAGAATACAAAAATTACCTGGGTGTAGTGGCACACACCTGTAGTCCCAGTTACTCCAGAGGCTGAGGCAGGAGAATCGCTTGAACCTGGGAGGCAGATGTTGCAGTGAGCCAAGGTCCCACTACTGCACTCCAGCCTGGCACAGAGCAAGACTGCATCTCAAAAAAAAAAAAAGAAGGACGAACATTACCTACATTATGGTAGAAAAATGTCTGCAAATCATTTATGTAATAAGGGTATAATTTCAAGTATATATTAACAATTACAATTCAATAACAGGAAGATAAACAGCCCAATTAAAAATAAGTAAAGGAATTGAACATTTATCCAAAGAAGATACACAAACTGGCCAGTAAGCACATGAAAATTTCCTCAATATTTTTAGTCATTAAGGAGATGCCAATTAAAGCCGCTATGAAGTATCAATTCTCACCCACTAGAATGGCTATGTTAAAGAAAAAAAAAAAGAAACAGAAAATAACACATGGTGGCAAAAATATGAAAAAAATTGTAACCTTGCACATTATAGTAGAAACTTAAAATGATGCAGCTACTACAGAAGAGAGTATGACAGTTCTAAAAAACATTAAACATAGAATTACAATATGACCCGTACAATGCTATTAGTAGGCATATGTAATTGGACACAGGTGCTCAAATAAGTACATGTATACTCATAGGAGTGCTAGTTACAATAGTCAAAATAGAAAACAAAACAAAACAAAACATAAAAAGATTAATGGATAAATAAGTTGTGACATAGACACATTATGGAATATTATTCAGTCAGAAAAAGGAATGAATTATCCTGTATGCTATAATGTGGATGAACCTTCAGTACATTGTGCTAAGTGAAAGAGGCTACACACAAAAGACACACACGTATAATTATATTTATGTAAATTATTCAGTATAAGTGAATTTACAGAGGTAGAATGCGTATTGGTGGCTGCCAAAGGCTAGGTGAATGGGGATTGGGGAAAGACTGGTTAATGGGTGCTGTGGTCTCAATGTGTTGAAGCTATATTGAAACCTAAATTTACAATGCAATAGTCTTAAGAAATACTGCCTTTGGGAGGTGAATAGGTTATGAAGGCTTTTCCTTGATGAATGGAATTAGTGCCTTTATAAAAGAGGCTTGAAGGAATTCTCCCCTCCTTCCGCCATGTGAAGATGCAGCAAGAAGACACCATCGTTGAGGCAAAGAGCAAACCCTCAGCAGACACTGAGTCTGCTGGCACCTGGATCTTGGACTTCCCAGTCTTCTGTTGTTTGTAAATTATCCAGTCTGAAGTATGTTGTTATGGTAGCCCAAAAAACTTTTTATTTTTATTTATTTTTATTTTTATTTTTTTGAGTCGGCGTCTCGCTCTGTCACCCAGGCTGGAGTGCAGTGGCCGGATCTCAGCTCACTGCAAGCTCCGCCTCCCGGGTTTATGCCATTCTCCTGCCTCAGCCTCCCGAGTAGCTGGGACTACAGGCGCCCGCCACCTCGCCCGGCTAGTTTTTTGTAATTTTTAGTAGAGACGGGTTTCACCATATTAGACAGGATGGTCTCGATCTCCTGACCTCGTGATCCGCCCGTCTCAGCCTCCCAGTGCTGGGATTACAGGCTTGAGCCACCGCGCCCGGCCCCAAAAAACATTTTATAACTAGATAGAGGTGGTGGTAACACAAAATTGTGAATATACTAAGTGCCATTTCACTGTTCACATTAAAAGGGTTAATGTTATTTATGAGAATGTCACCTCAATTAATTACTGAAAACAATTCCTGGATTTTCTTTAGGATTCCAATCCCTTGTAATGTCTTATTTCCAATTTCTGTGCTCCATAATAAAATTTTGTATCACTAACAAAATTTCCATTTTATTTTTCCCAAATCAATCAGGTTTAATTTCCATTACTCGCATTAAAAAGATCTTAAATAATGCACCACTCCTTTATATTCTTTTTTTTTTTTTTGGAAGTGGAGTCTCACTCTGTCACCCAGGCTGGAGTGCAGTGGCATGATCTTGGCTCTCAATGCAACCTCCACCTCCCGGGTTCAAGCAATTCTCTTGCCTCAGTCTCCCAAGTAGCTAGGACTACAGCCACCCACCACCACACCTGGCTAATTTTTTATATTTTTAATAGAGATAGGGTTTCACCATATTGGCCAGGCTGGTCTCAAACTCCTGAACTTGTGATCTGCCCACCTCGGCCTCCCAAAGTGCTGGGGTTACAGGCATGAGCCACTGCGCCTGGCCTTGATCCTTTATAGTCTATGTATTCTTACAATTTTTAAAATTTATTAATGAGCTTTGAAAAGGATACAAATAAATGTTATCACACAGGAAGATTTGAATATGTAATCAGCCAAAATAATATTAAAAAGACAGTAAATATTTGATATCTATTGTAACAACACACTTCAGTTTGTATGAAATATAAAAAAAGTGTTATTTATTTTTAGAACTTTACTTGAAATTAAGTAAGATGCCATCAAAATAGTGTCAGTGATATATTCTTATGGTCTTATTGTCTGGTCAGCTAAAACAAATAGAAAGCTCAAAATGGTTTTGTAGAAGTGATCATAATATACTATGAAGCCCTATTACTAAAACAATACAGGATAAACACATCAATGTAGGGAAACACCACTGGAACACACTAGAAAATCCAGAAATAGACAAAGTGCTTATGACAATTTTGCATACAATAAAGGCAGCAACTCAATATAGTGAGGAAATGATGAATATTGCAATAAGTGGTGTTGTGATACCTAGATAGCCTCATAGGAAAAATATAAAATTGGATCAATTTCTCAAACTATACATCAAAGTAAATTCCAAATGGAACACAAAGTTAAATGTAAAAAATAAAATTATGTAATAATTTATAATTTGAATTAAGGGATAAATTGTCTAATGGTGGTTAAATTTTCAGAAGCTAAGCTGAAAATATTAATGAATTTGACCATCTAAAAATTATTTTGTGTTATAATAAAAACATAGTCAGCAAAGTAAAAGGACAAACTATAATATGTGACAAAGTTATATGCTAATATTATATTAAGAGTGTTAATCTTGTAATGTCACTGCCAAAGAGTTTTTAAATCTGGAAAGGCATACACAGGCCAAAAACCTTAGAGAAAAATCTGGAAAAGATATGAACAGATATCTCACAGAAAAGAATAGCAAATTATAAAATCCTTAAATTAATATCATTCAAAATTAGATATTAATAAATGAAATTAAACTACATAGGTATATCATTTTTCAACTATCAGTTTGACAAAAATAAGAAATTCTGACAGCAGGCACCTCAAACACTGATAGTGACAGTGAAAATTGGTAAGACCTATGGAGTAGAATTGTGCAATGTCTATCTAGAAAATGTGCACATATATACACCTTTGAATCCACGAATACAAACTTTAGGAATCTATTCCTAATATACTTTGGCAAACAATAACAAATGATATATACCCTGTGCTGTGTATTATATTGTTTTTAATTTAAAAAATTAAGACAACTCAAATGTCTATTAATAGAAGATCGAGTAAAAAAATGAAAATCTATTACTACTGATATGGAGCCATCGCCACAAAATGTTGATGAAAGAATAAAATAAAATCATATTCAAGGTGCACTACTGTTTAGTAAAGTTAAAAATCTAGTTTCCAATTCAGGTGAGACAGTATGAGAAACTCTATGGATCTACTCTCTAGCTAAAGTACTAAAACTATGAAAATACAACAGTTTAATGTTTCAGAAAATTGTCCTAAAGGCATGCAGTAATTGAAAAAAATATTTTATCAAGAAAATCTACTAAACGTGGTAAGAATATTGAGAATCTGTGGTATATGAACCAAGACCTGCACCTTCCCTCCCCACTCCCAGCTCAGTAAGATAGAAACTCCACATTAGGTGGTGTATCCAAGAACACAAGACTCTCTCTCCCGGCCAGCTCCAAGTCAAAGGGCTATTTTCATGATAGGGGTAAGATGTCAACATTTCTCATCCTGGCAAGAGCTACCTGTTTCTGAGGTTAAGTTCAGAGTGATAGATAGGCCTCCCTTTCTCTGCTCAGCTGCCATTCATGAGATGTGGGCACTATTTTGGTAGCAGTGAGACTGAGAACACTGGGGCCCCAATCACCACTCTTATGGCTTGTAAAGTGATACTGCCAAGCTAGGAGAGGCAAGCCTAGAGACGTGAATCTGCTTCTTCATTATTCAATGAATGCTCAACTCCAAACCTGAGGTATTACTAAAAGAAACGAGCATGATTGTCTCCCCCAAAACCCCAGCTTCAGAGCCCTGGCTCAGAGATTTTCCTTGGGGAAAGAATCATGTTGAAATCTCCTAATATCTTCGGAAAGCAGCTAATTTTATTTGCAACAGAGTATAAAAAAATGTTAAACCTAAGAAAGACACTTTCAAACAGTAGAAGTTGTGAAAGTCAATTGGGATGAGATTTATGATTCATTTGTAATACAAGATAAAGTGTAGTCAAGGTAGTTTGACAAGAGAAGCAGGGAATAATAGAACTTGGATCCTTCCTTAGGTCAGAACAAATTTTAAAAAGTAATTTTTGGAACTATCTTTTTAACAGAACCAAAATTTGATTGGATCCCCTTGTGTTAAAAATTATATCTCAGGGCATTATTGAAAACAGTAGAACAATTAGCTTATAATTTATGGAGATTAAAAGCCGGATGTGGGTAGGAAAAGCGTCATTCAATGAAAGCCCTGACAAAATCATTGACATCCCAGGATGACTGTTTACATACCCAAGTCTGCTCCCAGAAAATAACATTATAGCTTCACACTGTAGGAGGAAAATAAACTTTACTAATGTAATCCAGGTAGTAACTGAGTAATCAAAGAAAGAAAGAAGAAGAAGATTTGGAGAAGAATCTCCTCTGGAAGATCCCTCTTCCAGAGAAGAAAAATTCTTAGTATTGGTCAAGAATTGCTAGAATATACAATCTAAAATATCCAGTCTCTACAAAAATACTAAAACAGGTAGAGAAACAGAAAAAGTGTGACCCATATACTGAAAAAAAAAGAAGGCAGACAAAAAATACCTTCCTGTTAGAGTGCCCAGATGTCAGATATAACAGAAAAATACTTCAAAGTAGCCGACATAAATATGTTAAAAGCACTAAAGAAAACCATGATTAAACAAGAAAGGTAATATGACAGTCCACCTCAAATAGAGAATATTAATAAACAGATATAAATTATCAAAAAGAACAAAATAGAAATTTCAGAGTTAACAAGTATAAAATAACTAATTTGAAAACTTGACTAGAGGAGCTAAGCAAAGTATTTGAACTGGAAGAATGAAGAATTAATAAACTTGAAAATAGATTAATATAGATTGTGTAATCCATAGAACTAAAAGAAATATGAATTTAACAATGAATAAAATAATTAGAGAAGTGTGTGATATACACATAGTAGGATTACAAAAAAGAGAAGAAAGAGAAAGAACAAGAAAAAACATTTAAAGAAATAATAATTTAAAAATTTCCAACTTTATTGAAAATCATTAATCGACACATCCAGGAAACTCAACAAACTCCAAGTAGAATAAATGTGAAGAGATCTACATATATATTATAGTAAAGATACTGAAAGCCAAAGACAAGAATAAAATCTTCAAAAGCAACAAGAGAAATATGACTCTTCATTTACAAGAGAACGTCAATAAGATTAAGTGACCTTTCTTCAGAAACTAAAAGGCAGTGAGATAACATATTCAGAGTACACAAAGAAAAACCTGTCAATCAAGAATCTTATATCCAACAAAGCTACATTTCAAAAAATAAAGGTAAAATGAAGACATTCCTAGATAAGCAAAAATTGAATTTGTTGATAGTAGATTCACATTACAAGATATACTACAGGAAATTCTTCAGGCTAAAAGAAAGTGACACTAGGCCATCATGCAAATTCATACACACACAAAACAAAGAACACTGGCAAAGGAGGTTAGATATTATGTACCTATAAAAAAAGTGTGCGTGCGTATTTCTTTTCCTTTCTTCTCTTAACAAACTTAAAAGCCATTCTACACATATTATGTATATGAAGTATTGTTTGGCTTGTAACAAGTAGAAATGCAATATATTTATCAATAGCAGCATAAATGAAGTGGGTGAGAGCAAAGTTATATTCTGCTAAGAAAATGACTACAGTTATCAATTCAAATTCACAGGAACACACAAACACATACACACACACACACAAACAATTTTTATAAAAGATAAAGTAAGAAAAGCTTAAATATGTGCTTGCTCTTCTTCACTGAGCATTTTTAAAAGACAAAATTGCTGAAAATTGTAATGTGTTGTTGAGTTTGTAACATTAATAATGTATTATACGTAACAATATTACCTCAAAAAAGAGGGAAAAACAAAATAAAACTTCGTAGGTATAATGTTTATCTCACTGAAATTAAATTTGTATAAATTTGAAGGTTATTCAGATAAGTTAAAATGTATATGGTAATGTCTAGCACAGTTAACATGAAAATAAGTAAAATATAGTAAAAATATTGTGAGAGAAATTGAAATGCTACGTTTTAAAGTATTCATGTAATTTGGCCAGGTGCAATGGCTCATGCTATAATCTTAGCACTTTGGGATGCTGAGGCGGTAGGATTGCTGGAAGTCAAGAGTGAGAGTCCAGCCTGAGAAACATAGTGAAATGCCATTTCTACTACTACTACTACTAATAATAATAATAACAATAAATTAGCCAGGCATGGTGACATACTCCTTTAGTCCCAGCTACCTGGGAAGTTGAGACAAAAGGATCACTTGAGCCCAGGAGTTTGAGGCTGAGGTGAGCCATTGCCATGCCACTGCACTCCACTGTAAGTGACAGAGTGAGACTCTGTCTCAAAAAAAAAAAAAAAAAAAAGAAAGAAAAGAAAGAAAAAGAAAATATTCATTTAATTCAAAAGAAAACCATAAATAATGAGATTAGTAGATGGGCAAAATGAATGAAATAGACATGAGATGTGTGAAACAATATAATGGCAGACATAGATACAACCATATCAATAATAACAGTAAATGTTAAGGTATCAAATAATCTAATCAAATGGCATAAATTATCAATCTGGATAAAAATAAATATTTAAAAAAACAGTACCGTACTATGTGCTGTCTATGGGAGACACAGTTTGTGCTTAAGAAATATACAGATTGAAAGTGAAAGAATAGAAAATTGCATATAATATTAAAAGAAATCACAAGAAAGTTGGAGTAGCTACACTAATATCAGGTAGGATTAACTTTAAAAGAAAAATGTGGCTAGACATGAAGAGCAACATTTTATAATACATTGATAAATTAGCAAGACATAACAATTAATACATATATCAAATGGTATAGCAACACAATACAGGATGCAAAAGCTGAGAGAATAAAAAGAAGAAATAAACAATTCAATAATAATAACTGAAGACTTTAGTATCCCACTTTTAATATAGGTAGAGCAAGATGGCGAATAGAAGCCCACACTATTCATCCCCCAACAAGAACACCAAATGTTAACAAGTATCTTCAGGCAGAAAAGCACCATCACAAAAACAAAAAATCAGATGAGCAATCACTGTACTTGGTTTTCACTTCATATCACTGGAAGAGGCATTAAAGATGGTAGGAAAGACCGTCTTGAATCACCAACACCACCTGTCTCCATCTTCTAGTAGTGGCTACTCAGTGGAGAGAGTCAGTCTTTGCATTCAGAGGAGAGAGAGTGCAGCAACTGGGGGACTTTACGTAGAACTCAGTGCTGCCCTGTCACAGAGGAGAGCAAAGCCATGTTGGGCTCGGGCAGCACCCACGTACAGAGGGAGCATGTGAACCAGACTTAGCCAGAGGGGAATTGCCTATTCCAGTGGTTGGAACTTGAGTCCCTTGGTGAGCCGTGCCACTGCAGGCCAAAGTGCTCTGGGGTACTATGTAAACTTGAAAGACAGTCTAGGCCAGAGGGACTGCAATTCCTAGGCAACTTCTAGTGCCTGCCTGAGCTTAGAGCCTGGGGACCAGGGTGAAACATGACTATGGAGACACTAGTTGGGTTAGCTAAGGGAGGGCTTGTGCCACCCCTCCTCCAAATGCAGGCAGTGTGACTCACAGCAACGGAAGTGACTCCTTTCTTCTGCTTAAGAAGAGGAGATTGAAGTGTAAAGAGGATTATGTCTTGTATCTTGGATATTGGCTCAACCACAGTAGCACAGAAAATCAAATAGACTCATGAAGCCCCCATTCCAGGTCCCAGCTCCCAAACAACATTTCTAGACACAGCCTGGGCCAAAAGAGAACCCACTGCCCTGAACGGAAGAACGCGGTCCTGACAGGATTAATCACCTGCTGACTAAGGAGCCCTTGGGCCCTGAGTAACTAGCAGTGATACTCAGATAGCATGTCATAGGCCTTGGGCTCTCATACATGGTCACTATGGGTATGACCTAGCACATTCCTACCCATGGTGGCTGTGGTGAAAGACTCCTACCGTTTGAGAAGAGCAGAGGGAAATGTAAAGGGGTCTTTGTCTTACACCTTAGGTACCAGCTCAGCCACAGTGCGGTAGAGCAACAAGAAGGTGCTTGGGGTCCCTGAGTTCAAGCCTGAGCTATTAGACAGAAATTTTGGATCTCCCTGGGTAGAGGAGAGCCCATTGCTCTAAACTATGAGTTCCAGGCCTGGCAGCAATCACAAGCAAATCATAAGCTGACTGAAGAGCCTTAGGGCTTTAAGTGAACATTTGTTGTAGCCTGGCAGAACTCTTCTGTTAGCCAGTGGTGGTGGTGGCCAGAAGAAGAGGCTCCTTTGCCTTTGGAAAAGGAGAAAAGAGAAGAAAGGGCTCTGTATTGTGGTTTGAATGCCAGCCTAGCCAAAGGAAAACAGAACATCAGGCAAATATCTAAAGTTTTTGAATCCAATTCCTGGCTTCCAGAAAACATCTCTGAACTAGCCAGAGATGAGGCCTGGAGGAACTCACTACCCTGAAGGAAAAAACACAAACCTGGCTGGCTTCACCACCTGCTGATCATAGAGCCTTGAATGAACATAGGTGTTAGCTAAGTAGCGGTTACAGTGGGCCTTGGGTGAGACCCAGGGTTGTGCTGGCTTCAGGTCTGACTCAGTGCAGTCCCAGTGGTAGTGGTGAAAGGAGGGGTTTCCATCACCACAAGTACAGTTCCAGGCAGCTCAGTAGAGAGAAAGATACTCTGTTTGGGAGAAAGTAAGAGATAAGAACAAGAGTCTTTGCTTGGACATCCAGAGAATTCTTCTGGATCTTTTCCAAGACCACCAAGGCAGTACCTCTATAAGTCTGAAAAAAACTATAGCAACATTGGGCTTGAGGCCCAAGTCCTTTTTAATACCTGGAAATATTTCTCAAGAAGAATGGACACAAACAACCCCAAATGTGAAGACTAAAATAAATACTTAATTCTTCAATGCCCAGTCACCGACAAACATTTATAATATCAAGACCATCTAGGAAATCACGACCTCACCAAATGTACTAAATAAGGCACCAGGGGCCAAACCTGGATAAACAGAGAATGTAACTTTTCAGACAGAGAATTAAAAATAGCTTTGCTGAGGAAACTTAAAGAAATTCAAGATAACACAGAGAAAAATTGAGAATTCTATCAGATAAATTTAACAAAGGAATAAAAATTTTAAAAAATCAAACAGCAATCCTAGAGTGGAAAATTCCAATTGCCATACTGAAGAATGCATCAGAGTCTCTTAATAGCAGAATTGACTAAGCAGAAGAAATAATGAGTGAGCTTGAAGACAGTCTATTTGTAATACACTGTCTGAGAAAACAAAAGAATAAAGAAAAAAAGAAAAAACAATGAAGCATGCCTACAGGATCTAGGAAATAGCTTCAAAAAGGCAAATTTGAGTTATTGGCCTTAAAGTGGAGGGAGAGAAAGAGACGGGGTAGAAAGTTTATTCAAAAGGATAATATAAGAAACTTTCCTAATCCTGGAGAAAGATGTCAACATCCAAGTACAAGAAAGTAATAGAACACAAAGCAGATTTAATCCCCCCCAAAACTACCTAAGTCCTTTAATTATCAAACTCCAAAAGATCAAGGATGAAGAAATGATCCTAAAAGCAGCAAGAGAAAAGAAATAAATAACATAAAATGAAGCTCCAATACATCTGGCAGCAGACTTTTTAGTGGAAACCTTACATGCCAAGACGGAGTGGCATGACGTATCTAAAGTAAAGAAGGAAAAAAGTTTTTACTTGAGAATAGCATATCTGGCAAAAATATCCTTCAAGCATAAAAGAGAAATGAAGACAATCAGTTGCTAAGGGATTTAATCAACACCAGATCTGTCCTATAAGAAATCCTAAAGGGAGTTCTCAGTCTGAAAGAAAAGAATGTTAATAAGCAAGAAGAAATCCTCTGAAGTTACAACACTCACTGCTAATAATAAGTCCACAGAAAAACAAGGAATGTAACAGCACTGTAACTGTGATGTGTAAACTAGTCTTATCTTTAATAGAAAGACTAAACAATGAAGCAACTGGAAATAATTACAAAAACTTCTCAAGACATAGTCAATACAAGATATAAATGGAAACAACCAAATGTTAAAAAGTAGGGGGATGAAGTTAAGGCATAGAGTTCCTATCAGTTTTCTTTTTGCTTGTTTTAGTTTGCTTATGCAAACAGTGTTAAGTTGTTATCAGATTAAAATAATGGGTTATAAGATAGTATTTCCAAGCCTCATGGTAACCTCAAACCAAAAGACATACAATGGAGACACAAAAAAATAAAAAGCAAGAAACTAAATCGTATCACTAGAGAAAATCATCTTCACTAAAAGGAAGACAGAAAGGAAGAAAGAAAAGAAGGGAAGACCACCAAACAACCAGAAAAATATTAGCAAAATGGCAAGAATAAGTCTCTACTCATCAATAATAACATTGACTATAAAGGTACTCAACTCTTCAATGAAACAACATAGAAACGGTGAATCGATTAAGAAACAAGACCCAATGATCTTTTGCATACAAGAATCACATTTGACCTATAAACATATACTGAAAATAAATGGATGGAAAAAAAGAAACATTCCATGGAAACGGAAAACCTAAAAAGAGCAGGAGTAGCTATATTTACGTCAGACAAAATCCATTTCAAGGCAAAAACTGTAAGAAGAGACAACGGAGGTCATTATATAATGATAAAGGGGTCAAGTCAGCAACAGGATATAATGATAGCAATTATACATGTTCTCAACACTGGAGCACACAGATATATAAAGCTCATATTATTAGAGCTAAAGAGAGAGACAGACCTCAATACAATAATAGCTGGAAGCTTAATTAGTTCACTTTCAGGATTGAACAGACTTCCTAGACAGAAAAATAACAACGAAAATATTGGACTTAATTAGAATAAAAAAGTGTAGCTCACTGCCAGAGATCATTTAATTTTATGTAAACATGTTTTTTGAGGCTGAAGCACACCTGACTGATTTTCAATGTGAAAATAAATTATAAAAACTGTTATTGGAGTTATTTCTAAACAGAACTAACATCAGAATCACCTGAATCTTCAGAATAATCTATTACAGAAAAACTGGATCCATCAAATGAATCTTTGGCCAACAACTGTTCAAGAACAATGCTAAAATCAGGCATAGGAATGTTACCTTTTCTAGGATTTGACATTTTTAGCGATTGAGAATTACTGTATTTTGTAAATGGAGGGACCATTACTAAAAACAGAATGATATAAATAGAATGATGTCTTTTGTTTCCAAAGTTGATATACTGGAGCAATGCAAAAATAATAATAAAAGCAAAGCAAGATTTTTCATGGCAAATGGGGTAAACACTGCAGCTGCAAGCACCATTGGTGAATATCTTAAGACACTGGAAAAAGAAGTCCGTACTAAACCTAAAGTAAGCAGAAGGAATGATAAAGTTTAGAGTAGAAATTAGTGAAACTAGAAAAGCAATAAATAAAATCAATAGAAACAAAAGTTTATTCTTTGAAAGCTTCAAGAAAATGAATATAATTTTAGCTAAATTAAGCAAGAAAAAAATAAGAAATACTAAATTTAATAAAGTCAGAAATGAAAGAGCAGACAGACATTACCACTGATCTTTCAGAAATCATAAGGCTCACAGAATACTATGAGAAATTATATACTAATAATTAGATAACTTAGCTTAAATTAACATAATCCTGGAAAGACCCAAACTATGAAATCTAACTTGAACAGAAATGGACATTTTGAAGAGACCTGTCAAGAAATTTAATTATAAATTTAAAAACTAATCACAAAAAATTCCCATGCCCAGGTGTCTCTGCTGGTCAATTATACTACACATTTGCAGAAATATTAATAGCATTCCTTATAAACTTTTCAAAAATATCACAGCAGTACAAATGCAACACAACCATTATGTGAGCTCAGTTTTACCTTGCTCCCAAATAAGACATAACAAGAAAACTGCAGAACAATACTGCAGAACTGCAGAACAATACCTCCAATGAATTTGTATATAAAAATTCTTGACAAAGTACTATCAAATGAGTCGGCAATTTATAAAATAATTATACACCATGGCCAATTGGTGTATATCTGAATGCAAAGTTGGTTTCACATATAAAAATCAATTAATGCAATACAGCATATAAATTGAATAACATTTTTAAAAACACATAATAATCTTGTTAGATATAAAAAGGTATTTGACAAAATCCAATACTCTTTTATTTTATTTTTTTAAATAACTACAAATAGAGAAATACTTTCTTAACCTGATAAAGGGCAGCTATGAAAAATCTTGCAGCTAACACAGTTCTTATTGATGAAAGACTGGATGCTTTCCCACTAAGGACATAAGAGGGAAAATGGAACATGAGAAGATTTATTACTCTCACAATCTCTGTTCAACATAGAGGTTCTAGCCAGCACAATTAGGCAAGCATAATAAATAATAGGTATCTAGATTAGAAAGAACAAAGTAAAACTATCTTAATTCGTAAATTCCGTGATCCTAAATATAGAAAATCCCAGGAAATCCACTAAACAAACTAATACACGAGTTCAACAACATTGCAGAATACAAGATCAGTATTATAAATCCAAATGCATTTCTACACATTTTCAATGAAAAGTCTAAATATGAAATTAGAAAATTAATGCAATTTACAATGGCATCCAGAAAAGTAAAGTATATGGGAATGTATTTCAGAAAAGAAGTACAAAAATTATTCTCTTAAAACTGCAAACATTGTTGAAAATATAGATAGTCCCAAACTTAAGGTGGTTCAACTTATCATTTTTCAACTTTACAATGAGTTTATCAGGATGTTATATACATTTCTGACATGACATTTTTGAGATTCAATGGGTTTATATGAATGTAACCCTATTGTAAGTCAAGGAGCATCTCTCATTAAAGAAGACACGAATAAATGGGAAAACATCTCTTGTTCGTGGATTGGAATATATAATAGTGTTAAGATGGCAATACTTCCCAAATTGATCTGCAGATTCAATAAAGCCCCTATCGGTATCCAAACTGGCTTCTTGATAGATGCTGACAAAGTGAACCTAAAATTAATACAGAAATATAAGTGACTTGGAATAGCCAAAGCAACCTTGAAAAAGAACAAAATGAGATAACTTACATTTGTTAATTTTAAACTTACTTCAAAGAAACAATAATAAAGATAGTGTGATATTGGCTTAAAGATATATATACAGATCAATGGAACAAAATTAAGAGTTCAGAAACAAACTTATATTTTTATAATCAACTTCTATTTTTAAAAATCTTTTTTTGTGGTGAACTTCTTTTTGACAAGGACGGCAAGGTCATTCAATGGGGAAATTCATTCTTTGCAACACATTTTATTCTTTTCAACAAATGGTGCTGGGACAAGTGGATATCCACATGCAAGAGAATAAAGTTGCATACATGTTCCCTACCATCTACAAAAATCAATTCAAATGGATCAAAGCCCTAAATGTAAGAGATACAACTATAAAACTTTTAGAAGCAGAGACAAACTATTGTGACCTAAAATTTGGCAATGTTTTCTTAGATACAACATCAAAACTCAAGCAATAGAAAAAAAGAAAGAGAAACTGCCCATTGATAAAATTAAAAACTTCTGTACTTCAAAGGACACTATCAAGGAAGTGAATACACAACACACAGAATGGGAGAAAATATTTGAAAATTATATATACACACACACACATATATAACTAGTATATATAATATAATCATATACAATCATATATTTTATATATATATGATAAGGGACTTGCATCTAGAATATATAATGAACATATAACTCAATAATAATAAGACAAACCAATTAAGAAATGGGTCATTAAGCTGAGTAGACATTTGTCCAAAGAAGATATATAAATGGCAAACACACACAAAAAGATACTCAACATCATTAGTAATTAGAGATATGCAAGTCAAAACCACAACAAGGTGTCAGTTCAGAACATCTAGGGTGAGCAGAATCAAAAAGTCAAACTATAACAAGTCTTGACAAGGATGTAAAGAAATTGGAACTTTCATATACTGGTGGTGGAAGTGTGAAATTATGCAGATACATTGGAAAAATAACTTGGCAGTTTCTTAAAACAGAAAACATAGGTGAGTTACCATATGACTTAGCAATTCCACTCTTAGGTATATACCTAAGAGATATGAAAATATATATTCACACAAAAACTTGTACATGGATGTTTATATCACATTATTCATAATACCCAAAAGATGAAAACAATCCAAATGTCCATTAACTAATAAATGAATAAACAAAATGGTATGTGTACAGTGGAATGGTATCTGACCGTAAAGAAGAATGAAGTACTAAATCATGAAGTATACATCATGAATGAACCTTGAAAACATTATTCCAAGTGAAAGAGTAAGAAAAGCCAGTCACAAAAGACCATACATTATATGATGCAATTTACATAAAACTTTCAGTATAGGGAAATTTATAGAGACCATCTCCCCATCTCAAAGTCAATAACCTTAATCACATCTTCAGAGTTCCAGCAGGTCCAGTGGGAGGGTAGATCCAGTGTAATTTCATGAACCCTTAAAAGCCAAAAAAAAAAAAAAAAAAAAAAAAAAAACCAAAAAACATGCAGTAGAGTGGGTCAGAGACATAAGACAGAAAGATGAGAGATTCACAGTGTAAGAAGGCTTGGCCATCATTGTTTGCTTTGAATATGGGGGAAGGGAATCAAGAACTAAGGAATACAAATAGCCTCTAGAAGCTGGAAACATCTTCAGCCAACAGCCAGCAAGGAAAGGAGGACCTCAGTCCTACAACAGAAAGGATTTGAATTCTGCCAAGAAACTTGCAATAGAATGAATTTTTGTGTCAACCCAGAAGAGGGTCCTAACTGGAACCAAACCATGCTGGCACGTTGATCTCTGTCTTCCAGCCTCCAGAAATGTGAAAAATACATTTTTATTGTTTTTAAGCCATGCTATCTATAGTACTTTGTTATGGAAGCCCATATTAAGATAAATCTGATTGTACAAGAAATGCATTCTCCCACAGAGCCACTGGAAAGGAAGGAAGACCTGCTATCATCTAATTTTAGCCCAGAGAGGTTCATGTTAGACTTCTTACCTCCAAAACTATGAAATAATACTTTTGTATTGTTTAAGCCAGTGAATTTGTGGCAATGTGTTGTGCAGCAATAAAAAGCTAATGCAGTGTCCATACACTAAAATTACTCACTTTGCAACATATCTGGATCAGAATTTTAAATCAGACTTAGTATTATATTAATTATTGTACTTCTATTGCAAAATTCAAATAGTGATCCAGGTTCACAATTTAGATTTCCACTATTTCCAGTAATTTTATCATCAGAATTAACCAAATGAAGCAAAAAGGTAAAAGTGAGAACACAAGAAACTATGTATTCATATATATATAGAAAGGAATATGCTTGGCCAGAGGAAAACATTCAGTTGGGATTACAAATAAACTAGAAATGTTTTGACTACCAACATATATTGGGATTGAACTTTTAGTGATACATCCCTCTCTCTTTATTGTGATTAGTTCTCTTTAAAATTAATGAGACTTGTCTGTTTATAGCAAGGAGAAAATAAACCTTCTAGGCATCAATGGTTTAAATCCTTGTCTATTCAGGGGATAATTCAGTAGAACTTATTAAATCCGTTAAAATATCCATGCAGAATACTCATATGAATATTTAGCTATGGTGTACTTTAGACCATTAAGAACAGAAAGTACAATGTTATGTTCAGTGCCTATCTTCATTTTGAATATTTTACTATGTATTCTTTGTATTCCCCATTAAATAAAAGCTTCTTAAGAGGAAGATTACCACATAAAATTAGGCATCATTCTTTGTGATACCTAGGACAATATTTAATTTTAAAAAATGTGTCCTAATACTTTCTTTTACTAAATGATTTAATGTAATGGCAAAGATATTCTGAACTTATTCTGTAAGTTCTAGAAAAGGTTGCTTCTTTCTGTCTTCAGCCTAATGAAACTATATGTAATTCATATAGGCATGCAGTTTATAATATGTTTATGGCTCACTGCCTACATTAGTATTATGATTTTACTTCTACTGTGGTTGCCTTTGAAGCCATTACTCACCCATATGGAATAGATATGCCCATTTTATTATCTACCAGAAAATCAAAATATCTTAACATTTTATAAATAGAGTATTTGGCCTACATTGATTGAGCTAGATTTTTATTGTGTTTAAACTACTCCCAGGGAAATCTTTGGGCATTTTCAGAAGCTGTATGACCTCGTCCTTGTCACTGGAGTACCACTAGTAAGTTGCTGCTTTGATGGCCTGAAAGAAGTCATTCTGCTTCCTAAATGCCTAATTGACTCTCTGGTGTAGGGCAGGTGGTAGCTGCTTAGTCACTATTGTTTTTCTTATTGTCAATTTCCACTTCAATGGTGAATTCAATGGAAGAACACTAAGTGAGCCAGATTCTCCCAGCATGGGAGCCCATTAAGGCTAACTCAAGCAGTCTTTTGTCTAACTTGAGAATTGAGCCACAGCTTGGTGTTAAGATTGGAGGTAATCATTTAATGACTAAAGAAGTATGGATGGCCCTGAAGTTAAAAGTCAGTACCAAGGGTTTTAATAATTTATCCGACAGTATAAGTCAGATACATGTTTTAAATGGAGGATATTTTGGCACTAGAGATCTGGAGATCAGAGCTACCAGAAAAACAGCGACTGTACAGAAAGAGGATTTTTTTAAATGAAAGCTTGTTTTAAGAATTACATTGAGTAATCTCTGAAGTTGGGTGTTTTTAAAGAAGGTTGAAGAGAATATTCTTTGATATCTTTGATAGGACATTAAGATAAGGCCACTCTTTAAGTAACTAAACCGCAAGCGGGCTTTCCAGACACCAGTAAATCCAACAGGTTCTGCAAAATCACGGCCAAATGTCATCTGACATCTTGTAAAAGCAGCTTTTCTTAGCCTATCTACTGCAACTAACATATAGGAAGCATATTACATTGCAGAGTGTGCCCAGTGGTATTATAAACTCATAAATTGTACTTTCTAAGATTCGACCAATACCCAGGGAAATGCATAGTAATCTTCTTTGTTTTAAATGTTCATATATGTTGTTCTTTTTAGAATTATCTAACCACTGTTGTTTCATAGATACCATTTCATGCAAACTTCTGACAACTCTAATTTTTTTTGAGTGCTTAAATTATAATTCCATGGTCACCCATCAGTAAAAGTGTAGTTGTCAGAGGCTTGTGAACCAGAACAACTCCATCTTGAATAGGAGCTGGGTAAAATAAAGCTGAGCCTTACTGGACTTCGTTCCCAGATGGTTAAGGAATTCTCAGTTACAGGATAAGATAGGAGATCCTCACAAGATATGGGTCATAAAGACCTTGCTGATAAAACAGGTTGAAGTAAGAAGCTGGGCAAATCCCACTAAAACCAAGATGACCACAAGAGTGACCTCTGGCCGTTCTCACTGCTGCACTTCCACCAGCACCATGACAGTTTACAAATGCCAGGGCAATGACAGGAAGTTCCTTACATGGTCTAAAAGGGGGAGGAATGAATAATCCACCCCTTGTTTAGCATATAATCAAGAAATAACCATAAAAATGTGCAACCAGCAGCCCTCGGGATTCTCTGTCTATAGAGTACCCATTCTTGTATTCCTTTACTTTCCTAATAAACTTGCTTTCACTTTACAGACTTGCCCTGATTTCTTTGGCCACTAGGCTTTCTTTCATTTCGGCTCTGTGTCCTTTCATCAAGCCCTATGATTTAACTTCTGGTACAACCAGATATTCCAAGTCCGTCTTTTAATTGTTCTGTCCCAGTCCTAGACTCAGTCACTTCTCTAAGGAGCCTTGGTTCCTTTCACTGAATGATGCTATTTAGAACCAGCAATCTTAGCGCTAGATTGGTTCATTGCCGCTTGGTTGACATCAGTTCTACATTCTCTCAGGTGACAGAGCTAAACCGCCACACATGTACATGTATCTCCATTTTGTTTCAGCATCTATCAAACCACGTATGTGTTAAAAAGGCAATTAGTTTATACTTACACCTCCGATTCTGACCCAATACACATCCACCACTGGGTTTATATTAACTTTCCCTCTTTCTCATTTGTAACTTCTTTCATCAGTTAGAAACTCAGCTCTTATTATCGATAATGGATTTACTTATTAGTCCAATCTTAATATAAATCTAAAGTACTTTTAAAATTGTTAACTCATACCTCTATGAGAAACAAATCTAACAATATTGTATAATTTTATGTATAGTTTGCATTGCGTTTTGTTTTCTTTTTGACACAGGGTCTTGCTGTGTCGCTCAGGCTGGAGTGCAGTGGTGTGATCATGGCTCACCGCAGCCTTGACCTCCTGAGCTAAAGGAATTCTCCCACCCATCCGAGTAGCTGGGACTACAGGCACCCACCTCCATGCCTGACTTTTTATTTTATTTTATTATTTTATTTTACTTTATTTTATTTTAGTAGAGATGAGGTCTCACTATGGTACCTGGCTGGTTTCAAACTCCTGAGCTCAAGCAATTCTCCTGTCTCAGCCTCCCCAACTGCTGGGATTACAGACATGAGCCACAGTGCTCAGTATGTTTTTTTGGTTTTTATCAATTCCAAACATTGCACTCCAAATTTAATCAGGTTAATTTTTTTCTCCATTCTCTTCAGTGTACTCATGTTACTTATTTTTAAAATGCAATCAGATTCATTTGTTGTTGTTTGCATTCCATTTTAATTTCTCCCCACATTCTGGTTAATTTTTAAATTGTTAGATTAGAGTATGTGACATGTTAATATAATCTGAGGAGTAAAAAGACATATAAAAATATGTAATGAGAAAATTGCCTCTCCTTTCTCATCTCTACTACTGGGTTCCAATTATTCATTTATTTCTACACCTTCCTTACCTACCCTTGTGTAGATGATCAATGTTGTTAGTTTCTCATTTATCCTTTCCATATTTGTTTTGCTTAAATGAGAAGATTCATAAATTTATAATATACAATTTATAAATTGCATATTTTAAAAATTTATTTTAAGTTCAGGGGTACAAGTGTAGGTTTGTTACATAGGTAAGCTTGTGTCATGGGGGTTTGTCGTACAGGTTATTTCATCACCCAGGTATTAAGCCTAGTACCCATTAGTTATTTTTCCTAATCCTCTCCCTCCTCCAACCCTGCACCCTCCAAAAGGCCCCTGTGTGTGCTGTTCTCCTCTATGTGTCCATGTGTTCTCATCATTTAGCTCTCGTGGAGAAGTGAGAACATGAAGTATTTGGTTTTCTGTTCCTGTATTAGTTTGCTAAGGATAATTTCCCCCAACTCCATCCATGTTCCTGCAAAGTACATGATCTGGTTCTTTTTTATGACTGCATAGTATTCCATGGTATATATGTACCACATTTTCTTTATCCAGTCTATCATTGATGGGCATCTAAGTTGATTCCATATTGCATATTTTAAATACTCTTTGGCATATTATACTTCATATTATAAATACTCTTTTATCACATGCTTTTTTTGTGTAGATAGTTGATAAATTGCAGTCCTCCTTGGTGGGGACAGTAAGTGGAGCTTTCTATTCCCCCATCTTGGTCTACCTCTTCCCTACTTTTTTTTTGTTATAATAGTTATTTGATGGAATTCTTACAGTTATATATATACACATTATATATATGTGTGTGTGTATATATATAATCATGATATATGCACTTTGACTTTTCTCTTTTTCAATTTGAGTGCTTCTTAATTCTTGTTCTTATCTAATTGCTCCATCAGAAACTTCTAGTATGATGATGTCAGTGTCATTTTTCATAGAACTAGAAAAAAAATTGTTCTGCCAGGCGCGGTGGCTCACGTCTGTAATCCCAGCACTTTGGGAAGCTGAGGCGGGCGGATCACGAGGTCAGGAGATCGAGACCATCCTGGCTAACACGGTGAAACCCCGTCTCTACTAAAAATACAAAAAGAAATTAGCCGGGCGTAGCGGCGTGCACCTGCAGTCCCAGCTACTCAGGAGGCTGAGGCAGGAGAATGGCGTGAACCACGGAGGCGGAGCTTGCAGTGAGCGGAGATCGTGCCACTGCACTCCAGCCTGGGCCACAGAGCGACACTCCGTCTCAAAAAAAAAAAAAAGAAAAAAAAGAAAAAAGAGAAAAAAAGAAGAAAAAAACTGTTATAAAATTCATATAAAACCAAAAAGAGCCCAAAGAACCAAAGCAACACTAAGCAAAAAGAACAAAGTCAGATGTATCACATTACCCAACTTCGAACTATACTATAAGGCTACAGTAACCACAACAACATAGTAATGGTACAAAAACAGATACATAGAACCAATGGAATAGAATTAAGAACCCAGAAAGAAAGCTACACACCAACAACCATCTGATCTTCAACAAAGTCAACAAAAATAAGCAATGGAGAAAGGACTTTCTGTCTGATAAATGATACCGACATAGCTGGCTAGCCATATTAAAAATAATAAAACAGGACCCCTATATTTTACATATACAAAAATTAACTCAAGATGGATTAAAGATTTAAATATAAGACGTAAAACTGTAAAAGCTCTAGGAGAAAAGCTGGGAAATACTATTCTGGACATCACCCTTTGGAAATAATTTTTTTGCCAAGTCCTCAAACACAATTGCAACAAAAACAAAAATTGACAATAAGAGCTAATTGAGCTAAAGAGCTTCAGCACAAGAAAAGAAATTATCGGCCGGGCGCAGTGGCTCACGCCTGTTAACCCACCACTTTGGGAGGCCTAGGCAGGCGGATCACAAGGTAAGGAGATCGAGACCATCCTGGCTAACATGTTGAAACCCCGTCTCTACTAAAAATACAAAAAATTAGCCGGGTGTTGTGGCGGGCGCCTGTAGTCCCAACTACTCAGGAGGCTGAGGCAGGAGAATGGCGTGAACCCGGGAGGCGGACCTTGCCGTGAGCCGAGATCGCACAGTCGCACTCCAGCCTGGGCTACAGAGGGAGACTCCGTCTCAAAAAAAAAAAAAAAAAAAAAAAGAAAAAAGAAAAAAGAAAAAAAGAAATTATCGACAGAGTAAACAGATAACTTACAGAGTGGGAGAAAACGTTTGCAAAGTATGCATCTAACAAAGTTCTAATATTCAGAATTTATAAGAAACAATTCAACAAGCTAAAAACAAATACCCCATTAAAAAGTGGGCAAAAGACATGGAGACACTTCTCAAAAGACGACATATAAGTGGCCAACAAATGTATGAAAAATAGCTTCATATCACTAATCATCAGAGAAGTGCAAATCAAGACCACTATTAGATACCATCCCACACCAGTTAGGATGATTATTACTAAAAAGTCAAAAAATAACAAATGCTGGCATGGCTGTGGAGAGAAGGGAGTGCTTAACACTGTTGGTGAAAATGTAAATTAGATCAGCCACAATGGAAAGCAGTTTGGCAGTTTCTCAAATAACTAAAAACAGAGCTGGTATTCAACCCAGCAATCCGATTACTGGGTATATATTCAAAGGAAAATAAACCATTGTACCAAAAAGGCACATGTGCTCATATCTTTATTGCAGTGCTATTCTCAATAGCAAAGACTTGGAATAAGCCAGGTGTCCATCAATGGCAAAATGTACTAAAAAATATGGTAATATACAACACAGAATATTATGCAGTCATAAAAAAGAACAAAATAATGTTCTTTGAAGCAATATGGAAGCAGCTGGAGGCCATTTTCTATGTAATTTAGCATAATTTTCTATGTAATTTAACATTTAAAATGACATAATTCTATGTAAATTAACATAGGAACAGAAAACTAAATACCACATGTTTTCACTTATAAGTGGGAGCTAAAGGGAAATAAAGATGGGAGCAATAGTCACTGGAGACTAGTAGAGGGAGGAGAGATGGAGGGAAACAAGAGAGGAAAAACTACCTATTGAGTACCATGCTCATTACCTGGGTGATGGAATCCTTTGTAGCCCAAACCTCAGCATCACACAATATACCCATGTAGCAAACCTGCATGTGAAACCCTTGAATGTAAAATATAAATTAAAATTATAAAAAACTAAAAAGTAAAAGCTAAAATTAATAATATTCCAATAGGATAAGATAAAGTAAATGAATATTATGGAATAGGGAATAGGAGAGGAAAGAAAACAAAAAGCATTTGATTAATATATATACACAAGCAAGTATGCCTATATATATACATACACACACACACACACACACACACACACACACACATATATATATATACCCAAAAATAGTCGTAACAAAATAAGGAAATGCCATGACAATATCAATTCTTACTTCTGTAGCTGATCACATGCTTGTAACTAGATTTATAACTAATTTCTTCCACTACCCAATCTGAATTCCCCTCTTCTTCAGCAAGCACCTCAGCTAATCCTGGTTCATTACCTGGTGGGATGACCCAAACTTTTATTACTGAAGAGTCTTGGCCATTACTAGTCCTGCTTGAATTGAGTTATTGTGGTACCCCATCAATTATAATCACAGAGCATGTTAATATTGAAAGTCACCCTAAAACTTATTTTGCATTTTATACATATTCTTTCTTAACTTCATTGTTCAGAAATAGGGCAATTTCTTCTTCTTAGTCAGTATCAATCACTCCAGCCAGCATAGTAATTCTCTTCTTTCCTTGTTGATTCAAAGGCATGAGGAGGCTAATGTGGCCAGGTGGCAATCTTAATTTATAGTGTAATAGAATTATTATTGTATATCCTTTTGGTAGCATTGCTATGAAGAAACACCTAATACTGGGTTACTTATAAAGAAAAGACGTTTAGCTCAGTTTTGTATACTGTACAAGAAGCATGATGCTATTATCTACTCAGCTTCTGGAGAGGTCTCAGGAAACTTACCATCATGTAAGTTTCCTTTTGGTACTAAGACTTCTAGGTCAGCAAACCATGAAGTCCAGGAAATAGGAAGCAAACATTTTGCTAATGGGTCATAATATTATTTGGATGTGTTCCCCTGCTCAAATCTCATTGAAATGTAATCCCCATATTGGAGGTGAGGCCTGGTGGGAGGTGATTTGATCATGGGGGCAGATTTCTCATGACTGGTTTAGTACCATTCCCTTTGGTACTGTCCTCATAATAGTGAGTAAATTTTTGTAATATCTGGTCCTTAAAATGTGTGTAGCACCTGCCCCCTCTCTCACGCGCTTGTTCTCACCTTCACCTCCTGCTCCTGCTTCACTTCTGCCACAATTGTAAATTTTCTGAGGCCTTCTCAGAAGCTAAGCAGCTGCCAGCTTCATGCGGAACCTGTACAGTCTACAGAACTGTGAGCCAATTAAACCTCTTTTCTTTGTAGGTTACCCAGACTCAGGTATTTATTTAGAGCAATGCAAGAACAGACTAGTGAGTGCTACTATTCCCATTTCTACCTCTTGATTCCTGGACCTATGAATCCTGTCTATAGGAGACATAGCACCACACACTGGATAATAACTCAAAGCATATATACACAGCCTCCTAAACAACCTTGCCCCAGCCCACCTATCTGGCATTGCAACCATCTTTAAAAGATCATTTAATTCTTATATCAAGCCAACTAATTGAGAATTATGGGTGATATGGTTTGGCTCTGTGTCCCCACCCAAATTTCATCTTGGATTGTAACCCCCATATGTTGGGGGAGGGGCCAGGTGGGAGGTGGTTGAATCATGGGGGCAAACTTTCCCCTTCCTGTTCTTGTGATAATGTGTGAATTATTATCACAAGATCTGGTTGTTTGAAAGTGTGTGGCACTACCTCTCTCTCTCTCTCTCTCTTTCTCTCTCCCCCCTGCTCCACCATGGTAAGATGTGTTTGCTTCCCCTTCACTTTCTGCCATGATTGTAAGTTTCCTAAGGTCTCCAAGTCATGATTCCTGTTAAGCCTGCAGAACTGTGAGTCAATTAAATCTCTTTTCATCATAAATTACTCAGTCTCAGGTAGTTCTTTATCACAGTGTGAGAATGGACTAATACTAATACAGTGGGAAACATGGTTAAACTAGTGAGTGCCAAAAGCGTGGACCCATTGTCATGCTTTATTTGTTGTGAAGTGAGTTCCTTTATCAGAAGCAGACCTGTGTGTAACACAACAGTGGATAAGGGATTCTGTGAGTCTGCAGTTGGTAGTTTTGTCAGAAGTGTTGTATACAGAGAATAGACATTGTTATTCAAGGTAGGTTTCTATTCCAATAAGAACAAAACATGTGTTGCCCCTTCAGTGATGAAAGTGGTTCAACGTATTCAACTTACTGTCAGGCATTTGCCTGATCACCATAGGTAATGGTGTCATATTGTGGAATTAATGTTGGTCTCTGATGCTGGCAAATTGGATAATCAGTGGTGCCATTAAGCAGGTTGGCCTCGATGAGTGGAAGTCCTTGTGATTGACACAATGCATAATTGCCATCTCTGCCACAGTGGTCACTTTGCTTATGAGCCTTTTGGGCAGTGACAGGGGTGGCTGAGGGGAAGAGTTTGGCTGGTATCTACAGAATTGGTCTTGTTATCCACTTGGTTTATAAAATCTTCTGCTGATGTCATTTTTGGTGAACGTGCATATGGAATTCAAATTTTTTATTTATTTATTTATTTTTTTGCCCATTCAGAGGGATCTATTCATATGCATCTTTCTCAAATTTATATGTCAGCAATTTCTCAATCATGTTTCTTCCAAGTCCCTGACTGTCCAGCCAAACTTTCAGTCACAGCCCATGAATTAGTACATAATTGCATGTTTAGCCATGTTTTCATTGAAGTAAAATGGACAGCCAGGTGCACTTCTCGAAGTTATGTCTACCGGGATAATTTTTCTTTACCAAGGTTGTTCAAGGGTGTCCCAGAAAGAGGCTATAGTACCACAGCCGTCCACTTTTGTTTGGTGCCTGGATATCACATGAAACCATTTTTAAATCAGGCTCAAGTATTCTCTTCCTCTGTCAACTGATCTTCGGGAACTTTTCATTAGGCCACAAGTGCAGGCTGGGAGAGAGAAGGTAATGTGACAGAAATGGAGAATATTAACAATTAGACCACTCATTCCAGTAACTTAATTGTGCCTTTAGGGCCTGTTGGAGTTCAATCTCATATATGTAACTTCTGTTCAATGATAGAATGCTGCTGTGCATTCCCAACTTTGTAGTGTTATGGGTGTTATGGTTTGAATGTATGTGTCCCTCCAAAACTCAAATGTTAGCATTTAAACTCCAATAGAGTGGTAATAAGAGGTGGAGCATTTTGGCACTGATTAAGTAACGAGGGTTCTACCCTTGTGAATACTATGAACGCTTTTATAAGAAACTTCAGAGAGCTACCAGGCTTTATCATCTTTTCTGCCCTTTCACCTTCTACCATGTGGCGATGCAGAAACAAAGGCACCATCTTGGAAACAAAGAGTGAGGCTTCACCAGACACTAGATTTCCCTGTTTTGGTCTCGGATCTACTGGCCTCCAGAACTGTGAGAAATATTTTTTTCTTGTTTATAAGTGACACAATCTAAGGTATTTTATTAGAGCAGCAGGAAGAAACTAAGGCAGTGGGTAAGATCACATCCATTTCACAATGGAAAGCTCAGGTCTCTCGGTAACATGGTGGCCCATGATTAAGTATTCAGTCTCTACTAAGGCCTAGCAGCAGGCCATGTCTGTTTCTCAAAAGGAGAGTTCCTATCCACAGAAGATGGCAGATTCTTGTTCCACAATCCTAAGGGCTGTAACTCACTTTTAGTGGCCTGCCACAGGCACCAAACAGCATCTCTATCTGCCACTGACACTTTAAGTAAAACTGAATCCACTGGATTATATGGTCCAAATGGAAGAGCAGCTGGCACCATAGTCCTGTTCCACAGCCTTCTCTTTTTCTGGCCTCCACTCAAAACTAGTAGCTTCTCAAGTCACTCAATAAATGGGTCAGAGTAACACACTCAAATGATTAATATGTTGCCCCCCAAATCACTAGGATCTGTGCATCTTTTTGGTTATAGGAATGGCCAGATGCAAAAATGTATCTTTTAACTTAGAAAAAATGTCTTATCATGCCCCACACCATTGCACACCTAAAAACACAACTGAGATAGGAGTCTGCCAAATTTTTGTCAAATTTATTTCTCACCCTCTGACACACAAATATTTTAGCAATAAGTCTAGAGTAGTTGCTACTTCTCACTAGTTTCAATCAGCCTGATGCCATCAATGCAATGGAGTAGTGTGATATTTTGTGGGGGAATGAAAAGGTGATCAAGATCCCTGCAAACTAAATTATTACATAAGGCTAGAAAGTTGATATACTCCTGAGGTAGGACAGTTAAGGTGTATTGCTGGGTGAGCAGGCGGAAATGAAACTGCTTCTCATTGTCCTTATTGACAGATATATATATATATATATATATATATATATATATATATAAAATTCAGATTAGTAGCTGCATATCAGGTACCTGGGTTTGTGTTAATTTGCACAAAGCAATGAAACCACATGTGATACAGTTGCTGCAACTAGAATGACCACCTGGTTAAGCGTACCATAATTTACTGTCATTATCCAATATCCATTTGTCCTCTACACAGGTAGAATAAGTTAGTTAAATGGAGATGTAGTGGGAATGACCAACCCTGCATCTTTCAAGTCCTTGATGGTGGCACTAATCTCTGTAGTCTTTTCAAAAATGTGGTTTTGCTTTTGATTTACTATTTTCCTGGGTAAAGGCATTTCTAAGTAAATTCCATTTGGTTTTTTCCACCATAATAAACCCCACTCCACAGGTCGGGGAACCAATTTGAAGAATCTGCCAGTTACTGGGTGTATCTATTCCAGCTATCCATTCTAGAACTGGAGGCAGAAACCACAGGATGAGTGGAAGGACTGAGCGGGCCTACTGTGAGATGGACCTGAGCTCAAACTCCATTGATCTCCTTATTTTCTTAAGCCCTTACTCTGACTGATGGGGCACAGTTTTGGGTCATCTAAAATTAATGTCAATTCAGAGCCAGTATCCAATATTCCTTGAAATATCTGATTTTTTCCCCACAATGTAAAGTTGGCTTTATAAAAGCCATAGATCCCTTTGGCCTCTGGGGAAGGCTGGGAGAAATATTAATAGTATGACTTTTAGCATCGTACCAAAGTCCTTCCTCTCTAGGACCCGGTCTCCTCTTCATTCAAGGGGTTCTGGATCTGTAAACCAGCTCCTCAAGTCTGGGAATTGATTGAAAGGTCATCATTATTGTTTTGTTTTGTTTTGTTTTGTTTGTTTGTTTCTATAATTCAAGTTAGACTTTTCTTCACTTGATCTAGGACATGTTTTTGTTTATACAGATCAAGCAAGAATTTAATATGTTTCTTATCTACTTTACTTCCAGGTATATAATTTATCAACTAGGCAACACCATAGGTGTACAGAATACACTATTCTGATTGCTGCTTTGATTCTGTTGTCCATTGTGGTAACTAAACCAACCTTATTTTTTATAGTTGTGTACAATCACTTGACTTCTGCTACCCTGGAATCCAGTTTCTGCTATTGCATTTAGTTTTTCCATTTCAGTGAGTTCAGTCCCACTGAAACATGTGTCCTAGAGAAAAGAGTGATTATAGAGCTTTTCAGGGATCCTAGGGCTCCCCTCAGAAATGTATTTCTCACAGTCATGATGAAATGCATATTTACTCCCACTTTACATTCCTTTCACCATTTTTCTACATCCTTGATACTAACTCTGTCACATGTTTCTCAGATTCCTGTCTATATAAATTGGAAAACTGTATTCGTTCTTTTGCAATGTAGCCTATGTCCTTATGGTTCACAGTTTGTTCTAATAGGACTTGAGCCAAAGTATAGGTCTAAAAATAGATAGGGTGATGAGGATTGTTACTGAGAAGACTTAATATTGTCTTACATGAAAACTGCCTATTGCCATTTTCTCAGCCAATGCAGGGTGAATCTCCTCAGATGAGGGGGGCACAAGTGGAGAGGTCACTTCTCTCTGAGGGTGAGTGACAGTTTCCACTGCAGATGAAAGACCTCTTCTATTTGCATAGAAAACTCATCAGAGTTTAGGAGTTTAATGTCTTCACTTTCATCAGGGTCTTTTCACAGGTCTTGATTCCAACTTTTAGAATCCTATTATTTCTCAATTAATGTCTTCACTTTAACAATAGCTGTCTTGCAAGGCTAGGAGTTAAACTTTCAGTATAATTCACCAAGTAGCCAGATGAGATTCTGATTTTGATTATTAATAATCTCAGCCCTGCAGCCAAGGAAATGAAGATCTCCTTTAGGGCACATATAGAAGCTTTTAGGCTATTTATGTTATGCTTAAACTAGAAATTCAAATTCCTGAGCTCATTCTTTTTTATCCTCACATTTTCCAGTGACATTAAGAGCAACCAGCCAATCTCATTATGCTCATTAGTTTGACAAAAGTGTTTCAAAGGTATCATATACATCTTCACTCAAACCTTGCTTTCTATATATATTTGATTAGGACTATCCAAATATGGTATTTTGAATATATCTAATTCCAGATCATACCATGGACTTACAGTGGTATCTTTATTACAGGAAATAGTCATTAGTGTTTTAAATATAAACAAATTACAGAACAGATTCCCGAAAACACATGATCAATTCAGAAATAACATCTTTGATATTCTATTTTTCTAGAAGCACTCTGGATACCAGACTCTGTATTAGTCAGGTTTCTTCAGAAAAACAGATCCAATAGGATGTGTATGAATGCATGGATGGATGGATGGATGGATGGATAGATAGATAGACAGACAGACAGACAGACAGACAGACAGACAGACAGATAGATAGATAGATAGATAGATAGATAGATGGACAGACAGATAGATAGATAGATAGATAGATAGATAGATAGATAGATAGACAGATAGACAGATAGATAGATAGACAGACAGACAGACAGACAGACAGATAGATAGATAGATAGATAGATGGACAGACAGATAGATAGATAGACAGACAGACAGACAGACAGACAGACAGATAGACAGACAGACAGACAGACAGACAGACAGACAGATAGATAGATAGATAGACAGATAGACAGACAGACAGACAGACAGATAGATAGATAGACAGATAGACAGACAGACAGACAGACAGACAGATAGATAGATAGATAGATAGACAGATAGATAGATAGACAGACAGACAGACAGACAGACAGACAGATAGATAGATAGATAGATAGATAGATAGATAGATAGACAGACAGATAGATAGATATTATAAATAATTCACTCACACAATTATGGAAGATAACAATTTCCAAGATTTGCAGTCAGCAAGCTGGAGACTCAGGGGAGTGGTTGGTTTAGTTCCAGTTAAAATGCCAGCTAACTCAGGATCCAGAAACAGCCAATGTTTTAGTTTGAGACCAAACGTAGCAATAAAAACAATGTCCCAACTAAGGATACTGTGGCAGAAAATGTTCCCCCCTACTCATGAGAGGATCGGCCTTTTTGTTTTATTCTGGGTTTCAGCTGATTGGATGAGCCTCTCCAATACTTGACGTTAGCAATGGCAATCTGCTTTACTTAATAAAGCAATTCACCTGCTATTCTTATCCAGAAACATCCTCACAGGAATACCCATAATAATGGTTGGCCAAATATCTGGGCCCCTTGCAGCCCAGTCAAGTTGATACATGAAATTACCCATCAAAGGGTACTACTATAATCTCCATTTTACAAATAATTAAACCAAATGTAATAGAGGTTGACTGTGGCCAAACAGCTGGCTACTAAAAGAAATCTGATTCGAGGGCTAGCAGGCCTATCCTCTGTGTTATAGAAGTCTTCCCACAGAAGTCTCCAATAGACTCTTCTTCAAAGACAGAAACTATGTCTGATTTATCCTCTCCAAACTGAATTCAGTTCTCAAACTTAAGGCTTCAATCAGAAAGGTCTCAGATACATTCATAGCATATGTTTTAACATTGAAATGATTTTTAAGCTCTGGTTTTTGAAAATGTAACTATTTTGAGAAATGGTTTGATAATACTATTTTACTTCTCTTGATTATAAACTTCTGTAAGATTGCCATGACATCTAGAAATAACTGCCTTAATATGCCCTATATAGTATTTTCTGTTTCAGAGACATAAAATCCACAAAATTTACATTATCCAAGAAGGACAGTTGCTTTTGTCAGAAATGTAGCATGAAGGAAAATTAAATCAAATGCTTCTGAGCTGTTATTTCACAAAATGGCAACTTTCTGTGTGATAGCCAGAATAGTGTCCCACAAAAAGGCATCTAAGTCCTAATTCCTGGAAATTAAGAATGGGTTAGATTAGAAGGCAAACAGGAAATTAAAGTTGCTAATTAACTAATCTTAAGAAAAAAGGAGATTATCCTGGATTAACTGAGTGGTCCAATGTAATTGCAAGGGTCCTTAAATATGGAACAAGGAGAAAGAAGCAGAAGACAGAATTAGAATGAGGTGTGACTACAAAAGGGAGAATCAGAGGAATGGCAGCTTGAGGACTCAGCCTGATATTGCTGGTTTTGAAGATGTAGGAAGGAGCCATGAGCCACGGAGAGTGACCAGCAGCTAGAACCTAGAAAGAACAATGAAATAGAGGGGTTTTTTTTGTTTGTTTTTGTTTTGTTTTGTTTTGTTTTTTTCCAGAGACTCCAGAAAGAAGCACTGCCCTGCTAATGCTTTTATTTTAGCCCAATGAGACCCATGTCAGACTATACACCTTCAAACCTTTAAGGTAATAAATATGTTTTGTTTTCAGCCACTTAATTTGTGGTAATTTGATACAACAGCAAATAGAAAACGATTACATTATGAACGACTGCATCAAATGATTCCACTAAGAATGCCCATTACACTTTGTTGCGGTAAAGGTATTATAATAATAGGCTCCAAGATATTATAATAATATGCTACTTTTCTTTTCTTCTTTTTTGGGAAGTTTCTTACTGACAATGCAGTCTACATGGTGTACATAATGGTGTTCAACCAAAAATCACCTGCCTTGGTCAGTGCCAGCTCCTCTGAGAATTTCACTGTTGATGTTTATCCACTTGTGGTTTAATCAAATGAGAAACAGTGCTCAGTTATATCCTTTGCACTCTCATTATTTGTCACACACTAACCCCTATCCAACAAGGGTAACGCTGTTCCAATAACATGGTTTGTTCACTCAAGTTGGTGAGTGTGTTGGTCAAAAGTGCTGGCCTTATGTTCTAGTAAGAACCAAGTTCATCTATTGATTCTACTACTTATTACCTATATGGTCATAAATTATGTAAACCTTTCTGAGCCCCAGTATTCCCTATATATAAATTAATATAATAATAACATATAACTCATTGAGTTTTTCAGAAGTTTAATTTATACGTTAGGAGCTGAGCTGAGCTGCCAAGTGCTAGGGCAGCAGATTAAGAAAACAAGTAAAAATGTAATTAAAAATCAAGCTTTTAATTACTTAATGAAATGAGTGTAAGCAGAAAGACTAAACCATAGAAAGTACCTAGTCCCCCACTGTCCCATTGTTCCCCATAGAATTGCACTGATCTAGTGTGAGGTGAATCAGCACAGATATGGAGAATGATCTCACTGCCAAGGAACCTCGAACCAAAGGTTCCTGTCTTTCCTTTTATGGAATCAAAACCTGAGGTAGTGAGAGGGTAAAGAGCTAGAAATGGAAAAGTATTGAGTACTGAGTAAGAGTGGAGAGAAAGTGTTTTCAAATTTCCTCTCCACCGCCCCTATTCCCTGGCCCCTAAAGAGGTCTTCACAGAGGCACCTGAGGAATGCCTTGGCCAAAGGCCCAGATGAAGAAACCTCTTCATGGAGATCCCTGGGATAGAAATGAATGCAGTCATAAGAGCATAGCCACCCAAAGGAACCTGAGTCCTTAACTACAGCTGCCTTCAGGGACTCAATGCATTGGCTGCACACTAAGTCTTGTGTTGGGAGGCAGCTTATCTCATGATGCCTGCCAGGCAAAGCCTCTGTAATTAATTGCATATGGTTGGGCCTGAAAAATTATACATAGTTTTTTAGCCAGGAGCTGGCCTTATATAATTTATGTAAGACGTCTAGCAGAGCAATCGTAGTGACCTTTCGATAAAGGGTAGCTATTATTCTTTTAGCTATTAAGTTCTGTTCATTTCACTCAGCCATAGTAGGAATCTTCCATAAACCTTTTGCTCTATTTTTTTGTCCCTTTGGTGGAAGGTTTCCCTTATGTATCTGAACAAGAGGAATTTAGTTCTTTAATTATTTTTCTTATCCTACAGTTTAGATCTAAAGGTAGTAGAGCTGCTTCATTTTGTCAGACTTCTTGCTGTGAATAAAATGATATTTCACTGATGAATGCAGAGAAATAGAGTAAGAGTTAAGAGATAGAATAAGAATTAAAGCAGCATCAACCCATCAGTCTCCTTACGGATACTTACAACATATAGAGTAAATATCTGAAGACACTTAAATAACTTTAAGACAAGTATAGCCAAGTGTAGTATTTATCTGATGAATACAGAAAAATGTAGCTAGTAATTTGGAGGCAGAGGTTGATTAAAAGCAATCTCACCTTCCCTTCTCTATATTCTATGAGCTCATTTATGATTTTACTAATATATGTCTGTATGGTTGTAGCAAATATCTTTCTATTACAAAAATATTATACAAGTAGCAGGCTGCAATTACAATTTTGGCATGCTAATTTCAGAAGCATAAGATAATTATCTTAAAATCAACTATTTTATGATTAATTTAAATGTAATTAAACATCATTATGATCACAGTTTTCACAGGGGGTCATTTCAAAGTTAACATCATAAGCCACATTAGTTTAAAAATAAAAAGGAAACAAGGAAGCTGGTTTGTAGGCTAGGTTTTCTCTCTATACTCTCTTTAATGAATTTTTTCAGCTGAATTATTGCTTCACTCTGATCTCATTTACTTTTTAAGTACTCTTTCCTTTAATGCATTTCATGGCATATTGCATAATATTTAAATGATTTTACTATTGTTATTGTTTACTATTGTTAAACAAGTTTTGTATTATTAAACATCTGGAAGCAAGTAAAATGGAACAACTATTAATTTTGAGCTCATTTTTTCTAAGCATTTGTGCATTCATATTTTAAATGGTTAAAATTTGAATAACATGTTAAACAAATATACATTTAATACAATTTAGATTCAAATTATTTTAATTTCTTCTACTGCTAGATGCATGTGCAAGTTAAAATAAATAAGATAAAAGTGCTTAAGTCCAAAAGTGACCCTAGAAGAGTCTTTTGAAGGTCTCCCCAAACATCATGATACAATAGTTTCTTTTTACATACCTCTTCTTTTGGTTTAAATATAGAGACTTTTTAAAACTTATCTCTTTCAGAATGTAATGGTTATATCCACTTTTCCCCTGAAAGAAATCACCAGCTCAGAAGGTAAAGGATTATCTTCCAATTAAAATGCTTTCCCTGAATTTTATTTTAATGTTGGCTTGCTATCACTTTGATGATTTAAGGTTCACGCTCTAATGGTCCATCAAAGCACAGTGAAACACATGTAAGGGCAAATACCAAAGATACATATTGATTTTTCTGTTGTCCCCATAGCATAAATATTTCAGCTTGATAAACTGATGAGAACTTTTCCAAAGTTAAGTAAATTGGTAGTTTTGAAGTAAAAATAAAATCATAATAAAGATATCAAATATATGTATTTTACTTTTCCTCCATAACAAATGCTTTGAAAAAGATATTCGTGTTGTCTCTCACACTTCTTTGAGTTTTCTTTATATTTTGTGATGATTAAAATTATGTAAATAGAGATGTGATGCCAGCAAAATGGTGCACTAGGAAACTTGCCAAGCAAATGCGTAATCAAGAAGTCACATTTCAATGATAGGAAATATCATGACATTTTTCTCCATGCTTGCCCTACGCACTCTTTGGTACAGTGTGGTGCCATCAGGCGGAAGTTGCCAAATCCCTGGTTTCCTCTCAGGGACCTGAAGGAGCAGAGAAAAACTTATTTGCATCATTCTAACCTGGCTTTGGGTTGCCTGAGAGACTGATTTCTGTCTCAGAGCTCATAAAGAAAAAGGACCATAGCTGGGATCTCACACCACTGAAAGCCATAGAAGGCAATAGTGGACACTGAAGAATGTAAAAGCTGTGGCAGTGCTGTAGACCCCTGTGGCAAGAATTGATGGGTAGAAGAGTATAATAGAGTATGTAAGTTTCCTAGAAAAAACTGGGGTGAGACTCCTTGGGAATTTAAGACACTTAAAGACAGCAATTTCTATGGGAGGAATAAAAAGTAGTACACATATGAGCCCAGGTAAGACACATACCCAGAAAAGACCACAGAAGACTTTAAGCTTTCACTGCAGGCTGGTTCCAAGACTCAGAACTCACCTTCTTAATTAGCAAAAGTTTCACAACCAGTCTGCAAAGATTGGGAGAAGTTGTTTTTTAATCCACTAATTTTCAACAAAAATAGCACAAGATATTCAAAGAAACAGAAGAACATGGCCCATTAAAAAGAACAGAGAACATCTACAGAAACTCACCAAGAAACACAGCCATCAGAATTTTTAAAGAAATAATTTCAACTTTTGTTTTAGATTCAGGTCGTACGTATATGCAGGTTTGTCACATGGGATATTGCATGACGCTGAGGCTTGGGGTATGAATGATCTTGTTACAGGTAGTGAGCATACTACCCAGTGGAGAGGTTTTAATCCCTCGATCCCCGCCCTCTCTCTCTCCCCTCTAGTTCCCCTCAGTGTCTATTTTCCCCACATGTATGCCCATGTGTACCAAACTTACTACATAAAATGTTAGAATACCCATCTTAAATGTGTGCAAAGAGCTAAGGGAAAATCCAATGAACTAAAAGAAGTTAGGACAACAATATATGAACAAAATAAGAATATCAACAAGTAGAAATTACGAAAAAGAACCATACAGAAAATTGCCATTAAAGAGGAATGGCATTCTGACACAAACTAGAACCTTGAAGACTTTCTGCTAAATGAAATAAGCCAGTCACAGCAACAACAACAACAAAAAACAAATACTGTATGTTTCCAAATTTATGAGGTGCACAGAGCCACCAAATTCATAGAGACAGACAGTAGAACGGTCGTTGCCAGGAGCTTCTGGGAGGAGAGAGAAAAGAGTTACTGTTTAAAGGGTAGAGAGCTTTAGTGTTAGAACACAAAAAAAATTTCTGGTGGTAATGGTTGTACAACAATGTGAATGTGATTAACATCATTACATTATACACTTCAAAATGATTAAAATAATAAATTTTACCTTGTGCATATTCACTGCAAAAAAAATTGAAAAATATCATATAAAATAAATTGGACTACAGTTAATTGTCGAATGAATGTGTCCTTGCCATTAAACTTTGAAAAGGCCAGAATCAAGAAAATAAGCATTTGTCATTTCCCATTCCTCTTTGTTTTTCACAGAATGACTGTGAACTTATAAAATAGCTGTCTCTTATGTGTTTGAGAAGCACACAAAACTGAGAATTAGGTGGCAAAAATAGGAACTCTGTTTTTTCTTAAGAGTGACCGTGGTATGGCCACAAAATGCCTCTGGACGTGACCCCTGATTCCATCGTGATTACACAGGATCAAAACCATCAGTATTACCATTTTTTCTCCTCAGACTACTTAAGTTCAAAATTTTCACTAAAACATTCTCTGTAAACGACTCTGTTTACTCTGATTATTGTAAATGTGGTTGTTAACAGAAGAAGTAATGCTGGTGTGGTTATATGATTTCAATGCGATGGAGCAAAGACGGGGCTGGAAGTAATGGACAGGAGCAACTCTACACATCTTGTATCACAGCATATTCTACTTTAATTCATACTTGAAATTGTACTGAATTTGAGGGGGCAAGTAAAAATCGTATTCCTATACAGATAAAGAATGACTATCTACATTCATCATGATCACCAATAGTGACTAAAAATAAGAAAACATCTAACCTGACAAGAGAAAGGAATAAAGTAAATGAGTAGCGAGAACATCTAGTCCTGGTTTCAGAATGTTCCTGAGGCCAAGTTATATGCCTATTACTTGATTCCACAAGATGAAGTATAATTAATTTCTCCTTATGCTTAAGTTAGTGCTCATGTATTTCTGTTACTTTTAACTAAAAAGCTATGTGCATATATATATGCATAAACTCTGGAAGTCTGGAAGCAGATATATATATATGTATATATGTGTGTGTATATATACATATATACATGTGTGTGTGTATATATATATATATATATAAAATCACTCCTTTCCTGCCTCATTCACCTATTCTCTCACTGCCTCAGCTAATTGCCCACCACAGAATATTATCTGCTTCCAGAGTTATTGCACTGACTCTTTCAAACTGCTCAGCTCTCACTGACTCCACTGGCTATCTCTTAAGGTCTTGCCCTTTTAGCAAGTATTACCTGGAAAATTACATAAGTCTCCACATTTGAACATTTAAAGATACTGTGCATGTAAAGTACTTAGAATTGTGCTTGGAATATAAGAAGTGCTTGATAAATAATATCTCTCATGTAAAACATAAAACACATATAATAGTTCTTCCAATTACCATAATTTTCCCCTGTGTAGTCACAGATTAATTTAGCCGATTCAACAATGACCAATTGGACACAGATAGCCAATAATCAATGTGGCATTTTATAAGCAGTGAGAATTAATTAAAGTAGTTGCTTATGGTTATTGACTAATAATAAATGATAATTTCATATTCATCAGACATATACACACATGTACACAACAACCAGACATTAATCTATGAAGAATATGAGAAAGAACTAAAATGTGAATGAGGTTATGCAACACAAAAAAGCAAGTAACTTGAAAAGAATGTCACTTTTTTCTTACAAACTTCGGAGCTGCCTAGGCTTTTATTAAATTGACACCATTTTACAATCCTTGGTAAAATGCATTTGCCATTGCTTTCTGCTTGCACAGAACCATAAGGTCCCTGAGAGGGGAGAGATTAAGACCTTCTCAGATCTTTCCTGGGCATGAGCACAATCCTGAGCGTATGCATTGCATACTAGCTATTCAGTAATATGCCAGATCTTCTCTAAGCCCTCAGTGGACATCTGATCAGCCTTCCCATTAAGATTTTTTCATCAGCTACTTGTTTGCTCAAATTGCTATTGCCACCTGTGTTCTCAATGTTAAATTATTGGTACTAATTTTTTTTTTTTTTTTTTTTTTTTGACAAATGACACAGGAAAAAGACTGTTACCAGTGAGCAAGCTTTCATTCGGGTAATGTAAAGACAGGTTCTACAAGTGTGGGATTCCAGACCACTGACAGAAAGGTCAATTCATAAAAATTTAGGTATGAAGCTTTGGGGATACTTTAGACCCAATTAGTCTCCTCCAGTGGCCATTACGCTACATGTTTTTATGGTTATTTTGATAATAATGTTTTGAAAGTTGTTTGGTGTTTCCAGCCTTAGTAATGAAGTATTCTAATACCTTGATAATAGGCCTGTTGATACTCAACTCTACCATGGAGCTGGGGAGGGGCAGATGGGACAAGGGTACCTCAAATGCTGCAAAGCACTCTCTTCTTATCAAGATTTAGTCATTTTTGAATAAATATTTCTTATATTTTTGTACATCCTTAATTTAAATTATTCTAAAAAAGTTTATATTGACAACTTTTCCCCAATGCCCTCAATGTTCTTATGGTGAAGCAGATTTTCATGGGTCCTTATTCTACCATTTTGGAAATTCTCTCTCTATTCATTTTATATATCTACGTGTGTGTGTGTGTGCATGTGATATATATGTGTGTGTGAGTATATATATACACATGTATATATGTATATGTACATGTATATGTGTATATATATACACACATACATACATATATGAGAAAGTTATTGGGTTTTTATTTATATGTGCATTTATATATAAACTATGCAGTATATACACAGTATATATACTTAATTGACAATACTGTTGAATACAATGAAAAACTATGATTATTATTTTGGGAAGTGAAACAGCCAGATTGTGTGTCAAATGTAGTTTCCTGGTATTTTGTTGATGTAGTTTTAGCTCAAGATGCCAGACCAATCAGTTTAGTCTGTTACTATATTTGATTCCTTGTTATTCTCATCTGGCCTTACCCTATCTTAGGGTTCTTCCTCAAAAATAAATTGAACCTGTTCTTCCACAAAATGACTTAAATATATGGATTTGCCCTTAGCTATTTGACTTACATGATCTCAGAGAATATTGGTATGGGGTATTAGAATACTTCATTACTAAGGCTGGAAACACCAACCAACTTTCAAAACAGATTGTTCTGCCAGGCATTCACCATCATAGTTATTCATTCTACTTTTTGATATTTTAATGCTTCAGCCCAATCCACTTCACCATTTCTGTGTTTGCATTAATGTCTCACTAAACATTTAACCTTGAGGTTAGACTTCCCACTTCTGCTCAACTTTAACTTATATACCTGACTGTTTAATGTATTCTGAATCCCAATTAATTTTGTTCTAGCTTCTTGGTATAAATTGGCCTACAATTTTATGCTCTCTGTGAAACAAAGAACAAGACATTCTTATAGTTTCTAAGAAGTAATAGATCTTTCTCAGATATCAAAGATGACAGGGTATTTTTAAAATATCAAACATTCGTTTTAATTTTAAAATAGATTGTATTTTACAAAAAAAAGTTGTGAAGATAGCACAGAGAATTCCCAGATATCCCACAACAGGCTTCCTCTATTGTCAACATGTTAAATGATGTTGGTTTGTCACACTTAATGAGCCAATATGAACCTCTTTATTACTAAGAATATCAGTTAATAAAAAATGATGTTTTTATTAACTAAAATACAAACATTCTTCAGATTTTCTCAGTTTTTCCTTAATATTTATTTTCGGTTCTAGCACCTTATCCAGAATGTTATGTTACATTTATTTCTTACATATCCTTAGGCTCCTCTGTGCTATGACAGATTCTCAGACTTATTTGTAATAATTTTAACAATTTTGAAAATACCTGCTTAGATATTTTGTAGAACAATCCTCAATTTGAGTTTGTCTGATATATATATATATATATGTATGTATTTTTTTTTGCCGTGGTTAGACTGAAGTTATGAGTTGTGGGAAGGAAGACCACAGAGGTAAAGTGCCACTTTTGTCACATTTTATCAAGCATACATATCATCAATGTAACTTACCACTCTTTATGTTGATCTTAATCACCTGCCTGAGATAGCGTATGCCAGGTTTCTCCAGTAGAAAGTTACTTCTCCTCACCTTTCCATATTTACACACATTGAAAACAAGATACTTACTTAAAGGGTTGGGAAAATTAAAGCCCAACTCATTTACATTTGTTTATATTATTTATCATATCATATTATATTATTTGTAATTTTATATTATGTTATTTGTAATTTTAATCTTATTTATATTTTTTGTAATTTGGAATTTTTTATACAGGAGTTTTGTCAGGATGTTTTAAAACCATGTTTTAACTAACCTAGTCAGTGCAATTGTATTACCATTTTATGTAGTTCACATGATGTGCTTTTTCTGTTAGAGGCACTTTGAGATTATCTCATTTGCTACAAGACACAGTGCACACTGCTAAAACATCAAAAAACATAAAATATGTACCAGTGTTCTGTATAAATGTGTTGGCAATGAATACATTTTTTAACAGAAAATGTTACGTTCTTGATCATCATGTATCATGTATCGTATGTAACCATGAGGTTGTGGTGCTGAAGTCTGAAACCACAAAATAAGTATTATTCTACCTATATTTCTGGTAGAATAATTAGTATTCTTTGTCAATGAAAGTGCCTTTGCAATTGAAGCTTTCTTTTAAAGCTTTATTCTGTTTTTGAAAAAAATAAGTTTTCATTTACAGCATGTGGTTTTTAACTTCAGCACTTACATGAACACCATTGAGCACTGCAAACCAAATGCAATTTAGCCCAACATTTTGATAGTAGGTGTCGTTACATTAGAGGATGTAAATAAGAATCAGGAAGGCTCATCTATAACAATAATTACAAGTGTTAGAAATATTTGGAGTCAATTTTTCTTCCTATAATAATGGGGTGCACTAATTATCTGTATCACATTGCATAAAGGAAGCATATTTGATGCCTTTAGCAAGGAAATAGCTTTGTTGGCTTATAAATCAATAATATGAATGATTAAAGCAACAAGGAAAACAGCATTGTTTTTAGTGGCCGTATATTTCAAGTGTTACATTCTCCGTTAAGACCAAAGAAAAATAAATGAACACAACTTCTATGAGCAATTTAGGTTATATACAATAAAAATGTTTGTGCACAGCACACTTGATTGTAATGGGTTACTGTGGGATAAAGTAGGGTGTCCTACATGTGTTTAATGAGATAATCTGCCAGGTAAGTTCTGTGGAAACTTTCTATTACATCTTTTCTCAGCATACTGTCTCCGTCTTCATTATTTCCTTTCTTTTTAAATTTTAGATTTTTTTTTTTTATTTCAATACCTTATGGGATACAAGTGGTTTTTGGTTACATGAATGAATTGTATGGTGATAACGTCTGAGATTTTACTGCACCCATCAACTGAGTAGTGTACATTGTACCCAATATGAGGTTTTCATCCCTCACCCTCTCCTTTCTCCCCATATCTGAGTCTCCAAACTTCATTACACCACTCTGTGTCATCGGGTATGCATTGCTTACCTCCCACTTACAAGAGAGAACATAAAGTATTTGGTTTTCCACTCCTGATTACCTCACTAAGGATAATAGCCTTCAGTTCCATCCAAGTTACTGCAAAAGATATTATTTCATTCCTTTTAATGGCTAAATAGTATTCCATGGTGAATGTATGTGCGTGTGTGTGTGTGTGTGTATATATATATAAAATATTATATTTTCTTTATCTACTCATCAGTCAATGGAAACTTAGGTTGGTTATATGTCTGCAATTGTGAATTTTGCTGCTATAAACATATGCATGCAGGTGTCTTTTTGATGTAATGACTTCTATTCCTTTGGGTAGAGACCCAGTAGTGAGATTGCTGGACTGAATGGTATATCTACTTTTTGTTCTTTAAGAACTCTCCTTATTGTTTTCCATAGAGGTTGTACTAATTTATATTCCCACAAGCAGTTTATAAGCATTCCCTTTTCACCACATCCACTCCAACATCTATTGTTTTTTGACTTTTTAATAATGGCCATTCTGGCTAGGGTAAGGCAGTATCTCATTGTGGTTTTAATTTGCATTTCCCTGATGATTAGTGATGGTGAGCAATTTTTTTTCTATATCCATTACCCATTTGTATGTATTTTTTTGAGAAATGTGTATTCATATCATTTGCCCACCTTCTCATGTGATTTTTTTGTCTGAGTCTTTTGTAGATTCTGGATATCAGTCCTTTTTCGGATGCATAGTTTGCAAATAATTTATCCCATTATGTTGGTTGTCTGTTTACTCTGATGATTTTTCTTTTATTATGCAGAAACTTTTTAGTTAAATTAGGGAACGTTTATTCATTTTTGTTTTTGTTGCATTTGCTTTTGGGGTCTTCATCATAAACTCTATGCCTAGGCTGATGTCTAGAAGAATTTTTCCAAAGTTGTCTTCTAGAATTTATATAGTTTCAGGACTTATATTTAAGTATTTAATCAGTCTTGTGGTAATTTTTTATAAAGTGAGAGATAATGATCCATTTTCATTCTTCTACATGTGGTTATCCAGTTTTCCCAGCACCATTTGTATAATAAGGTGTCATTTCCCCACTTTATGTTTTTCTATGCTGTATCTAAGATCAGTTGGTAGTACGTATTTGGGTTTATTTATGGGTTCTCTGTTGTGTGTTATTGGTCTATGCGTCTACTTTTATACCAGTAAAATGCTGGCTTGGTAACTCTAGCCTTGTAGTGTAATTTGAAATCAGGTTGTGTGATGCCTCCAAATTTGTTTTTTTTGCTTAAGATTCATTTTGTTGGCCGGGCGCAGTGGCTCAAGCCTGTAATCCCAGCACTTTGGGAGGCCGAGACGGGTGGATCACGAGGTCAGGAGATCGAGACCATCCTGGCTAACACGGTGAAACCCCGTCTCTACTAAGAAATACAAAAAACTAGCCGGGGGAGGTGGCGGGCGCCTGTAGTCCCAGCTACTCGGGAGGCTGAGGCCGGAGAATGGCGTGAACCCGGGAGGCGGAGCTTGCAGTGAGCTGAGATCCGGCCACTGCACTCCAGCCTGGGCTACAGAGCGAGACTCCGTCTCAAAAAAAAAAAAAAAACATTCATTTTGTTATTTGTGCCTTTTTTTGGATCCATTAGAATTTGGGGAATTTTTTTCTAATTCTGTGAAAAATGATGTCAGTGTTTTTTTTTTTTTTTTTTTTTTTAATTATACTTTAAGTTCTAGGGTAGATGTGCACAACGTGCAAGTTTGTTACATATGCATACATGTGCCATGTTGGTGTGCTGCACCCATCAACTCGTCAGCACCCATCAACTCATCATTTACATCAAGTATAAGTCCCAATGCCATCGCTCCCCTCTACCCCCTCCCCACAATAGGCCCCTGTGTGTGATGTTCCCCTTCCTGAGTCCAAGTGATCTCATTGTTCAGTTCCCACCTATGAGTGAGAACATGCGGTGTTTGGTTTTCTGTTCTTGCAATAGTTTGCTGAGAATGATGGTTTCCAGCTGCATCCATGTCCCTACAAAAGACACGAACTCATCCTTTCTTATGGCTGCATAGTATTCCATGGTGTATATGTGCCACATTTTCTTAATCCAATCTGTTACTGATGGACATTTGGGTTAATTCCAAGTCTTTGCTATTGTGAATAGTGCCGCAATAAACATACGTGTGCATGTGTCTTTATAGCAGCATGATTTATAATCCTTTGGGTATATACCCAGTAATGGGATGGCTGGATCATATGATATTTCTAGTTCTAGATCCTTGAGGAATCGCCATACTGTTTTCCACAATGGTTGAACTAGTTTACAATCCCACCAACAATGTAAAAGTGTTCCTATTTCTCCACATCCTCTCCAGCACCTGTTGTTTCCTGACTTTTTAATGATTGCCATTCTCACTGGTGTGAGATGGTATCTCATTGTGGTTTTGATTTGCATTTGTCTGATGGCCAGTGATGATGAGCATTTTTTCATGTGTCTGTTGGCTGTATGCATGTCTTCTTTTGAGAAATGTCTGTTCATATCCTTTGCCCACTTTTTGATGGGGTTGTTTGTTTTTTTCTTGTAAATTTGTTTGAGTTCTTTGTAGGTTCTGGATATTAGCCCTTTGTCAGATGAGTAGATTGCAAAAATTTTCTCCCATTCTGTAGGTTGCCTGTTCACTCTAATGGTAGTTTCTTTTGCTGTGCAGAAGCTCTTTAGTTTAATTAGATCCCATTTGTCAATTCTGGCTTTTGTTGCCATTGCTTTTGATGTTTTAGATATGAAGTCCTTGCCCATGCCTATGTCCTGAATGGTATTACCTATGTTTTCTTCTAGGGTTTTTATGGTATTAGGTCTAACATTTAACTCTCTAATCCATCTTGAATTAATTTTCGTATAAGGAGTAAGGAAAGCATCCAGTTTCAGCTTTCTACTTATGGCTAGCCAATTTTCCCAGCACCATTTATTAAATAGGGAATCCTTTCCCCATTTCTTATTTTTGTCAGATTTGTCAAAGATCAGATTGTTGTAGATGTGTGGTATTATTTCTGAGGGCTCTGTTCTGTTCCATTGGTCTATATCTCTGTTTTGGTACCAGTACCATGCTGTTTTGGTTACTGTAGCCTCATAGTATAGTTTGAAGTCAGGTAATGTGATGCCTCCAGCTTTGTTCTTTTGACTTAGGATTGTCTTGGCAATGTGGGCTCTTTTTTGGTTCCATATGAACTATGTCAGTGTTTTAATAGGAATTATATAAATTGATTTTTGTAGTATAGTCATTTTCATGATATTGATTATTTCAATTAATAAGCATGAGATGTGTTTGTATTTGTTTGTGTCATCTATAATTTATTTCAGCAGTGTTTTGTAGTTCTCCTTGTAGAGATCTTTCACCTCCTTGGTTACAAATATTCCTAGGTTATTATTTATTTATTTTTTGCAGCTATTGTAACAAGGATTGAGTTATTGACTTGATTCTCACCCTGGTAGTTGGTGTGTAGTAGTACTACTGATTTGGGTACATTGATTTTGTATTCTAAGACTTTACTGAATTCATTTATCTAATCTAGGAATTTTTGGGGGGAATTTTTATGTGTTTCTAGGTATACAATTATCAGCAAACAGTGATAGTTTGATTCCCTCTTTTCCAATCTGGATGCCCTTTATTTCTTTCTCTTGTCTGATTGCTCTGGCTAGAACTTCCAGTACTATGTTGAATAGAAATGGTGAAAGTGGACATTCTTGTCTTGTTCCAGTTCACAAGAGGAATCCTTTTAACTTTACCCCATTCAATATCATGCTAGCTGTGAGTTTGTCATATGTGGCTTTTAATATTTTGAGGTGTGCCCCCTTTACGCCTATTTTGTTGATGGTACTTATCATAAAAAAGATGCTGGATTTTATCGAATGCTCTTTCTGCACCTATTGAGATGATCCTATGTTTTTTTGTTTATAATTCTGTTTATGTGAAGTATCATATTCATTGACTTATATATGTTAAACTACCCCTCCATCTCTGGGATGAAACCCACTTGATCAAGGTGTATTAGTTTTTTTGATGTGCTTTTGGATTCAGTTAGCTACTATTTTATTGAGAATTTTTGCTTCTATGTTCATTAGGATATTGGTCTGTAGTTGTCTTTTTTCATTATATCCTTTCCTGATTTTGATATCAGAGTGATACTGGCTTCATAGAATTAGTTGGGGAAGATTCCATCTTCCTCAATGTTTTGCAGTGGTTTTAGTAAGATTTGTACCAATTATTCTTTAAATATCTGGTGGAGTTCAGCTGTGAATCCATCTGCCTGTGGGCTTTTTTTGTGGTTGAAATTTTTTTCTCATTATTGATTTGATCTTGCTACTTGTTATTTGTCTGTTCAAGATTTGTATTTCTTCCTGATGCAATCTAGGAGGGTTGTATGCTTATAAGAATGTATTCATTTCTTCTAGATTTCCTAGTATGTGTGTATAGAGGTTTTCTTAGTAGACTCTAATAACCTTTTCCATTTCTGTGGTGTCAGTTGTAACATCTCTATTTTTATTTCTAATTGAGCTTATTTGAATCTTCTCTCTTCTTGTTGCATCTAGCTGATGGTCTATTAATTGTGTTTAACTTTTCCAAGAACAAACTTTTCATTTCATTAATTTTTCATATTTTGTTTTGATTTTATTTAGTTCTGTTCTGATTTTTGTATTTCTTTTATTCTGCTAGCTTTGGGTTTGGTTTGTTCGTGTTTCTCTTTCTATAAGGTGTGAAATTAAGTTGTCAATTTTTTATCTTTTGGGCTTTTTGGCATAGGCATTTAGCACTGTAAACTTTCCACTTAACACCACTATTGCTGTATCTCAAAGGAGATAACTTGTGTCACTATTATTCCTTTCAAAGAATCTTTTACTTTCTGTCCTGACTTCATTGTTAACACCAAAACCATTCGGGAATAGACATTTTAATTTTCATGTATTCGTATAATTTGGAAGCTTTTTTTTTGTTGTTTTTTTGTGGGGTTTTTTTTGTTTGTTTTTTTTTAAGTTGATTTCTAGTTTTACTCCATTGTGGTCTGAGGAGATACTTTATATAATTTTGATAGTCTTAAATTTATTAAGTCTTGTTTTGTGGCTGACCATATGATTAGTCTTGGAAAATGTTGCATGTGCTGATGAGAAAAATGTATATTCTTCAATTCCTTAGAAGAATGTTCTCTAAATATGTTAGGCCCATTTAGTTTAAGTCCATTGTTTCTTTGTTGACCTTCTGCCTCAATAATCTGTCTAGTGCTGTCAATGGAGCATTGAAGTCCTCCACTATTATTGCATTGCTGTTGTCTCATTTCTTAAATCTAGTATTAATTATTTTTTAAATCTGGAGACTCCAGAATTAGGTGAATATATATTTAAGATTGCAATATCTTTATGTTAAATTGATCATCTTATTATTATATAATAACTTTCCTTGTCTTTTTCTACTGTTTTTGCTTTAAAGTCTGTTTTATCTGATATAAGAATGGCTACTCTTTCTCACTTTTGGTTTCCATTTGCCTGGAATATCATTTTTTGTTCCTTCACTTTGACTCTATAAGAATCTTTACATGTTACGTGAATCTCTTGGAGACAACAGGTACTTATTTTGAGATACTTTTGTCCACTCTGCCAGTCTATATCTTGAAATGTGAGGCACTATTACAGTTATCATATTGACTGTTACCTAGATGCTTTATTTTCTTCACTGTGTTATTGATTTATAGGCTCTGTGAGCTTTGTGCATTCAAGAGGTTCTATGTATATCAACATTTTGTTTCAAAATTTAAAAGTCTTTTCAGCATTTATTGCAGGATTGTTCTGGTATTGACAAATTCTCTCAGGATTTGCTTGTCTGGAAATGACTTTTTTCTTCTTCATTGATGAAACTTAGTTTATCTAAATACAAAATTTCTGGCCGGTAGCTATTATGTTTATAGAGGCTAACGATAGAATGCCAATAACCTCTGGCTTCTAAGGTTTCTGCTAAGAAGTCTGTGTTTGTCTGATAGGTTTTTATTTGTAGGTTACCTGATGCTTTTGTCTCACTGCTCTTAGAATTCAGTTCTTCATCTTGATTTTAGGTAATCTGGTTACTATATGCCTTGATGATGTACTTTTCGCAATGAATTTCCCAGGAGTTCTTTGAGCCCCTCGTATTTGGATATCTAAACCTTTTGCAAGTCCAGGGAAGTTTTCCTCAATAATTCCCTTAAACAAGGTATTCTATTTTTTTTTTTTTTTTGCTTTCTCTTCTCCTTCAAAAACACTAATGGTTCTCAGGTTTGGCTATGTTATGTAATCCTATGTTTCTTGGAAATTTTGTTCATTTCTTTTGATTCTTATTTTTTTATTTTTGTCGGATAGGGTTAGTTTGAAAACCTTGTCTTCAGGATCTGAAATTCCTTTTTTACCTTAGTCTAGTCTGTTGTTAAGACTGCATTGTGTAATGCCCAGAATAGGTCTTTCATTTCCAGAAAGTTCTGACTGGCTTTTTTTTTTTAAATATCAATCTCGTTAAAAATGTTTCATTCATATCCTGAACTGTTTTATAATTTCTTTATGTTGGTTTCTATCTTTCTCTTTTATCTCCTTGAGTAGATTAATCATCCACCTTTTGAATTCTTAATTTGCTATTTCAAAGATTTCATCTTGGTTTGGATCCATTGCTGGGGAACTAGTGTGATTTTCTGGGAGGTGTTATAGAACCCTGTTTTGTCATGTTACCTGAATTACTTTTCTCGTTTCTTCTCATTTTTGGCAGACTATTTCTTTTAATTATTCTTTTTTATAGTGTTTTTTATTTTTAATTTCTGTGAGTACATAGTAGGTATATATATTTATGGGATGCAGGTGATGTTTTGATACAGGTATGCAATGCATAATAATCATGGTATGGAAAATGGGGTATTTATCCCTTCAAGCATTTATCATTTGTATTATAAAGTGTATTTATGTGTTCTCATGCTGCTAAAAAAGATATACTCGAGACTGGGTAATTAATAAAGGAAAAGAGATTTAATGGACTCACAGTTCTACATGGCTGGGGAGGCCTCACAATCATGGCAGAAGATGAAGGAGGAGCAAAGGCACGGCTTACACAGAGGCAGGCAAGAGAGCATGTGCAGGGGAACTGCCATTTATAAAGCCGTCAGATCTTGTAAAACTTATTCACTGACAAGAGAAGAGAATGGAACAAAACCACCCCCATGATTCAATTACCTCCAACCTGGTTTCTCCCACAACACATGCGGATTATGGGAGCTAAAATTCAAGATGAAATTTGGGTGGGGACACAGCTAAACCATATCATAAACAATCTAATTATACTATTAATTATTCTAAAATTTATAATGAAATTCATGTTGACTACAGTCACCCTGTCACGCTGTCAAAGAATAGTCCTTATTTATTTATTTTAACTATTTTTTTGTACCCATCAGCAATCCCCATCTCTCCCCAATTCCCCACTATGATTCTCAGCATCTGATAACCATCCTTCTACCCTCTGTCTTCCTGGGTTCAATTGTCTTGATTTTTAGGTCCCACAAATAAGTGAAAACCTGCTATGCTTTCCTTTCTGTGCCTTGCTTATTTCACTTAACCTAATAGTATCCAGTTCCCTCTACGTTGTTGTGAATGACTGAATTTCATTCTTTTTCATAGCTGAATAGTACTTCATTGTGTGTAAGTGCCACATTTTCTTTATCCATTCATCTGTTCATGGACACTTAGGTTGCTTCCAAATCCTGGGTCTTGTGAACAGAGCTGCAATGAACATGGAAGTGCGGATGTCTCTTCCAAATACTAATTTTCCTTCTTTTGGGTATATCCTCAGCAGTTGGATTGCTGGATCATATTTGTAGCCCTACATTTAGTTTTTGGAGGACCCTCTAAAGTGTTCTCCATAGAGGTTGCACTAATGTACATTGCTACAGTTGTACAAGGGTTACCTATTTTCCATATCTTTGGCAGCATTTGTTATTGCCTATCTTTTGGATACAAGCCATTGTAACTGGAGCAAAATAATATCTCATTTTAGCTTTGATTTGAATTTATCTGCTGATTGATGATGTTATGCACCATTTCATATGTTTGTTTGCCCTTTGCATGTCTTCTTTTAAAAAATGTCAATTCAAATGGTCTGGAAATTTTTAAACCAGATTATTAGATTAATTCATATAAAGTTGTTTGAGCTTCTAATATATTCTGGTTATTAATTTCTTGTCATATGGTTAGGTTGAGAATATTTTATCTTCTATTGTGTGGGTTGTCTCTTCACTTTGTTGATTCTTTGCTTTGCTGTGCAGAAGATTTTTAACTTGATGGGATCTTATTTTTCCATTGCTGCTTTGGTTGCCTAAGCTTGTAGGTTATTATTCAAAAAATCTTTGTCCAGGCTAATGTTTTGGAGACTTTTCAAAAAAGTTTTTGCAGTAGTTTCATAGTTTTCAATATTAGTTTTAATGCTTTAATTGAATGTGATTTAATTTTTGTATATAGTGTGAGATAGGAGTCCAGTTTCATTCTTCTGCACATAAATATCCAGTTTTTCTGGCACCGTTTATTGAAGAGGCTATCTTCCCCTCAGTGTATTTTCTTGGCACCTTTGTCAAAAGTAAGTTCACTGCAAGGGTGTGGATTTGCTTTTGGGTTCTCTATTCTGTTCTATTGCTCTACGTGTCTCTTTTTATGCCAGTACCATGCTGTTTTGCTTACTATAGCTCTGTAGTATAATGTGAAGTCAGGTAATGTGATTCCTTCAGTTTTGTTCAATTTGCTTAAGATAGCTTTGGCTGTTCTAGGTCTTTTGTACTTCCGTGTAAATTTTAGGGTAGTGTTTTCTATTTCTGTGAAGAATGGCACTGGTATGTTAATAGGAATTGCTTTGAATCTGCAGCTTGCTCTGGGTAGTAGAGACATTTTAACAATATTGATTCTTACAATCCATGAACATGGAATATCTTTCCTTTTATGTTTCCTCTTCAAATACTTTCAACAGTGTTTCATAGTTTTCATTTTAGAGATCTTTCACTTCTTTGGTTAAGTCGATTTCTAGGTATTTGATCTTATTTATGGCTATTGTACATGAAATTAATTTTTTATTTATCCTTCAAATTGTTCACTGTTGTCATATGGAAATGCTACTGATTTTTGAATGTTGATATTGTATCTTGCAATTTTACTGAAAGTATTTGGCACTTCTAACATTTTTTATGGAGTTTTTAGGTTTTTCAAAATACAAAATTATATCATCTGTAAACAAAAATAGTTTGACTTCTTTCTTTTCAGTTTGGATGTCCTTTATTTATTTCTGTTTTCTGATTGATCTACCTGGGACTTCCAGTATTAAGTTGAATAACAGTGGTGAAACTGGGCATCCTTGTCATACTTCAGATAATAGAGGAAAGATTTCAACCTCCCCTCCCATCCAGTGTGATACAAGCTGTGGGTCTGCTGTATACAGCTTTTACTATTTTGAGGTATGTCACTTCTATATCCAGTTTTTTGTGGTTTTTATTTTCAAGAAATATTGACTTTCATCAAATGCCTTTTCAACATCAATTGAAATGATCAAATGTCCTTCATTTGTTGAGATTATGTATTATATATTGATTTGCATATACTGAATCATCCTTGCATCCAGGGACAGATCCTAGTCTGTCATGAATTTTTATTTATTTATTTATTTATTTATTGAGATGGAGTCTCACTGTGTCACCCAGTCTGGAGTGCAGTGGCGTGGTCTCGGCTCACTGCAACCTCTGCCTCCTGGGTTCAAGTGATTCTCCCCCTGCTCAGCCTCCCAAGTAGCTGGGACTACAGGCACGTGCCACCAGGCCCACTTAATTTTTGTATTTTTTTTGGTAGAGATGGTGTTTCACTATGTTGGCCAGGCTGGTCTCAAATTGCTGACCTCGTGATCCGCCCACCTCAGTCCACCGAAAGTGCGGGGATTACAGGTGTGAGCCACCGTGCCCGGCCTGTCCTGATGAATAATCTTTTGAATGTATTGTTGAATTCTATTTACTGGTATTTTTTGGAGGATTTTTCCATTAATATTCATCAGAAACATTGGCCTGTTATTTTCTCTTTTTCTTTTTTTTTTTTATGTGTCTCTTTCTGGTTTTGGCAACTGGGTAATAGTGGACTCATAGAATGAGTTTAGAAGTATTCTCTCTTCATCTATTTTTTGGAATGGTTTGTATAGGATTGGTACTAGTTCTTCTTTAAATATTTGTGGAATTCAGCAGTGATGCCATCAGGTCCTGGGCTTTTTTTTTTTTTTTTTTTTTTAGAGACTTTTTGTTACAGTTTCAATTGTGTTACTTGTTATTGGTCTAGTCAGGTTTTAAATTTCTTCATGGTTCAATCTTAGAAGCTTGCATGTACCTAGTAATATGTACATTTCTTCTAAATCTTCCTACTTATTGGCATATAGTTGCTCATAGTGTACACCAATAATCCTTTGAATTTCTGTGATTTCAGTTGTAATATTTTTTATCTGTGATTTTATTTATTTGGGTCTTCTCTCTTTTTTTAGTCTGGGTCAAGGTTCATCAGTTTTGTTTAACTCTTTAATTAAAAACAACAGTTTTTATTCTTCTGTTTTTCTTTATTTCAACTTCATTTAGTTCTGCTGTGATCTTTAGTATTTCTTCTCTTCACTATTTTGGGTTTGGTTTGCTCTTGCTTTTTTAGTTCTTTAAGATGCATTGTTAGGTTGTCTAATTGAAGCTTACCCTCTTTTTTGATAGAGGTACTTATAGTTATAAGATTCCCTCTTAGTACCGCTTTAGCTGCATCCCATATGTTTTGGTATGTTATGTTTTCATTGTCATTTGTTTCTAGAAATTTTTTCACTTCCTTCTTAATCTCTTCATTGGCCCTCTGGTCATTAAGGAGCATATTGTTTAATTTCCATGTATCTGTATAGTTTTGAGAATTCCTCTTGTTATTAATTTCTAGTTTCATTCCATTGTAGTCAGAGAAGATGCATGATACTATTCTAAGTTTTTTGAATGTTTGAAGTCTTATTTTGTGACCTAACATATGGTCTATCCTTGAGGACAATTCATGTGCTGAGGAAAAGAATGTGTATCCTGCAACCATTGGATGAAATGTTTTATAAATATCTATTAGATCCATTTGATCTACAACACAGATTAAGTTTGACGTTTCTTTGTGATTTTCTGTCTGGAAGATTTGTCTAATGCTTGACGTGGAGTGTTATTGTCTGCAGCTATTATTGCATTGGAGTTTATCTCTCTTTGTAAATCTAACAACAATTTCTTTATATCTCTTGGTGCTTCAGTGTTGGGTGCATATATATTTAAAGTTGTTACATCCTTTCGCACAATTTATCCTTTATCATCATATAGTGACCTTATTTGTCTCTTGTTATAGTTTTTGTCATAAAATATATTTTTTCTGACAAAAGTATAACTATCCCTGCTCTTTTCTTGTTTCCATTGGCATGGAATATCTGTTTTTATCCCTTTGTTTTCAGTCTATGTGAATCTTTAAAGACCCACATGAATGGGTCTCTTTTTTTTCCCCATTTAGCAATCTTATGCCTTTTGATTGGAGAGGTTAGTCTATGATTAGAGAGGTTGGTCTATTTACATTAAATGTTAATATTGGTGAGTAAGAACTTACTTCTATCATTTTGGTACTTGTTTTCTGGGTGTTTTGTTTTCTTCTCTTCCTTCATTCTTCTTTTCCCATCTTTCTTTTAGTAAAGGTATTTCTGTCTGGTTATATGATTTAGTGTCTTGATTTTTACCTTTTTGTGTATGATTTTTGGTTTCAGTTTACCATGAAGTTTGCAAATAGTATATTATAATCCATTGTATTTAAACTGGTAACAATGTAACACTGTTTGCATAAACAAACACACAAAAACTAATGAAAACTCTATGCATTGATTTTATCTTGCTGCTTTTTTTTAACATTTTGTTGTTTCTATTTATATCTTATTGTGTTGTCTGTCTTTAAAAGTTATTTTAGTTATTATTCATTGATTGATTATTTAGTCATTCTATTTAAAGAGTAATTTACACACCACAATTACAATATTTTTTCTGTGTATGTACTATTACCAATGAGTTTTGAACTTTCAAATGATAACTTATTGCTCATTAATATCCTTTTCTTTCTGCTTAAGGTATTCCCTTTAACATTTCCTTTAGGACAGGTCTGGCGTTGATGAATCTCTCAACTTTTGTTTCTCTGAGAAAGTATTTATCCTTTATGTTTGAAGGTTGTTTTCACTGAATATACTATTCTAGGTTAAAAGTTTTATTCCTTTAGCAGTTTAAATACGTCATACCACTCTCCTTTGGCCTATAAGATTTCCACTGAAAAGTCTGCTGCCAGATGTATTGAAGCTCCATTTTATTTTATTTGCTTTTTTGTTCCTGCTGTTTATGGGATCCTTTCTTCATTGAGAATTTGATTATTAAATGCCTTGAGGTAGTCTTTCAGTTAAATCTGCTTGGTGTTCTATACCCTCTTGTACTTGGATATTGATATCTTTCTCTTTGTTTGGGACATTCTCTGTTACTCTCCCTTTGAATATACGTTTTTTCCCTATCTCTTTCTATACTTCCTTTTCCCAGACAATAATTCTAAAGTTTCCCCTTTTGAGGCTGTTTTCTAGATCTTGCTGTCGTGCTTCATTTTCTCATATATATTTTTTGTTTTGCTTGTATTTTTAAGTAGCCTGTCTTCAAGCTCACTAATTAATTCTTCTGCTTAATCCTGCTATCAAAAGACTCTGGTGCATTCATCAGTATGCCAATAGCATTTTTCAACTTCAGAATTTCTGTTTGATTCTTCTGATTATTTCAGTATCTTTATTAAATATATGTCCTAGAATTCTGAATTCCTTCTCTGTATTATCTTGAATTTTGGGGGATTTCGTGAAAATAGCTATCTTGAACTCTTTGTTGGAAAGGTCATATATTCACATACCTCTGTTTCTACAGGATTGGTCCCTGGTGTCTTATTTAGTTCATTTGGTGAGGTCATGTTTTCCTTGATGGTTTTGATACTTGTAGATGTTCATTGGTGTATTTATTGTAGTCTCCAAAGGCTGGGCTTGTTTGTAGTCATCCTTCTTGGGAAGGCTTTTCATATATTCAAGACAACTTGGATATTGTGATCTAAGCTGTATCTGCTTTAAAGTGGATACCAGGCCCCATAATGCTGTGGTTCTTGAAGATGCCTAGATGTACTACTTTCATAGTCTTGGATAAGATCTCAGAGAATTATCTGGATTAAAAAGCAGAGACTCTTGTCCTTTCTTCTTAGTTTCTCCAAAACCAATGAAGTAACTCTCTGGTTTGAATCACCTGGAGCTGGGTGTAGAGTGACACAAGCACCACTGTGACCACCACCTTCAGGACTACACTGGGTCAGACCCAAAGCCAGCACAGCACTAGGTCTTGCCCAAGGTCTGTCAAAACTCCCTGGTTACTGCCTATGTTTGTTCAAAGCCCTGGGGCTGTACAATCAGTAGATGGCAAAGCCAGCTGGTCCTATGTTTCTCCCTTCAGAGCAGCAAGCTCCTGCTGGTTCTGCAGGGGTCCAGAGATGCCATCCAGTAGCCAAGATCTAGAGTAAAAACTTTATAAATCTACCTGATGTTTTATTATACTTTAGTAGAGTTGGCACTCAAACCACAAGACATAGTACTTTCCACTTTTTCTACCATTTCTAAAGACAGAGGTGCCTCACCAGGTAGTCACCACCCATTCAATCCCATGGGGAATACTGCCAAACTACCACTAATATCCCCTCAAGGCCTAAAGGCTCTTTAGTGAGATTTTGTTGAATGCTGCCTGACCTGGGACTCACTCTTCAGAGCCCTGTGATCTTCTTTGGCCCAAGGCAGATCCAGAAATGCCATTCAAGAGCTCAGTCCTGGAATAAGGGAACAAAAGAGCCTAACTGATGCTCTACACTTTTGTGGCTGAGCTGGTACATAAGGTGAAAGACAAAGTACCCTTTACTTTTTCCTCTCCTTTTCTCAGGCAGAAGGAGTCTTACCCCATAACCACTACAGCTGGGAGTGCGCTGGGTATCAACTGAAGTGAGCAAGTCTCAGAGTCTCACCCAAGTCCCTTAATCTATTTCCTGTATATCACTGGTGATTATTCAGTTCCAAAGGGCTCCTCAGTTAGCAGATGATAAATCTTACCAGGACTTGGTCCTTCCCTTCAAGGCAGCAGCTTCTCTTTCCATTGAGTGTGTCTAGAAATGCCATCTGGAAGCAAGGTCCTGAAAGTGGACTTCATGACACTGATTGATGCCCTGTCTTGCTGTGTTGAAGCTGATATCCAAGATGCAAGACAAAGTTTTCCCCACTCTTCCATTTCCTCTCCTCAAGCAGAAGGAAGGGTTCACTTTTGGAGCCACCCGCTGTGCAGCGTGGTGTTAGGAGATGGGTAATACCAGCACTTTCTGAGCTGCCCCGACTGATGTCTCATTAGATTGCATGTCCCTCAGTCCATTGTCTCTAGGACAAGTTCAGCATGGGGGCTTATGTGAGTGTTGCAGTCCTTGTGGCCTAGACTACCTTTCAAGTTTATTAGGGCTTCAGAGCACTTTAGCCTTCAGCGGTGAGGGTTGTGGGAACTCACGTTCCGACCATTGAGATAGGCAATTCCCATCTCGCTAGGTCTAGTCCAAATGCTCTCTCATTAGACAGGTGTCAGGTGAGTTTTGTCTGGTTTTTCCTTTCTGTTATAACAAGGGCATCACTGAGTTCATTGCTGCACAATTGCTGGCTCTTCCTCCCGCAGCGCACAGAAGTGTTCTCTGCACCATGCCGCTGCTGCTCGGGGATGAGGGCTGGCATCAGTGATTCAACACTGATTTTCCTACCTCTTCAGGCTTTTTTTCAGGAATATAAAGATAAAATCAGCTACTGTGAGTACTCACATTTTTTTTTTTTTTTTTGTAGATAGTTGTTAAATTGGTGTCATTGTTGGGGAAACAATTGATAAAGACTTCTATTCTGCCATCTTGCGCCACACTTTTTTCTAATTTTTCTTAAACTTGTGTTTGATTTGACTAGGCTTTTTAGATTTTTTCCCTTAAGGGTGTGACTTTAATGTTTAAGGTTTATTGTAGCATATTTGGCTTTCGCTGCTTTCAGATGCTGTATGAGTTTCTTGGTTATAGGGAGTCTTCTATGATGGCTTTCTTAGATGGTGGTTATAGTAGTGATGTGCTCAATGTGTGAGCAAGTTTACTACCTCCTGTAGGGTTAGAATAGCAGAGGTCTTATGAAGCTTATCTCATTCCCTACTGGTCTGCACTTATTTATTTATTTATTTATTTATCCATTATTTTATTTACTGGATTCGATAATTCATGCTTCAGGCTAGTAGGGGAAATGTCCATGGGTAAAAACTGGCTGTGCCTAAAGAAGGTGGGTAAAGGCAATGCTCAATGGTGGGCAGAGGTCTCAGCCTTGACAGAGGCTGCTTGGGGAGTTCTCAGTGAAACACAATAAGGTTGTATCAGTGGGAATGGTGGCAGGTGTGAGAAAGCAAGCAAGAGGAGAGAAAACTGCTTTATAATACCATCAGATTTTTTGAGAACTCGCTCACTATCACTCCAACAACATGGAGTAAAATGCTTCCATGATTCACTCACCTCCCACCTGGTCTGTCCCTCAACACATGGGGACACAGAGCCAAACCATATAATTTCACCCCTGGTCCCTCTAAAATCTCACATTCTCACATTTCAAAAAACAATTATGCCTTCCCAACGGTCCCCCAAAATCTTAACTAATTTCAGCGTGAACTCAAAAGTCCACAATCCAAAGTCTCATCTGAGACAAGGCAAGTCTCTTTCACCTATGAGCCTGTAAAAATAAAAAACAAATTAGTTCCATCCAAGATACAATGTGGGTACAGGCATTGGGTAACTACACCTGTTTTAAATGGGAGAAATTGGCCAGGATAAAGGGGTACAGGCTCTATGCAAGTTCAAAATCCAGCAAGGAAGTCATTAAATCTTAAATCTCCAAAATAATAATATCCTTTGATTTTATGTCTCATATATCCCAGTCACACTGATGCAAGAGGTAGATTCCCATTGTCTTGGGCACCTCCCATCCCTGTGACTCTGCGGGGTAAAACACCCATGGCTGCTTTCATGTGCTAGCATTGAGAGTCAATGGCTTCTCCAACTCAACAGTGCAAGTGATTGATACTTGCACCCCATTCTGGGGTCTGAAGGACGATGGCCCTCTTCATAGCTCCACTAGTAAGTGCCCCACTGGGGACTCTGTGTGGGGGCTCCAACCCCACATTTTCCTTCTGCACTGCCCTAGCAGAGGTTTTCCATGAGGGCCCTGTTCCTGAAGCAGACTTCTGTTTGGACATCCAAGCATATCCATATGGCCTCTGAAATCTAGGCAGAGGTCCCCCAAACTTCAATTACTGACTTTTGTGCACCCACAGGCCCAACACAGTGTGAAAGCTGCCAAAGATTGGGACTTGCGCTCTCTAAAGCAATGGCCTGAACTGTATTTTGGCCCCTTTTAGCAATGGCTAGAAGACAGGGCACCAAGTTCCAAGACTGCACAAAGCATCAAGACCCTGAGCCCAGCTTATGAAACCATTTTTTTCTTCTAGGCCTCTGGGCCTGTGATGAGACGGCCTGCCTTGAAAACCTCTGACATGCCCTGGAGACATTTTCCTTATTGTCTTCGTGATTAACATTCGGCTCCTCATTACTTATGCAAATTTCTGCAGCTGACTTGAATTTTTTCCCCAAAAAACGGGTTTCTCTTTTCTGTCACATCATCAAGCTGTAAATTTTTCAAACATTTAGGCTCTGCTTCCCTTTTAAGCATAAATCCCAATTTCAGATAATTTCTCTCAAGTTCAAAGTTCCACAGATCTCTAGGGCAGGGGCAAAATGCTGCTAGTCTCTTTACTAAAGCGTAGCAAGAATGATCTTTATTCCAGTTCCCAAAAAGTTTCTTATCTCCATTTGAGACCACCTTAGCCTGGACTTCATTGTCCATATCACTATCAGAATTTTGGTGAAAACCATTCAAGAAGTCTCTAGGAAGATTCAAAGTTTCCCAAATCTTCTGTCTTCTCTGAGCCCTCCAAACTGTTTTAACCTCTGCCTGTTACCCAGTTCCAAAGTTCCTTCCACATTTTCAAGTATCTTTATAGCAATACCCCACCCTCTGTGGTACCCATTTACTGTATTAGTCCATGTTTACACTGCTATAAAGACATATTAAAGACTGGGTAATTGATAAAGAAAAGAAGTTTAATTGACTTACAGTTCCACGTGGCTGGGAAGGCCTCAGGAAACTTGCAGTCATGGCAAAAAGGAAAGAGGTATGTCTTACATGGAAGCAGGTAAAAGAGAACGAGCAAAAGCAGAGGAAACTGCTTTACAAACCATCAGATCTCATGAGAATTCACTCATTATCACAAGAACAGCCTGAGGGAATATGCCCCCATGATGTAATCACCTTCCACTTGTCCCTCCCTCCACACCTGTGGATTATGGGGATTACAATTTGAGATAAGATTTGGGTGGGGATACAGAATCAAACCATATCAACTGCCGAGCCAAGATCTGTTGCCAGCACTTAATGGGAGAGGGGTTTACACTCTCAGAACACTGAGGAGGAGCATGATTGCAAACGTAAAGAAATACAGAGGAGCCTCATGTCTAAGTAAGAGCCTATCTACCAGCCATTATGCTTAAGCACTATCTACTGCATTGCAGCCTAAGCTGTAGCAACAAAACTACTTTGATAAAATAAACCCCTGTTAACAAAGGGCAAGAATTCACTCACAAATAAACATTTTAGGATGCCTCAGCTGTATGAAAATATCTAGAAAGGAGCCAATTGACTATACTGAGAATACACCACAGTTAAAGGAACATCAGTCCACATAGATGAGAAAGAACCTGTGTGAGAATTCTGGCAATTCTAAAAGCCAGCATGTCTTGTTACCTCAGAACAACTATATTAGCTCCCCAGCCATGGTTCTTATTGAGAATAAAATTGCTGCAATTACAGACATAGAATAATGAATCTTAATGGCAACGAAGATTAGCAAGATTTAAGAGAAAGTTGAAACGCAACTCAAGGAAGCTAAGGAATCCAATAAGAACATATAAGAGCTGGCAGATTAAAGAGCTATTTTAAGAAAATACCAAAATGATCATCTAGAGCTACAAACTCACTACGAGAATTTTATAACAAAATTGAAAATATTCATAGGAGGGGAGACAAAGCTGAGGAAAGAATCTCAGAGCTCAAAAACTGCTTTTTCACATTCATGCAGTCAGGCAAAAATAAAGGAATATGATTTTTAAAAATAAATGAAACATCTAAGAAATGTAGCATTATGTAAAGAGATCAAACTTAGAAGTCATTGACATCTCTGAAAGAGAGAGAAACAGAGAAAACAACTAGAAAATATATTTGAGCGTATTATTTACAAAAATTTCCTTAACCTCACTAAAGAGGGGGACATTTAATTTCAGGAAATTCAGAGAACCCCTGCCAGACCCTATGCAAGGTGACCATCCACAAGACACATAGTCATCAAATGCTCCAAGATCCATGTGAAAGAAAAAGTATTAAAGGCGGCTAAGAAAAGGGGCAAGTTACATACAAAGGGAACCTATCGTGCTAACAGTAGACCTTTTAGCAGAAACCCTGCAAGCCAGAAGAGATTGGAGACTATATTCAGTATCTGCAAACAAAATAAATTCCAACCAGTAATTTAATATCCAGTAACACTAAGTTTCATAAGCAAAGGAGAAATAAAATCCATTATAGACAAGCAAATACTATGGGAATTCTTTACCAATAGACCTGTCTTATAAGAGGTCCTTGAGAGAACGCTAAACATGTAAATGAAAGACTATTACCTGCCACAACAAAAACACACTTAAGTAGAAAGATCACTGATACTACAAAGGCAATGCACAATCAATCCTACATAACAAGCAGCTAACAACATGACAGTAGGTTCAAAGCTGCACCTAACAATATTAACCTTGAATATAACTGAGCTAAATGCCCAACTTTAGAGTCACACAGTGGCATGTTGGAAAAAGAAGCAACACCCAACCTTATGCTGTCTTCAAGAGATCCACATCACATGCAATGACACCCATAGGTTCAAAGTTAAAGGATCAAAATAATTTATCAAGCAAATGGAAAACAAAAAAGAGCTGGGTTTGCTATGCTTATTGCAGATGAAACAGACATTGTAATAACAAAGTTAAGAGGACAAAAAAGAACATTATATAATGATAAAGGGCTCAGTTGAAGAAGAAGAGTTAACTATCTGAAATATGTATGTATCTGATACTGGAGCATCCACATTCATAAAACAAGTTCTTAGAGACCTATGAAGAAACTTAGATAACCATACAATGAGAGTGGGAGACTTCAACACCCATTCACTTAATTAGGTAGATCATTGAGGCAGAAAACTGAACAAGATTTCCAGGACCTAACTTAACACTTGACCACATGAATGTAACAGATACCTACAAAACACTCTACCCAACAAAAACAGAATATGCAATTTTCTCATCTGCATATGGCACATACTCTAAGTTTGAGCACATAGTTGAATAGGAAACAATTCTTCACAAACTCAAAAAAAATCATACACACCACAATTTCAGACCACAGCACAATAAAAATGAAAATCAATGCCAAAAAGGTCTATTGAAAATCTACGATTGCATGGAAATTCCAGAACGTGCTCCTGAATGACTTTGGGTGAACAAAGAAATTAAGGCCAAAATCAAGAAATTATTTGAAACTTATTAGAACAAAGGTACAACATACCAGAATGTTTGGAACATAGATGAGGCAGTGTAAAGAGGAAAGTTTATAGTACTAAATGCCTACACCAGAAAGTTAGAAAGATCTCCAATTAAAAACCTAACATTATACCTAGAGAAACTAGAAAAACAAAAGCAAACAAACCCCAAAACTAGCAGAAGGCAAAAATAATGAAAATTAGAGCTGAACCAAATGAAATGGAGACAAGAATATCCATACAAAAGATCAACTAAATCAAATGTTGGTTCACTGAAAAAAAAAAAAAAAAAAAAAAAAAAAAAAAAAAAAAAAAAAAAAAAACCAATAAGATTGATAGACCACTGGATAGACTAATAAAAAAGACAAAATTCAAATAAATATTAACAAAAATGAAAAAGTGGTCATTATCACCAATGCTATAGAAATAAAAAACAAAACAACAAAAAACCTCCAAGTCAAACACAAACACCACCATGTGCAAAAACTGGAAAACATAGAAAAACTGAATAAATTTCTGTAAACATACAAGCTCCAAATATTGAACTAGAAAAAATTGAATCCATGAACAGACTAATAATGATTAATAAAATTGAATCAGTAATTAAAAAAAAAAAAAACCGATATCCATAAAAAGTCCTATTCCGAAAGTATTCACAGCTTAATTGTAACGGATGCATAAAGAAGAGCTGGTACCAATCTTACTGAAACTATTTCATAACTTCGAGGAGGAAGGTCTCCTTCCTTACTCATTCTATGAAGCCAGCATCTTTCTGATACCAAAACCTGGCAGACACACACACACGCACACACAATTCTGGACAATATCCCTGATGAACATAGGTGGAAAAATCCACAGCAAAATACTAGCAAACCAAATGCAGCAGCATATAGAAAAGCTAATTCACCATGATTGAGTTGTCTTTATTTCTGGGATACAAGGTTGTTTAAACATATACAAATCAATAAGTGTGATTTATCACCTAAACAAAACTAAAACAAATAAACACATGAGCATCTCAATAAAAGCATAAAAAAACTTTTGATAAACTTTGACATCCCTTTACATTAAAAACTCTCAACAAGCTAAGCATCAACGGAACATACAGCAAAATAGTAAGGGCAATCTATGACAAACCCACAGCCAACATAACACTGAAAAAGAAAAAGCTGGAAGGATTCTCTTCTCACCAATCCTATTCAACATAGCAGTGGAAATCCTATCCAGAGAAGTCAAGCAAGATAAATAAATAAAAGGCATCCAAATTTTTTAAAAAGCCAAACTATCTTCTCAGATGATATAATTCTATATCTAGAAAACTACATAGTATTTGCCCAAAGGTTTCTAAAAGCAATAAACAATTTCAATAAAGTTTCAGGATACAAAATTAATGTACAAAAATAATAGCATTTTCTTTTTTTTTTTTTTTTTTTTGTGAGACGGAGTCTCGCTCTGTCGCCTGGGCTGGAGTGCAGTGGCCGGATCTCGGCTCACTGCAAGCTCTGCCTCCCGGGTTTACGCCATTCTCTTGCCTCAGCCTCCCGTGTAGCTGGGACTACAGGCGCCCGCCACCTCGCCCGGCTAGTTTTTTGTATTTTTTAGTAGAGACGGGGTTTCACCGTGTTAGCCAGGATGGTCTTGATCTCCTGACCTCGTGATCCACCCGTCTCGGCCTCCCAAAGTGCTGGGATTACAGGCTTGAGCCACCACGCCCGGCCTAAATAATAGCATTTTCTATACCCCCATAATATTCAAGCTGAGAGTCAAATCAAGAATGCAATTCTATTCCCAATAGCCATAAAAAAAAAAAAAAAAAAACTAGGAATACAACTAACCAGGGAGGTAAAACACCTGTACAATAAGGATTAAAAAACAATGCTGAAAGATTATGTGTCACATTGTTGTGATGACACAAACAAATGGCAAAACATTTTATGCTCATGGATAGAAAGAATCAATATTGTTAAAGTGGCCGTACTATCTAATCAGTTTACATATTTGGGGCCATTTGTATCAAACTACTAATGATATTTTTCACAGAATTAAAAGCATATTCTAAAATTTATATGGAAACAAAAAAGAACCCAAATAGCCAAAGCAATTCTAAGCAAAAAGAACAAAGCCAGAGGCATAACATTACCTGACTCAAAACTATACTATGAGGCTAAATAAACCAAAACAGAATGGTACTATACAAAAACAGACACATAGAGAACCAGAACAAAATAGAGAATACGAAAATAAAGCTTCACACTGACAACCATCTGATCTTTGGTAAAGCCAACAGCAAGAAGCAATGAAGAAAAGACTTTCTATTTAATATATGGTGCTGAGATAACTGACTAAAAATACACAACAGATTGAAGCTGAGACTATTTTTTTCACCATATGCAAAATTCAACTCAAGATGGATTACAGACTTAAATGTACAACCTAAAACTATAAAAACCCTAAAAGAAAACTTAGGAAATACAATTCTGAACACCGGTCCTGGCAAATATTTCATGACAAAGGCTCCAAAATCAATAGCAACAAAAACAAAAATTGACAATCGAGACAAAGTTAACCAAAAGAGTTTCTGCACAGTGAAATAAAATATCGACAAAGTAAACAGGCATCATAAAGAATGGAAAAAAAAAATATTTGCAAGCCATGCATCCCACAATGTTCTAATATCCACAGTCTATAAGTAACTTAAACAAATGAATAGGTTGGCCGGGCACAGTGGCTCACATCTATAATTTCAGCACTTTGGGAAGCCGTGTCAGGTGGATCACCTGAGGTCAGGAGTTCGAGACCACCCTGGCCATCATGGTGAAACTCTGTCTCTATTAAAAATACAAAAAATCTGCCGGGCATGGCATGCACCTGTAGTCCCAGCTACTCGGGAGGCTGAGGCAGGAGAGTCACTTGAATCTGGTATGTGGAGACTGCAGTGAGCCAAGATTGCAACACTGCAGTCCAGCCTGGACAATGGAGTGAGACTCTGTCAAAAAAAAAGAAAGGAAGAAAGAAAGAAACAAGAAAGAAAGACAGAGAGAAAGAAGAAAGAAAGAGAAAGAACGAAAGAAAGAAAGAAAGAAAGAAAGAAAGAGACAGAGAAAGAAAGAAAGAAAAAGAAAAAGAGAAAGAGAAAGAGAAAGAGGAAAGAGAAAGAAAGAAAGAGAAAGAAAAAAAGAAAGAGAAAGAAAGAAAGAAAGAAAAGAAAGAAAAGAAAAAGAAAGAAACAAAGAAAGAAAGAAAGAAAGAAAGAAAAAGAAAATGAACAGGCAAAACACCAAGTAATCCATTAAAAAATGGACAGAGAACATAAATAGACACTTCTCAAAGAAGACATATATATGGCCAACAAGCGTTTGAAGAAAGTCTCCACACCAGTAATTATTAGAGAAATGCAAATCAAAACCACAATAAGGAATCATCTCACATCAGTCAGGATGGCTATTATGAAAAAGTCACAAAATAACTGTTGCTGACGAGATTGCAGAGAAAGTGAAGCCATATACACTGCTGGTGGGAATGTAAATGAATCACTGTGGAAAGCACTTTAAAGGTTTCACAAAGAATTTATAACACAATTGCTATTCTACCCAGCAATCCCATTACTGTATATACCCAAAGGGATATTAATTGTTCTATCATAAAGACAAATGCACGTGTATGTTCATTGCAGCACTCTTCACATTAGCAAAGACATGCAGTGAATCTAGATGCCCATCAATGGTAGACTGAATAAAGAAAATAGGGCACATATATACCATGGAGTACCATGCAGCCATTAAAAGGAATGAAATCATGTCCTTTGCAGCAACATGGATGGAAATGGAGGCCATTATCCTAAGTGAATTAATGCAGGAACAGAAACACAAATACTGCATGTTATCACTTAAGTGTTGGCACTAAACATTAAGTACACATAGACACAAAGAAGGGAACAATAGACACCAGGTCCTACTATAGAGTGGAGAGTGGGAGGACTATGAGGAAAGAAAAACTAGCTGTCAGTCACTATGGTCATTACTTGGTGACAAAAGAATCTGCACACCAAACCCCCATGACATGCAAATTACCCATGTAGCTAACCTGAACATGTATGCCCTGAACCTAAAATGAAAGTTGGAAATAAAAAAGGCAAGAGAACATGGGTCAATCTCTTTCCAGTAACAGACTTAAATATAAGTTAATTTAGTACAGTATTTGCCTATTTAAGGTATGTTGTATTTTTAAATATATAATTTGTGCAAAACTAAATAAATCTTTCGACTGGTAAAAACTCAGCTAACATCTGAGAATTTACCATTGTGTTTTTTTCTATGAAGCATGCTATTTTCCCCTTTATATATCCTGATCCATTCCTGAAATATCTGAGACTGACAACACTGATTTCCAAGACCAAATTCAGCTGACACCTGCCCACAGAATAAGCATTTAAACCAGTCCTAACCAGAGGGCAATCACCAATCGTAGCCGTCAGAACTTGAGTTCCCACAAAACTTGCCAGCACGGCTAAAGTATTCTGGGTCTTTAAGTAAACTTGAAAGACAGTCTGGACTAGAAGGACCGTGATCCTTAGGCAAATCCCGTGCTGAACTGGACCCAAAGAGAGTAGACCTGGGGTGTCACGTGATCTACTTAGACAACAGCTGGAGCAACTAAAGGAATGTGGGCATTCCTCCACCCCTATTCCAGGCTGCACAACTCACAGCTCCAAAACAGGTCTGTTTCTTCCACTTGAGGAGAGGAGACGAAAACGTGAGGAGAACAGTGTCTTTCATCTTGTACAGCAGCTCAGCCATAGCAGGATAAGGCACCGGTCAGAGTCATGAGATCCCCATTCGAGGATTTAGTTCCTGGGTGACATTTCTAGACATATCCCAGGCCAGAAAGGAGCTGGCTGCTTTGAAGGGAAGAAACCAGTCCTGGCAGCATTGATCACCTGCTAACTAAAGAACCCTTGGGCCCTGAATAACCAGCAGCAATAACCAGATTCTAGGTTGAAGGACTTGAGTGAACCTCTGAGACCACCTAGCTTCAGGTACCAGCTCAGCAACAGGTGTGTAGAGTACGAAGCAGGTTCCTGGGGTCCCTAATTCCAGAAACTGACTCTAGGATGGCATTTCCGGACCTCCCCTGGGCCCCAGGGGAGCCCACTTCTCTGAGGGATGATTCCCAAGCAAGTCACCCTTTACTACAAGCTGACTTAATAGCCCTTGGGCCTTAAGGGAACATCGGTGATAGCCTGACAGTACTCCCCATGGGTCAGTGGTGGCATTTACCATGGGGTAAGACTCCTCTGCATTTGGAAAGTGAAGGGAAGAGAGGGAATGACTGCAACTTGTGGTTTGAGTGCCAGCTCTGCTGCAATACAATGGAACACCAAGTAGATTTCTAAGGTTTTGACTTTAATCCCCGACTCCCAGATGGCAACTCTGGAGTCACCCAGGGTCTGAGGGAACTTGCCACCCTGAATGAAGTACACAACACTGGCTGGCTTTGCCACGTGCTGATTGTAGAACCTCAGGGCATTGAGGAAAAAAACATAGGTGGTAGCCAGGGAGTGGTTACAACAGCCCTTGGACAAGACCATGTGTTGTGCTGCCTTCAGGTCTGACCCAGTACAGTGTTAGAAGTGGTGGCCACAGAGCTCCTTGTGTCATTCCTCCCCCAGCTTTAGGTCTCTCAGAACTAAGAGACAGATTCCATTTGTTTGAGAGAAAATAAGGGAAAAGAAAAAGAGTCTCTGCCTGGTAATCCAGAAAAATCTCTTGTGTCTTGGACAAGATCATCAAGGCAGTACCTCTATAAGCCCTAAGAACCACGGTCTTACTGGGCTTGGGGTGCAGTCTAAAGCAAATATAGCTTAGATCACAACATCCAAGTGATTTTGTATATATGCAAAGCCTTTCCAAGAAGGACAGGTACAAACAAGCCCAGACAGTGAAGACTATAATAATACCTAACTCTTCAATGCCAGACACAGAGGAACATCTACGAGTATCAAGATAATTCAGAAAAAAACGTGACCTCACCAAATGAACTAAATAAGACATCAGGGAGCAATCCCAGAAAAACAGAGATATGTAGTCATTCAGATATGAAATTCAAAATAACTGTTTTGAGGAAAATCTAAACAATTCAAGATAACAAAGAGGAGGAATTCAGAATTCCAGCACATGTACTTAACAAAGAGATTAAAACAAAAGTAATCAAGTAAAAGTTCTGCAGCTGAAAAATTCAATAGGCATGCTAAATACTGTAAGAGAGTCCATTGGTAACATAACTGATCAAGCAGAAGAAATAATTAGTGAGCTTGAAGTTGGGATATTTGAAAATACACAATCAGAGAAGACAAAAGAAAAAAGAATTAAGGAAAAACAATGAAACACACAGCACCTAGAAAATTGCCTCAAAAGGGCAAATCTAAAAGTTATTGGCCTTAAAGAGGAGGGAGAGAAAGAGATGGGGTAGAAAGTTTATTCAAAGCGATAATAACAAAGAACTTTCAAAACCTAGAAGAAGATATCAATATTGAAGTACAAGAAGGTAAGAGAATACTAAGCAGACTTAAATAAAAAAAAGACTATCTCAAGGCATTTAATAATCAAACTCCCCAAAATGAAGGATAAAGAATCATAAGCAAAAGGAGAAAATAAACGAATTACATCCAGTGGAGCGTCGATACTTCTGGTAGCAGATTTTTCAGTGAAAACCTTACAAGCCAGAAGTGAGCAATGTGACATATTTAAAGTGGTAAATTAAAAAAACAAGAAACAAATGCAAAAAACATTTACCCTATAATAGTACATCCTCAGAAAATACCCTTCAAACATTCAGTAGAAATACTTTCCCAGACAAACAAAAGCTGAGGGATTTTATCAACAACAGATCTGTCCTACAAGAAATGCAAAAGGGAGTACTTCAATCAGAAAGAAAAGGATGTTAATTAGCAATAAATAATCACCTGGAGGTATAAAACTCAGTGGTAACAGTAACTACACAGAGAAACACAGAATATTATAACACTGGTGTGTAAACTACTCATACTTTAAATAGGAAGACTAAATGATTAATCAATAAAAAATAACTAAAACCACTTTTAAAGACATAGTAAAATAAGATGTAACTAGAAAAAATAAAATGTTAAAAGGCAGGGTGACAAAGTTAATGCATAGAGTTTTCATTAGTTTTGTTTTTGCTTGTTTGTTTATGCAAATAATGTTACATTGCTATTACCTTAACATAATAGATTACAAGATAGTATTTGCAAGTCTCATAGTAACATCAAACCAAAATAAACATGCAACAGATACACACACACAAAAGCAAGAAACTAAATTATGCTACCAGAGAAAATTACCTTCACTAAAGGAAGACAGGAAGGAAAAAAAGATGGAAGAGAAGACCACTAAACAACAGAAAACAAACAAACAAACAAAAACTAAAATGACAAGAGTAAGTTTTCGCTTATCAGAAATAACATTGAATGTAAATAGACTAAACTCTCTAGACAAAAGACATTACTGTATAAATTTACCAACTGATCTGTTGCCTATAAGAAATACACATCACCTATAAAGACACGTATAAACTGAAAATTTAAAAATGGAAATAGATATTCCATGTTAATGGAAACCAATAAAGAGTAGGAGTTGCTATACTTATATCAGACAAAATAGATTTCAAGACCAAAACTATTAGAAGAGATGAAGAGAGTCACTATATTGTGATAAAGTGGTCAATACAGCAAGGCAATATAACAATTTTAAGTATATATGCACAGACACTGGAGTACCCAGATATATAAAGCAAATACTATTAGTGCTAAAAAGAGAAACAGGCCCCAATAAAATAATAAGAACTGAAGACTTAAACACTCTACTTTCAACATTAGGCAGATAATCCAGACAGGAAATCAACAAAGAAATATCAGACTTAACTGCAATATATACCAAAATAGAACATTTTATCCAACAGCTGCAAAATACACATTCTTTTACTCAGCACATGAATCGTTCTCAATGATAAGTCACATGTTAGGTCACAAATAGAGTCTTTAAACATTCAAAAACTTGAAATAATATAAAGCATCTTCTCTGACCACAATGGGATAAAACTAGAAATTAATAACAAGATACATTTTGGAAACCATACAAATACGTTAAAGTTAAACAATATGCTCCTGCATGATCAGTGTTTTATGTTACTGAAGAAATATTTTAAAAATTGAAAAATGTTTTGAAACAAATGATAGTGAAAACGCAATATATCCAAACCTATAAAATAGAGCTGAAGAAGTATTAAAAGGGGCAGGGCATGGTGTCTCATGCCTGTAATCACAGAACTTTGGGAGGCCGAGGCAGGTGGATCACCTGAAGTCAGGAGTTTAAGATCAGCCTGGACAACATGGTGAAACCCCATATCAACTAAAAATACAAAAATTAGCTGAGCATATTGGCCGGTGCCTGTAATCCCAGCTACTCGGGAGGCTGAGGCATGAGAATCACTTGAACCCGGGAGGTGGAGGGTGAAGTGAGCCGAGATTGCGCCATTGCACTCTAGCCTGGGCGACAAGAGTAAAACTCTGTCAAAAAAAAAAAAAGGACTAAAAGGAAAGTTTACAGCTATAAAAATGCCTACATCAAAAAAGAGGAAATTTTTCAGGTAAACAATCTCACAATGCATCCAAAAGAGCTAGAGAATAAAGAGCAAGCCCAACTCAAAATTAGTAGAAGAAAAAAAAAGATTTAAGCAGCTGAGCAGATATAAATGAAATTGAAATAAAAAAATTTAAAAATCAATAAAACAAAAAGTTCTTCTTTAAAAAGTTAAAATTGACAAACCTTTAGCGAGACTAAGAAAAAAGGATTCAAATAAATAAAATCAGAAGTGAAAAAGAGACATTATAACTGACACTGCAGAAATTCATAGGACCATCAGTGGCTATTATGTGCAACTATATGCCATTAAATTAGAAAATATAGAAGAAATAGACGAATTCTTAGACAGATACAGCCTATCAAGTTTAAACCAGAAAGAAATCCAAAACATAAACAGACCAATAACAACTAATGATATTGAAGACATAATACAAAGTCTTCCAGTGAAAACAGCCCAGGACTCAATGGCTTCACGCTGATTTCTACAAACATATGAAGAAAAACTAATATTAATTCTACCCAAATTTCCCCATAAAATAGAGGAGGAAAGAATACTTTCAAATTCATTCCAGTAGGCCAGTATTACCCTGATACCCAAATGAGTAAAAGAACACATCAAAAAAAGAAAACTATAGACCAATACCTATGATGAACATTCATGCAAAAGTTATCAACAAAATTCATTAGAAAGATAATTCATCATGACCACGTGGAATTTGTATCTTTGATTTAGTTTTGTTGGGTTATATTTGTGTCCAATGGAAATTTTGATCAAATTGCAAAATCGGCTTAGAATATATCCATATCTTAATACAATATTTAAATAAATGCATCAATAATTTATTTAATTTTTGTTTATTTTCTAATATTCTGGAAGTCAGATGATCATTAATAGCAATTTATTATGTCATCCCAAAATTTAATTGCTTTTAATAAAATAATGCCTTTTTTAGTCTTTCAAAGACAAATCATGCTTTAAAATCTTTTCAAAAGTTCAGGCTAAGTTACCTGAGAGGATGTGCTTTAGTTCTATGTGTGAGAGAATAGGAAGCCTTTTATTGGAACATTACATTGATTCCATGTTTTCTTATAAAATAAGGGTAAATGAATTTGGTACAAAATAATACTTTTCAAAGAATATTAGTTAACAAAGAATGAATAAGCCCCCTTGAATACTAATCCTAACAGCTCTAGTTCTATTTTAGTTTATGATATTGAGAGTGATAACCTGATTTAGAAAATTTCTTTTTCAAATTTACTGATCCTTTCTATTTCGTTGTTGAGCTTCTTGTTTTATTCATGCATTCTTTTTTGAACTACATTAAATTGTCAATTTGTGTTCTCTTGCAGTCCACAGAGGTTTTTTAGAAAAATCATTTTTAATTCTTTGCCAGGAAATTTGTGGATTTCAAATTCTTTGAAGTAAGTTACTGGAAATTTACTTTGTTCCTTTGGTTGTGTCATGTTTCCCAATTCTTTGTGATACTTGTAGTTTTATGAGGGTGTTTGTGCATTTTGAAGAAGCAGTCACCTTTTCCAGTCATTATGGTGGAATTGCTTTGGTAAGGAAAAATCTTAACCTGCAGAGGGCAAGTGTACGCATGTTGTGGCACGCTGTGGCACTGGGTTTAGAGGCACAGGGCACCAACTATGGGAGTATGTGGCGGCTCCAGGACTGTGTGGTGCACAGTTCATCAGCTCGGCAATAGTGGTCTGTAATGTGATGTTGGCAAGTTTGTTGTCCTTATTGGCAAGAGCTGTGGGAATTCTGCTGTGGATGTAAGGTTTGTTGGGATGGCATCTCTAGATCCAGTGTCAGGAGGCAGGGGCAAGTAGCAGTGGAGACCAGAGCTAACTATGGGTCGTGGCTGCAGTCACATGCATGGCAGCAGAGGCAAGGGCTGATTGTGAGTGCATGTATAATATTGGTGGCTGACAATGTGAACATGTAAAATTGCAGGAGCCAGCTATGTGCTGGTTACAAGAGTCAGGGTGGCTGTATGTGAGTGGACAGCTGTGACCCAAGCTGGAGGTGTACACATCTATACAGTTGCAGGCACTAACTGTATGCAAGCATGATCGTCTGGGCAGGCACCTGCAAACAGGACCAGTTATTTACGCAGGCACAGCTGTGGAGACTGGAGCTGGTAGCACATACTAACCTGAGTGTAGGGGTCAGCCTCAGGAACTCACATCTGCCTATATGAAAACCAAGCCAGTGGCAGGGAGCCCAGGGCCATTTGTGGGCACATGTGTAGTCGGTTTTCTGAGGTTCTGGGGTAGATCAGCCTTAAAAGCAGCAGCTGGTTTGAATAAAGAATGAGGAGGGCAGGAGTGGTGGCACAAGCACCTGGAGACTGTGTAGGAAAAAAAAAAAACAAAACGCTACAATGTTCTAAACAGCAAAATCTTTAGGGGGTTTGCTGCAGCTATTCTGGCTGTCAGTTTCCTCAGGGGAAAAGCTTCTAAGGTATTCTATAATACAAGCTCCTAGGGGCTGCTATGTTGAACACTGTGGTGAAGCTGCAGGGCATTCATGAGGACCCTAAGGGTTGATGAGGTCATCAGAAGAACTGGGATAGTTCCTGCTTCATGGCTAACACTGATAGACCCTATCCCTCTTCTTTTTTCCACTCTGTCTCTAGGTATCTCAGCTATGTTGATCTCCCAGGCAATGTGGATTGAGTGAAACTGTAGTGGGTCATTTGGGTAGTGCCCCAGTAGGCTGGGGAAGATGGTTGTTCTCCCTACTTTCTTTCTCTTGTAAGGGAGCACTCATGAGACAGGGGGTTCTGTCTTCATGATGAGCTGTTCTGGCCCAGGACATAGGGATGATACAGGAAAAATGAACCTATTCTTCCTATCGTTGTAATGTGTTTTTCCTTCCACTGCATTGCTATAGCTTAGGTGGAGTCCTGAGCACTTCCACTGTTATTTTCATTTATAGGTAACTGCCAAATTGCTGCTTTATGTAGGGGCAAGTAAACTCGTAATCTCCTATTCTGCTATCATGTTACAAGAAAGGAAAAAAATGTTAATAAAATGTTAAAGTGGCTAATAGTGGAGCTAATTAACTCAAATTTTCAAAACATAAAATCTTGTATAGTTCTTTATCCTATCACCAAATGGACTTCAAAATTATGATGTATTTTCCAGAATCTTTATTATTTACCAATTATTCTGATTTTAATATTGTACATTTTCTTAGAAATATCCAAATTTTCTGTGACTTACAAATTATAATTACAGGAAAGGAAATTATTTATTGAGCAACTCTCAGGGATTTTTTTTTTTTTTTTTGTCTTATGTTCGAATTAAAAGTCTGAGGCTTCAAATAACTTTTGTGTATGTAAGTTACACCTATTTGTTGTGGGAAGTCAGGGACCCCGAACAGAGGGATTGGCTGGAGCCACAGCAGAGGAATATAAATTGTGATAATTTCATTTTAATGTGGACATTTATCAGTTCCCAAATAATACTTTTATAATTTTTTATGCTTGTCTTTAATCTCTTAATCCTGTTATCTTCGTAAACTGAAGATGTGCGTCACCTCAGGACCACTGTGATAATTGTGTTAACTGTACAAATTGATTGTAATAACATGTATGTTTGAACAATATGAAATCAGTGCACCTTGAAAAAGAACAGAATAAAAGAAATTTTTAGGGAACAAGGGAAGACAACCATAAGGTCTGACTGCTCGTGGGGTTGGGCAAAAAGAGTCACATTTTTCTTCTTGCAGAGAGCCTATAAACGGATGTGCAAGTAGGAGAGATATCACTAAATTATTTTCCTAGCAAGGAATATTAATATTAATACCCTGGGAAAGGAATGCATTCCTGGGGGGAGGGCTATAAATGGCTGCTCTGGGAATGTCTGTCTTATGCAGTTGAGATAAGGACTGAAATATGCCCTGGTCTCCTGCAGTACCCTCGGGCTTACTAGGGTGGTGAAAAGCTCCGCCCTGGTAAATTTGTGGTCAGACAGGTTCTCTGCTCTCAAACACTGTTTTCTGTTATTTAAGGTGTTTATCAAGACAATACGTGCACTGCTGAATATGGACCCTTATCAGTAGTTCTGCTTTTGCCCTTTGCCTTGTGATCTTTGTTGGACCCTTATCAGTAGTTCTGCTTTTGCCCTTTGTCCTGTTCCCTCAGAAGCATGTGATCTTTGTTAGACCCTTACTAGTAGTTCTGCTTTTTGCCTTTTCAAGCATGTGATCTTTGTACCTACTCCCTGTTCTTACACCCCCTCCCCTTTTGAAACCCTTAATAAAAACTTGCTAGTCTGAGACTCAGGCAGGCATCACGGTCCTACAAATATGTGATGTCACCCCTGGTGGCCCAGGTGTAAAATTCCTCTCCTTATACTGTGTCTCTTTATTTCTCAGCCGGCTGACACTTATGGAAAATAGAAAGAACCTACATTGAAATATTGGGGGCAGGTTCCCCCAATACCTATTGATATTTCTCATATCAGAAATTTAAAAGATCAATTTTGCAAGTTATTTATTTATTTATTGAAAAAATCATATAAGCCAGTAGATGCTAACCTGAACAAATACTTTTATTAAAAATATATGTATACTTCCAAAACTAAATCAAATGAATAGATCTTCATACCTCAGTATGAAGCATAAATTTTTAAGCATAATTTTCATTTATTGTGCAGAATAATAAAAAGATTTGTATTCAATGGTCAAGATATGGTAAAATTGGTAACTGCTACTCCTTTACAAAGGACATTCATAAGTACTAAAATGAATAATTTTTTCCTTCAACGAATGCATGCTGCTGAAAAAGACAACTATTACTAAAACAGTTTTGTGCCACTAGCTCATTTCATGCTAAGATACAGTTTTAACCATCACTGTTTTTGCATCACCAGTGCAAATAACAAAATAGTAAAAAAAAAAAAAAAAAAAGCAAATAGTTTGATTTTCTGAATTCCCTAAAAATGTCTCACAAATTGATGAACTACACTTTGAAAAATACTAGTTTATACTAACCTTATTGTCAATGGCTTCTAAACAATAGTTCTTTTAAAAGGAAAGGAGTATTATCAATTGAAGTATATTCTAGCTCAAAGATGATCTTTACACAGTATATTGAATATATATACATATATGTACACATTCTATATTCTATGTTTACCAAAAAAGAGTTGCACTATTAGAAAACAAATAGATGAAAAGCACCAGATCATTTTCTCAAACACTTTTAGGATTTTAGGGCAATTGATTTTGTTATTAATTTCAAAATACCTTCTCAAGCATCAGAAATATTTTAGTCACTAACATAGTTCATTTCTAAGTTTTTAATATATGGAATATCTTACAGTATGTAAGTTAATGTCATTAGCCAAAGTAGTTAATTGGTCACATTTCCTACCAAACTTTTGGATTCATAGTGTGCTGATAAGAGTCTCTGGGAAGGAAATGGTGTTACAAAGATAGAAGTACAAAAGGTTTATTGGTGATTAACACTTGTGAAAGGAAAGGGGAGGAAGCAAGATTGGGTAGATAAGTCATCAGATTGTGATGGGGACCTGAAAGTCTTTACCAGCTCAATGAGAAGTGTGGTAGCAAAGACTGACCATTAGTCCTACCTTGGGCAGAAATGGCCAGACTATGGTATTCACATTTCCTGATCATTGACTGGGAGCCACCTTGAGAAGAATGTAACCTCAGTCTATAGGGTTTCCATGTAACTTAGTGAGTAGCAGTAACAAAATTCTGTGATTGGTTTATTTACCTATCACCAGGAAATTTAAAATATCTAAATCATTATACTGACCAGTATAATGGTCTCTGTCGGCAAATTTTCTCAACTTAGCATGCGTGAACGTTTTAACAATTGTATTACCACATTCTACAAGTGGCTGTCTATACTCCACCAACAACCAAACATGGGGTCATCATTGCAGAAAAACAGTCAAAAGTGATTATGCCCTCAAATTCCATGTTTCCCACCTATTTTTGTGGACCATTTGTGCTGGTGTTTTATGGGATGCAGACACTGGCACAGTTAGGAGCACGAAAGATTTATTGGAGAGTGATGCAGAGAGAAACCATCAGACAATGATGCAGACCTGACAAAGTCCCTGCCAGCCCAACAAGGGGGTTTACAGCAAGTATCGTCATTAGAGAAGTCTGATATTGGGCAGAAATAGCTAGACTTTGTTCTTGCTTAGTCGTTGGCTGAGACCCTCTTCAACAAGAGCATGACCTTGGCCCAAAAGCTCAGGCTTTCTTCCACTGAAGCCTCTCACAGCTGGAGGCCATCAGCTAACCACACACTTCAAGGCAAGATGACCTTTTAAGGAGGGTCATCTGAACTCTGCATCTCAGTGTGTAACACAGATATTTATCAGTAAACTTGAAATCAGATAATAGTATGTCTGACCTTTCACTTAAATAAAATACTGCTGCATTATTTTAAAACATTGGGAAAGGAGAAAAGGAACTCTAATACTTCTCAAAGTTACTAAGTGACTATAATATATTCTTTCCAATGAATTGACACTTTAATTATGTGGATGATTTCTTCAGGAGCACAGTTGGAATCAGAAAGGCCATAATTACTCTTTCTATAATATTTCTGACTCTTAAAAGAATCATATTGGACAACTTTATAATATGAGGTTTTTCTTTGTAATTGTCCTCCAACCTTTCTAAGAAATTTAGGAATGCCCATGTCTTGCACATATTGCACTGAAAAGTATTGGATCCTGTTTCATGATTGGTGGTGCATTTTACAAGGGCTCCTTAAAAGCTTCAAAACAGAAGCTAAAAATATACTATGCTCATTGACCTTTTGCCATATTATGTTGTTTAAAATCTCTTGTGCAATGAAATAATGATTTTTCTTCCACAAATTGGAGAGCACAACTTTCAATTTGAGACACAACAAAAATAACAGCAACAGAAGTTAGAGTGAGTTTCCAGAAACAAACTAATATGTCTAGAAATTCATTTCTTCCTTGATTTTCTAAAATATTGCTGGCCAATTTTCCAAAATGCTAGCTGCATTGATGTTCTTGACATGTTATGTAAACAACAGACATCTAGTCTTCCAGTCATATAGAACTACATTTACAATAAAATGTTTTATATTTATATACATTTATAGAATTGCAGCATTAAAATATGGCTCTAAGGCTATATTTGCAAAGAGTTACTGCAAAATACATCTAAGACTAACTCTTTGGAATCATCTGCTTAAAAATTACTTCCGCAAGCTGAGGGAGAGAAATGAAGTGTTCAGTCATGATAGTTGTTTTTAGTTCAGGAATTTGTATGACTGCCCTCTAAAATGTGCAGTACTATTCAGTAAACAAGTTCCTAGTTATCAAATCATCTTTGTGTAATGCTGGTAGCATAAATCTCCAAAGAATGATGGGAATGAGATAAAGGGTTAATTATATACTTGAAAGACTTAAGCTCAGAAACCGCCTTCATTCTTGTAGCCTTTGACCTTGATGATGAGGGTGTGCTGCCGAATCCAGGACCTATTATCACAGAACTAAACACAAATACACCTGGCCAAAGAATCAGAGAAACTGAGGAAAGATTCTGGGGCAAGTGACAGCAATTGCAGGCCCAGCTACTGCATCACATTAAGGGAGTGAGTGAGTCAGTGGATTAGTATCTGTGTGTGTTATAAAATGGCTGCTGTCTCTTTTCTGACCTTCAGTTCTCATCAGAGAAACTCCTCATACTTCTTCTTAACCAGAAACATTACAACAAAATAGAATTATGGGAAATGTAAAGATCAATGGTTAAATCAGTTATCCTTTTCGTTGTGTAACTTCCTATTAACACTTAGCTGTACTATGAATTTAGAGAGAAAATCAACTTTGGCTATTTTAAAACTTTCTATAACCAAAGATTTTTCTGCTGCAAAGAACATTCAGAAGAAGCCACTGGTTGTCCTTTAAAATTTCACAAGCTATGTTACAGCATCATCCAGAAACCAAGGAAATTATGCAGGTGAAGCCATCACTTCAGAAAACAAAATAATCAAAAGCTTGCTGTTTAGAAACCTTGTCAAGGAAATGGGAAATCATGCAAGACATTAGTGATTATACCAATTATCTCTATTACTTGAAATAATGCATTCTGTCAAGAGCTAGAGCAATTGACCTTCTTCTTTAATTAAGCATATCTATCCACCAATGTACACATAGTATTGTATAAAGGCAGAAAATAACCAAAAAAATTAAAAGGCAGACGAAAGTGTAGGGAAGCAAAATAATATTAATAATAATAATAATGATAATAATAATGTGATAGTGAATATTTACAAATTCATTAGACATATAATTTTAAGTGTTTATTTCAACATGAAAATGTTGCTAAGTAATTACAGGTTCAAAGTCAATGGTTAAACACGGAGATAAGGTGACTAACTAGATACTGACAGGAATAACTTCTTCCACTGAGAGACCAGACAGACCATCAAGAAGACAGGTACACTCCAAACAGATCTTCAGAAAGAAGGCATTGGCAGTGTAGGAGAGGAGGACACAGACCCTGGACTGAAAGGGAAGGAAGCTGAGTACCCTGAATGTGATTACTGAACAACAGGATGAATTCCTGACCCTGAGCAGCTCCAGGGGAAAAGGTAAGTAAAATAGTCTTGGGGTAACACATTCTTACCACAAACCTCCAGAATCCTAGCTGCAGGAGATGCCATGGCCCCCATGGACATTTGAGCTTGCATAAGTGACTGCCTAGAAAGTTGACAGAGGTGGAACTCCAACCTACATGAAGCACAGAGCGTTTGGCGTAGGAACAGCTGAAGAGGAGCATGGCCATGGGTGCCCATTCCCCAAGGCTCACCGTATCCCTCTAGATGGAGTTAGCCTTTGTTGGCTGATGAACCTAGACAGAGCAAGGCTATCTTGCCTATGAATTTAAGCCAATCTGATCTATGTGTGCCCCTTTCTGCTGGCCTATCACAAGTTCCATGCCTAGCTGCACCTACTTGCAGCATGGCCTCAGCTGCCTAGTCAAGGCACTTGCCAGGGACCACCACCATAGTTCTTTTGCTGGCAGACCCTGCCTAACAGTCAGAGAGCCTCTGTAGGTTGGCCCCCACAGGTGCCCTCCCCTAACTGCTTCACCAGCACACTTTCACCCACAATCTCTTTCCACCACTTCACAGACACATACTTACCCACAGCCTCCCCACACTGTTTTGCTGGTGCACACCGGCCTGGAGCCTCACTGTTTCATTGATGCACATCACCTGCAGCCTCACCCTGCTGCTTTGCTGGCACGCATACACATGTTGACTTTGCCTCCACCCCACTGCCACCCAGCCACTGGCACACACACATGTGAGGGACCCATTGGTGTCCTACTGGTGGCACACATACATAAGGGAACCCCTTCTGTGTTGCCATCTCCCACCAAAGTGTGTTGGCCTTCAGCACCCCCGCAACCAATTCCCATTAAAGTCTTGTTGCCAGTGGACTGGGAACACCTTGGATCCTCCAGTGCAGACAGTGCTTAAACTTAGGGGGCCCAAGGAAAAAGCAGAAGCCTGGTCCTAGACCTACAGAGTTATAGCATGCATCCCAGAAGTGTTAAGCTGAGCCTTGGTTGACTGAAATCACCCAAAAAGAAAGCCAAAAGTTTAAACCCAGCTCATACCACAGTAAAAGCATCAAGGACACAAAGCAAAAATCCCCAGCCAGAGAGCCAACTACAAACACTGAAAAAACAAACAAAAAATAAAAACCATGTCAACTCACCCAGATGAGGTAGAACTAGCACAAAAACTCTGGCAACTCTAAAAGCCAACATGTCTTCTTACATAAAAATAACCATACTAGATTCCCAGCAATGGTTCTTATTGATAATGAAATGGCTGAAATGACAGACATAGAATTCAGAATCTGGATGGCAATGAAAATCATCAAGATTCAGGAGAATGTTGAAAGCCAACCCAAAGAATCTAAGGAATCCAATAAAAAGAGATACAAGAGCTGAAAGACTAAAGAGACATTTTAAGAAAGAACCAAAACGAGCAACTGGAACTGAAAAGCTCACTACAAGAATTTCATAATGCAATTAGAAGTATTAACAGAAGGAGAGACCATGCTGAGGAAAGAAGCATTTGAAGAACCCCTGCAAAATATACAAGTTGAACATCCTCAAGACACAAGGTCATCAGATTCTTTATGGTCAGTGTGAACAAAAAAAATTAAAAGCATCTAGAGAGAAGGGGCAGGTCACATACAAAGAGAACCTCATCAAGGCTAAAAGTGAGACTTTCAGCAGAAACTCTACATTCAGAAGAGATTGGAAGCCTATATTCAGCATCCTTAAACAACAGAAATTTCAAATAAGAATTTCATATTTAGCCAAACTAAGTTTCAAAAGTGAAGGATAAATAAAACCCTTATCAGACAAGTAAATGCTAAGGGAATTAATTACCACCAGACTTGCCTTAAGGGAATGCTACACATGAAAACAAAAGACCGCTACCTGCCACTACAAAAACAGACAGTTAATTACATAGCCCACTGAAAATATAAAACAAGTATACAATTAAGTCTATATAACAACCAGGTAACAAAATGATGGCAAGGTGAAATCTTCCCACATTAAAATTAACCTTGAAAGTAATAAAGTTAAACACCACACATGAAAGGCACAGAGTGGCAAGTTGGATGAAGAAGCAAGACCCAACTGTATGCTGTCTTCAAGAGACCCATGGCACAGACAATGACATGCATAGACCTGAAGTGAAGAGATAGAGAAAGACCTATCACGCAAATGGAAAACAATAAAGAGCAGGGATTGCTATTCTTCTTTCAGACAAAACAGACTTTAAACCAACAAAGATACAAAAGGATAAAGAAGCATATTACATGATAGCAAAGAACTCAATTCAATAGAAGACTTAACTGTCCTAAATATATATGTTCCCGATATTGGAGCACCTAGACCAATAAAACAAGTTCTTAGAGACCTACAAAGAGACTTAGATAACCACACAATAATAGTGGAAGATTTCAACAACCCACTGAGTTTTATGCATATCATCAAGGCAGAAAACTAATGACATTCAAGATCTAAACCGAACATTTGACCAAGTTGACCTAAAAAAATTTATAGAACACTCTCCCTAACAACAAGGGACTATACATTCTTCTCATCTGCACATGGCACATACTCTAAATTGACCACATGCTCAACCATAAAGCAATTGTCAACAAACTCAAGAAATCCGAACACATACCAACCACACTCCTGAAGCACAGAATACAAAAAAATGGAAATCAAGACCAGGAAGATCTCTCAAAATCATACATACAAGGAGACTGAACATGTGCTACTGAATGACTATTGTGTAAACAATGAAATTAAAGGAGAAATAAATTATTTGAAACTAATGAAAACAAAGTTACAACATACTAGAATCTCTGAGACACAGATAAAGCAGTGTTATAAGGAAAGTTTATAGCACCAAACACCACATCAAAAAGTTAGAAAGATCTCAAATTAACAATCTAATAGCACACCTACAGGAACTAGAAAAACAAGAGCAATCCAACCCCAAAGCTAGTGGAAGAAAATAAATAGCCAAAATCGTAGTTGTACTAAAAAGATGCAAAAATCCATGCAAAAGATCAATGAAACCAACAGTTGGTTTTTTAAAATAATAAAGATTGATAGACCACTAGATAGACTAATTTTTTAAAAAAGAAGAGATGATCCAAATAAACACTAACAGAAATGACAAAGGTGACATTTCAGTTGACCCCACAGAAATATGAAACATACTCAGAAACTGTTATGAACCCCTCTATGCACAGTAACTAGAAAACCTGGAATAAATGGAAAAATGTCTGAAAATATACAACCTCCCCAGATTGAATCAGGAAGAAATTGAATACCAGAACAGATAAATAATGAGTTCTGAAATTGAATCAGTAGTAAGAAACCTAACAACCAGAAAAAGCCTTGGATCAGATGGATTCACAGCTGAATTCTACCAGACATATGAAGATTGGTGTCAATCATCAGATTGGTACCAACCCTACTGAAACTATTCCAAAAAGTCATGGGGGTACTCTTTCATAACTCATTCTATTAGGTCAGCATCATTCTGACACTAAAACTGACAGAGGCACAACAAGAAAGGAAAACTTATGGCAATATGCCTGAGGAACATAGATGCAAACATTCTCAATAATGTACTAGCAAATTTAATCCAGCAACACATCAAAAAGTTGGTTCACCATGATTGAGTAGGCTTTATTCCTGGGATGCAAGATTGGTTCAACATATGCAAATCAACATACTTGATTTATCACATAAACAGAAATAAAAACAAAAACCACATGATCATCTAAATAGTCACAGAAAGGCTTTTGAAAAATTCAACATATTTTCATGTTAAAAACCCTCAAAAACTTAGGAATTGAAGGACTATACCTCAAAATAATAAGGGCCACCTATGGCAAACCCACAACCAACATCATACTGAACTTGATTTTCCAGAAATTAAGGATGCCATTTTTACTGAAAATATTGGCTTTACGCTCAGGTTCTCTTGATTAACTTAGCCAATGATTTTTTTCCTGCCTAAACATGCAAGAAAAATGAAGCAAAAATTATAACACAAAAATCCCTGTGAATTTTCAAAAGCCAAATTGTATAACCCCTGCAATATTACTGCTTACAACCAGTTCCTTTCTGACCCAGTCAGATGTAAGAGGCCTCTAACTGGATCCAAGCCAATTAATTCCACGATCAAATCTGTTCCTGGCCCCAGTCCAATTTCTGTCACTACTCCAAACCCAGTTTAGATCAAAAATTTGCTCAAAGAAATCCTCGGAGCTCCGAAATCCGAGAGGGAGCTTACCACGATCCCCAGCTGCTTTGAGACATCAATGGACACAAACGGGTCCTGCAGGTACCTTGTGAGTTCACTCAGCACTCCTGGAGGTTTCTAGTAGCTCCACTTCGGATCCTGCTTCTGACCCCATCTGATAAAAGATAAACTTCAGCTGAATGAAATTTAAAAGAGTTTAATTGAACAATGAACAATTTCTGAATTGGGCAGCCCCCAGAATCACAGCAGATCCACAGGGGTGCCTTCTGGTCAGAACAAATTTATAGACAAAAAAGGTAAAGTGACATACAGGAATCAGAAGTGAGGTACAGAAACAGTGAGATTGCTTACAGGTCAGCGTTTGCCTTATTTGAAAGCAGTTCAAACATTCAGCAGTCTATGAGTGATTGAAGTATGGCTGCTGGGTTTGCAAACACTCAGCCATTGATATAGGTGCATATTATTAAGTTAGGTTTTCAATTTTGTCTGACTATTAAGCTAGGTTACATTTCATCCACAAGGACTCAAATATAGAAGTATGGAGTCCTTCTCAGGACATATTTAGTTTGCTTTAACACTGGAGGTCATTATTCTAAGCAAATTAACACAAGAACAGAAAACCGAATACTGCATGTTCTTGCTTATAAGTGGGAGCCAAATATTTAGTGCACATGAACACAAAGGGGAAACAATAGATTCTGGGGCTTACTTGATGATGGAGTGTGGGAGGAGGATGAAGATTGATAAACTATCTTTTGGGTACTATGCTTACTACTTGGGTGACAAAATCATTTGCACCAAACCTCAATAACATACAATTTACACATGTATCAAACCTATGCATGTACCCCCGAAACTAAAATAAAAGTAGAAAAACAAGTCAGTGGTTTTTTATACTGACTTTTTGACCTCATACCCACATATTCATTATCTACAAACAAAATACAAGGAGTTTTTCTGAGCATTGCCCTGAACCAACCCCCTTCCACCACCCGCCAACATTTTGTAGGTAGAATAATACTTCACTGGAAGGCATTCAGATCCCTCAACAGTTTTAATGATTATTTGTAAAAAACACTTAGAGTAGTATGATAAATAATGTTGGTTTCAGCTTATGGATGTCTGAATATAGTACTTTGTCTATTCTAATTAGCTTCTGAAAAAGATTTAAAAGCCCTTTCTAAAAGAGCTAAAATTATATTAAAGTTGAGATTGCCTGGAGATCAAAATATTTCTTCAAATAATTAAACTCATCATCATTAAATTATATAAATATTATTTTCATTGTTCTGCATTGTTTTTATTCTTCACAACATCATCTAATTTGGATATATAATTAAAGAGAAGTACATTAGATACAACCTAGCTAGCTATGCCCTTCCAAAAGAAATAGTAAGTTGAGGCTATTCACTTTTGAAAAACTGATTAATGCATCTTTTCATTGATATCACTTTTATTGTTTTTTGGTTTTCTATGTTCTTATCTGGAGCTGACACATGTAAAAATAAGTAACAAATAAAGATACCCTTTGCGGCCTTCTCTAAGTGTCAGATAATATGAGTCAACTATTCCAAAAATTACTAATATTGAACAATTTGTGTCATCTTTTGATTCAATATAATCTTTCTTTTCTCCATTACTTTTGAAAATTTTCCTGTTCCTTTTTATTCTAAGCGTGGGAGACATGTTAAGCCCATAAATGTACATTGCTTCTAAGTTGCAGTGCAAATGGAATTCAAGACAAAAAGTGTGATGGTAGAAAGCCATCAGGTATGCGCACTGAAAAGGAAGGCAACACAAATAGCCACTAAATGCAGCAATATTTAAACCAGCAATTCTCACAATTTTCTCAACTTGCTACTGGTAACATTCTTTTGTGAAACAAACACAGATATCTCCTTTAATAGACTTTGCTTTCCTTTACTTATGTCTGACAAACTTATAGTAATTAAAAACTGGACTGTGAGATTTTACTAGTCCTCCTAGGTTCTAATCTTGTCTCTGCCAATTTCTATTTATAATGTAATCATTCTGAACTTCTTAATCTTTATGTACTAAGAAGGCATGAAAATTATTTGAGACTCAAATGGATATATGTGAAAATGACTATAAACTGTAAAGTGATGTTTACATATAAAGTAATATTATAATAAAATAAAATGTAAAGAAGTTTCAAGGAGTGGAACCAACATACTTATGGCTCCTTAATTTTTTTAATTATGAAGTCTTCTATTTGAGAGTTAAAGGTCTAGTAGGAAAAACTGATTCACATTTATCCATTCATTCATGTATCAAAGTATTATAGAATAGAAAAAGATAAGATAAAACTGCTTCATGCCAGTGCATGGCAAATAATAAATGCTTTAAGAACACCTGTCGAATGAATGAACATAATTTCTAGTAGACAGAATTAATTTATTTCACAAATAGTAATTGAGTGTCCATTTTGTTTCAGTATTGTGCCAGGTGCTGGGGACACAAAGATGACAAATATATACCTGATCCCTTATGCAGTGAAGTTTGCAGTCTTGTGGGAGATAAAGACATTAGTTACATAATCACATAAATAGATATAAAATTGCAATTGTGACAAATGTTATAAAATGAGGCACACAGTGCAGTGGCCACTGATAATAGGAAGACATAATCAGGCTAAGGATGTCAGGAAAGACTTTTTAATAAAAACAACACCTTAACCAAAACATGTTAGAGAAATATTAATCTGGTAAAAAATAAAAAGGGGAGGGTGCATATTCCAGGACAAAGGAGTAGCATGTGAAATGGCCAAGTGGTAAAGTGAAAATGGCATGATGCCTTGGCAAAAGGCTACAGCAGTGTCAAGATGTTTCTTCCAAAAGCATTAGCAAAATATTTCAGAGCTTTATCAGGAAAATAATGTTATATTTATGGCTTGAGAATATAAACTTGGTACAGTGTGCAGAATCCATTACAGAGTCCCTGATAGGGAAGGAAAGAATATTAGAAGGCTATAGGAGCAGTCTCAGCAAGAAATGATGCTAGCTATGACCGATGTGTTTTTAGAGGGAGACAGTAACAAATAGAGAGATTTGAAGTGCCCTCAGTAAGTAAAAACTAGACAAGTTAGTGGCAAGTTGGCTATGGGAAGTAAGGGAGAGGGAGGTGGTAGAGATTACCTGAATTGTACAACTGAGTGATGTCACTGTCATTTGTTGAGATAAGGAATACTGGAAGATAACTATATTTGAGGGTAAAACAATATTATAAACTTGGTTTTGGTTATGTTGAGTTTGATTGCTGCTTATGATGCTCAAGATGAGATGCAAAATTATCACCTGAGTATAAAGGTCTAGAAATTACCTGGCTAATCTCTTTTAGAAATATAAATCTGCACGTCATATGCATTGAAGCTATGGATATAGGAAATGTCATCTTGGAAGAGAGAATAGGATGATTGGAGCACCTAGGACTGTACTTTGAAAAGGTATAACATTTAATAACTAGTTAGACAAGGTGACTGTGCAAAGAAGATGAGAATAATCATTCAGAAGATATGCAGAATGTCATGTCATTGTGGACTGCTGTAGAAGAGAGTTGTAAGAAGTAGAATTTGGTAAACAATATTAAATACTACCAAAGGATAAATAAGATGAGGACTGGAGGATGATAGTGGTAGACACTGGGAAATGGATGATGGAAGAGAACCAAATGAGACAAGTACAAAGATTATTATAGTATCATGTGCAGTTTGATATATGTAGTAAGAGATAAAATACTATGAGAGTTTATAGAAGCAAAAATTAGTCTAGCTGGAAAGAATCAGTGAAGGCATCATGAAGGAATAAGCATTTGATTTGAATATAAAGAGATGTGAAAATAAATATGCAAAAAGTAATAACGTTGGAAAAAGAGAGTTCATCTGAAGACATTTATATTTATATGAGGCTGGAGCATAGAGAATTTGCACAGTAGTCACAGAGGTTAAGATTAGAAGAAAGTAGAATAAGTCGTCATACTGTGGAGGGCCTGCAATGAAAGGCTAGATAATTTACTTTTCATTTGGTAGGTATTACAGTACCATTTAAGCTTTTGGAAGAGAGAGATAATAAACTATAAAGAGAAGAGAACCTGGAAGTGGAAAGACCAGTTGGAGACTATTGCTTTAGTCCAAGGAAGATCAACTGAGGGTCAGAACTAGGATAGTGACAATGGATATAAAGAACAGGAGGCTGATGCAAAGGTACTGAGGAGAGAGAATGAGCAAAATTTAATTATTCATGTAATTATATTCAAAGGCAATAAAAAATTTATAAAAGGCATTGAAAACTCTTTCATTGGAAAGTAAGAAATAATTACTTGAAGGCTATTTGAAAATGTGTGTGGTCATCTCTATGCATTTGTTAAAAGCTTTTTTATCCTGTATTTCATTCCTGGTTGAAATCGCTAACCTGCTTTTCAAGCAATTTTCCACTTGGGTTGACTCAAGGCTGAAGTGGTCACTTTGCCCTGACCCCATTACATTGCTTTCTCATTCTCAAATCTTCCTCTGACCCTTACCTTTAATGAGAAAATCCCTTTGCCACATTGCCAGCAACGGCTACAATTAGTCACTGTCACATCTGTCATGACTCTGCTTTATTGCAATCCTGATGCCCATGACTCTAACTAGAAGAGAAAAATGTGGAAGAATACTCCTATAAAGTAAACCCTGAGGAAGATGAGATGCAAAACTGCAATTAAGAGGTACTTTTTGCATCATGAGTCAAAGAAATTTGTTTTATTAAAAGGAGCATAAAGGGAAAGATAGGAAGATTTATGGTCATAGGAATTTTTAATAAATAGGGTCCCTGCATAAATAGATGTAGTATTTGAAGTGAATAAAATATTATCTTCAAAAATTAGAAAAATTGTTGTTAGTGCAGTAACACTTCTAAGCCTGACAGGTCATCAACATAGTCTACATATTTATTAAATTTATTAAAACTTATTAAACACCTAACCACAAATGTTAATCAAAACCCTACCTGGATTATTTTTTCTATATGACTACAAATTATTATCTTGACCAATCTGCTTTGGAAAAAAATATAAACTCACAAACTATTAAGAGGCAGTGGAGATAATGCACCATGGCTTCTGAGAATATATGAGGTGATCTAGGTTGTGCGTCACTGAAAGACTCATATGTGAAGCTCTAAGCTATTTTATTAGGGTTTTCTTGAGGGAAAGGACTAACAGGATAATGTATATATGAAGAGGAGTTTATTAAGGAGTATTGACTCACACAACCACAAGGTGAAGTCCCACAATAGGCCATCTACAACCTGAGGAGCAAGGAAGTCAGTCCAAGTTCCAAAGCCTCAAAAGCAGGGAAGCCAACAGTGCAGCCTTCAGTCTGTGGCCAAAGGTCCAAGACCCCCTGGAAAATCACTGGTGTAAGTCAAAGAGTCCAAAAGCTGAAGAATGTGGAGTCTGATGTTCAAGGGCAAGAAGTATCCAGCACAGGAGAACCTTGAAGGTTAGAAGACTCAGCAATCTGCCCTTCCATCTTCTCCTGCCTTCTTTATTCCAGCCACACTGCCAACTAATTAGAAAATGCCTACTCAGATTGACAGTGGGTCTGCTTCTCCCAGGCCACTGAGTCAAATGTTAATCTCCTTTGGTAGCACCCTCACTGACACACCCAGGAACAATACTTTGCATCCTTCAACCCAATCCAGCTGACATTCAATATTAACTATCACAAGTCCACACCTTGTCAACTTGAACCCACACACATCTGCTGAAATTATACATAATCTTCAAATAAAGACAATAATAAGGTCATAATTATGCCTAACATAATACAACTATCCTTCATACAACCGGAAACACACTAATCCTTAACCTAAATGTTGTTACATAAAGTTAACAACACTTAAATGCTGATATGAAGTCAATAAATCCTATGTCACATGATAAAGAAAAAAGAAATAAAATGAAGATATGTTCTTAAAAGCAAGCATATACATGCACAAACATGTTCTTAACAAAATAAAGGGGAAATATTAATGACAATTACAGTCTTCATTTCTGCAACTGGTCACATGGTTGTAGCTGATATTGATGACTATCTTCTTCTACTACTCATTCTGTTTTCCCTTCGCCTTCAGCAAGCACCTCAGTAGGTCGTGGTTTTTCACCTGGTGGAGTGAACCAAACTTTCATTCATGAAGGGTCTAGGCTATTTGTAGTCCTACCTGGATTGAGTTGTAGTTTCCCATTGACCTTAATCACAGGGCATGGTAATACTAAAAGATGCCCTAAGGGATCTCCTGTATTCCACGGATAGTCTTCCTTGCCTCCATTGTGGAGTAGTAGACTGATTTCATCTTGATAGTCCTGGTCAGTCACCCCAGCAAACACTGTAACTCCCTTCTTAGCCTGTTGACTTAGAGGTAGGAGGAGCCCAAAGTTACCAGGTGGCAATCTTAACTTCCAGTTTAATGGAATCATTGTTGTGTCTCCTGGTGGCAGCATTCCTCTCTCTGGAACTAAGATCCCTAGGCCAGCCGAACTTAATATCGCAGGAAAAGGAAGCAAAAATTTCACTAGTGGGTCATAGGGGTGATTGTAAGAGGTGCCACTTCCACTTCCACCCCTTGATTCCTGGACGTGTGAATCCTAGCTATGGGAGAAACAGTACCAAATAATGGATGCTGATTCAGAGCATACACAGACTTTTGGAGGTATCTTTAGGAAAGGATGGAAGAAAGATTAACAACATAAATAGTCAGTAGTGTGGTCGGGTCCTTCCAAAGGGGACTCGGCCTCCCCTTCATTCAAGGGGTTCTGAGTCTATAAACTAGTTCCAGTGTGGACATTGATTGAGGGGTTATGATTCTCTATTTTTATAATTCAAATTAGTCTTTTGTCCACTCAACCTGGATTTTTTCTGCTTATACAAATTAGATAAGAATGCTGTAGGCTTCCTACTAATTTCACTTCTAGAAACACGGTGATTAATTAGCCCATGCCAGAGCTCTACACGAATCAGACTATTCTGATTGCTGCTTTTCCTCTACTGTTCATTATGGTAACTGTGCCCACCTTGGCTTTGATGGATAAGTGCCACCACTTGGCCCCTGCCACCTTCGGATCCAATTTTTCCCATTGCATTTAAGTTTTGTAATTTAGTGACTCTGATTCCTACTGTAACATGTGGCATACAGAGAAGAGCAATCACAGAGCTCTTCAACGATGCAGGTGCTCTCCTAACAAGTCTATTTCACAAAGTATTGGTGAAGGATATGTCATCTGGACCCTACCAGCTGGGATGAGTAGGTCTAAAGTGCCTAAACCACTCTAGAATCCCAGGCTCCCTAAGTCTTTGGATCCCTTCCTCTACATTAAACCAAGGGAAACCAGGCATTTCCAATTGGCTTACGGTGGGCCATCTTTTGATCCCTATTTCAGCTAACCAAGCAAATACTCTGTTAGAACCATTTTTTAACTCCCCAAGATGCAATATTAAATGTAGAACCCCTACTTAGTGGGCTCATATCAACAAATTCAGCCTGATCCAACTTTCTGTTTCTTCCACCATTATCCCACATCCTTAATATTCATTCCCATGCTTGTTCTCCAGATTCCTGCTTACATAAATTAGAAAAGCACTTATTTTGGAGTGTAGCACACCTCCTTGTGTGTCACTCTGAACCTTACCTCTAGGGGTCTGCTGGGACTTTAGTCTAGTTATAGGTCTAGGAGGCAACAGGGATGTGGAGGGTATATCCTGAGGAGAATCAGTATTGTTTTTCCTGGCAACTCATTCAGGGGAGGCCATCACTGTTGCCTCAGGCAATACAGGGTTAATCTTTTCAGACAAAGGTGGAAAGGCTGAAGGCAGCATGGGTGGGGAGGGTGGTTGCCACCACTGGGGGTGGGGAGGGTGTTTCCTCTGGCAAAAAAGGCTCATTAGAGTTTACAAGCTCTGTCCTGGAGCGGTGGCTCATACCTGTAATCCCAGCACTTTGAGAGGCTGAGAAGGGTGGATCACCTGAGGTCAGGAGTTCGAGACCAGCCTGGCCAACATGGCAAAACCTCTTCTCTACTAAAACTACAAAAATTAGCCAGACATGGTGGCAGGTGCCAGTAATCCCAACTACTCAGGAGGGTGAGGCAGGGAGAATTGCTTGAACCTGGGAGGTGGCTGTTGCAGTGAGCCTAGATGGCACCACTGCACTCCAGCCTGGATGACAGAGCAAGATTCTGTCTGAAAAAAAAAAAAAAAAAAAAAAGAGGATTTACAAGCTTAGTGTCCCCAGCTTCATCAGGATCCGCCCACACATCTCCATTCCAAGTTGTAGTGTCCCATTCTTTTCCAATCAATGCCCTCACTTTAACATTAGACACCTGGTGAGACTGAGCGTGCGCAATTTGTTGCAGGTCAGCCATTCTTCATGATAAGAACTTTTGTCTGATTTTCTGCAATTTTAGCCCTTTGTCTGCAGGAGATAAGACTCTCACTCAGAGCAATCTTAGAAGACTTGAGGCTCAGTATGTGCTTCTGGAGCCAGTAGTTAGAATCCCTGAGCTCATCCTTTTCTTTTGTCACCTTGTCCAGCGAACTTAGCAGCAACCAACCAACTTCATTATATTCCTTGGTTCTCCACTTATGGTCAAAAGTATTATGTATAGAGTCACGAAACTCCTTACCTTTCATAAGCAGTGAATCAGGACATCAAATGTATTTATTTTGTATAATTCTCTAAACAGTTCTCACTAAGGACTATCAGTGCTCTGCATACTATTAGAAGTAGAGTCCTTAGCATTTTCGGGTCTAATCATATTAAGCAGCCAACTCCAGAAACCCCAAAAGCAACTAAAGAAATCCATCCTTAAAATTCTTTCCTCTAGAACCACTCTTGGTACCAAAATCTGTACTAGTCATGGTTCCCTGGAGGGAGAGAACTAATAGGATAGATGTATATATGAAAGAGAATTTATTAAGGAGTATTGACTCACACAATTACCAGGTGAAGTCCCACAAAAGGCTGTCTGCAAGCTAAGAAGCAAGGAAGCCAGTGTGAGTTCCAAAGCCTCAAAAGTAGGGAAGCCAACAGTGTGGCCTTCAGTCTGTGGCTGAAGGCCTGAGAGCCCTTGGCAAACCACTACTGTACGTCCAAGAGTCCAAAACCTGAAGAACATGGAGTCTGATGTTCAGGGGCAGGAAGCATCCAGTACAGGAGAAAGATGAAGAAGGCCAGGTGACTCAGCAGGTCTGCTCTTTTATCTTTTCCTGCCTGTTTTATTCTAGCCACGCTGGCAGCTGATTAGATGGTGCCCACCCAGATTGAGGGTGTGTCTGCCTCTCTCAGCCCACTAACTCAAAGGTTAATCTCCTTTGGCAACAAACTCACAGACACACCCAGGAATGATCATTTGCATCCTTCAATCCAATCAAGTTGACAATATTAACTATCACAGCTATCCTTCTAGAAGTCTCTACCTACCTTGTAGCCTTCATGTTATAAGGAAACACAGACCATTTGGAGAGGCCATATGTAGGTGCTCTAGTCAAAAGCCCTCACTGAGATTCTAGCTGACAGCATCAACTGCTAGTAATGTGAATAAGGTATCTTGAACATCTATCTCAGTCAAGCCTTGGGATGACTACAGCTTCAAGTTGACATCTACCTCAACTGCAGAATCAATCCCACATGATAATTGCTTAGGCAAACCCTTGTCAAGTTTCTGACACATAAAACTCGCAAGCAAAATAAAATGGTTTGTGTAAGCTACTTAGTTTTTTTCCCCCACAATTTGTTACCTAGTGATAATAATTGAAAACAAGCTAAGAAATCAACGGATAAGAGGCATGCTTTCCTGTCTTCCAGTACTACTTCCTCTACGGCCATGTGAGCAGAACAAGTGGAATAGAAAGAGAAAGAGATCTTCAGTTTACCCTCTCCTATTGGCTGGATGAAATATTCCTATAGAAGGAAGATCTACACCTCAGTCAAAAGTGTGCTTTAAAGGATGCGGCTTATGAGCTATTAAACTGATGGAAAAATGGGGTATACATATGCTAGTGCCTTCAGTAATCCAAACATGTGCTATCATCGAGTGTTTGCCATGTGTTTAACGCTCTGATAGGCACTTTGGGAAATATATATAAAGAATATAAAAGATGTATTTTTCTTCAAGGAGTTTACAAACTTCTCAGCACTATATATTTTTTGCCACTTGATTTAAGCAGTGCATTTGAAAGATGTTACAGTACTGGAATTCCATAATCACAATTTAGTTTAACATCCAAGCCTCTGCCCATGTCACCAAGTTCATAGCCTCTCACTGTCTATTCCAGCGAAACTGGCCTTCTTGCCGTTCCTCAAACAAGACAAGTATTCTTTTTTTCTTTTCCTTTCAATCTAAATATCCTTCTTTCTCTAAGCTGCCTTGCCCTTAGTATAGACTTCTGTTTTATTACTAGCACACTATGTGCTAATTGTTTGAGTGTATGTGTGTCTTATCACTACAGTGGTGCTGTATATTACAATTTTATTTGATCCATTATCTTATGGCCACACAAAATGCCCAATACGTTAACAATGATTGTTTCTGGAACAGAAGTATTCATTCATACATTCCTCCAACCGTTATATACTAGGAATTAACTATGTGTCAGCATTATTTGGGGTGTTGAGAATACAATAATAAAGAAGATAGATACATTCCTTGTGCTCAGAGAGCTTACATTCTATTAGGGATACACACAATCACTTTCAAATCACTTTCAAGTAGTAGTAAGTGCTAAGAAGACAATGGGATATGACGGCGAGGGATGGGAGGCAGCTTTAGATAGAGTAGTCAGAAAGCCATCTCTGAGGTGGCATTTGAGCAATGATAAAAATGATGATAGCCATCAATGCTAACATTTGAGGGAAGTACATTCTCGGTAAAAGGAATAACAAGTATTAAGTGTTTTTTGAGGCACAACCAAAAAAAAGTTAGTTTGACCAAAGCAATGTATGCAAGGGGGAGTGAAAGGTAATAAAGTTGGAGAGAGAACAAAGCTTCAAATTAAGTAAGCCATTGTAGAAATTTAAAATTTTTCCTGAGTGATATAGGAGGCCACTGGAGGGGTATTTAGCAGAGGAAAGAATCAATATAATTTTTACTTTATAATGATCACTGCACGCTGTGTGCGGAATGCCTTGCATTGGTGTGAGAGTGAAACAGGGAACAAATTGAGAAGCTATTTGCTATTGTACTGGTCTACGCTAAAGCAGATGTTACTTTACATGGATGAATGGATGAATAAGTAAATGAATGAATAAATAAACAAATTAACAATAAAATGAATAGATTAAAAAGAAGTTAATAAGTAAATTAATGAAGAAACAAATGAGAGAAAGAAAACAACGAAGGAGGAACAAGAGAAAAGAAGAGAAACACAACTGATGATATGCAGTCCCTTTAAACTTGTTTGTCATTCTTAGTGATTCAAAACAAGCAAAACTCCCAATCACTGCCAGCTGCGGCTTTAGTTGATGCTTTAATGAAACATTGAATATAACAACAGCGCTGGAATAAAAACAGTTTCATGCACTTTCTTTTTGTCATTCGCTGGCATTTTCCCTAAACAATTCTGTCACTAAGAAATATGTTTATCATTTCTCTACAGTATAAAGCAATCCCAATAACACCATAATTATTAAAATAGAAAATTGTTATGCCATTTTAAAGTTTTTTTGTTCAAAATTACCTGAAAAAATGTTTAAAAATTTTTTAAAAAGAACTTTAATACCTCATTTTTTTTTTTTTGGACAGAGTTTTGCTATTGTTGCCCAGGCTGGAGTGCAATGGTGCAAATCTGGCTCACTGCAGCCTCCGCCTCCCGGGTTCAAGCGATTCTCCTGCCTCAGCCTCCCGAGTAGCTGAGATTATGGGCATGCGCCACCACGCCTGGCTAATTTTGTATTTTTAGTAGAGACGGGGTTTCTCTATGTTGGCCAGGCTGGTCTGGAACTCCCGACCTCAGGTGATCCACCCGCCTCTGCCTTCCAAAGTGCTAGGATTACAGGCATGAGCCACCATGCCCAGTCTTAATACCACATCTTAATGTGTAGTTCTTTTTTACCCCTTCAACCCTTGGCTACAAAATCAAATTATATTCACAGATTCACAAATGTCTTTATGAATGCTCTAACCTTAAAGCACATCATGAAAAACATGCATAGAAAACTTGAATTTAGTTTTAACCAAGAGGGAATGTATAGTAATATGTACCATTTGTCTGTCTTACAGTTTTCAATACAGTTAGCATAGATTTCCCTGTCAAAGGAAATTGTTTTTGGTCCATCAGCCAGGAATGTGTAAAGGGAACTGGCTACCATTTGTGCATCTGCTATGTTCAGTGTCTCTAAGGTGCAGTTTATTTGGCAGGACATCTTCTAAAAACAGCATGGTGCTCATCGTGGCTGCCAACCCGAGGAACCTAACTAACCCGAGGAACCTACTCAACACAAAGGGGTTTCTAAGGAGTTATTTTGCTCCTATGTAAATTAATTAGTAAACATTTGGCTTTCATAAAGCCAAGAAAAAGAATTATGCAGTGTCAAAGTAGAATTAATTGCTATTTGACTTTTTTAAGGCTCATTTTGAAAAACAAAAGAAAAGGAGAATAAACCAAAAACAAATAAAATGGCTCTCTATAGAAACAAGGTATTGTGAATAGTAAATGTAAAAGATAAGACAAAGAGCAAGACATTCCTGAACATAATTGTTTTGTTTTCTGAACTATGCATGCGTTACATTTGATCAAAAAACAGATTTGCATAAAAAGCCATAAACATTCTAAAATTGAAAAAATTAAAAATAAGGTAATTTAACTCTATACCAAATCAGTAACATTATCATACAGACAAAATTACTTCAACAGGCTTTTGAACACAATACACTGAGTATACATTGTTAACACTACTTAATTCACTATTTTCATGTTTATATAGATATGGTAAATTTGAATCTATTTTATGTATGATATAGAAGAAACAAATGTGGTGTTTTTAAAACATGGTCATAATTACTTTGCTATTCCTCTCTTCAAGAAATGAAGTTTAATTCCCTTCCCCATGAGTGTGGGCTGGATTTAGTGGCTTGCTTCTAATAAATGGAATTTGGTGGATGTGAACAGAGTGCCATTTCTGAGACTTGGTCTTAAAAGGCATTGTGGCTCCTCATTGTTCTTTCTCTTCAATCACTCTTTAAGGGTGCATAAGCAAAACATGTCATGGCTTAGGAATAATTACGCAGAGGTCAATTTGGTAAGAAAATGAGGATTTATGCCAGCAGCCAGTGAGAAACTGAGGTCTGAGACTCATCTTGGAGGTATATACTCTAGCCCCGGTGCCCAGTTAAGCCTTCAAATGACTACAGCCCTAGCCAACAATTTGCAACCTCCTGAGAGATTCTGAACTACAAATGCCCAGCTAAGCTGCTCTTAAATTTCTGATCCGTAGAAGCAATGTGCCCTAAGTGTTTGTTGCCTAAAGCTGCTAAGTTTTGGTGTAATTTATTATGTGGCAATCAGTAACTAATTTGTAAATAATTAAAATATATATTCATACATCTATACATAGATATAATAAGAGATGCTATGGTTTGAATGTTTGCTCCCCCTCCAAAATTTATGTGGAAACTTAATCCACAGTGGAACAGTTTAAAGAGGTGGAGCCTTTAGCAGGTGATTGGATGATAAGAACTTCACCCTTGTAAATAAGGTTCAGGTCTTTATGAAATAAGTTTTACACAGTGTTCTGCCCTTTTGCCCTTCCTTCCCTTTTTCCAAGTGAGAATACAGAGTTTGCACCCTATGGGGAATGCAACGACAAGGCTCCGTCTTGAAAGCAGAGATTGGGCTCTCACCAGATATCAAACCTGCCAGCCCCTTGATTTTTGACTTTCTAGCCTCCTGAAATGTGAAAAAATAGATTCCTTTTGTTTATAAGCTAGTCAGTTTCATGTATTTTGTTATAGCAACACAAAAAGACTAAGGGAGAAATTGGGACCAGAAGTGGAATGTTGCTGTAACAAATATCTGTAAACGTGAAAACATCTATGGAACTGGGTAATTGGTAAAGGCTGGAACAGTTTTGAAGCGCATGCTGAAAAAAGCCTAGATGGCATGAATGAATCATTGAGGTCAATTCTGGTGAAGGCTCAGAAGAAGAAAGTTATAGAAGGAGCCTCTGTCTTCTTAGAGATTATCTAAGTGACCGTAATCAGAGCGCTGACAGAAATATGGGCACTAAAGTCCCTTTTGATGAGGTCTTACATGGGAGTGAGAAATATCTTATTAGAAACTGGAAGGAAGGCCATACTTGTTACAAGGTGGCAAAGAACTCAGCTGAAGTATGTCCATGTCCTAGTGCTTTGTGGAAGGCAGAATTTAAGAGTGATAAACTGGGATATTTGGCAGAAGAAATCTCTAAGCAAAGTGTTCAGAGTCCCGCATGGCTCCTCTTGACTGTTTATAGTAAAATATGAGAAGAGAGGAGTAAATTAAAGATGGAAATTACATTCAAAAAGAAAGCAGAACTTAAAGATTTAAAAACATTCTTAGCCTGGACATGTAAAAAAAGTATAAAATAAAAATATATATCTGGGAGACTATACCAAGGGTATGGCCAAGTGAATATTTGATAAGGAGATAAATATGAATACAAGGAAGTGAGATGTTATTCCTCAAGACAATGGAAGAATGTATTAGTTCATTCTCATGCTACTAATAAAGACATATCTAAGACTGGGTAATTTAAAAAAGAAGAAGAGGTTTAATGGAGTCACAGTTCCACATGGTTGAGGAGGCCTCACATTCATGGTGGAAAGTGAAGGAGGAACAAAGGCACATCTTACATGGTGGCAGGCAAGAGAGTGTGTGCAGGGGAACTGCCCTTTACAAAACCATCAGATCTTGTGAGACTTACACTGTCATGAGAACAGCACAGGAAAAACCCATCCCCATGATTCAATTACTTCTAACTGGGTCCCTCCAACAATAAGTGGGGATTATGGGAGCTATAATTCAAGAGGAGATTAGGGTGGGGACACAGCCAAAACATATCAAATAATGACCCAGAAGGCCATTTTTGGTGCCACCATTCACATCACAGGCTCAGAGTACCAGGACACTGAGGGCAGAACAGTTTTAAGAAAAATGCGCAGGGTGACCATGAAACCTTGAGGCTCACTCTTAAACACTGCCTCAAGTCTCTGCTCCCTGCATTGCAGTGCAGTGATTTTTAGCCACCCCAACTGTGGCCAAAGTGGGCCCATGTACAGCTCAGTCTGTTGCTCTAAAAGGCACAAGCCATAAACCATGGCAGCTTCCATGTGTTGCTAAATCTGAAGGTGCACAGAGCTGTGGAGGCATGGCTACTCCCTCTGAATTTCAAAGGATGCCTCCAAGAGCCTTGGGGCTCAGACAGAGAAATGCTGCAAAAGTAGGGCCATCACAGAGAATCCTCGGTGGGGCAATGCCTAGTGGACTCACAGCTTAGGAACCATCCCCAAGATCCATAGAACTGTAGATCCACCAGTATGCAACTCCAGCCTGGGAGAATTACAGGACATGGGCAGTAAGTCATGAGAGCTGCGTAGCCCTCACTGAGCAAAGCCACGGGTGTGGGGTCCTCTGAAGCCCTGGGGACCCAACCACTGCCACAGTGCATCTGGAAGGTGAGCCTGGGAGTCAGAAATAATTATTTTAAAGCCTCTAGATTTGAAATCGTTTGTCTTACCAGGTTTTGGACTTACTTGGAACCTATTATTCCTTTCTTTGTTCCTATTGCTTCCTTTTAGAATGGAAATGGCTGTCCTATGCTTGTCCCAACATTGTGTTTCAGAAGCACATAACCTCTTTGATTTCATATGCTCACAGCTGGAGAGTAATTTTCCTTAGAATGAATGACACATTGAGTCTCACTCATATTTGAATGGATAATAATTAGATGAGACTTTGGATTTATACTTTAAAATTTATGTTAAAACAAGTTAAGAATCTTAAGGCTATTGAGATGGAATAAATATGTTTTGTATATGAGAAAAACATGCATTTGGGTAGGGGCATAGGGACAGAATACTATCATTTGAATATTTCGTTACCTTCCAAAATTTATGTTGAAACTTAATTCTCAATGCAACAATATTAAGAGATAGGGCTTTTAAAAGGTGGTTAAGTTATGAGGGCTCCCCCTTGTGAATGGGATTAACACTGTATTGTATCTTTGTTAGTGGTGCTCATTTTTATTGCTTTGTTAAGGTAAATTAAGAGAAAAGCCCCCAAAATTCAAATTGAATTGGAAATATTAATATAAAGTCATTATTAGTGTTTGAATTTGAATTGCACAAAAAGCTTTATTTGAAAGATGGGGACAACCAAATGGCTTATCTCTAAGTTCCTAGAGGCATCGGCATCAGGCTCACGGCAACTGGGTGTCCTGTGGACAGGAGATACCCAAGGTTGGGGACCCCAAGCCAGAAGTCAGATCACACAATCTGCTGCATTGGGACAGGGCATCTGGGCCAGGGGCCACAGTGCCTGTCAGAGCCTGGGTTTTACCCATGACATTGAGACAGTGGGTGGTGAGCTAAGGCTACTGGTGGCTCTAGGTGCTGAATTTCATCCACAGACACAAACAAAGCCAAGGGTTATTTACAACCAACACTGGACATGTTTAAATACACTGAAAGATCTAAAAAAAATCAAGTGATGATGGTCCACTAGCAGTGAGCTCAGCTAGCACCTAGCATATTTCTAAATATTATTTCTCACTCAAAAGAAGAGGGCTTGTAACAACAGTAAATTCTTCCAGATTCTAAAATATCTAATCATGGCAGTAGCCAAGAAAGTACTCGAAGACTAAAAGTGTTAAGTCAAAATGACAAAGAAACTGTCTTAAACGGACTCCAAATTTGAAAAAAGAAAGCATCAGAAAGAATAGTTATTATTTTTGCCTTTAAAATACTAAATAAAGATTCATAATTTCATAATGATAGTCAATGACACAGAGAGATAATTTTGCCACCATTGAAGGTAACTATTAGATATCAATGTATTACTCTGAAATCCAGAAAGGGAAAATGCATTTACTCTGCCAAAGTTCTTCACCCGCTGATGAAGGAATACTCTTCACAGAAGAGGTAATTATTAAAGAAGAAAAGAAAATAGAGTTACAAAATCACCATTTTGCAACATTCAATGAAATAACTCATGTAATACTCATCAATAGATGCTAAAATGATTAATAAAATATTTGGGGAGAATGGGATATTCACATAATCCCAAATTATCAATTCTCAGATTATTTGCTAATTGTCAATAAAAAGCATATCTTAACAGTGGAGACCCTGGCAGTCATTACCTTAGCAAGGGAATAAAAATGAGCATCACTAATAAAGATACAATAGTGTTGTGTGACTGTGTTGTTATGTGATGAAATGCTGAGTATACCACATCACATATAAATTATTCTCACCAAAACTATTTAACTTAAATCTAACAAAGTATTTCTTCTCAATTTTCAGGAAATCCTGGGGATAAACAAGTTAAACAATACCACATGACCCAAAATAACTGAACATATTGTATTAGTCTGGGTCCATTCAAAAGACAGAGACTATGCAGTAAATCTAGATTGTAAATTTAATGTAAATAATTGTTGAGCTATTAATGGAAAATCATTTTAAAGATATCTCTAAGAAATCTCTAAGAGATACTCTAGAGATACTCTAGATTTGAGGGAGAGTACCCAAAAAAGGACATCCCTGGAAGCGAGGGTGTCCTTCTCAAGCCTGGCATTGAGATCTTGTGGGGAAGCTGTAGTTGTAGCTTTCTGCTAGTGGAGAAGGAAGAAGCTGGTCTACAGTTAATAGGCAAGAAGGAAATAACTCCACAGGTGAAGGGGAATGGGGGTTAGTGGGCTGGATCACAGAGGGAGTTGAGCAATTGCTCAGAGTCTAAGGCCTAGAGTGTGCAACGTCTTCAGAGAAAGGGCAGTGACAAGGTTGTCATCAGGCCTGAGGCAGGGCTATGAAGTTGCTGAGGAACTGTACACACTGGGAATGTGAATGGGGCAGGGAACCATCAGATGTTTTCAAATATGTCTTCACATCTTTGAACAACCATGCAGCAGGAGTAATAAAAAAAACAACCAAAATGCAGCACACTTGAAAAGAGAGAAGCCACCTTCTACCTGTCATATCCCTCCAACATCCTCTATTGACGATGCTGAAAATCAGGTTCATTGTAAAAGAAAATGCTATCTAGTTCATTATCTCAGAGTAGATACTAAAGTTGGATTTGGATTTGAAAGTCAATGAACCCGTAACTGGCACATACACGAATCCAGAATGAGGAACATACTACAACTGGCCTGGCCTTTTCAATGTGTCACTGTCATAGTAATAATAAAAGGCAAGATGAGAGGGCTATTATAAATTGAAAATAGAATAAAATGACATAACAAACAATTTCATAAATGAACCTACATTGGATTCTGATTTAAAAAGTAGAATTACAGAAAACAGTTGGGGAAATTTCAGTAATATCACAGAGCTAAATAATATCATGAAATTGCTAATTTCTTTATGTGTCATAATGGTGTTGTATGTAGTTAGGAAAATGTCTGTGTTAAATTATTTAGAATTGAAGTGTCATGGCTATTGTAATTTAGTTTTAAATGACTCAGCAAAATATAAATGTGGCATGTGTTTGCTGTATATGTTGATAGATAAAGCAAACATTGCAAAGTCTTAGCAATTATGGAAACTAGGTGGTAAACACCTATTGTTCCTTGTACAGCTTTTTTCAAATTTTTGATATGTTTGAAAATTTTAAAAATATAATGTTGGAAAAATAAAAGATAACATAGTATTTTCAAATGATGTAGTGTTTGCAACTGACATTTTTTGCAGAGAGCTGGCCCCTCACAATATCCCCCTCACCCCTTTCTCTAGGAATGCTTCTTAAATATACAGTGCTAGGACCCAGCCAAAGCTGGGAATGTGGAATTTTGCATTAACAAGTACAGAGAATGTGGATCACTCCACTCAGTCATATTATTCACAGAGCCCTCTGTCTCCCAAACAAGTTCAAGACTTCCTGCTGCTGGTCTCCAGAGCTTCCCCGATTCCTACCTCTTAAAAACTCTTGGTCGAGGAGGATCTAGAACTAGAAATATCATTTTACCCAGCCATCCCATTACTGGGTATATACCCAAAGGATTATAAATCATGCTGCTATAAAGACACATGCACACGTATGTTTATTGTAGCACTATTCACAATAGCAAAGACTTGGAATCAACCCAAATGGCCATCAGTGACAGACTGGATTAAGAAAATGTGGCACATATACACCATGGAATACTATGCAGCCATAAAAAAGGATGAGTTCATGTCCTTTGTAGGGACATGGATGCAGCTGGAAACCATCATTTTGAGCAAACTATTGCAAGAACAGAAAACCAAACACCGCATGTTCTCACTCATAGGTGGGAATTGAACAATGAGATCACTTGGACACAGGAAGGGGAACATCACACACTGGGGCCTATTGTGGTGAGGGAGGAGGGATACCATTAGGAGATATACCTAATGTAAATGACGAGTTAATGGGTACAGCACACCAACATGGCACATGTATGCATATGTAACAAACCTGCACGTTGTGCACATGTACCCTAGAACTTAAAGTATAATAATAATAATAATAATAATAATAATAAAAGTCTTGGTTGGTTACCTTTACCTTGGATTCTCCCAAGCATTTTGAAATGTCCGCCAAAATGCTTTCATTAAATTCTCTTTTACATTTGCTAGACTAAGTAAAGTCCATTTTTACTACTGGATGCCACAAAAAAATACAGTAATATGGAACAGTTTAGTAGAATAAAGCCAAGGTTTTCCACCTAGTAAAAAATAGATACATATCATGGCTGAAGAACATATTTGTGGTTTTTGTAGAAAAAAATAATGTTTTACTAATTTATAAATTTATGTCTGCTTCTTTTTTCTCTTAGGCGTTAAAACTTGAGTTCTTCTGCAACATTCAGTCCTTAGTGCTTATCAATAAAATGTAACATTTGCAAACAAAGCACAAGTCTCTTTTAAGTCTTAAAATTATAACTCTTCCTATACACAAAATCTTTAATCCTTCATCTAAAATGTAAAAAAGCCTGATGTGTACACTTGCTAATTAGTTTTCTGCTACAAATATCAGCTTCAGTTTAATCTTTAGCTATAATATATGTCTCTATTTACATTTTGATGTCCTCTCATCTGTATGTATAGGTGTGACTGAAAAGACAAATGTCAGAATAATAATCTTTTTCACACATTGTATATACAAAGACAGCCCTTTGGAATCATGTCTGCAGTTATTGAAAGAGCCTGCTTTTTCCTTTATGTGTGAAATTCTTGTTTGGTCTGAAATCCTTACTAACAAAAATATATTCCATTCTTTAAAGTCACACTCCAGATAGAGTTCAGTGGTTCATTTATTTTACAGATGCATATGGTTACACTTTGTTGCTCAAACTATATGCATGTATTTTTTACAGAAGGTTGCTGGGATTAAAAAAAAAAGTTGGAGGCAAAGAGAACTGGTTTCAAACCTCAGTTGTGCTATCTACTGTGTGACCTTGGAAAATTCACACCTGCTCTGCCTTTGCTGTTTCCTTATGTGTACAACAGGAAAAGCAATGCATTCTTCTCAGGGTTGCAGGGTTGCCATGAAGTTTAATAGAATGTATGTAAAGCACCTGACCCAGAGGTTATATGTATGTTGCTATATATATATGATTCTGTGTAGCAGTATCTGTTAACTTGTTTTACAACTCCAATGCACCCAAGGGTTATACATAGTAATAATGCTCCAAAACAGCAGTGATTTACATTTGAATTGGATATACTGTCTTTCCTAGACAGGTTTATCATGATCATGAAGATTGCATAGTTTGAAAAAAGCCTAATTCTGATATTTTTCCTCCCTTCTTCACTCTGAACAACTTTGGAAGATACTGACAATAATAATAGCTAACATACACACAGTAATGCCAATGTTTAGGAACCTCTTCTAAGTATATTACATAGCATATTTAATTCTCTCAATAACTCTTTGAGAGACAGGTGGACTTTGTTTATTTTAATTTTACATAAAAGGAATGTGGCCAGGTGCAGTGGCTCACACCTGTAATCCCAGCACTTTGGGAGGCTGAGGTGGGTGGATCACGAGGTCAGGAGATCAAGACCATCCTGGCTAACATGGTGAAACCCCATCTCTTCTAAAAACACAAAAAATTAGCCGGGCGTGGTGGCGGGCACCTGTAGTCCCAGTTACTGGGGAGGCTGAGGCAGGAGAATGGCGTGAACCCAGTGTCAGGCCTCTAAGCCCAAGCTAAGCCATCATATCCCCAGTGACTTGCGCGTATACATCCAGATGGCCTGATGCAACTGAAGATCCACAGAAATGAAAATAGCCTTAACTGATGACATTCCACCATTGTGATTTGTTTCTGCCCCACCCTAACCGATCAATGTTCTTTATAATCTCCCCCACCCTTAAGAAGTTTCTTTCTAATTCTCCCCACCATTGAGAATGTACTTTGTGAGATCCACCCCCTGCCCCCAAAACATTGCTCTTAACTCCACCGCCTATCCCAAAACCTATAAGAACTCATGATAATCCCACCACCTTTGCTGACTCCCTTTTCGGAATCACCCCGCCTGCACCCAGGTGAAATAAACAGCCATGTTGCTCACACAAAGCCTGTTTGGTGGTCTCTTCACACGGACACGTGAAACACCCAGGAGGCGGAGCTTGCAGTGAGCCAAGATTGCGCCACCACTGCACTCCAACCTGGGTGACAGAGTGAGACTCTTGTCTCAAAAAAAAAAAAAAAAAAAGGAGTGTAAGGCTCAGAGATGTAACTACTGTACAGACAAAGCTTGTAAAAGACAGAACCAAAATTTAAATCCAGGCATGGATCCAGAATCCATGCTGTAAGTTGCTTTATTAAACCAAATGAAATTTGTATAGACTGAAAAATATAATGTGACATTATAGGCTGTTTCTGTTCCTGTATGTGTTTAATAATAACTAAGTTATAAGCCTCTGAAAGTACAGGTTAATAATAGAAGTCTGTTCTCAATTATAACACCAGCTTGAGTTTAGAGCAGAGTACTGAAATAATACTGAAACTCATTACTTATCCAATTCTTTTTTTCCCTATTTATGTTTAGGGAGCCATAAGTAGAAAATAGCAATCACCCTCCCACATCCTGTAAATTATAACCAGATTGTTTTATTGCTTATAACATCAGCATTAACAAGCTTCCCTTGGACTTTTTAGCCTTATGTTAATAGTTTCATAGGGAAGGCTTAAGATAAGATAATAGAAAAAAAGGCACAAACTTGAGCAGCTATCTTCTTCTGGCAATGGGCACTGTCGGGCTAACCTCAATACGTGAAGCAGAGTACCAGTGAAAAGGTCTTTGCCCCGAGCTTAGAAAGAGGTAGGAATAGTGTGCTCTCCTTAGACTCTCATATCAGAATTTGTCTCCAATGCTTTATGATAAAGAAACCAGCAAACGTAAAATGGAATTGTTCCCTCGGATGGTACAGAGATTTTTTGATCCAGATTAGGTGGGGAGCTGTGGGACACAGATTGTTCATCATTTTTCAAAAGGACATTTCACTTACAGCCTAAGAAGTGTTAATGAAGCATTCACACTTCTACCAAGTGAAAAAGCAATAGAAAAACAGCTCTTTCAATCTCTCTTCAGAAATGCTCAGCAGTAACACACAGACTGCTCCCATGCAATCTTCACACAGAAGTAGCATTAAAAGATGAAAGAAAAAGTGGGCTCTCAAAATAGAAAATATATATATATATATATATATATATATATATATATATATATATATAAAGAAAAACACCCACATACCCACACATTCCCCTTACACACACACACACACACACACATACACACACACACACTTTTTGTTTCTTCTCAATCTTGCTTCTGGTGCATTAATGAATACATCATGAATGCAGAATTTCTGGAAGATACCTCCTTCAAGAAAGGCATTTTCCAGCATCTTTGCATGAAATGAATCCATACCACAAAGAAAACAATTAGAGATCAGGCATTCACTTCTCTGTAAACTGTTGTTGATGGAATTGTATGAATGAACAACAAAACCTGTTTTATCAGGCAACTTTCACTAGCTCATATCACCAGTATCAAAGACTTTATATCACAGCATATGCTCCCTTTTTGCATTTATTAGAGGTATTTATGCTGTCTATAAATTATTCATACAAACTGTTACAAGTCACTAAGAGGCAGGAGAGAGAGGACAAGCTGCCAAATATTACATTGTCTTGAAAGAGGCCATTTTAAGCAATCATCCTTAAGCATTTTTTGAAATAAGATATTTAGGACTTATTCAAGACATGTGAGACAAATCCTCTGACAAATTGTGAAGCTTATTCTTATTCTTGTCCACTCCTCTGCTTAATCTTTTCATACTCCTTTAGTGGAAAGTCTTCAGGACCTTTATTTTTGGTACTACATGCATATTAAGAAGGAAGAACAAGAAAAGGAAGGGCATTTTCTACCTTGCAAGAAAACATACAGGCTCATGTATCTGAATAGCTTCCAGATTTTCTGCTTAATATTTGTTATCCTCCCAAAATGACACAGATGGTGGAAATCTCAGGCAGCAGAGCTGTTGGATGGGGGCAGAAGGTCAGACAAATATTCCATAGTTTAAGGAGTGTGGCCCTATATACCTGTCTCTGCAGGGCCTGCCTTATTACAGATTAAAATGTTATGGATATTGCACAACCTCAATAATCTAATTGACCATCACTTCCTCGTTACTCTCTTGTCAGCAAGGACCATTTATTGTTGTTGTTGTTGTTGTTTTTCTAAAAAGATACGCAAAGCTCACTCTTCAGGGAAAAAGAGAGTTGGGAAATATGGAGGCAAGAGTTGACAATTCTGCTGTCACATCATCTTAATACCATTTTGTTTTACGTATTCTACAGTGAACCTGTTGTCTAGACCACAATAAACAAGTATTTTTAAATGATGCACTGGTTTCAAGTTACACAGATTTGATGAAAGGCTCATGGATAAAACTATCTGCATCACTTAGAATTTCTCTCTAGGGCGATTGCTGCTCAAGTATGTGATGGAATCAATGTGATATGGGTCGGATCAGCTCTCAGGCACTTTACTGGAATTCTTCATACTTGTATTTAATGTACTTTTAAAAATGTTCATTTTAATCCCATGTATATGTAGTTGGAGTGGAAAATGCACAGATCTTCATTTTATAGTTTATAATGGACACACTTTTTCTCCACAACTCTCAGATGCAAGAAATGTCCCATCTCTACACATTTTCCTAAATCAAATTCTATCCTCCTCTATGCTCCAACTTGTTAGAGCACAAAGATGACCGATACCAGTGATGATTTGACTCTTCCCTAAGGCTAGAGTCTTAGAGTGACAAGAAAATGTATATAAGCTTCCTATGACTTTCATTCCACTTTGATAGACACTGAAATGCTCATTATTTAAGTCCTTTCGGTTTATTTTGGAAAACCATTGCTTACCCTCCCTCCATGTTTCTGTGGGACATGGGAAACTTTGTCAAGTCTCCTAGGTGATGTTATCTGTGAGGAACTTGTCACAAATAACCCAAAATACATATCCCTACCCTAGTTTCAACTAAAATATTCCCTCACTATTCACTGCCTCAGGGCAAACCAATTAAACTACCTCGACTTTCAACAGTAGCCTCTCTTCCTTCACCCTGGATTAGCCTCCACCATATAATCAAACCCTGGATCTTCTTGATACTCTAAACTCCTGTTTTGGGCGCTAAAAAACATACACTGTTAAGCACCTCATGAAGCAACCACACAAGATTCAAACTTGCCTACTTTCTTTTTTTTTTTTTTTTTTTTTTTTTTTTTTGAGATGGAGTTCGCTCTGTCCCCCAGGCTGGAGTGCAGTGGCGCGATCTCGGCTCACTGTAAGCTGCGCCTCCCGGGTTCATGCCATTCTCCTGCCTCAGCTTCCCAAGTAGCTGGGGCTACAGGTGCCCGCCACCACGCGCAGCTAAGTTTGGGTATTTTTCGTAGAGACGGGGTTTCACTGTGTTAGCCAGGATGGTGTTGATCTCCTGACCTCGTGATCCGCCCACCTCGGCCTCCTAAAATGCTGGGATTACAGGCGTGAGCCACCGCGCCCGGCCCAAACTTGCCTACTTTTACAGGACAGAAGAAAAAAAAAAATCTCTCTCATTCTTTGAAGTCTCCTGAAGCAAAAAGAACAAAATGAAAAAAAAAAAAAAAATCAACAAATAATCCTGACCTAAATATTTGGTGAGTGTGCAGTCAGTGATTAATGAAGTCAAGTCTGTAGGTTCTATCTTTAGCTGGGCTAATTAGCATTACTGTATTTTAGACACAGATTGTACCTAAAACTGTAAATATTTTGCAAATCTGTGCATCTAGTCACAAGGATTACTGATGGTAGATGTTTCAGCCCAAATGTCTAACTCGTGAGAAGCATGATGTAAAGTTATATGCATCTTTTTATTTTAAGTACCACTTAGAATACAGTATGTGTTTCATAGACATTTGTTCAATTGAACTAAGCTGAATTGAATTAAAATTGATCATCATTAAATGAAAGTAGGCTGAGCAACAGTCACTTTTAGTCCCTTTACCTAATGTAGATAATATTACAGAGTTAGAAGTATAGTTTAACAGCAAAATAAGAAGCTGGTAGCAAAACCTATGTACAAATATTTAAAAAATATTCTGGATTGGCAAAACTTTTCTAAAGCAAACAAGAACTATCTTAAGTTATTTCACTCCTGGAAAAACTCATTTTAAAGATAAATGAGCATTTTCATGTTTGGGAGATGTTGACTTAAACCATGATGCTTGAAACTTGAGGCTTGAATGAAGAGTTCATGTTTTGATCGAGAATTAGAACTAGAGATGGGTATTCACTTAATTGGAGAGGGCATCTACCAACCCAGTAGGATTTTTAAAATTACACTCATCTTCATGACCTCAACATTATTAGAATGCCTTTAACAAAGATCAAATATTTCTTTCCACAGTCAGAGTCATTGACTTAATTTCTAATGCACCGGCAAAAGGGAGTAGAGTAATAATTTCACAGTATTTGTCTTAGTCTGGTTGGGCTGCCACAACAAAATACCATAGACTGTGTAATTTAAACAACAGAATTTTATTTTCTCACAGTTCTGGAGACTGGAAGTCCAAGGCCAGGGTGCCAGAATGGTCATCTTCTTGTGAGGGCTCTTTTTCTAACTTATAGAATGTTTCCTTCTTACTAAATTCTCACAGGGCAGGAGGAAATAATCCGCTCGTGTTTCTTCTTATAAGGTCACCAATCCCATCATGAGGGCCCCACCTCCTAAAGGCCCCATCTCCAAATATCACCACATTGCCAGTTACGACTTCAACATATAAATTTTGGAGGAACAAAAACACTCAGTCTATGATACCCTTTTCTGAAAACAGCCTTTGATATTATGGTATAGAAAAAGCAAATCAAGAACCTGTGGCTGGGAAAAGAGAGTACACTATAGCTAAAGAGAAAATGATCAGAAAAGAAGATTAATGGAACAAAAACAAAACCAATCTACTTCAAAAGTGTGTGGTCAACCCAAATATTTTAAAAATGTGGATGGGCGTGGTGGTTCACGTCTGTAATGCCAGCACTTTCGGAGGCTGAAGCGGGCAGATCACCCGAGGTCGGGAGTTCGAGACCAGCCTGACTAACATGGAGAAACCCCATCTCTACTAAAAATACAAAATTAGCTGGGCGTGTTGGAGCATGCCTGTAATCCCAGCTACTCGGGAGGCTGAAGCAGGAGAATCCCTTGAACCCGGGAGGCAGAGTTTGCGGTGAGCCAACATCGTGCCATTGCACTCCACCCCGGGCAAAAAGAGTCAAACTCCATCTCAAAAAAAAAAAAAAAAAAAAAAAAGCTACATTTGTCAGGATTATTGTTCCAAATTATTATATAAGTATTAATAACATACCTTGAGCTTTCTATCTTACTATATAAACTAACCATATTCCATTTAAAAAGTCCAATATGACATATTCCAAAATGATACAGAATATTGACATAATTTCTACAGTATTCCAAAATAGTCAGTTATTTTGATTACAATATTGTCTTGTTTGAGACTTTTTACATGGTAGTTTTCCACCCACCCCTTGCCATGCCAGAATTTTGTCCTGTTCATGTTTGTATCATGCATAGATAGTATAATATTTGGCAAACACTAGATATTTTAAAAATAATTGTAGGGATGAAAAATAAAAACCGAAATGTCTGTTGTTACTGTTAAAAATCCTAATTTGTTTTTGCAACAGGATAACAATTTTGGTTTTCTGTTTTTACATAGCAAAATACCATTGGTTACTTACTTCTCTAATCTTTCTTGCTATATCTTAATTCAAAATTATCTATCAAAATTATTTCAAAGTAAAGAGATAGTGAGGCATTATTTTAAAGATAGAATAAAATTGATAAATTTAGCCTCTGCTGCCGTATTGTTGGTAATAAGTGAATGATACAGTAATATTTAAATGAGTAGTCTATCAAAAAAAATTCGAATTGAGAAAAGTGATTTTTTTCCATTCGTCACAACTATACGTTGCTCTGAGGGGACATAGTATTATTCAAAGAAAGTGTAACACTTGGAAAAAGCATTGTGGACTCAGCTTTGGACACAGTCCAGAAATATTTTTAAGTGTCATGATTTTCATTAAGCTTTGCTTATGGATGCCACATGTATTAGTATATTTTTTTAAAGGAGTTTATTCCCAGCTGTGTTTTCTTCACAGAGCCTGTATTTAAGCTTTTCTTTTAAATCTGCTTTTAAAATTGAGAGAAACCTTCATAATTTCATAATTTCTCCAATTTCCAATTCTGAATGAAATCATTACTGGATATTTATGTTGGAAACTTAATTATTAATCTTATATCAAAAATCACACAAAGAGGGAGAGGTGTTTGAAGAAATGATTTGTTTTATTATGTGCCTTTATTCTGAGTAAAATTTTCTTTCTTGCAATATGGCCACAAAATAAATCTATTTAATTTCCTGTCAACACATGAAAATAAAATTTATTTTCATAACTAATACCCCTTGGTGACTTTCAATGCCATTGTTATGCTTTTTTTTTTTTTTTTTTTTTTGGCCTATTGTGGAAGTTATTTAATGAAGCAAATTTAGAACTATATGAAGTCATGATGAACCTTGAAGTTACTCTCTTCACAAATTATGAAGGGGAGGGTGTATTGAGAACTATTCAGCTACTCTCTAGCTTTTCAGTGAAACAACTTCGCAAATTTTATGACTACTCTCTAACTTTCTCAGGTCTCTACTAAAATAGAATGTTCTCTGATGTTTACCAATATGCAGTTATTCTACTTCCATAAATACACAGTGTGTGAAAAACACCAGCATTTTCTTTGACTTATCTATGAAGGTCTTCTTCCCTATTTATGGTTAGTTGTGTTGTGTCAACCATGCATTATGGACTCTAACCAAGAGAAGTATGGCCAAATCGAATCCAGGGTAATCTGATGTAGCCACACACACATTTTAAACATTTGCAAAATTAGTCTGTTTTTTAAATAATAAAAATATATTTGGAAATGTCTGTAAGAAAGGACATCTTACATATTGAAAGGCAGGCTCTGGAAACCTTACCCGTATTATTTTCAATATATTTTTCTGCCTTTATTTTGGAGCCACCATCTTTATAGACATCAATATCATTATTGGAAAGACAAGAAAGCTTTCAAAGACAGTCATCTTATTGTCCTATGAAGACATTACCCTCTAATATATTTCAAATTTAAATCAAATATTGTGAATGTTCTGATTCTTTTGGACTTAATTTGTTTATGCCTCCTTTCTACTTACTTGTTCTCCTCAACTCTGTTATTGAAACAAGCGCAACACTGATCTTTTCTTTCCTTCATACGCTTGTTCTTTCATGTCCCATAAATATGACCATTATGAGCACCTATTATTGTTTAGGAAAACAGCCTATCTGCTATACCTGTGAAGCTTTTCAAAGCCTGCTTTTTCATGGCTTATGATATATAATAGCATGCCAGTTAATGAGATGATGAACATGTATTTGAGAATGGATATTTTAAAAAATCCACAGATTTCAGTAAAACATGCTTGCTTTTTTATGTAAAAGTTATATAAAACTTTAAGATAAGTACAACATTTGAAAATCAGAATGTTAAATAGGCAGTATTCATGAATATTTACAGCTCTTAATTTTATCATGTTACATATTTGAAAACAAACAAGAATATTTTTGTTGATGTACTTTTCATTTATATAAATTCATTGAAGTTTTAGAAAATGATCCCAAACTTAAAGTTCAGCAAAGTCTAGTCAGCAAAGTTCAAAAGGTTTAAATAGAAAAGGATTTTTAAATTAAAATGATATTATTACCTTGTTTTGTGATGAATAACAGTGCTACTAATGAAACAATAAACAAGAATTCTGACTATCTGTGTGCCAGTACTACTAACATTTCATTAAGAATCACATTAAAGAATAGTCAAAAGTTTGAAGTGTTTAAACCATGTAAATAATAGCATTTTTATAACCATAAAATATCAGAGCCAGGAAGGAATTTAGAGGTAAAGAAGTCTAAATGAGTGCATTGCCAAGGTCACCAAGATGATGTGTTTAAATCAGAGCCAAAACAGAATAGTGGCAATGAGGAGAAAAGAGAAATTACATATAGTCCCTATTGCCATCCAGGCCTGGTAATGGATCTTTGTATACATTTTCTCACGTAATCCTTCTGACAGCCTGGTGAGCTAAGTAGTGTTATTATCTCTATTATACCACTGAGGTAGCTAAGATTTTGTTAGTAACTCATCCATTGTTGACACAGTAAATTTTGTTGAACCAAGGCAGTCTGACTCCAAAGTTCTTCCTTTTTCCACTGTGCCATTCTGCCTCTAGTATTTTTTTTTTCTGACTTCCAGTTTAATGTTCCTTTCTTATATTATTTTTCTGATATTGTTGTTGTTTTATGAGAAACAAGACCAGCTAAAAGTGTAAAAATACTGGAAACCCTGCCTTGTCATGGCATCCTATAATATCTACTATAAGATACCTACACTCCTTCATGTGAAATTTCAAGCATATATAGCAATTATATGAAGATGAGAAATGTTACAACCTTAAAGAAGAATGATAATAATACGCACAACCATTGGGCCTTTCTTACTTTCTACAGGAGTTGAGTTTAAGATTAAGAAAGAATTAATAATCCAATGGAAATAATATTGAACCTTGGGTTAGGAAGGACAGGAAGAATTGCGCTTCTAGCACAGTGATCACCTTGAGTGCGGCCTCCTATAAAGTTTTACTCCTGTTATTCTTCTCTGAATCTTTGAATTAGAAAATTTTAAAAGTGAGGAAGTTAGACTGTGTCAGAGATTTCCTCAAATCCTCGTAAGCAATGCCGAGGAAATGAAAAAGAGCACAGACCTGGCTGGGCCCCAGGTTCTCCATCTCCTCTGAAGAAGCTGCAGCAGCTCCACTTTCTTTGGTTATACACATAGGATTTCTGTTTAATATTTGATTTGATATAAATGTATTTCCACCAAAACCAATAAAAATGAAACCTATTGATTATTTTTAAAGTCTCCTACAGTTTCATATCGTATCTGTGGTTTCATCAGATTTATAATAAAAACTGTTTAAATCTGACAGAAAACAAAAATCTGTTTAAGTGAGAACACCTAGACTATGTTTTCTTTTTCCTCCTACCGACACATTTTCCCGAAAACACAGCAGTATTTTTCTAGATTCAACTAGTATAACATTTTCTATTTAGCAAGTAATTATCAAAGTTTCTATGATCTGTCAGTGTGGGTGTAAAGCAGGAAGGGCAGAAAGGAAACTAGAAAATATATACAATTCTTTTTGAAATAGTAAGAATGTAAAAAATTGTCTCCTTTAAGACTAGCTGAGAGTCAGAAATTTTAATTAAATGGATCCGAACGTGTAAGAATATGCTTCAGACTAACAGGAGAAAGTGTGGTTGTGTGATTTCTCTTGCAATAATGCTTTATCTTTAATTTATTTTTAACCATAAATGTTGGCACTACTCCATTTTTATTAGAAGAATCATACTGCCATCTAGTGGTAACCTTGATGATTTTTTTTTTTTTTTTTTTTTTTTTTTTTTTTTGCTTTGAAATAAGATGGTTATTTAAACCTGGGAACTCTGTAATAAATTGAAGAAAATTCTCAAAAGCAATATAAAAGTTTCCAAGCATTTATGTCAGAGAAATTGTAAAACCTTTAAACTGTCATTATGTATCAAAGAACATCAGCTGTATTTTCAATTCCTTTTCTTTTTAGTTACCTAGAATATTTAAAACCGATTTGTACCCTGGTAATATGTAGTTGATAACTGATTTTGATAACCTTGAAGATAAATGTCACTACCAGTTGGTTCATCCTCAGTGTGTTGAAAAGAACTTACAGGAACAACCAGAGAGTCTATCTAGAAAAGCTTGTTTGATGTCATTGAGAAGCTTCCCAGGGACCTTCTGTTTCCATATGTAACTCAAAGATATAGACCTTCAGAAACCATCTTGCTTAATTTCCTTGAGAAGAAACTTAAAGCATGGATAATATGAGAATAGGTCACCACTCTTATAATTTGGACATGTTTTGGTTACCCTTAGCAACCCATTGTACTTCTATCTTAGACATATTAACACTGGAATAATCACACAATTTGTTATTTCTGTTTTAATAAATGGTAGAATTACACTAGAACACAATGTAAAATATACCAGGATCCAATCATAATCTCCAAAACATAACCCGAAAATGTAAACATGATTATGCCTGTGAAACCTTACTTTTCTCCTTCCTTATTCTTTCTCTGGTATCTTATTTATTTCTATGACTTCAACTGTAATATTTATAAAGAAGATGATTCGTGATACATGATCATCTTGGGATATTTGTTTAATCCTCATTGCCTAGTAAGATTTTGAAAGTATAAGTTCTATTCTATTAATTTTTATATAATCCGTAGTGCCACGCATGCAGGATCATCTCAATAAATGCTTGTGGAATGATATTGGAAAGGAAGCAATAATTCTTCAGATATCACTGTGCATGTGAGGGAGTGGAAAATGCCAATGTACAAGTAGGATTACGTCACTAATCTCAGTGCATCAATTCGTATAAAACTAAGACACAAAGGAACACACAGTATCAAAGGCACTACTTTGACAATGGGCAAACCGTTGTTAGTAAGCTTTTTTTTTTTTTTTTTTTTTGAGACAGAGTCTCGCTCTGTCACCCAGGCTGGAGTGCAATGGCATGATCTCGGCTCACTGCAACTTCTGCCTCCCAGGTTCAAGTAATTCTCCTGCCCCAGACTCCTAAGTAGCTGGGATTATAGGCACGCACCACCATGCCCAGCCAATTTTTGTGTTTTTAGTAGAGACGGGGTTTCACCATGTTGGTCAGGCTGGTCTCGAACTCCTGACCTCGTGATCCACCAGCCTCGGCCTCCCAAAGTGTTGAGATTACAGGCGTGAGCCACGGAGCCCGACCCATTTCTAGTAGTGTTACCAATATCTAGGCATTGACTAAACATAGCAATCCCTTTGCCTCAAACTTGTTATTTTCCAGTCTACTAGAAGTAGAGATACAATTGGAAACAATTACTTTAAAATGACTTTGCTAAATGAATTGTTGAACGCAGCAGTAAATCTATAACAACTAAGAGCAGAATACATGCTTGTTACATTACCCACAGACTATGTCAGTGTTCTGGCTATGTTTATCTACATCCACATTCAATTAAAATGTGATACGTGTCTCTAAAAGAGCTGGAGTTTTTATTAAAATACAAAAATCTATTATGAATGTCACAGTCACTTTACATTTCTCAAAACTCTTATGGTGATTACAAGGTAAGTTTTTATTTGCCGGTTTGTATGAATGAAATACTACTCTGGCAAATGTTTTATCTTCAATCAGATATGGCTCACAGATAGAAGGTAACAGACTCATTGGCCCTGTTAGCTAGCATTCTAATCTATAGTAGTCAATTGTAATAAGTAAAATTAATTGCTCAGTTCAGATGCCATAATTTCTCTGATAGAAATGCTTTCAAGTCCTCTCCTGGGGAGAAAGTGAAAAAGACAGACAGCAAACCAATAAAATTCCACAGCCAATCACTTTGCAAAACTCAGGTTTAAGTTCCACACTTTGTATCCATTAACGAAGAGATGAAGTGAACATCACAAGGGGAGCTGAAATTTGTGTTTTTACAGGCTTCAGCAAAGTGAGTATGAAATTTGTCTTCATGAACATCCAAGAATAAGGACATGACCATTAATGTGGAACAGGAAATTTAGCCATCAAGAAACCTGGACAAGAAATGTACTATCAGGTCTGAACTTTCAAACATGGTAATTGTTTGAACAAATTACTAAGAGAAATTATGTCCATCTCTTCCTTGAGACATTTTAAATGTGGTATCTTTTTTTTTTTTTTTTTTTTTTTTTTTTTTTTTTTTTTTTGAGACAGAGTCTCGCTCTGTCGCCCAGGCTGGAGTGCAGTGGCCGGATCTCAGCTCACTGCAAGCTCCGCCTCCCGGGTTCGGGCCATTCTCCTGTCTCAGCCTCCTGAGTAGCTGGGACTACAGGCGCCCGCCACCTCGCCCGGCTAGTTTTTTGTATTTTTTAGTAGAGACGCGGTTTCACCGTGTTAGCCAGGATGGTCTCGATCTCCTGACCTAGTGATCCGCCCGTCTCGGCCTCCCAAAGTGCTGGGATTACAGGCTTGAGCCACCGCGCCCGGCCAAAATGCGGTATCTTTAAGAACGATGCTTAATCTTATGTCTACTGTCTGGGACAATTTAAGAGAATGATGCTCAGAAACAGGAAACACACTAAATTAAGCCTGGAGCGTCTTTTCAGACGTCTGTTTTACAGTTTACAATATAGCAAAATTTCAATTAACCAGAATGTTTGAAGAAAAGAAAACCCTAAGAATGTCAATGTTAGTTGGTGTGAAAACTATAAAGGAAAAATTCCTTAAACTAGAGTCCAGTGTGATAAATTTCGTGTTAGTTATCTGATTCTACTCCCCAGCCACATGAATATAATAATGTTTTTCTTTGATTCAGACTTTGTAAATCTCAGCGTCATCAACATGTCCATCAATTCTTAATATCCAGATTAGGAAAATGACCAAATTAAAGAGATATAGTCGTTGAGCACAGCAAACAGAATTTTTAAATGGATTTCATGTTGCAAATAGGCAAAAGGTCAAGGATAACACAGCTGGGGCTGAACAACTGGCAGGAAAGACTTGCTACTTACCGAAATGGGGAAAACTGAGAGAACTTCGTTAGGGTGAACATATCAGGAGCCCGGTTTACAGTGTGTTCATTTTGAGATGGCCTATTTTCCATTGAGAGGAGATGATGGATAGGCAGCCAGAGTTATGAGTCTGAACTTAAGGTAAGATGCAGATTTGTGCTATAAATCAGTGCTCCCCAAGCTTTTTGGCACCAGGGACCGGTTTCGTGGAATACAATTTGATTCCACGGAGGGGGTAGGGGTATAATTTCGCTGATTCAAGCGCATTACATTCATCATAAGATTTTCATAAGGAACGCACCACCTAGATCCCTCACAAGCTCAGGTCACAATAGGGTTCACGCTCCTATGAGGATCTAATGCCACTGATCTGACAGGAGGTTGAGCTCAGCTTAGCTTGGTTGTCTGCCGCTCACCTCCTGCTGTGCCGCCAGTCCAGTCTGTGGCCCAAGGGTTGGGCACCCCTACTATAAATTACCAACCATCCTATGATCCCTATCTATAATACAATCTAAGTTATCATATCCTACAACACTGGGTCCAAATGAAACCATCAAAAACCTGTTCTCCCCATAAATGATTTTTCCTTACGGTTTACTGTTTACACATAAAAATGTATGCATAATGTATGAAATAATCAATATAGAAATACCCACAGTCTGCATTATCTCATGTAATAATCCAAACAAACCCTAGATCAGAGATTTTTTTTTTCATTCTACTTGATAGATAAGGAAATTGAGATGTAGAGGGTGAGGTAGCTTTGCAAATATCACACAGGTGGTAAATTAAGTACTGGTCTACCTGCCTTTAGATCCCCAAATTTTAACCACAACATAATTATGCCTCCTTTGATGATTTTGTTTGACTCCTTTATTTGTGTTATTTTGTTTTTCCTCAGCAGCTGCAGACACACACACACACACACACACATACACACACACACATACACGCCTCTTATTAATAAGTGCATTGGAAGATTACCAGATTACCAGCACTTTCATAGGGGTCAGGTGCTTTTATATTGACACTTGTGGCTTCTTCAATCCAATTTTTCTTTTTCCCTCTCAATGTATTAATTTTGTGTTGGTATATCAGTTGAGAAAAATATTTGTTACACACACACACACACACATATATATATATAAAATCAATATTCTGATATCAAACCATTACAGCAGTAATGATAATTGATGGAATGTTAGGTAGAAAAGAAACTCCAATTAATATTTTGGCATAAAGCTTGCTACAATTCTCTTGTTATTCAGATTGGTTTTTGGTGCTAGCACTTTTGAATTCTGCATGTATACTTTCAAGAAATAATTTAATATGTTCTTCAGCTATGTTTTTACTTAGAAGAACAATGAAAACAAAGACAAAAATACGCATTCTGGTTGATATTTTTTCACAAATAATATGTTTTCACTAGGTTGAGCCACAAATTTTTTTCTTCAATTTCTATTTGTACTCAATGAGGACCAACTTATAAGCCCATCTATACTATATTTATTTTAATTGATTTTCTATGTCATCTTTTTTAAAGCCACCGGTACTTGAAGTTTCAAAATCATATTCAAAACTTGCCTGAGTAAGATGTTATGAATGATTATCCTGTTTTACAGCTGAAGAGCCTGAGATTCAGAGAAAATAGGTGGTTCTCCCCAAATTGCTATTTTTGCGGGCATTAGAGCTAAATGTGGGCTTGATGTTCTGGGTCAATTTATTTCAAACTTTAATATACATAAGAATCACCTACAAATCTGACTGACATGCAGATTTGGATTCATCAGGTCTGAAATGGGGTCTAAAACTGTATTTCCAACATGCTGCCTACTGGCAATTATGCTACTGGTCTGAAAGCTACATCTTGAGTAGCAAGGGGCTAAATTAAACTTGCTCATAGTGGAATTCAGGAGATGCATATAGCCTATTTGTGTAGATTGGTCACTGTGCTAGTCCATTCTCACATTGTTATAAAGAAATACCTGAGACTGGGTAATTTATAAAGAAAATAGGTTTACTTGGCTCCCAGATCTGCAGGCCGTACAGAAAGCATAGTGGCTTCATCTTCTGCGGAGACCTCAGGAAGCTTCCAATTATGGTGGAAGGCAAAGCGGGAGTGAGATGTCTCATGTAGTGGGAACAGGAGGTAGAGAGAGAGAATGGGGCGGTGCTATATACTTTCAAATGATCAAAAGTCACAAGAAGTCACTCACTATCCTGAGGACAGTCCCAAGGGGGTGGTGCTAAACCATTCATGAGAAATCACCCTTATGATCCAATCACCTCCCACCAGACCCCCAACTCCAACATTAGGGATTACAATTCGACATGAGATTTGGGCACGGACACAGATCCAAACCATATCAATCATTTGTTCACTTACTTTCAATGGACACTTTCTATGTTAGGAATTTTGTAGAAGATAAATGAGAACTGTCTTCAAAGAACCCACAGTGGAATTGAGAAGGTAAACTCCTCTACAAACAAGTACAATATAAATATAATGTATACACATATGCATATAAGGTAATTTTGAAGAGCAGGCAGGATTTCTTTCTTTTTTTAATGACAAAAACAACACTTGTAAAAAACTCAAAAAAAAAAAAAGAAAAAAGATATATGATATAATATAAATCATAAGATATCCCCCTCTCACTATCATTCTCACTCTGTAGCAGTAACTACTTTTAATGGCTCAATTTGTGTCCTTCCAGACTTAGAAAAGGAGCATAGAGATACAGCAATTTACAAAAAACAGCATCATACTCTACATATTGTTTAGGGTTTTTTTCATTCAATGAACATTCTACTTTAATGCATATATGTGTGTGCCTGTGTGTGTGTATATATACATATACAGGCACACACACATATATATATAAAATTTATTTTAATGGCTACATCATTTTCCCAATGATGACATACCATAATTTGCTTAATTCTCCCCCTACTGATATACCTTTAGCTTGCCTCAAGATTTTTCTTATTATATGTTAATTTTTTGGAGAAATGACATCTCGCTTTTCTGACCAAGCTGGCCTGAAACTCCTGAGCTCAAGTGATCTCCCCAACTCGGCCTCCCAAAGTGCTAGCATTAGAGGTATGGGCCACCGTGTGTAGTCACATATTTTTATTTCTATTATATATTTATTATTGGCATGAGTTAAAATTAACTTTTCTGTTACCAAATTATACACTTATTTTTCAATTTGTCTTCTACTTAGAAATATGATTTTTAACGTAATTGTTTTTATACCAGCCAGATATAAATTCCATCTGAGATCTGTATCCTGTCGTATGACAAGAACGTTTACCACCAAATGGTCATATCTAGAAAGTCTCTGGAGTCAAATTACTAGGCAATAACCAAGACCTACAGAAGTTTTGAGAAGATTGTCATTTCTTTCACTTTTTGTTCCCTGATTACAAGAGCCTCACTGAGAGTGGGCAGTAGTCAAAGAGGCTGACTAAATATAGACCTGGATAGGGTAGAGGGAAGAGACGGGTTAGTGAATCTTGGGCAAGGGATAGAAGATCAGATTTAGTTTCCGAGACACAAGTGCTAAGGGCCATGTTAGACATAAAATAAGAATCAGTTGCCTTCCCGCACTGATTTAGCCCGGATGTATGTTCAGGGCATAATTATGAACAGCAGTAGGTATTAGAGACTTTGCCCACAGGTATACTCGTATATCCATTGGCTTCACAATTCTAACAAAAATATATAAAATCTCTATCTGACACTGCTTATAAATCACCCAACATTTATTTTTTACCTCTTTTAGCTGATTAAAACCTACCACTTCAAAATTTTCTTCAGGAACGGTTCATTTAAAAGGTTAGGTTTTTAAGGTCATACTTCTACTCCAAGAAAATGAGGCAGTAATGGAATGCATCATTTTCTTTCTTCAGAGAGAAACTGTGCAGATGCTCCATTTTAAGCAGGTCATAATTTTATGTGGAAAATGATTGATCTGTGAGTACAGCTAATTATTGTGATTTCATTTTATCTCATTAGAGTTCTATTTAGCCAATTGGTTTGTTTATATTGCCCTCTGTATTCCTTGTTATACAGAAAAAAAAATCTAGTTTATGCTCTTATTTTGGTGCTTGCATGGACATAAGGATTATATAAATAGCATTGCATTTAACATGATTGCCATTTTTGTTTCGTGCAGTCCATGTCTAAGATTCCTAGGCAAGAAAGGGGTAAATTTTCCTCATTACTCAAAAGGCTTTACTTACTGAATTTCAATTACGCCTTCACAAATCTCTTTTAACATCAAGGGTAGATATTGAAAACATATCCTGCATTCCACATTTGTGGTTTTGTTATATAAATTTATTCATGTACGTCTATCATTTATTTTTATTGACTTTTTGTTATCTGCTTGCTGAGGCCATGAAAACTCTCACTAGTGACAGCCTATAGGAGAAACTCACTGGTGCAGTTTTTCTTCTAAAAGTGTTTGCATTTTGTTCTGTAACTGTAATAACTCTTTCCTGCCTACTGTCTGATGGCTGCTGTGCTAAAGACTGGTTACCCAACTGCTACTCTAGGATTCAGGGGCAAGTTTACAGGACTCTAAATTCCGTGTTCTGAAGGCCTCCATTCTACGATATAATTTCTCTAGTAGGATAGTGATATGATGTAAGGGAGTTCTGGGTAATTACACTGGGCTCACAGCAATATTCAAAATGGATAGGTGAATGCATGCCCCAAGTAAAGGAGTTGGGAAACTATTGCCCAGTTACTGGGGGCACAGGTTGAATGATAAAATAGTAATAATAATAATAAATATATTTAAAGCTAAGGGACTTACGGAAGGATGCCATTTAATCACTATTTAACTACCACAACAACCCTGTGAAGTAAACACAACTTGTTTCTGTTTTACAGATGGAAAAAAAAAAAAAAAAAAAAAAAAAAACAGAAGTTCTGATAACTGAAGTAATTTTCCCAACTAGATAAGTGGTGCAGCCCAGATTCAAAGCTCAGACCCTGGAGCCCAGACTCCTTACATCTCTAATACTATGTCGCCTCCTAAAAATAGAAGGGAAAAAGAAAAATCGCAGGCATACATGCCTTTTCTTTTCTCTCCCATGTGAACTGTCAAGTGTTTCTGATTTTCTAACTATTTAACTAAAACCTAGAAAATCAAGCCTAAAAACAACTTTAATTACAAATGTAGCGGATCAGCACAACACCCCACGTGTGCAACCTGAGGATCACGACTCATTCATTCTGCCCTTTGTTTTCCACATCTATAAAATGGAAACAATAACAGTATTCCACCTCATACAGTTGTTATCAGATTAAAGATTAAATGATATAATGGATATAAATTAAACAGAATAGTGCCTGGCTATGGTGAGGGCTCAAAAACTGTTAGCAGTTATTACTATGAAATATCTGTGATTTGGTAATAATATGAAGGAGTTACGAAGTTTCTGTAATTGACATGAATTACTTGTCCAAAAAAACATCTGCAGTGTTGTAAGAGCTATGGAAAGTAGAGACTAATGGAAATGCTGAATAGCAAATAAACTCAATATGCTATTTAATTCTTTTTGCTTAAATCACTTAACAAAATCACAGCATCCAAGGGACCAGTCAGAAATCAATGTGATGTTCTGTTCCATAAACACATTTTCTAAGTTTCCTGGGAAGTCCCCAAATTATCTTCTTACCACTCAGAGCTTCTATATAAGAGGTGTCTATTTTACATGTCTGGACAGACCACTTCCTAAAAATACTGGCAGAATCCTGGTGAACACGTTCCAAAGTCTTATGACCATCTATTCTGCAGTCCAGCACTAAATAAACTTTGAGCTCCCTAAAAACTTTTCAACTTGCTATAACTAAATTTAAAAAAAAAAACAAAAAAACAAAAAAACAAATTTACTTTGAAAAAATGTATTATTTGTGACCAACCTCTGCATTTTTAAGGTTTTTTAGGGAATTCTGTTCCTAAACAATAAAGTTGTCAATTATTGCTGCTGTCCTTTTGTAAAATAAATGTGTAGCAATTGACACTGATTTTCAAATAAAAATCTAATAGCTCATCTTTTTCTAATTAATGAAGCAATGTATCCTAGCAAGTCAGTGTTCAAATACTGTACTAACAAGAATTGGAACGGGAATGACCTTTGATCATTTTTAACTTCTCTGTGTCTAGAGTAACTGCTCTTAATTAAGATTATCCTTATTCTTCTAGTCGTAAACATAAGCTAGAATTTACCACATCTTATTATCATAGTTTCCTCCAACAGCTGTGGCAACGTATATCGAATGATAAGTATAGATTAAAAATATTAGGACTTGATTATCTGGAGACAAAGGCAAAAGGAAATATGATTAAAATTTATGGACTCATGAAAAATAATAATGTTGTCAAACATATTTACTAAGTCCTGGTATGTTAATAAATTTGAAATATCTGTAGAAATTAAGAAAGATTCCATTTCTTGAGACAGAAAAAGAAAAAAGTTACTTATATATGTACACTCTCTCTATATATATACACACACACATGTGTATACACACACACACACACATACACACACTACAATGTAGATTGCCAAAGAATTTTAGCTTCTATAACTGATCTAATCCATAGTCTTTATTCTACTGTGTAGTAGAAAAGACAGAGTTTGGTGGAAAATGATAATTTCTGCCAAACAAAGGCATCCATGTCTATTCCAATTTCATTATAAGTAACACATATAGAGCTATAGTTTTTAACATGTACCAGGTAGTATTATAAATGCTTTTCATGTATAATTCATTTAATTTTCATAGTAATCTTATGAGACAGGTATTATTACAACTCCTTTTATACTCAAATAAACTGAGGGAAAGAGCATTTAAGTGATTTTCCCATGTGCATACATGAACATGAAGAACTGGCTTTTTTAGGTTACTCTTTACGATAAATGTTGACACTTTCAGAATTGTGTCCTTCTTGCAGTGCCAGCATCTGTGTGTTGATGAAAGTTTGCAAGTCCTCATGGTGATGGAGGAGGGGGTACATGTGTGTACACCCTATCTTCTAGGTCTTCACAGATTTCTGATGTAATACAATTAATTGACTTAATTTTCTCTCTGGGCATCAAAATGCCATCAGCTGCTGATATGCATAAATAATAAATCTCTAGATTTGTTCTGTTACTATTCACAGGCAGGTTTGTTTTAGGCACTGGTGATATGTCACTGATGTTGCAATCATGGGCACTGATAATGACATTGGGTATCCAGCTCCATACCCTCCCCACAGAGTCTCAATATCAGAGAGTCTACAGAAGCATGTCTACTGCCCCACTTCACCACAAGTAAGATATTCACCTCAAAGCCTTCTTATGGGGCAAGGTTGTCCTACCAAGTCACTTTTTTTTTTTTTTTTTTTTTTTTTTTTTTTTTTTTTTTTTTTTTTTTGAGACGGAGTCTCGTTCTGTCGCCCAGGCTGGAGTGAAGTGGCCAGATCTCGGCTCACTGCAAGCTCTGCCTCCCGGGTTTACGCCATTCTCCTGCCTCAGCCTCCCGAGTAGCTGGGACTACAGGCGCCCGCCACCTCGCCCGGCTAGTTTTTTTGTATTTTTTAGTAGAGACGGGGTTTCACCGTGTTAGCCAGGATGGTCTCGATCTCCTGACCTCGTGATCCGCCCGTCTCGGCCTCCCAAAGTGCTGGGATTACAGGCTTGAGCCACCGCGCCCGGCCCCAAGTTAATTCTTAAAGGGAGTAAAGAAGGTAAGGAGGCTGGAATCTCTGTGCGACTCTTCTTCTAGAGCCAAATGTAGGCCCATGGGAAGCATAGAAATCCCTGCCATGCCAAACTTGTCTGTATGGAGAAATCAGGAGGATCTTCTCTCACTTATCCCTAGCTTTCTGTACTATCCAAGATTTTCCTTTAGGAACTAGAGTTGGCATCAATTAGTTTCTCTCTCCGACTGTGATGACCTTCTTAAAAATCTTATTTTCTTTCTTCCCACTGCTGCATTTAATCTTTTTCTTGCCATTGGTAATGATGATGGAAAAATAATGGGCTACTGAAAAGAGAAGTACAATAGGAGTTCTTTCAAAAAATATTATCCTTATAAAGTTTGTGTATAGATTTAACTGTTAATATTGTACATAATATTCAATTTTTAATATTGGTTACTACATCAAAGTGTGGGATTGGATTTAGAGAAGGAAGAGGAGACTATTTACTTCACTTTATAAATCTCTATGTAATTTCACTTGATATAACAAGCATATGCTCCTTTAGTAACTTTTTAAATGGTAAATTAAGAAAGAAACCAAAGGTAGAGAATAATTAAGTGGTCAAACAAACAAAAATATTACTTAAAATGGCAGGTAGCAAACTTTCAGAATGCTCAGGAAGGGAAATAAAGAAATAAAACACAGATTTATGAAAAAGAAAATTATTTTTATGTAATCATGGGTAAACATATCGGTTATGGGATAGGTAATATAAAATATTAAATAACTAAATAACAAATATAATGGTAAAATTGTGGAACTTCTTTTGGTGCTTTTGCCAGAGATAACCTTTTGGAATAAAAGGACTATCCTATGAATTTGAATAAAATTGTTTAGTTTCATAAATGAATATTCAATCTCTCATTCAGAAAATTCCAGGTGCCATTTGTGAAATTTACCTTCAGATGTTGATTGACAATATGAAGTGTCCAGAAGATATAGTACAAAAGGTAGCTGAGATAGAGCAGGCATTTATATAGATTCAAAATCAGAAAGCGTAGCATTTTGGCAGCAATGTGGAAAAAGTGTTTCAAGTGGGAGACAGTGATAAAATATGTCAAATACTCCTGATATTCCAAGAGTTTTCTTAGATTAAAATATCTGGTGCTGAAGACTTCATTTCTGAAAATAAAGCACAGTATCTTCAAGCAAAAGATATCAAATAGAGCACCTTGGACTGAAACCCCAAAGGGAAACAATCATGAACCTCTATCTGCTTGTCTTGGAGGCTGATACCAACTTGATAAAATATAATAGTCAGAGCCACAGCAGGGCTGATATGATGGAGTTTTCTAAATACAGAATTATGTCATCTGCAAACAGAGACAATTTGACTCCCTCTCTTCCTATTTGAGTACTTTTATTTCTTTCTCTTGCCTGATTGCCCTGGACAGAACTTCCAATAGAATGTTGAATAGGAATGGTGAGAGAGGGCATCATTGTCCTGTGCTCATTTTCAAAGGGAATGCTTCCAGCTTTTGCCCATTCAGTATGATATTGGCTGTGGATTTGTCATAAATAGCTCTTATTATTTTGAGATATGTTCCAGTATGTAGCTACCACATATACGTGAGAACACGTGGTATTTGGTTTTCTGTTTCTGCATTAGTTCACTTAGGATAATGGCCTCCAACACCATTAATGTTGCCGCAAAGGACATAATCTCATTCCCTTTTGACTATATAGTATTCAATGGTATATATTTACCACATTTTTTAAAATCCAGGCTACCATTGATGGACATTTGAGATGATTCTATTTCTTTGCTTTTGTGATTAGTGCTGCAATGAACATATGCATGCAGGTGCCTTTATGATAGAATGATTCTTATTCCTTTGGGTACATATCCAGTAATGGGATAGTTGGGTCAAATGGTAGTTCTGTTTTTAGGTATTTGAGAAATCACCACACTGTCTTCCAAAAGGTTTGAACTAATTTACACTCCCATCAACAGTGTATAAGCATTCCCTTTTCTCCCCAACTTCTCTAGCTTCTGTTATTTTTTGACTTTTTAATACTAGCCTTCCTCACTGGTGTGAGATGGTATGTCATGACTTTGATTTGCATTTCTCTAATGATTAGAGATGTTAAGCATTTTTTTTCATATAGTTTCTGTTCACATGTATGTCTTCTTTTAAAAAGTGACTACTAATGTCTTTACTCACCTTTTTAATGGGCTTGTTTTTTTCTTGTTAATTTGTTCAAGTTTCTTATAGAGTTTGAATATCAGACTTTGTCAGATCCATAGTTTGCAAATAGTTTCTCCCATACTGTAGATTGTCTATTTACTCAGTTGATAGTTTATTTTGTTGGGCAGAAGCTCTTAAGTTTAACTGGATTCCATCTGTCAATTTTTGCTTTTCTTACAATTGCTTTTGGGGTCTTTGTTATGAAATATTTGCCAGGTTATATGTCCAGATAGAATTTTCTAGGTCTTCTTCTAGATTTTCTATAGTTTAAAGTTTTACATTTAAGTCTTAAACAGATCTTGAGTTGATTTTTGTATACACTGAAAGGAAGGGCTCCAGTTTCAGTCTTCTGCATGGGATAAACCAGTTATCCCAGCACCATTTATTGAATAAGAATTATTATCCCCATTGCTTGCTTTTGTTGACTTTGTCAAAGATCAGATGACTTTAGGTATGCAGCAATATTTCTGGGCTCCCTTTTCTGTTCCGTTGGTCTATGTGCCTGTTTCTGTGCCAATACTATGCTTTTTTTTTTTTTTTGCTTTTTTTTTTTAATTACTGTAGTCTTAGCCTTGTAGTGTAGTTTGAAGTTGGGTAACGAGATGCCTCCAGCTTTATTTTGCTTAGGATTGCCTTGGCTATTTGGGCCCTTTTTTGGTTCCATATGAATTCTAAAATAGTTTTCCTAATTCTGCGAAGAATGTCATTGTTAGTTTGATAGGAATAGCATTGAATCTGTAGATTGCTTTTGGAAATGTGGCCATTTTAACAATATTGATTCTTGCTATCCATAAGTATGGAATATTTTTCCATTTGTTTGCATCATCTCTGATATTTTTTATCTTATAGAGATCTCTTCTTATAGAGATCTTTCACCTCTCTGGTTGTCTGTATTCATAGATATTTTATTCTTTCTGTGGCTATTATGAATGGTATTGTATTCTTGATTTGGCTGTCAACTTGGACGTTATTGGTGTATAGAAATATTACTGATTATTTTACATTGATTTTGTATCCTGAAACTTTGCTAAGGTTATTTATCAAATCAAGGAGGTTTTAGGCAGAGACTATGGGATTTTCTAGGTGTAGAACCATGTCATCTGAAAACATGCATAGTTTGACTTCCTGTCTTCCTATTTGCATGCCTTTTGTTTCTTTGTTTTGCCTGGTTGCTCTAGCAAGGACATCCAGTACTCTGTTGAATAGGAGTGGTGAGAGTGAACATTCTTGTCTTGTTTGAGTCTCAAGGTGAATGCTTCCAGCTTTTGTCCATTCAGTATGAATGTGGATGTGTCATAGATGGTTCATATTATTTTGAGGTATGTTCCTTCAATGCCTAGTTTGTTGAGGGCTTTAACATGAACGGATATTGAATTTTATTGAACGTATTTTCTGTGACTACTGAGATGCTCATGTAGATTTTGTTTTAAGGTCTGTTTTGTGATGAAATACATTTATTGATTTGCATATGTTTAATTCATCTTCCATCCGAGGGATAAAGCCTAATTTATTGTGGTGAATTAGCTTTTGTATGTTCTGCTGGATTTGGTTGGCTAGTATTTTGTTGAGGATATTTGCAGATATGTTCGTCAAGGATATTGGCCTGATATTTTCTTTTTTTTTTTTTTTTTTTTTTGCTCTCTCTCGGCCGGGTTTTGGTATCATGATGATGCTGACCTCATAGAATGATGTAAGGAGGAGTCCCTCTTCAATGTTTTGGAATAGTTTCAGTAGGAATGTGCCAGCTCCTATTTATATATCTGATAGAATTCAGCTATGAGTCCATCTAGTCCTAGGCTTTTTCTGGTTGTTAGGTTTTTTATTACTTATTCAATTTTGGAACTAATTATCATTCTGTACAAGGATTCCATTTCCTCTGGTTTATTCTTTGGAGGTTGTGTGTTTCCAGGTATTTATCCATTTCTTCTATGTTTTTTCAATTTATCTGATAAAGGTATTCATATTAGTCTCAGGGTTTTTTGTCTCACTATGAGGTCATTAGTATTGTCCCGTTTGTCATTTCTGATAGTGTTTATCTGGATCTTCTCTCTTTATTTCTTTATTAGTCTAGCTAGTAACTACCACTTTTGAAGGTATCTTGAGTCAGTAGTGTGGAGACACAATCTCCAAGCAGACTACACAGTTGAGTCATTCTGAATAGATATTAGGAAGCAGATTGGGCACAAGATGGGGAGGAGTCAGGAAAATGTCTGGAATCTAAGTAAAATCTGATAATACCTTCTTAAATTCTTTTCCTATCTGCTGTCTGAAGTGTTTACTTAAAATGGCTTCCTAAAAAGAAGATATTACAGCCAGATTTTGAAAGATGAGTAAGAGCTCACAATGTAAAAACAGTGGTTTCACAAAGGGAAGATACGATCTTCATTTATCCCCATCTTTGTCACCCAAGGGGGTACTGACTGGCCCATTCTGAGCCACCAAAAATCTTAAACCAAACTCCATCACACATGACTCTTTCCTTTATTTTACTTCTCTGCCAACAGTGCTTCATCCCTAAGGCAAGACTGCTGTATTTCCTGTGCCAACTAGAATGTACATACTAGCGTACTGGGCCTGTATCTGTTTTACTCACCACTATATCCTCAATGCCTAGATTACTGTCCTAATAAATACTGGCTAGTTTTTGAATGAATAAATAAATGAATGAATCAATATATTCACATATTCTATTGCAGCTTTTAACACTGCCACAAAAACATTTCTTCATTTCCCTCACTTGAAATTAATGGTTTGTTTTATTCACAATATGACTAAGATTCATGAGACATGTCTCCTGCCTGTGATTCATGAGACAAGAAAGGTGACAGAAGAGTAATCAACAGAATTGTTGGCAAACTTGGTAAATGCTTTTAAAAAATAAGCAATGACTTTGAAATACCAAGTCACTGTTCAAAAGCTGAAATTAGATAACCAAATCTGTCGGGGCAGAATGAAGATCAGTGTATCTGTAGATGAGACCTACAGTATCACAGATAAAATGCAGGATGATTCAGCAGCACTCTGTAGGTTACCATTCATCATTGTTATAGCATCTGAGAGGTTTAAATGTGATTAATTTCTACTATTTTAGCTGTTTTAAGTCATATATCATATTTTGTACATCAGACAACTCATTTTTGAGTTGAGTTTATAGCAAGAGAAAAAAAAGCCAAAAACACAACCACACAACAAAAACATCTCTGATACAGCCTAGGTCCTATTTTATTTTATTTTTTTTAAATAACTCAGTGCTAGGTACTATTTTTTCCTGATTCTTAATATTTGTATATTTTAAATATGTGTCATTGTTTTCAAAAGCTGATTAAATATTAATAACAGAAATACAATTAAGGCACAATTTGGTACCCTTTTAGTGATTTTTTTAAGCTTTAATTTAATAAGAATTGACAATTCACATTTATTTACTTCTTTCACAGTAATTTTTTTGGGGGACTCATGTGATGGGCAAAAGGCAATGAAAGGAGAAGTGAAGCCTTGATCCTACCTGCAATGCACTTTATTTTCTCAGCATTCTATGGAATCTCAGGTTTTAGACGTGTCTTCCTCTGCAAAATGAGGGGTTTGTATTAAATTATCTCTAAATTCCTTTCTAGCTCTAATATTCTGCGGCCTAAGCCCCGCTCTGAAGTCTTTTGCTTTCTTTTGTCTAGGACACCTATCATTAGTTCTGAGGTGAAAGTTGCCGTTTAACTTGTATCATTTTACCCTTTGAAAGTCCAAATCATATACTTTTAGAAGAGAAAACATGCTGGCTTTTATCAGGAAAGAAGCACAAAAATCGCTTTCACAGGTTACATGCCAGTTTGAGAAAAAAAAAAGGAACGCTAGTGAAAACACGGTAAATGATTTAAAAAATTAAAATGTTTATATTTTTTTCTGTCTGGAAAGTCCAATATTGAATATCAGGTATTAGCGAAGTAAATATCACTTTATAAAGTGCCTACACACTATATCTTCAAATTAAAATACACTTTTGGGAAACGGTAAGAGGTACTTTTTTTTTTTTTTTTTTTTTTTTTTCTGAGACGGAATTTCGCTCTGTTGCCCGAGCTGGAGTGCAGTGGTGCGATCTTGGCTCACTGCAAACTCCGCCTCCCGGTGCTCTCCATAAGCACCCTTTGAAAGTCCTTAGCCTCCTGAATAGCTGGGACTACAGGCGCCCGCCACCACGCCCGGCTAATTTTTTGTGTTTTTAGTAGAGACGAGGTTTCACCGTGTTAGCCAGGGTGGTCTGGATCTCCTGACCACATGATCCACCCACCTCGGCCTCCCAGAGTGCTGGGATTACAGACGTGAGCCACCGTGCCCTTCCCAAGGGGGACTTTTTGCCCCTTTCCCTGCAAGATTCAATAATAAAAACAGACTTATGGTATTTTATGATAAACAACACTCAGCTACCTCAGCAGCAACACTCTCAGCCCTTCAGTTGGACTTTCTACATGAAAAAACTATTAGCTACTTCTGATGAAGCCAGGTCCATTATAGTGTCAAGTACTGTATTCTAATTCTCAAAAAGACTAAAAAGGTCTCCATGTTATACAACATGCAGGCGGAGGGAAAAGCAACAAAGGAGAAGAAGAGAAAAGTGGAGGGGAATGGGGTCAGAGAGAGAAGAGAGAGAGAGAAATTTGTACTTGAATGTTTCTGTTTCTTTTGCGAAGTAGCAGGAGAGATCCTATGGCAAAAGAGGGGGAGATAGAGGTGGAAGACTTAAGGGATTTTGAGGAGAGTTGTAAAGGATACTGGTGACCTCTTAGAAGATTAGGTGAGGCATTAACTAGGGACTTGTTTCAGTCCTTAGACATACTTGGAATACATAAAATTGAAAGAGGTGATAAATGTGTTGTTTAATTTAACTGTGGTAATTGCTACATAACGTATACATATATCAAATCATCACATTGCATACCTTGAATAGATACAGTTTTTATTTGTTAATTAAATATTTTAAAATAAAACAAATAATCAACAGTTAAAAATGTCTCAGATTCCTTGACATAAAATGCCTAGAATTTAAAAGAGGTAGTAAAGGCAAAAACATATGAAAGAATTAAATAAATACAGGTAGTAAAACATTGAGTGCTATAAGTCATATTATATGACTTAATTTCTCTAATAATTCAAATATATTATCTAATTCCAGTTTGAAAACCTGCAGTGAAATGTAGATTAATTTAAACCAGTCTTGTGCCCTTTCATTCAGTGACAGATTCTACATCTGTTTCTTCCAGTAGATTCCATGTTGAAAAGCAGCTGGTCACAAAATCTTCTTCCTTGACTGTTTGTGTCATCACTTCAAAATAAACAACAAAAAAGAAAGCAGTACTTAATAATTGCACAGCGAGGGTTGTTATGGTGTTTTCTGCTATGAGAGTAGGACTCTGATTTTGATCTTTCTTTATACCCCGTGGAGCTAAACCAAGCCTACAATTCCCATTAACTTCAAAAAGAGCCCATACTCAGATGTGCTTAACAGGGGTTTTGAACAAGAAAATAAAACAAACAAACAAACAAAAAAGAAATAAAAAAGGAGTCTTCTTATTACAAAAAAGATAATTTTGACTTTGTGGATTATCTGTTCTTGTTGGTCTCAGAGATTATTGGCATTATCATTTTGTGCTACACTTGTACATTTTGATCTATATAACAGAAACAGTGAAGAATAGATAGAGTAGAAACACATTAGCATAGGTGTTAGTGCAGATGTCTTATAAAACTATCAAAACTGAATGGTCCCTATCAGCAAATAGGTTTGTGACAGTGGCAATGAATCAATTGTAATCAGTTTTTTTTTCCCCCTGGGTGGTGAAGCATATTTGAACAACAGATTTCTTATCTTCTTTTATACCTAAAACATTTGAGTTCTGTTTATAGACAGCTTCATATCGAAATGGAAGCTATCTGTTGGAATAACCAATGGAAAACAAAGGATTGCTCATATCATTGAGAAAGATGTGTCAAAGCTGGTCTACATTAATACTGAGTACAGAATCAGATAACATGTTTGTTATCTTTCATATTACCTACCTCTCCTGGACTTCTGATAACAAGCAAAGGTGAATTTTGTTCATCTTAGGAAAAATCAATTGAAGGAAATGATGGCTATTCTTGTAATTCAAGTGATATATTATGATGGCTTCAACTAAAGTGGTACAGGAAGACTGAGATGATTAGATGGATAAAGGATATACTTGGGAATTAGAACTGACATGACTTTGTTATGAATGCAGTATAAGATAAGAAATAAAAAGACCAGTGAAGGATGATTTACATGGCATCCTAAGGCTATTTAAATATTAAATAATGTATGTAAAGTGCTTAGTAAAATGAAAGTGCAAATAAAATTAGCTATTATTGTTAAAACTTCAAAAAGGAGTTCCCACTGGATCACTATAACATTAGTCATGAAGCAAATGAATGTTTTCATCCTCTTCTCATGGGGATACTACTATCCTCTTGGCAGTTTATCTCAGATTGTGTAATGACATCCAGAAAGTAACACAATGAGTTTTCAATTTCCATTTACCCCACTGGAGTTACGCATTTAGAAGCAAATCAACCAATGCAAGAAGACTTCAGAAACAGAATACTTCAAATAACTCATACCATATAAAAGTGATTTGTATTACTAATTTACATGAGTTTTCAAAACCTTTCTGCTGAAGTCTCTTATGGGAGACAAGGAAACGTATAAATGTAACTGGTTAAGCAAAGAAGCTACATGTGCAGTTTGTAATGTGGTAGAATAACTACTGAATTTATATTATTTGTTATTACCCTTCCAACTTAATGATAAGTAGCTACATTACAATTTTGCCGTAGACTCTTATTCATTGTCATATAACACTATACAGAATATAAGTTTCCCATAAGCATTAGAAGTCTATCTTGAATACTTAATTGACAAGATAAGGTCAATTTGCAGGATATAGAAGAAGCATAGAAGTGCACATAGCCAGGAGAAGATGTGCCACCCTTTTCTGGTGGTATTTAACAATGATTTTTTAAAACTGACCTACTTATCTACAGTTTTTACAAGCCAGGGCTAGCTTAAAATTAAGAATGACAACAAATAATTCCGGAGGCCAAAGTCAAAATAAATTTTGTGATAGAAGGTGTTATTGATCGCAAAATAAAGTTTTGTCAAGGGAGTTTATGATTGCTCTTCCTGGTCACTGTTGTGTTGTTTTTTGATTTTTTTGTTTGAGAACATAAGCACCCTTTGAAATTATAGTATATTAATCAGTGTTCTGCAGAGGGACAGAAATAATAGGATATATGTATATATAAAATAAAATTTATTAGGGAGACTTGGCTCACATGATTAGCTGGCAAAGTCCCACAATCTGGGGAAGAAAGAAGCCAGTAGTGGCTCAGTCTGAGTCTGAAACCCTCAAAACCAGGGAAGCCCAAAGTGCAGCTTTTATTCTGTGGCAAAACCAGGGAAGCTGACAGTGCATCCTTCAGTCTGCAGCCAAAGGCCCAAGAAGCCTTGGAAAGCCACTGATGCAATTCCCAGAGTCCAAGGGCCAAAGAACCTGGAGTCTTATGCCCAAGGGCAGGAGGAGCAGAAGGAAGCATCAAGCACAGGAAAAAGAAGGAAGTCCAAAAACTCAGCAAGGAAGGTTATCTCATCTTCTGCCTGCTTTGTTCTAGCAATGCTAGCAGCCGACTGAATGGTGTCCACTCACATTGAGGGTGGGTCTTCCTATCCCAGTCTACTGGCTCAAATGTCAATCTTGTCTGGTAATGCCCTCACAGACACACCCAGAAACAATACTTTACTAGCCATCTAGGCAACTTCCAATTCAGTCAAGTTGACACTTAATATTATTCATCACAAATAGTACCAAAAATAATAACAATATTAGGAATGACAATATTCAACTTTCCCTGAAGGATATCCATATAATAGACACTGATCTAAGATGCTTTCATGTATTATATCATTTAGTATTTTAATAAAACTGAATTAGTTACCATGATTAACCCCATTTTACAAATGAGGATACTGAAACAGAGAGAGCTTTAAGAACTTGACCAAAATCACACAGCTTATAAATAGTGGAGCCAGAATTTGCAGCCATACAATATGCCTCCAGAGGCCATGCTTTTAATAAGTATGTTATTGTGCCTTCCTTGAATATGGTGACAGTGTCAAACATTAGAGTGGGCATCATTTTCTAGGGGCATATAAGCCTAGAGAGCAATCATAGCTTTGGGTGGCAATCACAGTGTCACTCGTTACCAAATTCTCACTCAGTTGCATTCCTGGGATGGCAAAACCCCCAGAATCCTCCCTTTATACAGTTTCTACTATCACTTATACTGCCACTATTTCTGATGCTTATAGTGTTTTATTCATCTTCATTACTTTAGTTGCTGCTGTCTGAACTGATGCTTCTGCCCCTGCCCCTTCATGTCGCCTATGTCCTCTTCTCCTATTCTCCTGCTATCACCTGAGTCCATCTCCAAGTTATCAGCTGATATTTTCCCAAATTGTGCAGCATCCATGTTATCAATTTTTCCTTGAAAAGGATCTCAGCATTAGACATAATTTGGAAACAGTTAAAGGTATTTTTACTATAATAATTATTGGAGTCTTTAATTAAATGATTATGTGTTTTAAATCTACAAAATAGTGGGATCACATTAATTCTTCCCTAAAGCTTTTTAAACAATGGGATAGTTTGATTTTCTCAGAAAAAAAATATTAATCTATCCTGATAAACAAGTTCTACAGAATACAGTTTGAGAAATATTGTATCTTTATAGCTATAAGCCTTACATTTAACTGGTATTTTTCAGCACTTACATGGAACACAGAAAACTTTTTCGGAAGCCAGATGTGGCTGCATTCCATCTGTTAGCAACCTCTGCATTTGATCATTGGAGTACAGACTCTCATAATTACCTAACTTTCTCCTACTTCCCTAACAATGATTTGGCCACAGGGACTGTACCTCTTTTTGGCCCTCCATAGGTATTCCTGTTCTTTCACATTTATGGCCACTAAGAAAAGGAAATTAGAAACAGTTTTCTAACAGTTAGGCAAGAGGACATTTAGGAACATCCAGTGGTTCCGTAAAAGGTGTTCTTACTTGCTGGACATCAACCAATGCTTTAAACCTAGGAATATTATCTTTTGTTTGCTCCTACTAATGAGTGAGTCCCCTGCTTTTCTGGAGACCCAGGGTGCTTTCTGATATAGTGCTTCAGGTGCTCCTTTGATATACCAGAGTCTCCAAGGTAGGTATGAAGATTAGATACCCGCGGTGATCTATGCTCAGTACCTGAAGGCATATAACAATATAATTATCTTCTATTCCACCCATCTCACACCTTGATTCAATGATGGAAGTAAGTAAAATAACAGGAAATGTTAACATTTATTGAAAATCTGCCATGACCTAGGCCATTTTGTGGCCATATCTCACTTAACACTCATGAAAATCTTTGTTTGGTGATCCACTATTACAGCTGAGGAAAGTGAATCTTAAATAATTTAGGAATTTTATGATAAAAGGGTTATCACCGCTGACCCCACAAAAATACAAACAACAATTAGAGAATACTTCTATGCAAGTGAACTAGAAAATCTAGAGGAAATGGATAAATTCCTGGAAACATACACTCTCCCAAGACTGAACCAGGAAGAAGTTGAATCCCTGAATAGTCCAATAACAAGTTCTTACTGAGGCAGTAATAAATAGCCTACCGAACAAACAAGAAAAAAAGCCAAGGACCAGATGGATTTACAGCTAATTTCTACTGGTGGTACAAAGAGGAACTGGTACCATTTCTTCTGAAACTATTCCAAACAACTGAAAAGGAGGGACTTCTCCCTAACTCATTTTATGAGGCTAACATCTTCCTGATACCAACACCTGGCAGAGATACAACAAAAAAAGAAAACTTCAGGCCAATATCTCTGATGCAAAAATTCTCAATAAAACACTGGTAAACTGAATCCAGCAGAACATTAAAAAGCTTATCCACCACGATCAAGTCAGCATCACCTCCGGGATGCAAGGTTGGTTCAACATATGCAAATCAATAAACATAATTTATCACATAAACAGAACTAAAGACAAAACCACGTGATTATTCAAGAGATTCAGCAAAGGTCTTCAATAAAAATCAACATCCCGTTCATGTTACACACTCTCAATAAAGTAGGTATTGATGAAACATGCCTCAAAATAATTAAGAACCATTTATGGCAAACCCACAGCCAATATCATACTGAATGGGCAAAAGCTGGAAGCATTCCCCTTGAAAACTGGCACAAGACAAGGATGTCCTTTCTCACCACTCCTATTCAACATATTATTGGAAGTTCTGGCCAGGGAAATCAGGCAAGAGAAAGAAATAAAGGGTATTCAAATAAGAAGAGAGAACATCAAACTGTCTCTGTTTGCAGATGACATGATCCTATATCTAGAAAACCCCACTGTCTCAGCCCAGCTTTGTAAGCTGGTAAGAAACTTCAGCAGTCTCAGGATACAAAATCAATGTGCAAAAATCACAAGCATGCTATACGCCCACAAAAGACAAGCCAAGAGTTAAATCATGAATGAACTGCCCTTCACAATCCCTATGAAGAGAATAAAATACCTAGCAATACAGCTAACAAAGCACATGAAGGGCCTCTTCAAGGAGAAATACAAACCACTGCTCAAGGAAATCAGAGAGGACACAAACAAATGGAAAAACATTTCTTGCTCATGGATAGGAAGAATCAATATCATGAAAATGGCCATAATGCGCAAATTTATAGATTCAATGCTATTCCTTTCAAACTACCATTGACAGTCTTCAGAAAAATAGAAAAAAACTACTTTACAATTCATACAGAACCACAAAAGAGCTTGTATAGTCAATACAATCCTAAGCCAGAAGAGCAAAGCTGGAGGTATCATGCTACCTCACTTCAAACTACACTACAAGGCTACAGTAACCAAAACAGCATGGTACTGGTACTACAACAGACACATAGGCTAATGGAACAGAATAGAGATCTCAGAAATAAGACCACACATTTATAACCATCTGATCATTGACAAACATGACAAAAACAAGCAATGGAGAAAGATTCCCTATTTAATAAATGGTGCTGTGAAAATTGGCTAGCGGTATGCAGAAAGTTGAAACTAGACCCCTTCCTTACACCTTACAGAAAAATTAACTCAAGATGGATTAAATACTTAAATGTAAAACTTGAAACTATAAAAACCCTAGAAGAAAATTCAGGCAATACCGTTCAGGACATAGGCATGGACAAAGATTTCATGATGAAAATGTTAAAAGCAATTGCAAAAAAAGCAAAAATTGACAAATAGGATCTAATTAAACTAAAGTACTTCTGCACAGCAAAAGAAACTATCAATAATGTGAAGAGACATCCTACAGAATAGGATAAATTTTTTGCAATCTACCCATCTGAAAAAGGTCTAATATCCAGAATCTACAAGGAACTTTAACAAATTAAAAAAAAAAAAAAATTAAAAAATGGGCAAAGAACATGAACAGACACTTCTCAAAAGAGGACATTTATACAGCCAACAAACATAAGAATAAAAGCTCAACATCACTGATCATTAGAAAAATGCAAATCAAAACTACAATGAGATACCATCTCATGCCAGTTAGAATGGTGATTATTAAAATGTCAAGAAACAATGGATGCTGGTAAGGCTGTGAAGAAATAGGAATGCGTTTACACTTGATGGGAATGTAAATTGGTTCAACCATTGTGAAAGACAGTGTGGCAGTTTCTCAAAGACCTAGAACCAGAAATACCATTTGACCCAGCAATGCCATTACTGGGTATATACTCAAAGGAATATAAGTCATTCTATGATAAAGATACGTGAAGACATATGTTCACTGTAGCACTATTCACAATAGCAAAGAAATGGAATCAACCCAAATGCTCATCAATGATAGACTAAAGAAAACATGATACATATACACCATGGAATACTATGCAGCCATAAAAAGGAATGAAATCGTGTCCTTTGTCAGGGTGTGGATGGAGCTGGAAGCCATTATCCTCAGCAAACTAATGCAGGAACAGAAAATCAAGCACTGCATGTTCTGACTTATAAGTGGGAGCCGAACAATGAGAACATGTGGACACAGGGAGGGGAACAACACATACTGGGGCTTGTTGGGGAGGGAAAGATGGAGGGAGAGCATCAGGAAAAATAGTTAACTCATGAAAGGCTTAATACCTAGGTGATGGGGTGACAGGTGCAGCAAACCACCATGACACACATTTACCTATGTAACAAACCTGCATGTCCTGCACATATATCCCAGAACTTAAAATAAAATAAAATAACATTTTGAAAAAGAGAATTTAGGGATTTTGTTCAAAGTCACATATCTCCTATGTAACATAAGTAGTCTGTGCTTTTTCTATAATTAAATCATGTTTAATTAACATATTCAGCATTGTGTTAATACACAGTGCTTATTTTTTCCTATTTATATTTTTAAAATTTTTATTAGTTTCAAATTTGCATTAGAATGAAAATCTTTTCCAGATTTAACTGAATATCACTGGAGTCAAAAGCAAACCTGAAAGGATACAACAGTAGAAATTCTGTTAATAAACAAACAACAACTGAGGTGTGAATAATTTAAAGAAAATTTCTAGTGAATTCTGGCATGCAATTTCTGTCTTTACTATGGTCTAAATTTCAAATTAATGTTAAACCTACTAATGAAATAGCATTGTGAAAGCTTAATTTAGAGGATTCTAAGAACAGTTTGTCCAGTTTCTTCTCTAAATTCTCCCTCTGATATTACCTATCAGATATTTCAACAAGAAAATAGAGTGCTGCTCTTTCAAACTGATATTAAGCATCATTCAAAGTAATGGTGACTTCTCTCAGATCATCCTGACATCAGCAAAGTATTAGTGTGTACATTGAAAAGGATTTCTTTTCCAGGCTCCAAGACACTTTCAAAATTTGAGAATGCTAACAAAGCAGACAATTTCGAAGGGCAGATACCAACTGCAGGCAATCTAAGGAGACTTATCATAGGCACACCTCTATGGATATAATTGATATTTTTCTGGAATATTGTCCCTAAAAGGCAGCTTTACCTAATTCTCAAGTTCATACAACATCTTTTGACTAGTGTCATTGTTTCTACAACAAAATGTATAGTATAAAACCATTAAGTTCTCTATTAAGGAACCTCACTGGTTTTCTGTCTGGTCAGGCCCAGGGCATTTGTGGTCTCCTTTCTTTGTTCCCATAGGCTGAAAGAATCCAATACACCTCCGTAACAGAAAAGTGTAGTGAAAAGCTTTGAATTTATACCATCTGAATCATGTCTCTGCCATTTATCAGCTATATGCTTTGGGACAAATTCCTTAACAACCGTCAACTTAGTTTCCTAAATGTAAAACAAAGATAATGCTTACTATGTTGTTTTATAATTAAGCAAAATAATGCTTATAAATGCCTAGCACAATACCTAACACACTAGGCGAGTATACAATCAATATTGTATACTACTTAGTATACAATATTGTTTCAGCTACTTAGTCTTTTTCTAAGTGTTCTTCACTTTCCCCTCCTAGATGCCCCCACGGCTTCTACCCTAGAAAGTTCTACCACCATCCCTATCTTACCAAACTTCGGTTTTGCTGCCAGAGATTTCTCTCCTAAGATTCAAAATATCCTACCCTAAATAGTTTTTGGCACATTCATATTTCTTAGAAACCTTTTAGATCTTGGCCCTGAAAGGTCTACTCTTTCCCCTGGCCCATTTGTTCTTGTCCTCAGTTGATGGCCGGCCGCTTATTTCCCAGGTTATTTCTACCCATGAGTGAAGCTCAATTTCTTATTGTTATAAATTTAAGTGTGAGCTAAAACCCTTTGAAAGTCACATGGCTCCAATATCTAGTACATCTTTTATCTTTCCTAGGAGCCTGTTTTGTCAAATCATATTTCCTTTATACTGCCCTATTCAAATGTTTTTTTTTCTGGTTCAAAGAGCCATAATTTTATTTCTGAACTGAAAACCATTGCTAGTTTAAAGAGTCTTTAAACTAAAGAGCCATTTGCAGAGTCTAAATGGCTGCCATAGCTTGAGAAAAATACCTGAGTTAACCTCTGTGGGTTTGTGTTATTGTTACCACCTTTTCCACAACCACTTAAATGACTCACTGAGGTATGCCATAAACCCCAAAAGAACTTTTATAATTATATTTTGTAACAAAAATATCTTAGGCATAAGGAAATATCAATGCACATGATATCTATCTATCAAGGTAAAAAATATAAAATTATAATTAGTCACATATCCACAGGTAAGAGTAAAACTACACACACATATTAGTTTAAACTAAAATAGCCATCTTCATCTCTCCTGTTTTTTTTTTTTTGAAAGAAAAACAAACCAAAACACCTTATAAAGTTTAACAGTATCTGATTTTGGAATTGAGTTTTTAATTTAAATATGTTAGAGGATTGAGTGCCAGAAAGTACGATATGGTGTGCCACCCATGTGCTAAAATTTTCTCATTTCTTAACAGACACCACCCAAAATTAGAGAAGTGTTCGAATTAAAGAATGTTACAGCTATTAACACTCTTAATGATTACCTACCCATAAGCCTTGCTATACTAGGTGATTAATAATTTAATTAATTGATTTTTATTAAATTTATATTTATTTATTTTGAGACGGAGTTTCACTCTTGTTGCCCAGGCTGGAGTGCAATGGCACAATCTCGGCTCACTGCAACTTCTGCCTCCCGGGTTCAAGCGATTCTTCTACCTCAGCCTCCCCAAGTAGTTAGGATTATAGGTATGTACCACCATGCCCGGCTATTTTTTTTTTTTTTTTTTTTTTGTATTTTTAGTAGAGATGGGGTCTCACCATCTTGGTCAGGTTGATCGGTGATTAATAATTTTTAATCAAACTTAAATAAATAAAAATTGAATAATTTTCAAGATCATTCATGCAAGTTACGTAGTTAGTAACAAAGCTATGACTCCAACTCAGGGCTTTTTATCATAGTCCAGATTTTTAAAAGATATACCACATTTCCTATTTAGATAACTTTAACAAACAAAGGCAATCATTACTTGCATACAGTGCTACTCACTTTGTCCCAAATTTGATCTACTGACAAGCCAAAAAGTAATAATATAGTAAACAGACACTTCTAGAAATTGTCACGCAAATCTCTGACTCAATAAATAGATTAAACCAGGTGGCAATGGATAGGTTAGACTTTGAAAAGTACTAGTCAATGGACAAATGCACTTTAAATGTACATGCTTTATATCAAAAGCTTACCTTAAGGAAATAATATACAGGAAAATTTTCTGATGTAGGCTATCTATTCCTGTCTATACATTTTAAACCTTATTTTTAGAGCTAATTAATGCATCGGAAGACTATACAGCAAGATTACATAATGTGGCTCCCTCCTAAAGACCACATTTTTTTTCACTGAGTTGCCTTTTTATATCAATCTCCTGAAATTTCTCTAAGATTTCTAAAAGAAATAGGCATATAAAATGTTTTCATGCATTTTCTATAGTAGACAAGGTCTCCACCAACTTTCATACATACAAGGTCATATATACATTTAATTTTTATTAGAGAAAGCTTTGCTTCTTCAGAGGTGCAGGATTAATAGTTCTCTAAAGAGAATTGCAACCTAAAGAGACGTACAATCAATTTCTCTCTTAAGCCTCCACCTTACTCCCACCGTCCATAATATCTCATGCTTCTAAAGGCTGAGACTCTGAAGTACTTTTTCTCTGATAATTACTTGCTACTGTTTCAATTATGTCTTCTACAAATTTGATAAAATCTCTTGCCCATTGTACTATGTCTCCCATACACTTTGTCCTTATAAATTAAAACATTTTGTTAATTTAAAAAATAAATTTAGTTCTTGCTTAGTAAAGCAGAAAAGAAAGATATATGAGCAAACTGCTATGTCCAATAAAATGTTATTCAATAACTTTATTTAATTTTTAAAATTAAATGATCACAATTTTTACTGTTTAATTTTAAAATAACATCATTGTGTTATATATGATTTTGTGTTAAGTCACTTTTGGAATAAAGTAAGTAATAAATATAGGCTTCTGAAATAAACACTACCACTTTCTTTACACTATTACTTGAGCAGATAAATGATAAAAATGTTTGTCACCTTTCAATGATAAAATCCTGATCTTCTGTACTTGAATATTGGGGAATCACATCTTATTAGTCAGGTGTCATTTTGTGTTGTCTAACCTTGGACTACTTTGTTAATCTCTCTGATCCTTAGTTTCCTCATCTACAACATGAGGATCATAATTACGTAATAGTGCTGAACTCAAAGGGTTGCTGTAATAATTACATGTATACATTTATGCAAAGTACTTAACACCTGGCCCATCTCATAAAAATTGATTAACATTTGCTATTATTAAGAGAAAACTAAGTTGCAGAACATTATATAGAGCATGACCTTGTGGAGGTGATGAAAGTTTCCTGCTCACATCTTTCTTCAAGAGAACCCACTTTCGTGAGCACACTTGTCCTACATATGCCATATGTGAAACATTTAAATTTATTGTGGTGTTCATATGCTGAGGCCTTACTTCCTTTGAGATGCTGCCAAGCAATGACTAACAGGGTGGAGGGTTGCTAGATTTGGGTGGTTGATGACCCGGGGCTCTTGCAATAGGCAATTCTTTTTCTGGGATTCCCAATTAGTCTAACACATAAATTTTTAGAACTGTGTTACGTGGTTTGAGACTCTTCCTTCCCAATTGTTGCCCCTTCCCTTTTTTATGTCACAGGTGTCACACATGCTTCAGGCTAAAGGCTCTTCTTGCCTGCTCCTCCTTCCTCTCTCTTCATTTTTCGCAGGAGATTCCCCAATAAATCTCTTTTCCATATAATGGCATATTTACAGCTGTTTCTCAGAAGAGATCTAAACCAATACAGATTATTTTACACACACACACACACACACACACATAAGTATATATACATATATATGGAAATTATATAAAAATTCTTGAAAGACAAAGAATAAATTGATCAATTGCCTATAAGGAGTATAAATGTAGGTTGAATACTTTGACATTTTCCAACTTTTGGTTTATATTCTACTCAAATTTTATTTGAAGGTTTAGTGTAAGCATGCATTAATTTTATATTTAAATGCAAATAAATTCATAAATAAACTAAATTCACTTAGAAACAACATGTTAAGTGAAAAAAAATATTGAACACGGACTTAGAAACTCTGGATTTGGATATCTGCTCTGACATTTTTTAACTGAGCAAACTAAATTCTCAACCTTACTCTCTTCACCTGAAAAAATGAGAATAATGATTGTCATATGACATTGTGTCTAATATAAAATGTAGGTTATCCATGCCAATGACATCCACTGTCAAAATATCCACTTCTCACTATTTAAGTTCAAGATCAACCTTGTACAGAAAACAAATGCATGAATGCCTATATAGCATAATCTAAGATTTTGAGGGGCCTTATCTACCCAATGATAACACCTTTCTCTGTTTTCTGTAATTTGAACCGTGCCAGGGAATAGGGTCTTGAATCCTGTTATTATAGATATATTATATGGTGTTCAGTGCTCTATCATCTCTATACACGAAATTAGCACTTGAATGACCAAATTTCACTATGAGTTTTGTTGATGGCAGTGAGATGCAGAGAACCTTGTTTCCATAGATTGATAGTCGCCCCATTTGCAGAAGCTTGTTTTGTTTCTTATAACCAGAATGCTTTTTGCAACATTGATATTTTTGTTATTAACTCTTACTTAGTAATAAAGTAATTATTGTAAATTATCCAGGCATCACAGGTGCATGCCCAACTAGAGACTCCATTTGTATTGGCCCAAACGAAGCATCTGATGAAATAAAATGGTGATTTCAATGACTGGTTAAAAAAAAAATGTTGAACAAATAAAATGTTTTTCAAAGTTAAATTATTACTTTTAAATTCAACAATTAGATTACCTAATTTATCTAACAACCCCACTGCCATGGAAAACAAAATTAGTCCAAAAACCCTTAAAATAAGTAAGTTGAAAAATAGTGTAATAAATGAATCCTTTACCTCTACATGTAACAATAATTTTAAGAAAAAACTTTTTAAAAAGTTTAAAAATAAAGCATTCTTTGACATTTATAGCCATGCTTCTAAATTATAGTTAAGTGTCTCTTTTGTCACTTGCCATTCATTCTTCAGTCTCTCTGGACCCCTCATCTCAGTGAATAATACTACCATCTACTGGTTACCAATGCTGGAAATGTTGAGCTATTGTTTTGCCCTTATACTCTAATACCATACATTCACTTGGATTTCTGATATACATATCTAACTTAATATACAAAAACTAAATCATTTATCATCCATCCTCTTAACCCGATCTGCTCATAGCTTTCTCCATCTCATTTATTGGCAATCCCATTTTTCAAGCTTCTCTGGCCAAAAGCACCGACCTTATTGTTTACTCCTCTTTTTATATCTTTGATAGAATCCATCAATGAAATCTTGTGTATGTTCCTTCATAATTTATGCAGAATTTCATCATATACACATCACATGGCCACTTTCATAACCGTTCTTTACCAGAATTATTTTCATTGTTTCCTAACTGGACTTTCTACTTTCACTTTTGTTCCTTTACAATTTATTCCCAACTAAACCGGAATGAACCTTTTGAAAGAACCATGGAATATTTCTCTGCTCAAAGCCCTCCATTGATTCCTCAATTCCACCAGAATGAAAGCCAAAGTCCTTATGATCCTTTACCAAGGTCCTACACAATGTGATCCCCATTTTCTCTTTAACATTATATTCCAGTTCTGTATTCTCTCACTACACTCCAGCCAAACTGGCTTTATTTCTTGAACATGCCTGGCAGTCTCTAACTCAGCATATTTACACTATCAATCACCTATACCTGGAAAGCTCTTCTTCCAGATATCTACCTTCTTCTTTCTTTCTCTTCACCTTTTCAGTGAGGCCCAATCCTTACTAACCACACTATTATCGCTGTAACTCTCATTCTTTTAGCATTCTCTATTTTTTGCAGCTCTTCTCACCTTCTAGTATACTAGAAAATATCTGACAATGAAGCAGTATGTTTACTTCTTGCAAGATTTAAACTGATTATGGCACCCAAGAGACACCAACAACTAAGACATGGGGTTAACTATGTAACTCAGAGTCAGTTTCATGATATTTGTTCTATTTTCAGAAAAATCTAGAAAAAGTGGTGTCAACAAAAAGGGTCAAACTCTAAAATATTTAAAGAGATTTATCTTGAACCAAATGTAAGTGACTATGGCCCATGACACAGCCTTCAAGAGATCCTGAGAACATGTCCCCAAGGTGGTTGGAGTGCATCTTGGTTTTATACATTTTAGGGAGACATGAGACATCAATCAAAAACATTTAAGATATATACTGGTTCGTTCCAGAAAGGCGGGACCAGTTGAAATGGGGACTTCCAGGTTATAGGCAGATTTAAAATTTTTCTAATTGGCAATTGGTTGAAAGAGTTATCAGTTACTGTGGGTAGTAGTCAAACACGAACAAGGCAGGAGAGGGCTCCCACACCCCACCAGGAAAGTCAGGCGACTATCAGGTGATGGTCAAGCAGTTGTCATGCTGCCTCTCTAAAATAATAATAGGTTGCAGCCAGTGCCAGGGAAAAGTAGTCTCCCTACGGATAGAAAACATCTGAAACAGGTTCTCAGCAGCTTTTTGATAAGATCTTAGGAGTTGGGCAAATTGGCTCAAGCATGTGCATTAAGAGGCAAAATGGCAGAGTACGACCTTCCAGGGAAATTTTGCAGGTAAAGGGAAGAACGCCTCAAGTGAGCATGTGTACAACTCCAGTAAATACACTGCGTGTGCTTGCCTCCCAAGTGCTAGCAGCCCACTGTGCATGCAGGCAGCCTGCCTCAAGGGAAGAATCAATGGAGAAGTAACCCAAGACCCCGGAAGTACATCAACATAAAAAACCCCAAGTCAAAAGGTCAACCCTGCACTTGTTCTTCAAGTTGACTGCTTGCGCATCTTCCAAGTATACTTTCTTTTCTTTCATTCCTGCTCTAAATATTTTTAATAAATGTTAATTCCTGCTCTAAAACTTGCTCCAGTCTCTCCTTCTGCCTTATGCCCCTTAGTCAAATTCTTTCTTTTGAAGAGGCAAGAATTGAGGTTGCCACAGACCCATATGGATTCATCATCACTAACAAATAGAAAAGAATATCTGGGTTGTGATAAAAGGTTATAGAGACCAAAGCTTTACCATGCAGATAAAGTCTCCAGATAGCAGGGTTCTGAGATAATAGATTGCAAATGTTTTTTATGAGACTTACAGTCTGTGTTGATGTTAATGCCAGGAGAGGTATAATGAGGCATATCCAACCTCCACTTTCTGTTATGGCCTGAGCCAGTATTTCAGGTTAAAAATTAGAGTGCCCTGGCCTAGGAGGAAGTGCATTCAGATGGCTAGAGGCCTTAGAATTTTACTTTTGGTTTACACGGTCTCTCAGAACAGAAACTTGAATATCAATAGGCAGACATACTGTCATTTTAGAAGATGCTAAGAGCCAGAAATTAAGTGGCCTCAGGAATAGAATACAAGCTTCAGTTGACTGAGAAGTTTCAAAAATTAATGCCACATTTCAGACTGTGCTAGTCCTGATGTACAGACTTAAATTTAGGCAAGGCAAGGACAGAAAATGGAAGAGTGTCTATTAGGTTGATAAGTAAGGAAGTAGAATTCCAATCGTTAGATCTGGTAACAAACTCAGAATAAAAATTGAGGTAAAGTATGTTCCTGAATAACAAACTGGAATCCTGGTTCTTGTATCTTGTTGGGAATCATTATCACCTGGGAAGCATGTTTTAAAAATCTAGGATCTCTGGGAATCATAAACTACAAAGTAAGAGACCCTTGAAATTTGTACTTTGGAAAGCTCCTTGAAATAATTCCAGTGGAGTCAATCCTCTGACCTGCTGCTAACTTCATTTTACTTGACTAACTACAAGATTTCTTTCAAGATTTCAGGCTTCCTCAAGATTCTGGGCCTGAAAAAAAGAATTGAGTAGGTTCTGCAACAGTGGGATATGAGATTTGAAGGTTAGATCAACACAATCTTTTAAAAAAGGCACAAAATGGCATTTCCCTTACACTGTAAAAACCATTAGGGGAAGTTTTATCTGTGTCTTTGCCACCCTTCATACAGTGTCCGTAACAGTGGCTGCTACATAGTAGATGCTTCATAAATTATGGAATTGGTTACATAAAATCAATGCCTACATGATAGGTTTCTTAAAAAGTCATTCTAAATATTTTGAAATTCAACTATTTTTTCTCACTTGCTCTGCAATGAAAGCAGTCTAAAACATCTATTCAATGTAGTTTTTAATATATACTAAAAACTTATAAAGTTTAAAAACGTTGTTTTACCTCTGAATAAAACCAGTACTGGCACTAGGAACTAATATTTTGCCAGTTTCCCCTGAGAAGAATTTGTTGCCCTTTTTTCGTGATGAATAAAATATCACTGTCTATTTTGACGATGGTGTCCACATTCAGCTCTTCTGGTAGTGAGGAAATTCATTCGTTTGCCTCTCTTGCAGTCAGTCGCTGTAGGTTGCTTCTGCTCTCCATTTATCTATGTTCTTTTTGAATGGGGAATATTTAAGCCATCCAATTTTCAAGTAGGTTTGGAAACTGAAAAAGTAATGGTGCATACAAATACATTATGTATTAATGAGAAACTGTATTTAACTTACGATTATGTCATTTATATTCTTATCTGGCAACTAGCTGCTTCTTTGAGCTCTATAATTGCTGCTTCTCTAATAGTCTTACTCTATCTCCTTAAAGACAATCTAGTTCACACTAGTGGAAAGTGGTATAAATCACTGCAACTGTGGCTTTTGCAAATCTTTTATTAGGTTGAGATTTCCTTCTATGAGCTTTATCCCATGAATAATATTATTGTTTTGTAAAAGGAAAATAAATCTTGGGACCCCAAAATCACTGAGCTAAAGATAAAAGTCAAGCTGGAAACCACTTAGGACAAGCCTGCCTTGCATTCTATTCAAAGTCATCCTTTGTTCACTGAGATAAATGCATGTCTAAATGCCTCCTTTGGAAAGGCTAATGAGAAACTCAAAAAAATGCAACCATTTGTGTCTTATCTACCTGTGACCTGTAAGCCCCTTCCCTACTTAAGTTCTCCCCGTTTTGCTTCGAGTTGTCCGGCCTTTCTCGACCAAACCAATGTTCATCTTACATATATTGATTGATGTCTCATGTTTCCCTATAACGTATAAAACCAATCTGTGCCCTGACTGTCTTGGGCATATGTCCTTAGGACCTCCAAGGCTGGGCCATGGGCGCACATCCTTATATATGAAAAAATAAACCTTCTAAATGGACTAAGACATGTCTCAGATTTTGGGGGTTCATATGTTGGTAACTATGAAGGGATTTTGAGTGGAGGGATCCCTGACCTTTCACAAATCTATCGGTGCTTGGTACTGTTACAGGTAGTTAGATAGGCACGAGCAGGGATGAAGATGGCTCTCCCCTGATCCACTAGGAATGTCAAGTGACAGTTTGATGATTATCACACTGCTTCTCTAAAAATAGTACTTCAGCAGCTACAGGGAGAGATAGTCTCATGATGTTCACAGCTATTAACATTAAAAGTGCTCATTGAATGCAGATGCCAGGGAAAAGAAAGTTCCTGGGCATGTGCACTAGGAGACATAGTGGTGAGGTATGATGTTCCGGGTACACTCCACTGGAAAAAGAGAAGAAAGCCTCAGATGAGGGTAAGTACAACTCTTTAGACAAACTGCGTATGCTCAGTTCCCAAGGGTAAAAAGGGTGCTATGCATGAAGGAAGTCCACCCTAATGAAAGAGTCATGGGAAAGAGGTGAGCATGTAAAGTCCTAGGATCAAGATCAAACGCTCCTTTTTGACTCTATTTTGATCTTCAGGTGCCCTCTTGGATCTCTTCTAAGTGACCTTTCCTTTCTTTCCTGTTCTAAAGCCTTTTGAAATGAACTTCCACTCCTGCTCTGAAACTTGCCTCGGTCTATTTTCCTGCTTTATGCCCCTCAGTCTAATTCTTTCTGTCCCTCAGTCTAACTTTTTCTTCTGAGGAGGCAAGGACCGAAGTTGCTGCAGACCCTCATGGATACACCGCTGGTAACTCAGGGTAACTTGGATCTCTTCCACTCGTAACAGAACCAGCCTGTGCTATTTTTATGGCTCAAACAAATAGGACAATTTGCTGACACATGGAAGTCCCCCAGCCCCAACCCGCCCCTCAGAGAATCCCTGATGTCCCCAAATTTGGTCAAGATCTAAAGTGTATTTTGCTGTACAACTCCTCTTTTTTGGAGTTTTACTTGCTTCCAACGAAAAAGGCGTTTCCCTGTTTCCATAACAATGGAAAGCAGATAGCTTCTTTCTGGAGTTTGAGCTCACTTCAAACAAGGAAGGTGAGTTTGACTTTTTTCCTGCTTCTAGGATGTTAGGTCTTTAGCCTAAGACCCATCCCTAGGTAAGTAGATGAATTGGAGTTTTGTCTTGGCTAAAGTTAACATTAACAACAAACTGGTCTAAATTTCTCCTTACCATTAGAGCACTCAGTGATCATATTCTTGGGTTTTGTTGTTGTTGCTGCTGTTATTGTTTATTCTGGTCTTTCTCCTATCAGATTTAACCAACTGTACCTAACTTGGTCAAATCCGAATGAGAACTCCAAATTATGGGTAACAAGACCTCACTGAATTGGCTAAAATTCCTCACAGCTGCAAAAGAGGGGAAAAAGAAAACAACAAACAAAACCATTAACTTTGTTGCTGTGTTTGCTTCCCATCTTAAAAAAAAAATGTTGTTTCATTTGCTTTTCTTCTACCCTATACCTCTTTCTCCCTTTGCCATCTTCAGTACCAGGAAAAGTCTAGAGAAGGCTTCTAATGACTCAAACCCATTTAAAGAATTGAAAAACAATGTTGCCACTTACCCCTTTTGGGGTGTTCTGTTTTGGTGTGTGTGAAGTTTCAAGAGTCAGGGGCAGATTTTTCTTAGGTCCAAAGTTCTGATTTCCTGCACTGCATTACCTAACCTTTATGACTCTGGGGGTACCAGAGAATATGTTGTACTCTGAAAGGATTTGACCTTGGCATGTGTAATGGCAGATAAGAGCTACAAAGTATAGGGGTGGGTGAGGACAGTTTACAGCAAGTGGTCTTGGCTATCTTTTTTCCTCCTAGAAAGTTGTTTTTTTAAGAATTCTAATTCCAGTTCAATAAAGGGTTTTCTCTATTTATTTTTCTCCCCAAATTAATTTCAATGTGGCTTGTCTATGTGCATTTACATAAGGAGCTGACCTGTTGTCTTCATAGGTAAATGAAAGACTGAGTTTCCTCAGCTCCAAACAGAAAATGCATTTTACTCCTCCCAACTGAAAGACACCCCTGGGTGATCTGGAGCCTCATGGGAGTGTCTAGTGGCTTTACCCCCCATGATGTGCAATGGTCCTATGGGGAACCACCAACAGAATTAGTTTTAAAAAGGCTCATCCAGAAAGTGCGTATGGGAGCTGGCCAGTCCATGCTTTGTGCCTCCCTGGAGGTGCTTAGAGACAAAACACATAGAGGGTAGCAATGACTCAGTGGTAACATACTGTAGCCTCCCACTGGCAACCAGCACACACTTCAACCCAGTCCACAAAAACCCTGGATGACAACTCAGTTCCTTCTTTTAAGAAAATAAACAGTGGAAAAGAAATTATGTAATAATGAGGAGAAAACAAGGAGAATGACCTCCTTCGGGGCACTGTGTTAGTTTTATGGCACCTCTACTTGCTAAAGTTTGTGAAAAATAGAAATATTATGGTCTTTGTGCATATTAACATTAAGGAAAAAGAGCCCTAAGGTTAATGTGTAAGCTGTAGAGTTCCTAAATTGTCTTTTTCTCTATTTCTTTTTCTGCCTGCTTTAAATCTGCTGTTACTTTTCTACTGAGATAAAAACCACGGTTTGAACCCAACCTCTTTGTTTTATTTTTGAAAGCCAGCAAATTTGTATTAATATTTCATGGCTAGAGTTCTGAAGCAAAAGTTACAGAATCTTTGTGTGTGAGTGTGTGTATGTTTGTGTGTGTGTATATTTAAAAGGCCTTTATGATAGATTTCTATTTTATGTTTAACTGGCAATTAAGCTGGTTTCGATTTCCCTCTAGCACACCAGACTTTTTCTCTTTACTTTGAGATGTAAATTTTTGTTATCACATTTTCACCTAAGGGTTATTTTCTTCAATATAAAAATTTGTGGCTATTTAGCTGACAATTACCTAGGGTAATAAAACAGGTTATCATTTTGAAAGTGTAAAAAAAAGGTCTTAGAACAGCCCAAGATGGCCGACTTTGATGACTGTGTGTCTGATGAGAAGGTAGGCATAGCTGCTAAATTCATCACTCATGCACCCCCAGAAGAATTTAGTGAAGTATTCAATGATATTCAGCTACTACTTAATAATGACAGTCTCCTCAGGGGAGGGGTAGCACATGCATTTGCCTAGTATAACATGGATCAATTCAAGCCTGTGAAGATAGAAGGATATGAAGATCAGGTCTTAATTACCGAGCACAGTAATCTGGGTAATAGCAGATTTTTAGATCAAGAAACAAAATTTCCTTTAAATTTGATCACTTATGGAAAGAAGCAGTGACCCCATCCAGAAGAATTAGATGGAGGTCTGAAATCTTGGAGAGAATCCTGTGATGGTGTTTTAAGAGCCTATGTGAAAGACCATTATTCCAACGGTTTCTGTATTGTCTATGCTAAAACTATTAATGGACAACAGACTATTACTGCACATATTGAAAGCCACTAGTTTCAGCCTAAAAACTTTTGGAATGGTCGTTGGAGATCAGAGTGGAAGTTCACCATCACACCACCTACAACCCAGGTGGTTGGAGTGCTTAAGATTCAGGTTCACTATTATGAAGTTGGCAGTGTTCAGTTGGTTAGTCATAAAGATGTACAGGATTCACTAACTGTTTTGAATGAAGCCCAAACTGCAAAGGAGTTTATTAAAATCATAGAGAATGCAGAAAATGAGTATCAGACAGCAATTGGTGAAAACTATCAAACAGTGTCAGATACCATGCTCAAGGCCTTGTGCTTGCAGCTTGTGCCTGCACCAAAATCGACTGGAACAAGATAGTCAGCTACAAGATTGGCCAAGAAATGCAGAATGCTTAAAGGCTGAATGTAGGATTCTTCAGTATGTGGAAAGACAAAGATTCAATGTGTAGTCATATGATAAATAAGTGATTTATAAACAAGAGTGATATTTTGCTAGGGCTTTCAAAGTTAACTGGTTTTCTGGCTTCATGGAATACTGTTGAACCTATAGCACTGTCTTGATTCTTTTGTGTTCTCTGCCTTGTAGTTTTCTGTTATTGCTATATCTATGTGTAAACCTTTTTTTTTATTGTTGTTAATTCTGCCACATTTAATGTTGGTGAGAGAGAAATCTATCCTAATGACATTTTACTGTTTAAAACAGTTTCCTAGCCATGAAGCCCTGTACTGATTTAGACAAGGTATTATGGTCATTACTTTCTACCTCTATCCTTCCAACCACTTCTGGTACTTCACTGGTTTTTACTGATCCATCAACACCTAAAGAGGCTATGCTACAATCTATAGCTAAATGGACACATTCATCCTTCTCCTTCTGACTGCTTTGATCATCATTTATTGCATCTTATAACTGTAATTTTCCAAAGTTTGGATTGGAACTTTTCAGGTCCTTTTTGGAGGGCAAAGGAAGTGTCAGCTTCTCTGCAGAACTTGTTTTTAAATCCAAACACTTGAACCACATTCCCTGCACATGAACATGTTTGCTTTTATCCCTTCTCACATTGTCTCCTTCCCATCTTAGTACCATTGTAGTTATAGACGTCTGCATTTTTAGAAGCATTTTACCCATTTTTTTAAACATTCAGGAACTGCTGACATACTGTGGATATAGAGTATAAAACTTGAAAAATGCAGATGTTGAAGGAATACTAGGTATCTTGTGCTTTAATACTTTATGGCAGGATTGTACTATAAGCAAATGAATTAAACATCTATGTAAGTCATAAAAACTTAAAATGAACCAAAGTGAAAAGGATAACTTCTAGGCAGTGTCTTTCTGTTGTAACCTGTTATTTAAGGAAATACTAGTGTTTTCCTCTAAACAGGATGTAAAACTTATTTCAAATCACTCTTTCTCGGTTCTGTCTGCCAAGAAATCAAGTGTAACTGTGATAAAATAACATTTCTCAGGTATATTGGCAGGTATGTGTGTAATCTCAGAATACACAGGTGACATAGATATGATATGACAACTGGTAATAGTGGATTAATTTACATTGTTTATACGTCTGCAACCAGGCCTTAAGGGAAGATCAGATTTTTAAAAAACCAAGTAGTGTCTTCCTACCTATCTCCAGATACATGTCAAAAATAAAAGGTGTTTGTGCTTACATTTTGTTTCTGCTCAGTAATATAGTCAAGCAAAAGTTTGTTTCCAAACAGTTTGTTACTCATTGAGCTGTGTATGCATTTTTGTTTATTTCAAATGAAATGTATTTGTATTGTCATTCACACTATCCATCCATACCACACTATCTTCTGTATCAGGTAGTCTAATAGAAATATACCTGTTTTGTTCTAAAAAAAAGTCTTATGAATCTATAAGATGTACTTCCATCACCATTCCTAATATGTCTATGTATCTAGGAGCTGTGTACATAATGTTTCACTATTAAAAATATACAAAACTCTAATTAATTGGCTTAAGAAAAATAAAAGCACTTAAATCAAATACTTTATCAGAAAAAAAGACTAGTCAAATGCTTGTTCCCATTTATGTGAATTAAGTAAAATTTTTAATAAATAAGTTAGCTTTAAAATCATTGGTAAAGTAATATTAGAAATGTTTTAAGAATTTCCAGCATACATTTTTCTTTGAATTTATTGATCAAGCAATTTCACAGTTATCCCTGTCAAATACTATAAGATGTCAAAATTTGGCAGAAGGGTTACAAATCTATAAACCAAGCCCAGAATAGAATAATCTTTGCTTCTGTAATTTTTGATACATAAGATGTTAATATTGGTTTAATAAAAATTGCTAAATCTTAAATTATTTAGTTAATCTTAAGGTTCTTACTTAGGTAAACACCTAAAATTCACAGGCTATAAAATAGTTGACAGGGAAATAACTGCAGCCACCCAACAGGTTCACCTTACCCACTACAGAGCTGATTTATTAAGACAGGGGAATTGCAACAAAGAAAGTGTAATTCACATAGAGCCAGCTGTATGGAAGGCTGAAGTTTTGTTATTATTGAAATCAGTCTTCTCGGGAATTCAGAGATCAGAGTTTTAAGCACAATTTGGTGGTTAGTGAGCCAGTGAGTTGGGAGTTTTGATTGGCTGGGTTGAAGATGAAATCTTAGGGAGTAGAAGCTGTCCTCTGGGGCTGAGTTAGTTCCCAGGTGGGGGCCACAAGACTAGATGGGCCAGTGTATCAATCTGGGTGGTGCCAGCTGATCCAGAGAGTGCAGAGTCTACAAAATATCTGAAGCACTGATTTTAAATTTTACAATAGCAATGTTATCCCTAGTAGCAATTTGGGGAGATTTAGAATCTCACAGCCTCCAGTTGCATGAATCCTGAACCATAATTTCTAATCTTGTAGCTTTAGGCAGTTTAGTCTCAATTTGGGGAGATTTAGAATCTTGCAGCCTCCAGCTGCATGAATCATGAACCATAATTTCTAATCTTGTGGCTTAGGCAGTTTAGTCTCCAGGTAGGACGGGGGTTTGTTTTGAGAAAGGACTGTTGTCATCCTTGTTTCAAAGGTAAACTATAAACTAGTTCCCATCAAAGTTAGTTCAGCCTCAGCTCAGGAATGAACAAGGATAGCTTGGAAGCTAGAAACAAGATGGAGTCAGTAGGTCAGATCTCTTTCACTGTCTCAGTTATAATTTTTCAGTGTGGTTTCATAACTCTAAATGATGATTATCATAGTTTTTATAAACTAAGTAAACTATTAAAACAAAACAATTAGGTAAATTTAATGGGATAAATACTTCTGGATACACTTGTCATAATTTAGAATCTAAAGTTATATTAAATTAAATAATGGATATGTTATTAATCGGGTATTTTTCAATAACAATATTGTAGAAAAACATTATTTCTAAAAGATAAATGTGTCCTTTTTAAAAGACGAATAATTTGTGTCTAATTCAAAGTTTATTTAAAGGTTATGTATAAAACAATGTAAAAGGAACTAGGAAATAGGAGGGATTTAAAGAATGTTATAGAAATAAAGAGGTATTTTTGGTAAGAAAGCTTAAACACCAATAATTTTATAAGGGAAAGAATCTTGTATGGTAAATTTGTCCTAGAATAAAATGACTGGTTTTTTAAAAAAGAAGGATGGTCAGGACAAACCAGAAAGTCCAATCATGTCATAAATGGTCTGTGTAAGTCATAACAGGAGGATTTATATTTAAAAAAACTTTCATTGATCAAGTTGCATATAATTAAATGAAAATTATAATGGTTTTTCTAGAGATTAAATTTTGATTTTAAAAAAACCTTAAACACTGAAGAATTCATTCAAACTACAAAATATTATTGGGATATTGCTTTACTCTTAAAATACAAGACATTATACTACTTTTAATGGAAAATTCAACTTTTACTGTGTCTTGCTGTTTTTTAAGCTTTCTCTCACCTTTTGAAAGGACTATAATGAAATAATAACTCTATCAAGTCATTCAATTTGCATAAGTTTTTGTTTTTTCCCCTTTTGGGTTCTAACTGCCGTGGCCTAATGCTAAAAAAAATAATAATAAGAAGAAATAAACATAAAAATAAAACTTATATCTTAAAAGGATTTTTTTTTCTAACATAATATTTCCCATATGGAACAGCAAAGTCTTTTCTTTTGCCTTGGGTAACTGGCCTGATAAGATACAGATCTTACGGTTTATCAAAATAATTCATATGTCATTATTACTAAGTTTGGTTTGCTTAAAAAAACTGAGAGTATAAACAAATTTAATTAAGATTACATCTGTGTAACTTTCTGCATGTATTTTTAAAGTCCTGGTGTCATTAAGTTACAGGGCTTTGACTTCTTAGTCTAAGAAGGACACCAAGTCCTGCTAAATCTTAACACTGACAGCAGTCAGAGCCTCAAATTCAGATCTGATAGAAGACACTAATCAAAATAAATTGCATTCATGAGACACAGGGCCACAAAGTAAAGCTATTCCACTCTTCAAGGCCAAGGGACTATCATAGAAGAGGTGGGCACATGAGATTGTAAGAGCTGATTTCGAGAGAAAAAATAACTTCAGTTTCTCTATAAATTAAACATTGATGTCAAAGGCATACTGATGCAGTACCAGAATATGGACCCCTGTGTCATATTAACAAGATTTTCTTGAAGAATTAACCAACCCCTTAATAAAGGCTATAAAGACCATATCTTATGGCCCATATGATTCAAATTTTATAGATTGTTTATAAAATTTTGAAAAACAAATTTAATTGGCTTTATGCTGTTTTTATTATGGCTTATTGTTTGGAAAACTAAGTCTCTTCTCTCAAAGAATAAAGGTTTGTGCCTTTTTTTTAAAAAAAATCTTTGAGTTATTACTTTGGTAAAATGATTGACTTATTTAACAATTACCTGTGATCCTATTTTGTAATATCAAGTATTTTAAACCTTTGATATTTGACAAACTTTTCAAGATAAAATTATAAATTTTGGTTTTTTTCTGATCCAATTAATCCTTTAAGATATTAGGTTCCCTAAAGTTCAAAACTGACATATTTGACTTATTTGGTATAAAAATCATACAGGAAGCATTGTCAAACATGAAATAATGTTTGACTTTCTTTGGGTTGTATTTGTACAAAATGTTATTGGTACATGGTCCAAAATTATGGAAAACTCTTATAATTCTGATATGACAGTGTACATTATAAGTAATAATTATAATTGTTATGTGAAAATATTTTGTGCCACAGAAGTAACAAACTTCCTTGTCAATTGTGTCTTTGACTGTGGCTGCTCCAAAACTTTTTGTCATCTGCAGATCATTGTCATCTTGTTTTGGTCTTATTTAGAAGGTAGTTTTATAATAAGTTATAAAACTCTAGAAGGTGTTCTTGAAGGCAGGGTTCTAATAACTTTTGAGATTGTGACATTGGAATAGAGGAACATCTTTCAGGACTCTCATGGAGAGCTGGAATGTTCATGAATATCAAGCAGGGCAGGAGTTACCTTCATAGACTGAACTCACAGAAGACTGAAATAACCTTTTTTGACTTTTTTGCTTAAAACATTGCTGTTCCTTTGTTTTGTTTATTTCAAGTCAAGAAAATGTTTCTTTTGAGCTATTTATAGCTTGTTGCAATTGAGTACAGTATACTACTATGAACAAAATTTGGAGCATATTTGTTTCTCTTTACCTGATTTCTTCAGAATTTGGAAAATATTTTTGAGTATTCTCAACTTATGGAAATGTAGATTTTTGCATAAGTGCAATAAGAATGTTTTCTTTAAACAATTTTTCCTTCTTTATTTTCCTTTTCTTCCCATTTTTCTCCTGATTTTTCCTAATTTGAAATTATTGAAAATTAATCTGTGCTTTCTTAAAGCCCTGCAAACCAAAGCTAGACAACTTAAACTTCAGAAAAAAATAACAGCAACCTATTTACATACATAAGCCACTTTCTTCCCTGCCTACTGATGTATGAACTTTATAGTAAGAGGGCCTATATTAATTTTCCAAGATTGTTCTTTTGTTGTCATTTTTCTCCCTTCCTTTCCCTATTTTCCCATTGTAGGACATGAGACTTCACAACCTGCTAAAAATGAGCTTTCCTGATAAAGTGGGACCTATCCATTTAGGAATAAACCATCTTAGCCATGAGAGAGCAGCAAAACCTGAGACCAGAGACTCATTTTCTTCCAAAAGATTGTGTTAGTCCATTTTCACACTGCTATAAAGATAGTACCTGAGACTGGATAATTTATAAACAAAAGAGCTTTAATTGTCTCAGTTCCTCATTGCTGAGGAGGCCTCAGGAATCTTTCAATCATGGCGCAAAGCAAAGGGGAAGCGATCACCTTCTTCACAAGATGGTGAGAGAGAGCAGGGAAATTGCTACTTATAAAACCATTAGATCTTGTGAGAACTCACTGACTATCACAAGAACAGCATGGGAAAAACTGCCCTCATGATCCAATCACCTCCCACCAGGCCCTCCCTCAACATGTGGGGATTACAATTTGAGATGAGATTTGGGTGGGGACACAGAGCTAAAGCATATCAAACTCTCTGACAGATTTTACAAAGAAAAGAGGACAGATGTAAAGGGTAAATAAATTTTAGGACCCCCAAATCACTAAACTAAAGGGAAAAGTCAATCTGGGAACTGCTTAGGGCATTCCTGAATCTCATTCTATTCAAAGTCATCCCTCTGCTTACCGAAACAACTGTATATCTGACTGCCTCCTTTGGAAAGGCTAACTGAGTTGTCCCAGCTTTGCTTTGAGTTGTCCCGTCTTTCTGGATTGAACCAAAGTTTATCTTATATAGATTGATTGAAGGCTCTTGTCTCCCTAAAATGTATAAAACCAAGCTGTTCCCTGACTACCTTGGGTACATGTTATCAGGACCTCCTGAGGCTGTGTCGCAGGTGCATGTCCTTAATGTTGGCAAAATAAACTTTCTAAATTGACTGAAAACTGTCTCAAAACTTGGCGGTTCACACTTTGAACAGGATGAACTGCTTCAATGGAATGTTTCACATGTTTTTTAGGTCTGACAAGTTTAGGATTGAGAGTGTGACAGTCATCACCATGAAACTATGTTTCGCTAAATCTACCTCTATGTGGTTTTTAAAAACTTCAGCCTTCCTCAAACTTCTCCCAAAGAGTTCTGACAGTTCCCTAGAGGAGTTTCACGGATGCTAAGTCAAATAGTCCTCTTGGCCACTATATAGCACCTGATTTTCTTCTCTCCAGCATTGCTCTGATGTTTCAATCACTCTTGTTGCTATTTTTCAAATGTGGAACCTATTTTACTGATGCCAATTCCCACTAAAGTTATAAATGCTACTGTGATAGCATTATGTCAGTAGTATCAGTGTTACAGGCATTATAGCCAAAATACTTCCAGAACCCTATTTCTTTCCACTGTTCTTGCATTCTTTTTGTCCAGTGAGACCCTCATGGGATATTAAGCTGCTATAACAAGAGCCATATTAGGGAATCCATTGATATGTGAACGCAAGCCTGGTGAGAATTTCAGCAAGCACATTTCTTAACTTAAATTGCTGTCCTTATCCTATATATAATATGATGGACACTAATTGTAATGTCAGCATAGATTATTCCAGTTCCCATATATTACATTGCTTCTAAAGATGGTCACAGTAATTCTTCCCATCTCATATGGCTTTTTGCAATTTTATTTTGCCAGTCCTCCCACAAGGAGGTAGAGTCCATTTCTCCTCTCCTCGAATCTTAGCTATCCCATGACGTTTTTAGATCAATATTATGTGGCAGAAATGATACATTGTGACTTCAAGACCTAAGCCCTAAGATGTCTGGCACCTTCCATTTGGAAGCCAGTTGCCAAGTAGAGAAGCTCGAGCTAATCTACAAAATGGTAAGAGGTCATATGTAACAGAAGGGTTTCCAGGAAGAACTAAAGTAACCCACCTACCTGACAGCCAGCTCCAAGGTTGTAGACATGTGAGACTATCTTGGGTACTCCAGCCCTCAGTCAAATTTCCTGTCCCTAAGCTGATACCATGCGATATCAGGAGATCGTCATCCCTGCTGAGCCCTGCTCCAATTTTTGATTCAAATAATTGTGAGCAATAAGACTGTTGTCATTTTAAGCTACCAAGTTTAGGTATAAATGGTGGGTAAATGAAACATCCCCTTTTCCTGGAAACAACCCTCAATAGGCAGAGAATAGTTCTCACTGGCCATGTGTATGTAAAATTGTCTTGACCTTTCTTTATAGTACATTGATCCCAGGGTAGAACCTTGACTCACAGTAAAACAATCAGACTATCCTCCTCAAGAAATCCATAAAATGAAGAGACATGGAGACAGGGAATACTTAGAGTCTTGTAACATTAATAGATCCCTTTTAAATAAACTTCTATTGCTTGTTTCTAAAAAGCAATGCTGGTTCTCACTCTTCCCAAGCCCTAGTTGTTTAACAATTTCCTCAATTCTGTAAGGTAGATGATTTTTTTCCAATAAATTATCATGTCTTTTTAAAAAAAAATTAAGCCAATAAAGTATAGGCAAAATTTACACATGGCAATTCAAATGTACCAAAATATATCATTTTATTATTTCTTAATTTTACCTTGATTTTGCTCTGAAATTCCATTTTATCTAAAAGAGCAAGATAAAAATACTTCAGCTAAATTCTGTTGATTCCAATAAGTTCACAACTCATTTATTTTACAGCAAAACAAGTCTTTGGGGGCTTCTAACTCCTCCAACTTCCCCTTTCCTTCATATTAGTTCTCCTTGGGTGGTATCTATATACATAGGGATGTATATGTTATATTTTGGCAGCAGGAAAGGGGCCTTTTGTCTGAGTTTGTTCTTCAGGTTTTTGACTACCTCCATTGTGTAACCCATACTTTTGTCCATTGGTTTCATTTCTGGCACCAGAAGAACATTATAATTTTAATGGGTAGATATCTTCTTTATATAATATATTTCTCCTCTCCTACTCTGTGATATGCAGAAAAAGTTATGCAACCTGAGTCAGCCAAACATAGCTTCTAATATATAAAAGCCAAGCTGTGGAAGAAATAAAATTTATTTTATTTCTTTAAGAAATCCTGGCTCCAAAAAAAAGTACTTATGTTTAATATTTCTTACTAAGGAGAAAAAAGAAAACTTTTTTTTTCAGCCAAGATGGCTGACTAAATGCAGCCAGGAAGAACATCTGTCAGCAAGAGACTGGGATGTCAGGAAGACTGGCTTACTCTGAGGAGATCTTCAGAGGGAAGGCATTGAGAGCAGATGGAGGGAAGATCCCGATGCTAGGCTGAAACGGGAGGAAACTGGGAACCCTGCATGTAGCTACCAAGCCCTGAGACTCATTCCTGGTCCCTAGCAATGCCTGGGGAATGGATGAGTTAAATAGGTGAAGAGTGGCCCACTCTTACCACAGATCTGTGGAAGTCTGGCAGCAGGAGACTCCAGGAGCCCCACAGACACTTGAGCCAACTGAGAGCACTGCTTAGAGAGGTGGTAAGGAGCAGACTCCAGCCTGGTAAGAGCCTAGAGAGTTTTATGTGGGAATTTCTGCAGTGGAGCATGGCCAAGGATGCCCATCCCATAAGACTGGCCATGCTTTTCTAGGAGACTTTAGTCTTGGAAGGACTGTCAGACCCGGACAGAGTAGCGTGGTCTTGCCTGTGAGACATGGCCTGTCAAATCTGAGTGCTCTGCTCTCTGCTAGCTTCTCTCAGGACCTCTCAGCCTGGCTGCACCTGCTTGCAGAAAGCCTCAGTTGCCCCACCAGAGTACTTCCCAGAGGCCCTCATCATAGCTCTTTCACGAGAAGACTGCACCTGACTGTCAGAGAGTTCCAGTAGAGCAGGCCCCACTGAAGTGCACCAGTCCACCCACACCCTCTCTGCACTGCATTCTCCCTCACACTGCTTTGCCAGCACAGATGCACCCATGGCCACCCCTCTACCACTTTGCCAGCACATGTGCATGAGTGCACCCCACTGCCTCCTGCCTATGTGCAGGTACCTGGCTCTACTGCCATTGCCAGTGACAATGTGAACACAAATGTCAGTGGCCCCAACCCCCTGCACTGCCACCACTGCCAGTGTGAATGTACGAATGGATGCCAACAGCTCCATGCCCACCAGCACTCTGGTCCCCATATGATGTTGCCAGCACTGGTGCAAGCATGTGCAGAAACACAGCACCCCCACTTCCACTAGTACACTGATTCCAGTCAACATGTATACACCCTGCTGTGCTGCCACAGCTGCTGACACTCATAAGTGAGCACGGATCTCCCTGCCACAGTCCTAACAAAGCACTTTGGCCGGCAACACTCATCAGAGTATTGTTGTCAGTGGACTAAGAACACTTGGAACCCTCCAGTGCAACAGGTTTCTAACCTCAAGAAGCCAGAAAACAAAGCCAAGGGCCTGGTACCAGCCCCCAACAGTTAGTGCACATAGCCCAGGAGTGCTGAGTCGAGCCTTGGCCCCCTGAAATCTTCCAGGAATGAAGCCAGTTGACAGAATCAACCTTATACCACAATCAAACCTCCAAAGGCATCAAAGATAATAAAAGAAAAAAAAAAAAGACTCGTGCAAAGGATAGCAGCTTCAAACATTGAAGAAATGTCGGCCTACACAGATGAGAAAGAACTAGCACAAGAACTCCGGCAACTCAAAAATCTATAGTTTCTACTCATGTCCAAATGATCACACTAGTTCCCTAGCCGTGTTTATTAGCCAGACTGAATTGGCTGAAACGACAGAAATAGAATTCAGAATATAGATAGGAATGAAGATGATTGAGAATCAAGAGAAAGAAGAAAACCAATTCAAGGAATCTGAGGAATGCAATAAAACGATAGAGGAGATGAAAGACAAAATGACCATTTTAAGAAAGAAACAAACTTTACTGACTGAGCTAAAAAGCTCATTTCAAGTATTTTCCAGTGCAATCTCAAGTATTAACAGTAGAATCAACAAAGCTGAGGAAAGAATCTCAGAGTTCAAAGATCAGTTCTCCAGAATAACTCAGTCAGACAAAAATAAAGAAAAAATAATAAAGAAGAGTGAACAAAGCCTCCCAGAAATATGGGATTATGTAGAGACCAAATCTACGACTCATTGTCATCCCTGAAAGAGAAAGAGAGAATGCAAACAACTTGGAAAATATATTTGAGGATATTGTTGATGAAAATTTTCCCAACCTTGCTAGAGAGGCCAACATTCAAATTCAGAAAATGCAGAGAACACCTGTGTAATATACAAGGCAACCATCCCAGGACACTTAGTCTTCAGATTATCCAAAGTTGAGCTGAAAGAAAAATGTTAAAGGCAGTTAGAGAAAAGGGGAAGATAATATACAAACAGAACCCCATCAGGCTAGCAGTGGACCTTTCTGCAGAAACCCTACAAGCTAGAAGAGACTGTGGAGATATATTCAGCATTTTTAAAGAAAAGAAATTCCAACCAAGAATTTCGTATCCAGCCAATGTAAGCTTCATAAGTAAAGAAGAAATAATATTCTTTACAGAGAAGAAAATGTAATTAATTACCACCAGACATGTGTTACAAGAGATCTGGAAAAGAGTGCTAAATATGAAAAGGAAAGACCATTACCAGCTACTACAAAAACACATATAAGTACACAGGCCACTGACACTATAAAGCAACCACACAAGTAATCCAGTATAAGTAAGAGCTAACATCACAACGTCAGGATCAAATACACACTTATAAATATTGCCCTTGAATGCATATTGGCTAAATGCCTTATTTGTAAGGCACAGAGTGGCAAGCTGAATAAAGAAGCAAGACCCAATGTCATGCTATCTTCAAGGGACCCATTTCACATCAATGACACCAATAGGCTCTAAACAATGGGATGGAGAAAAATCTGCCAAGCAAATTGAAATCAGAGAAAAGTAGGGCTTGCAATCCTAATTTCAGACAAAACAAACTTTAAGCCAACACATATAAAGAAAAGACAAAGAAGGGCACTAAAAATGATGAAGGGTTCAATTGGAAAGAAGACCTACGTACACTAAATATATATGCACCCAACAGAGGAGCACTCAGATTCATAAAGCAAGTTCTTAGCAATCTATAAAGATACTTAGATAACTGTGCAATAATAAAGGGAGACCTCAACACCCCACTGATAGTGTTGGACAGGTCATTGAAGAAGAAAACTAACAAAGATATTTGGGACCTTAACATGACACTTGACTAAGCCTAACAGACATGTACAGAACTCTACATCAGAAAACAACAGAATATACATTCTTCTCATCTGCACAAGACATATACTCTAAAATCAGCCTCACAATTGGCCCACAAGCAATCCACGGCAAATTCAAAAAATTAAAGTCATAACAACCATACTCTCATGCCACAGCACAATAAAATTAGAAATCAGTATGAAGAAAATCACTGAAAACCATACAATATCATGAAAATTAAAGAATCTGCTCCTGAATGACTTTTGTGTAAACAATGAAATTAAGGCAGAAAGAAAAAAATTACTTGAAACTAATGAGAACCAAGATATTGCATACTAGAATCTCTGGGACACAGCTAAAGCATTGTTAAGAGAGAAATTTATAGCACTAAACACCCATATCCAAAAGTTATAAATGTCTCAAATTAATAACCTAATATCACACCTAGATGAAGCAGAGGAACAAGAAAAAACTAGCCCTAAAGCTAGCAGAAAACAGTAAGTAACCAAAAACAGAGTTGGACTGAAAGACATTGAGAGGCAAAAGAAAAATCATACAAAAAATCGACAAACCTAGTGGTTGGGTTGTGAAAGAATAAACATGATTGATAGAACACTAGGTAGATTAATAAAAAAAAATCTAAATAAACACAAAAGGGACATTACAACTGACCCTGCAGAGACACAGAAAACCCTCAGAGACTACTATGAATACCTCTACGCACACATACTAGACAATCTAGAAGAAATGCATGAATTTCTGAAAATATACAACCCCCAAAATTGAACCAGATAGAAGTAGAATCCCTGAACAGACAAATAATGAGTTCTGAAATTGAATTAGTAATAAAAAGCCTACCAACCAGAAAAAGTCCAGGGCCAGACAGATTCACAGCAAACTTTTACCATATTTATAAAAAAAGGGCTGGCATAATTTCTCCTGAAACTATTCCAAAAAATTAAGGAGAGACTCCTCCCTAACTCATTCTGTGAGGCAAGCATCATCCTGATACCAAAACCTGGCAGAGACACAACAGCAACAACAACAACAACAAAAACACTTTAGCCCAATATCTTTGATAAACATATATGCAAATATCCTCAACAAAATACTAGAAAGCCCAATTTGCCAGCACATCAAAAATATAACCCACCATGATCAAGTTGGCTAAATCCCTAGGATACAAGGGTGATTCAACATATGCAAATCAATAAGTGAGATTCATCACATAAATAGACCTAAAAAGAAAACCATATGATTATCTCAATAATCACAGAAAGGCTTTTGATAAAATTCAACATCCCTTCATGTTAAAAAACCTCAACAAACTAAGCATTGAAGGAACATACATGAAAATAATAAGAGCCATCTATGACAAACGCACCACCAACATCATACTGAATGGGCAAAAGCTAAAAGCATTTCCCTTAAGAAACTGAGCAAGATCAGGATACCCACTCTCACTAGTTCTATTCAACATAGTATTGGAAGTCCTAGCCAGAGCCAACAAGCAAGACAAAGAAATAAAAGGTGTCCAAATAGAAAGCTAGGAAGTCAAACTATCTCTGCTTCCAGACAATATACTGTTATATGTAAAAAAACTCATAATCTCGGCCCGAAACCTCTTAGATCTGAAAAAACAACTTCAGCAATGTTTCTGGACACAAAACCAATGTACAAAATCAATAGCATTTCTATACACCAACAACGTCCAAGCTAGGAGCCAAATTAAGAATGTAGTCTCATTCAAAATAATCACAAAAAATGAAAATACCTAGGGATACAGTTAATCAGGGAGGTGAAAGATCTCTACCAGAATGATAAGACACTCCTCAAAAAAGTCAGAGGTGATTCAAACAAATGGAAAAACATTTTGTGCTCATGGATAGGAAGAATCAATGTTCTTAAGATGGCCACACTTCCCAAAACAATCTACAGATTCAATGATATTCCTATCAATCTGCCAATGACATTCTTCAGAGAATTAGAAAAAAATAATTTTTAAATTCATATGTAACCAAACATGAGCCCAAATAGCCAAGACAATTCTAAGGAAAAGGAACAAATCTGGAGGCATCACGTTACTCAACTTCAAACTACACTACCAGGCTACCATAACCAAAACAGCATGGTATTAGTACAAAAACAGACACATAGACCAATGGAATAGAATAGGGAGCCCCAAAATCGTGCTGCACATCTACAACCAACTGATCTTTTATAAACTTGACAAAAACAAGCAATGACAAAAGCAATAAATGGTGCTGGGATAGTCAGCAAGCCATATCCAGAGGACTGAAACTGGATCCCTCCATTACACCATATACAAAAATCAGCTCAAGACGGATTAAAGGCTTAAATGTAAAACATAAAACTGTAGAAACCCTGAAAGAAAACCTAGAAAATATCACTCCAGACATACAACCTGGCAAATATTTCATGACAAAAATGCCAAAAGCAATTGCAAAAAAAAAAAAAAAAAAGATAAATGGGACCTAATTAAGAGATTCTGCACAGCAAAGGAAACTACCAACAGAGTAAACAGACAACATATGAAATAGGAGAGAATATTTGCAGACTATGGCTCTGACAGTGTGATATCCAGAAACTATAAGAAGCTGGAACAAATTAACAAGCAAAAACAAATGACCCCATTACAAAATGAGCAAAGTACATTAGCAGGGACTTTTCAAAAGAAGACAAACACACAGCCAACAAGAATATGAAAAATAGAAAAACAGAATAAAAATCATTCAATCATAAAGACACATGCATGCGTATGTTCATTGCAGCACTTTTCACAATAGCAAAGACATGGAATCAACTCAAATGCCCAGCAATGGTAGACTGGATAAAGAAAATGTGATACTATAGAATACTATGTAGCCAAAACCAGAAATGAGATCATATATTTTGCAGAAAAATTAATGGTGCTGGAGGCCATTATCCTAAGTGAACTAATGCAGAAACGAAAAACGAAATACTGCAGGTTCTCACTTATATGTGGGAGCTAAACCTTGAGTATACACGGACACAAACAAGGGAACAACAGACACTGGGGCTTACTTGAGTGTGGAAGGTTGAAGGAGGGTGAGGATTAAAAAACTCTGTGTATTAATTGAGTGATGAAATAATGGGGACCATTCAATTTACCTATATAACATACCTGCATGTGTACTTTGAACATAAAATAAAAGTTAAAAAATAAAAAAAATCTAAAAATGAAAATCTGTAAACAACATTTATGCACACTCATAAACCTCAAAACAGAAACAAAGACAAAAAACCAACCCTCTATTCTGAGACACCAAGGCAAATAAATGAACTAATAAATACACTCCTTTGTGTTCAAATATATTTTGTTATTGGTTCATTGGCTGTAGGTACCACAGGACAACTAGCAATTAGGCATTAGCAAAAATAAAAATGCTTTCATTAAATATCTCAACCATATTATTCTTATATTAACAAGATTACATTTCTGTTGTTTGCTATTCAAAAGTCCTTACCTATTTTTGACATCGTAAACTAGTAAAAATATATGTGCCTTACTATAAATACAGCATTTCTATTCAATGAAAGAGCAAGGCACCATTGACCTCACAAAATTCAAAATTTGCATTTAAACCTAGACTGGTTTAGACATAAAGCAAAACGAGTCTTTAGCAAAACCAGGCTTTCAGGGCGAGAACAGAATTTTTCTTTTCAAGGTAGACTTGAGGAAGAGAGATTCTGATTTAGACAGTCTAACTAATTAGATATTACAAGAACAGCATGTGAAGAAGCCCTATAATTTTAATTCTTAATTCAAAAGAGACTGACAACAATATATGTAACCAAAAGTTTGAGACAAAAAGGGAATAATTCAGTCAGATAACCTGGTACCAGTCAGAAATGTTATCGTCAACATTTCTGTTTACTATATATATCCAGATCCTGACTAATGGACTAAGCCTAACAGGACAAGATCTGTGGAAAATGTAAAGGAGACACAGGAGTCAGTCCTAAAACAGAAAACTAACACATTAGAAAGGGCTACTGATCAATTAAAACTAAGGTGAGATCACCACTATTAAAAATCTGACCAACATCTTGGGATGGGAAGAAGAATGATAAACAATAAAAAATACTCCACCTTGGAAATAAGTGAAAGCCTTGAGTTCGCCTCTAGCATGTTCAATATCTAGTAAGGGAAGCAGTGGATAAAATGTGGAAGATACAGAGTAGAGAAGAAATATGATCATAACTCTGGTTTAAGAATGCTCATCTGGCATGTACTACAATAATTAATATAGGTTGAAGAGAATGGAGGTTTGGAGACCAGATTAAAGATCTTTATTCTAATAATTTCAGAACAGTTAATTCATAAAATATTGTTACATTTGTATTTATGCCTTTATTAAAATACTTTTATCAAGCCATGTTTGAAGGATAATTGTATGTATTCATTAACTAAGAATACCAAATTATTATATACAGTCACGTGCCATTTAATGATGTATTGGTCAATGATGAAATGCATATACGACAGTGGTCCTGTAAGATTATAATGGAGCTGAAAAATTCCTATGGCCTAGTGACCTTATAGCTGTCATAACATCATAGTAAAATGCATTACTCAAGATTTGTGGTGATGCTGGTTTAAACAAGCCTACTGTGCTGCCAGTCATATACAAGTATAGCACATACAATTACATAGAGTACATAATACTTGATAATGATAATAAATGGCTATATTACTAGTTTATGTATTTACTCTATTTTTAATTGTTATTTTAGAGTGTTCTATTACACTTATAAAGAAGTGTTAACTGCAGAACAGCTTCAGACAGGTCCTTTAAGAGGTATTATAGAAGAAAGCATTGTTATCATAGGCGATGACAGCTCCATATGTGGAATTATCCCTGAAGACCATTCGGTGGGACAAAGTGTGGCAGTGGAAGATAGCGATATTGATAATCCTGACCCTGTTTAGGCCTGGAACATGTTTGCATTTGTGTCTTTTTTTAACAAGGAAGTTTAAACAGCAATAAAAAAAAAATTAAAATGGCAAAAAGCTTCAAGAATAAGGATAAAAATAAAATATTTTTACAGCTATGTCATGTGTTTGTGTTTTAATCTAAGTGTTATTAAAAAAGAGTCAAAAAGTTAAAAACATTAAAAAGTTTACGAAGTAAAAAAGTTACAGTAAGCTAAGGTTAATTTATTAATAAAGACAAATTTTTTAAATAAATGAAATGTAGCCTAAGCATGCAGTTTTTATAAAGTCTACAGTTGTTTATATCAATATCCTAGGCCTTCACATTCACTCACCACTTACTCACTGACTCATCCACAGCAACTTCCAGTCCTCCAAGCTCCATCCATAAGTGCGCTATACAGCTGTACCACTTTTTATCTTTCATACTGTATTTTTACTGAGTCTTTTCTGTGTTTAGATATGTTTAGATACACAAATACTTGCCATTATGTTACAATTGCCTGCAGTAATCAGTACAGTAATACACAATACAGGTTGTAGCCTTGGAACTATAGGTTATATGACATAACCTAGGTGTGCAGTATACTATTCTACTTAGGTTTGCTAAGTACACTCTACGATGTTCTCACAGCAACGAAATTGACTAATTACATATGTCTCAGGATGTATTCCTATCTTGAAGTGGTTTATAGCTGTAGTTTCCTAATATATCCATGTTTTTTGGATGAAATGCATGACACCAAGGTGGTGTAATGTTCATTTGCGTTCATTTTTTGTTCTAGTTATTGACACAGATTTCTGGCCATATTTGTCATTATTATAGTCATGGATAAATTGTTAACTGAGGTCACCTTTTCTGGATTAACCATAGCAAACTTTTATTGGTTTGCTAGGTCAGCTGTAATCAAGTAGTAGAGACTGGGTTGCTTAAACAACAGAAATTTATTTTCTCACAATTCTGGATCCCTGTAAGTCCAAGATCAAGGTGTCGGTAGGATTGGTGCCTTCTCAGAGCTGTGAAAGAAGGATCAGATCCAGGCATTTCTTCCTGACTTGTAGATGGTCTTGTGCCTGTGTCTTCATTTTTTTTCCCCTCTGTGTGTGCCTATGTTCAAATTTCCTCTTCTTGTAAGAAAGAATCCAGTCTTATTTGATTAGGACTCAACATAATAATCTCATTTTAACTTAATTGCCTCTTTAAAGAATCTGTCTCCAAATACAGTCAAATTCTGAGGTACTGGAGATGGTTTCTCACATGTTTCTAATGACCTATTTTAGATCTTTCTGAGATTTAGTGGTGTAATATTATGATCATTTTAATCCTCATGCATATTGTAATATCATGCTATACATGAATACAAGTGAACATGGCAATATTGCCTGGTTATTTTCGAGCCTATAAGGAAATTAGTGTGTCTTAATTCCAAGATGCTTTTTTTCTAATTATTTTACATTCATTTAATTTAAACCTCTCTTTAAATAGCCATTTAACTGGTCTTCTCATCTCTAGTCTCTTCTTCTTTAATACGTCTCTACACTGCCAACAAAGGAAATGCCAACTCATTACTCTCCTCAAAAAAACCTTTCAATTATTCCTTATTGTATGCAAAGTAAAATCCAAAATTTTCCACTCAACTCAGTATCTGGAAACAGCTTATCTATCTAGCCATATTTTCCTAGTACATGCTGATACTTCAACCGTGCTATAACATACATGCTCTCTGTTTTCTGCATCCATGCTTTTACTTATGTTGAACTCTTTTTCTTCTTTCCAAATTCCATATGTTGAGGTTTTATGTACACCTTAAAGACCTATTCAAGTGTAATATCCTCTGTGAAGCCTTTCTTCATTCCTGTCTACATTTCCCTCCATGTTCACCTGTTACACTTTACTTGAACTACATTATAATCTTTATGATATTCTGCCTTGTATTAGTTGCTTAGTACTTACCTGCCTCTTCCATTTATTTGGAAGTCCCATGAATGAGAGGCGGGCAAAGCCTGTATTTTATTCAACTTTAACTCTATCAGAGAAACTTGCACCTACTAGTTATTTGATTAATTGAATTGAATTTAAGAATATGAAATGAAAAATGACAGATGACTAAATTAAAGTCAATTATATCAATATGTGAGAACTTCAGATTGGCTGGGTTTGATGATGAATGTCATATTGAGTTTAACTATTTATAGCTTTAGAATTTTTGTAAGTAGTGTCATATTTTCTCTTTTTTATGTAAACTAGGAACCTAAAATAATTATTCTTATTTCTCAGTACAGCTATCCAAATTCATTCTCAAGTATAAAAACTGAATTTCTAATAGAAGTTTCATTGTCGGGAAGTAATTGTGGCTACAGAATCTAGGTAAGTCAAAAAGAATGGCACTTTGGTAAATATGGGCCCCAAAGGCCTATCGGAGCAATTAGTATCTATATTAACATTAGCCCTAGCAGAAAGGGTTTTAAAATTATATCTTAACTGTTTTAATGAGTCTGTATTATAGAAACCCTGACGTATTTTATATCTCACATGGAAGAGTATAATTAGGCACGAACTGATGCGTCTGTGCCTGTTGTGAAACTAGAATTTATAACAGATGATTCCAAACCTGTCTTCTGGCTCATATTATGACTCAGAAACATTTGCAAGTGCTGTAACTAATATTTTAATATAATTGGTAACCAATCTGCACACCGTTTCCCTTTTCCTGATATACAAACAATTATGAGAGAATCCAGGTGCAATTCTTTTACAGCTCTTATAAAACACTATTGAGCAGCTGATGACCTTGACAAAATTATCTTCATTAGAGTCTTGAAGGCTAATCCACTCTGTCTTGGTGAGGGTATTCTGTAGTAAAATGAGTTTTTGGTAATCTGCACCCTGAAAATGCTTTGTTTTTTTGTGTGTGTGTACATTGCCCCTTAAATGCTTAAATGTTTTATCTTCCAAATCTTCAATTTCCCTGTGGTTCAGTAATTTAATTGATACAGTGTATTATTTATAATCTTTGTATAATATTTTCTTTCAATTTATCTTGGAGAATTAGAAATATTATTAAAATACACAATTATGAATTTTTTTCTGAAAACTCTTGTTATTAAAGTAGAAATAATAACACAAAGTAAGTTCTTTAATATAAAACTATCTATCTATCCTAGACAAACATTCTTCCTTACCTTCTCAATGGCCTAATTTGAAAATAAATTGAAAAACTGGTGTGCAACAACAACAATAAAACACAATTTCCTACAAGCCAGATATACTTAATGAATGGAAGCCACTAGAATGCCTACCAAAAATGTCCACATGCAGCTTTGGATAACTGGGAGACTATGAGAATGTATAAATTCATTATCCTTTGAAAATATTTTCTTTAGGGATTTATAGTCATTAATGTCACCTTCTCTTTTATTGTAATAATGTCCAGAGGCACAGTACTGCATATTTTATTACTTACTATTACATAGGCTGGTTATTTGAAGAGTGTCTCATGATGAAAGCAAAGCAGGGCTTTGGGTCTTGTAGCTAAGAATGCTCCAAAGAGAGCAGTATGACTGACTCCTACATCGTATTGGCTCTTCCAACCTAGCATAGCACCTTTCAGAAAACGCACGTGGGTAAATGGGATCTCAGGTGCCTAAATAGTTCCAGCTTTAGAGCTCTTTACCTTACGCCTTACTACCTTGGTGACTGACCTTCCTAGCCTATCTCATAATTTTGCTTTCATGTTCAAATCATTTTATGACCTTGACTTTCTTCCTGTTTCTCTTTTATATCTTGCCTCTTCACGTTTCATATTTCTTAAAAATTCTATAAGCATCATACCTTACTATTGAACATGATTCCTAAGAAAGCTTGTCCCAGAAGGCCATAAATTTTCAGAGAGCACTATCTAGAGAATTCAGTCATGCATTTGTTGCTGTTAAAATATTCAAGCTGCTTATTTTATAAGAATAATACAGTGCTAGCTTTAGGATTACTCAACAAGGCAGGTTTATTCTCATCAAATAGTACTCTTAAAGTGACCTTCTTCAGTGATCATTTTGCTCAAATACAATCAATTTACAGATCAAAAATTGAGCATCTAAAAGGAAAACAAAACAAAACAGAACAAAAGCCAACTACATAGCTAGAATTAGAGATGGAGCTAAACACAAAAGCTCTTGAGCCTAAATCTAGTACTCATCCTAGTGTGCTGTGCTCTAGTCCTTATTCTGCATCAATCACAAAGCTTCCACTCAATTCTAGTAGGTCTTTTGTCCACATAGCAAACTATTTCCCTTCTAGTTCTGTTGCAAATATAGAACATACAAATGCAAAGAACATTTTAAGCTGATTCATCTGAAAGGTTTTTAAATTTGCCCTCACAATTTAAAGAGCCATTATTTTAGTCAGACAACAGCAGAGAACATTTCCAGTCACATGATGATAATACACATATTGTTGTTGTTGATAAAAATTACATGATAAAACTAGGAATGTTATTTAGGAAAAATGCTTCAATATTCTGAACCTCACTTTTCTTACGTATAAAATGGTGATATTAAAATTAATAAGAATAGCTAATAGTTTCATCAAACACAGACAAGCACTACTATCCCAGTGTGGACTCTCTTTGTGCATGAAATTTTATTTATTTATTTTTATTTTTATTTATTTATTTTTTAAGATGGAGTCTCACTCTGTCCCCCAGGCTGGAGTGCAATGGTGTGATATCGGCTCACTACAACCTCCGCCTCCCAAGTTCAAGCGATTTTCCTGCCTCAGCCTCCCAAGTAGCTAGGATTACAGGTGCCTGCCACCAAGCCCGGCTAATTTTTGTATTTTCCGTGGAGACAAGGTTTCACCATGTTGGTCAGGCTGGTCTCGAACTCCTGACTTCAGGTGATCCACCTGCCTCAACCTCCCAAAGTGCTGGGATTCCAGGCATGAGCCATGACACCCAGCAGGAATTTTACATTTAAGCTACCTCTTGATTATAAATATAAATAGCACTGAGATGTATAAATAAATTGGAAGTAGTCTTAGAATTTATTCTTATCCTAATAAAATATATTTTCATTCTTCTTTTTATGGTCTTGCAATAAGGCATTAGGGTTGCATTAATAATTTTTTAAAACTCTTCTTTACCCATTAGTTCCTACCTTCAATATCACAGAAGTTTTGACAAATCAGATTTAAAGTTATTGAGTTTTTACTATATCACCTCAAATAATAGTAATATCTGCAGGTAGAATAGGTCATACATGAGACAAAAGTGTTAAATACAACACATAATAATCCTGCAATGGTAGGGATTTGATGCCTTCAATAACCATTTGGAGTTAGTGCTCAGACATTCCAGGTACTGGATTCTTGATATTGTTCGGACTTCTTTGGGCCAAAATTCTTCAAAAGGGACGCAAACCAACTGAACTAAGTGAAGTTGCAATTTACACAAATTATAAGAGCTACTTTCAAGTTATATGCAAATGTGTGTGTGTGTTTGTGAAGAACATGTATTGAAGGGTGCTAGAAAGAAAAAGGGAATCTTCTTTTCCTTTCCTGTCTAATTATCGTGTCTTCTTGAATCTCTGTAGAATATTAAAAAGCAGTGCCTAACTTTGCTGAATTTTGTGTTGTCCCACATGAAGTTATCTTTCTCTAAAGTTCCACTTCTATTCTTCTGTTGATACTTATCTCTTTAAACTTGTCTCCCTCCCTGAATTTTCAGAAAACACCATCTCCCTAAAATGTCACTTGTTATCAAGTACCAGGCTTTCTCTATTTTCTAGCAATTTTCAGATCTCCAGTCATTCACTGAGTTAGACAGTGTTACTTCACCTCTTACATTTTTCTCCTGGTCAACACAAGACAGCCTATTGTTGAAATTCAAGAGGTAGCTTAAATACAAAACTCCCTGCACAAAACACTGGACTTAGGACCTACTAACTTGGGGCGAGGTTGGGTTTTGGAGCGGGGGTGATATTGAGAGGTTCCAATTGCAGTCAGAAACTGATCCACTTATTGTGGGGCCTGAAACTTCCACAAAATGAAGGACTTATAAAAATTGAGCTCAAAATTATAAACACCAAATTAGGTACAAAAGTGAATACATTTTCAGCAAGAAAAAATGAAAATAAAAATTTAAAGCTGACAGATACCTCAAACTTCAAAAAAATCCAGAAACATAACTTTTTAAATGAATAACTCTCTGAAATACTTTTATAATACTTTTTCCCCCAACATGTATACTCTGTGATTGCCTCTTCACATGACAATGAATTTTAAGTCTAATTTTCTACACAGATATTAGGATGATAATTAAGTCTTTCCTCTTTGGTAAGTCATTTCAAAAATTTATTCGCATTTAGAGACATTTTATCTCTTCTTCGTTAACTTGCTATTTTGAATAATTACAGATTCACAAAAAGTTGCCAAACTATTACAGATAGTTTCTATCTAATCTTCATTCAGCTCTCATCAAATGGTGACATCTTGCACAGCTTTAATATTCTATTGAATCCAGAAAATTGACATGGCTACAATGTGTACACATTTTTGTTTCCATATATTACATGTATAGGGTCATGTAATAACTACCACAATCAAAGCATAGAGCTATTCTATCACCATAAGAATACTCCTTGCTTGTATGGCCACATCACCTTTCCCCTCCCCAAACCAAATCCTGGAAACCTCAAATCTGTTCTTCATCTCTATAATTTTGCCATTTTGAGGAATGTAAATAAACTTCTTTCAATAAATAATACTATTTAAATAAAACATCATGCTACATGTAACCCTTTGATAATAGGATTAAATAAAAATAATAATATTTTTATTTAAATATTATTTAAATAAGAAAATCATACTACATGTAACCCTTTTATTTACCCAGCATCATGCCCCTGAGATTCATTTAAGTTGTTGCAAGTACCAATAGTTTGTTCTTTATTATTGCTGAGTAATATTCCATGATATGGCTGTATCAAAGTTTGGTTTACTACTTACCTATTATATAACACTTTTTTTCCAGTTTAGGCTAATACAAATACGAACAATCATGTATAGCTCTCGATGTGGACTAAGTTTTCATTTATCTGGGATAAATGCCCAAGAAGGCAATTGTTAGGTCATATGGTAAATGTGTGTTTAGTTTTTTTAAAAAACTGATGAAACAGTTTTCAGGAGTGGTTGTACTATTTTACATTCCTAATAACAAGGTATCAGAGGGACATATGCTGCATCAGCAGCAGCATTTGGTATTGCCACTATTTTCTATTTTAACGGTCTAATAGGTGTGTAGTGATATGTCTTGTGGTTTTAATCTGCATTTCTATAACAACTCATGATATTACACGTTTCATCACTTATTTGCCATGTGCAGATACTCCTCTGTGAAATGTTTTTCATGTCTTTTGTCCATTTGTAGCTTTTATTGTTGAATGTATACTGTACCTTGAGTTATTTATAAATTTTAAATATAAAGATAGTTTGCAAATATTCTCCCAGTCTGTAGCTTGTCTTTTCTTCCTCTTAATAGAGGCTTTTGCAGATCAAAAGGTTTTACTTGTGATGAAGTCCAATGTATCATTTTCAAAAATTATGCATCATTTTTTCTGGTGTCATGTTTAAATATTTTTTTGCTTAGCCCTATGTTCCAAAGATTTTATCCTGTGTTTACTTCTAATAGTTTTATATTTTGAAGTTTTATATTTAAGTCAATGATGCATTCTGGGTTAAGTTTTTAATTGACAGATTTAGTTTAAGGTCAATGATTGTCTATTGGTATGCACGTGCTTCATCACCATTTGTTGAAACGTCTGTCATTCCTCCATTGAATCACATTTGTGCCTGTGCCAAAAATCAAACGACCATATACGTGTAGTTCTCTTTCTCTTCTGTTTGGTTCCATTCTATGTGTCTGTCCCCTCTAAAAATAATAGTTACAAAAAGTTTTGTAATTAGGTAGACTGACTCCGCCCACTTTATTCTTCCTTTTCAAAATTGTTTCATCAATCCTAGTGTATTTTTCTCTCCATATGACTTTCCAAGTAATCTTATCCATAAGTACAGAGTATCTTTCTGGGGTGTCAATTGCATTATGTTAACCCTGTTTATCAAGTTGCTGAGAACTGATATATTTACCAAGTTGAGTCTTCCAATCTATGAACATGGTTTATATGTCAATTTATCTATACCATCTTTGATATATTTCATCAGTGTATCATAGTTTTCAATATATAGGTCCTATACATGTTTTGTTAGATTTATAATTAAACATTTCATTTTTTCTCTGAGTGATTATTAATGGCATTGTATTTTTAATTTTGATTTTTCCTTGTATTCATTGCTAGTGTATAGAAAGACAATTCACTTTTTATGTTAATTTTATATCCAGGGATACCTCTTTTTAGTCATGTTTGATTTCAGATTTTCAAAGTCTAAAGTCCATATTTTATCACACAATACTATTCTCTGCAACCTTCAGAATGTAGTTAATGTGGCATTATAAGATTTTTTTTTATTATCTCCATGGCTTTGTCTAAGACTCCAGTACTAATTAATCAAGGATTTGTTTAAATTATTATACTTTAAGTTCTAGGGTACATATGCACAACGTGCAGGTTCGTTACATAGGTATACATGTGCCATGTTGGTTTGCTGCACCCATCAACTCATCATTTACATTAGGTATATCTCTTAATGCTATCCCTCCCCCAGCGTCCCACCCCCCGACAGACCCTGGTGTGTGATGTTCCCCTTCCTGTGTCCATGTGTTCTCATTGTTCAGCTCCCACCTATGAGTGAGAACATGTGGCGTTTTGTTTTCTGTCCTTGTGATAGTTTGCTGAGAATGATGGTTTCCAGCTGCATCCATGTCCCTACAAAGGACATGAACGCATCCTTTTTATGGCTGCATAATATTCCATGGTATATATGTGCCACATTTTCTTAATCCAGTCCATCATTGATGGACATTTGAATTGGCTCTAAGTCTTTGATATTGTGAATAGTGCCACAATATGCAAGTTGTAATGTTGGTACTGCCTTTATTTTAACCAGAAAGTGTAAACAAAAGTTTTTCAGTTGACAGCCAATCCGCATGTTTCTACCTAAAATATTTCCTAAATATTTATTATTAAAGATCACTTGAAGCCGGGAGTTCAAGGCCAGTCTGGTCAATGTGGTGAAACCTTGCCTCTACTAAAACTACAAAAATTAGCTAGGCATGGTGACACATGTCTGTTATTCCATATACTTATACTTGGGAGGCTGAGGCACGAGAATCGCTTGAATCCAGGAGGTGGAGTTTGCAATTAGCCGAGATCACGTCAATGTACTCTAGCCTGGGCAACAGAGTAAGATTCTGTCTCAAAAAAAAAAAAAAAAAAAAAAAAAGTGCAAAGTCTTTAAATATATATTGTTAGTACTCAGCAAAATGAGCTTATTTCCTCTGTGTGTGTGTGTGTGTGTGTGTGTGTGTGTGTGTGTGTATAAAGATAATTAAATCTGGTTATTTATATTTAATTTTAAAAGTAAAGAGTAGCCAAGAGCTTGATTATAAGACAGATTTTCTGAAGGTTTTTTATTTTTAAAATATCTGATTCCCTTTGTTTATAAGATTTCTCTATAGGTACATAGTATCACATTTACATCACTGTGCTTGCTATACTGTTTTGCACAGACAGCGACTGAGTGTCGTTCAGTTGTATTAAATTACTTGTTATTTCTGGGCCTAGAAAATTACTAGTGTTTTAATCAGATTATGTGTGCCAAAGATCTGTTTCTTGTTTTTCTGTCCTAAAAATCTGATTTCTATACCTTAAAACAAAAAAACAAACAAACAAACAAAAAAAAACGGATAAACAATCTACCACATAGATTAGATTGTCATTTTAAAAAATGTGGCCGGGTGTGGTGGCTCATGCCTGTAATCCCAGCACTTTGGGAGGCCAAGGCAGGTGGATCATGAGGTCAAGAGTTTGAGACCAGCCTGGTCAATATGGTGAAACCGTGTCTCTACTAAAAATACAAAAATTAGCCGGGCGTGGTGGCTTACACCTGTAGTCTCAGCTACTCAGGAGGCTGAGACAGAAGAATTGTTTGAATCTGGGAGACTGAGGTTGCAGTGAGCTGAGATCATGCCACTGCACTCCAGCCTGGGCGACAGAGGGAAACTCTGCCTAAAAAAAAAAAAAAAAAAAAAAAAAGTGACAAATTCTAATTGATGAGTGTATCTTTCCTCTGCCATACCATTTCTTGAAATGTATAACTGATATAAATTTCTAAGTATCAACAGAAGGCTACGTTTTTTTGGTGGTGTTTTAATAGCCCATAAATATCTGATATTATAATTTTTGAAAATTAATGCAAAGAATAAATGTGAAAAGCATCTTTGACAAATGATAAAATTTACAAATAATGATAAACAGGGTTGGTCATTAGCAAAGTTATAAAGTGTGTTGATCATCTCTCTACCCTTTTTTCTTCATATGCTCACAGCCTGAACAGCCCTCTTGTTCTCCTGAATATATTGGCATCATCTTATATCACCTTTCCTTCACCCCACTTCATCAGGGCCCTAGTCTCTGTCATAAGGCAGTTTAGATACATTGATCAGGAAACTTGTAGGCAGATGCCCAAGTTTGAATTTTAGCTTATTTACTTACTGATTGAGTGGCCTTGGAAAACTACGGTTAAACAGTTCTGTGCCTGAATTTTAATATCTGTGAAATGGGTGAAACTTTGCTTATTTTACAAGGTTGCTGCAAGGATTGAATGAGTTATATTTCAGTAAAGCATTTATAAAGTGACTGGCACAGAGTAAACGATCAAAACATGTCATCACAGTAAGTGGAATGAGTTATTCCGGATATAATGACTCGTGCCACACTGGCAGCTGACAAAAAAGTAACCTCTTTCAAATAATCTAACTAAAGTGATTAGAATATTGACCAAAATGTTGTTTTATCTCACACACTTCTACTTCCTACCTTCCTCCATATCAATACAGTGTAACCTGCAGTTCAGCCAATACTAAGAAATTCAAGAACAAAAAGAAGCCAGTGGAAGAGATAGTTTTGCTCAGAATAATTTTCTTTGGTAGACAGGAATGTTATTCTATATACTATTCTTTCTCTCTCTAGATACCATCTTAAACTCTTCCATTCAAGAAGCTTAAAGGCAAATCCTTTTCTATGCACAGGCTTGATTCATCTAGCTTTCATCAGGAATAAGTCGTTCTGATAGGGACTATTATATTGACATTATTGTGGTCAAGGTAAGTAAACAGACTATTATTGAAAAGGGTTGTAAATGGCAGGTTTTTACTTCTGCTTGCTGTAAGTTTTGAATAGACAACTCTACTAACTCCTCAATAACTCGAATTTCTAAAATGAAATTCATGATAATTTATACAGAGATTGTGTGGATATTAACTTATAAATTTTCTTTGTAAATGGTAAAAAAACTAATTAATTTTGAATTATTTGTGGAGCATATTAATTATTTAAGTAATTAATAATCACATAGTGAACAAACGTTTTCAAAAGCTTAAGCATTTATAATTCTAAAATTAATAATGATTCACCATAAGTTTATTATATATTAATTCAAGCATGTCTAGGTGGTGCCTATTTTTAGTAATATTTGTATTTATTCATTAATTTGACTTCGTTATTGGGTATCTATTGTATCAGACACTATGCCAGGTACTGGGTCCACAACATTGAGCAAAAATAGATATAGTACCCACCTTTAGGGATATCACATTCATTTTTAAAATACACTTATTTTAAAATTGTTTGCATATTTCACTTTTCTGTAATACCTCCTTGCCTTTCTTTCCCCTCTCATTTATCCAAATTAATGAGATCGGAATATTTTGATCCAGACTCCCTCTCTCCATGCATCCTTCCCTTGCTGAAGAGGTTTTAAAATATATTAAGAAAAGGGTGTAAGCTACAGATTAATAAAATTATGTAACTATAGGATTTCCAAGTAAAATTAATCAAAATTTGTGTCCTCAGCCAGGCTTCACTCTCCTGCTCAATAGATTTCCACATAGCATCTGAGAGAATAGCACATTCTCTGCCTTAATGGGAGGCAAAAGCATAATAAGGAGACTAATTGGTGATCATAGAATCAGATCCAGGTTTTCAGTGCAATCACTGAAAATTTTTACTGATATGGAACTCAGAGAGCCTGAAAGGGCTATCTTCTACACTGGGACAAAGACTCCTGATGATGAGACCATGGAGGCAGTATAGGTCCAAACCTTGGGCCAGGGAAATCTCAATCCCTTGCTCGTGCTTGAGGTACATGGACAAGTTTTGCCAATGAAGCTCTTTACTTTTCCTATGATAGAGGTGAGTGTCCACTTGTCTATGTTGCTGTTTGTTATTATTTATTGGAACGCTGCCGTGATGCTGGAAGTAATTCAGTCATCTACTGACCATCAGATGAAACACAATGGCTAACGATGGGTAAACAGAAACATATAGGGTGACAGAATTAGTGATAACATTGTAGAGTTACCATTCTATCTCAGGGATGCTTAACTCCAGAATTCAAATGATCAAGAACAGTGTTACCATAATGACTTTGAGCACAGACTCTGAAATCAGGCTGCCTGGTTTTAAAGCCTGGCTTTGCTGATTGTTATCTGCAGGATCCTGGGCAAGTTACTGAAACTCCCTGTTCCTGTTTCCTCTGTAAAATTAAGGAAAACAATGCACCTGCTTTCACATTATTGAGAATATTTGCTAAGTGAATTCATGTAAACCACACATAATAGTGTCTGGCACATAAGAAGTACTTAATAACTTTTAGCTATTATTCTCATTACATGGCAAACATAGACCAAAAATAAAATTCTAAGCCCCCAACTGACTGAATGGAACCCCTCTTGGCCAAGGAGAACTCAACAAAACCTGAAAAACTTAGTTCAGGCCATAATGAGAAGGGGAAATCAGATATGACACATACCTCTTCCCTTTGGTGTTTAGACACAATAGACAGCACTGACATTAAAACAGTGCTCTTAAGACCGAGAAAACAGACTCTTTGTAGCAATAATTCTATGACCAAATTTCAACCTAACTGGTATAGCATCATATGACAGATAAGAGTCCCTGAAGGAAATCAAAATATTTACCCCCAAATATATTTCCTTGACATATGCTGAAATGGCCTTGCAAATCTGTTCCTTGGGGGAAAAAATTTGCATTCCGTACAGAATCTTCTTCCCTTGCTAGGTCTTTCCCAGCGACTCTGACATCTTTTAAGGTCTGATAAGGGCCATTCACCATCTTTTCTTCCTAGAGTCTGCTACATGGAGGCTTCATGTACCTGATAAAAACCTTAATTTCCACAACTCCCATATCTAAACTCAAGCATTTGTTTATGCTGAATTCAGCTCTTCAGGGAGAATTAAGAATCAGAAAATCTTTACATCCACCTATTTCCTGGAAGCCACCACTTCAAGATGTCCCAATTTTCTGGGTGGAACCAATGTATAATTTAAATAAATTATTTACATCAAGGTATAACATATGTATACCTTACATATATTATTTATGTCTTTGCCTGCAACTTCTGTCTCCCTAGCATGTATAAAACCAAGGTGTAACTCATCACCTTAGGCACATGTTCTCAGGAACTCCTGAGGCTGTGCCATGGGCCATGGTCCCTAACCACAGCAAAATAAACCTCTAAACCTAGCAGGGCAGTCATAGAGCTATAAATAATATCCTTTAACTCCATGTTACACATCCAGGCCACACTGATGCAAAGGGTGGCCTCCCAAGGCCCTGGGAAGCTACAGTCCTGTTGTTCTTTAGGTACAGCCCTCATGGCTGCCTTTAAGGGCTGGCGTTGAGTGCTTGTGGCTTCTCTAGATGCACGGTGCAAGCTGTCAGTGAATCCACCATTCTGGGGCCTGGGGGACAGTGGACCTCTTCCCACAGCTCCACTAGGCCATGCCCTAGTGGAGACTCTGTGTGGAGGCTCTGAACCCCCATTTTCCCTCTGCACTGCCCTAGCAGAGGTTCTACACGAGGGCTCTGCCCCTGCAGCAGATTTCTGCCTGAACAATCACGCATTTCCATACATCCTCTGAATTCTAGGCAGAGGTTCCCAAACTTCAGTTTTTGCCTTCTGCATACCTGCAGGCCCAACACTGAGTGACAGCCACCAAGGCTTGGGGTTTTCACCGTCTGAAGCAATGGCCTGAAGTATACCTTGACCCCTTATAGCCATGGCTGAAGCTGAAGCAGCTAGGACACAGGGCACCATGTCTCAAGGCTGCACACAGAAGCAAGGCCCCGACCCACAAAACCATTTTTTTTCTTCTGCACCTCTAGGCCTGTGATGGGAAGATTGCAGCAAAGGTCTCTGAAATACCCTGGAGGCACTATATCCACTGACATGGCTAATAACATTCAGCTCCTATTTACTTATGCAAATTTCTGCAGCCTTGAATTCCTCCTCAGAAAATGGATTTTTCTTTTCTACTGCATACTGAGGCTGCAAATTTTCTAAACTTTTATGCTCTACTTCTCTTTTAAATTCTAGTTTCAGGTAATTTGTTTAAACAAATGAGCATAGGATTTTAGAAGCAACCAAGCCACATCTTGAATGCTTTGTTGCTTAGAAATTTCTTCCACTCGATACCCTAAATCATTTCTCTCAAGTTCAAAGTGCCACAGATCTCTAGAGCAGGGACACAATGCCACCAGTCTCTTTGCTAAAGCATAGCAAGATTGTCCTTTACTCCAGTTCCCAATAAATTTTTCATCTCCGTCTGAGACCACCTTAGCCTGGACTTCACCATTCATATCACTAACAGCATTTTGGTCACAGCCATTCAACAAGTCTCCAGGAAGTTCCAAACTTTCCCTCATCTTCCTGTCTTCTTCTAGTCCCTCCAAACTGTTCCAACTTCTGCCCTTTACTCAGTTCCAAAGTCACTTCCACACCTTCAGGTGTCTTTATGGCAGTACCCGCCACTCTGTCAGTACTGATTCTCTGTATTAGTGAGTTCTCAAAGTGCTGTAAAGAACGACCTGAGACTGGACAATTTATAAATAAAAGATGTTTAATTGACTCACAGTTCCTGTACTGTACGGGGGGCATGGTTGTGGAGCCTCAGGAAACTTACAATCATGGTGGAAGGCAGAGTAGAAGCAAGCACATCCTCACACGGTGGCAGTAGAGAGAAAGTAAAGGAGGAAGTGTTACATACTTTTAAAAAAACAGATGTCGTGATAACTCCCTCAGTCTCATGAGAAGAGAAAGGGGAAATTCTGCCCCCATGGTCAATGGCCTCCCACTAGATCCCTCCCGCATTGTTGGGAATTACAATTTGACATGAGATTCAGGTGGGGACACAGAGACAAACCGTATCATACAAGAATGTCTATACCAGTTCTATTCACAAGGGATAGCCCCAAACTTGAAATAACTGTTGTTGCATTACATACAACCCTCCAGACTTAGTAGCTTATGACAACAAGCATTTATTTAGCTCACAGTTCTATAAGTCATCTGGGCAGTATTTTCTTGAAGAGAGGAGCCGGTAAATGGTACCATAACAAGTATACATCATGGTGTGCCAGCAGATTAGACTGAAAATTACTCATGACTTTGGCAATAAAGAAGTGTTTGGTGATCTTAAACATAAAATAATTTAGTATACATAAACTTACATGTTCTATAGACTCACTGTTAGAGTCAAAACTATATACAGTATTCCCTCTTTTCTCTGACATTATTAATAATAGAATGTTCTAGTAAACATATTCAGGTTAATGATTCCCATATATGATCTAGAACAGTGTCTGGCACAGATTACCTACTCAATAAATGTTTACCTACATAAGTTTGCCAATATTTATATAAATGGATTAAGATAAAAATATATCTTCTACTGCACTAAAGTGAACAGGTTGATGCAATTTGTTTTATTTTACCACTATTAGAGTCTGCCAGAAAGATGTTACTCTGTAAGCAAAGAATTTCATCATTTTGTTAGCATATCTAAGAAATGCTCCTCAGTATAAAATAATACATATGGTATTTCTTAATCCTATTATATTTTGTAGGAAGGGAAAGAAGAGGGTTCAGGAAAAGGTCATAATCCATTATGTGAACTAAATATTACACACTAGTTTCTGAAAGCATAGATATATTTGCCCCAGTTATTATAATAATAACAGGACCAACTTCCTGGATGGAGGATTCTGAAAACATATTTTAAAATTTGGCTAATCTTTCATATCCATATCTTGAACTTTTTTAGTTAATGACATTTTGGAGATCTTTAGGTAATGACATATCTCTATGGACATAGCAAATAGTGCTAGTTGATGCAGTGCTGTATTGGTAATCTGCCCTATAGCAGAATCACCTCTACTAAGAGTGAGAGTTAAGGAAGGCAACCTAATAATTTCAAGGCAGGTACTGTAGCAAGGATGATTTACATCACACACGTACAATCACATGCACACATATACAATCATAAAAATTGAAACTAAAAATATCACTGTGTGGATATATCTTTCAATTGGCTAAAAGATTTTATATTTATCCCACCTTGCCTCCAACCACATTACTTTATGCTGTAGAAAAATAGCCACGTTAAGTACCATTAAGAGCTAAGGAGTAGCATCTAAATTTTAGTCCAGATTTAATATATAGTAATATTTGTCTTACTAAAAGTTCCATGCTTAATTTCTTCCCTTTAGAAAACCCATTCTGAATACCAACCACATTGACATTCTCAACTGAAGGAAATTTCATTATTTTCCATTATTAGACTTTGTCTTTAACCCAAGGGAAAAATTGGAAAGAAAACCAATGAAATGATATGAACTTCAAATATATGATGAGACATTAAAGATATAATTAAATCATGCACTTTGGCATTCATATACAATTTGTATTATTTATGTATAGAGGCACATTAGCAATACACAGGAGCTTGAGTACCTGACCATATATTCTAGTAAGGAATTCAGTACAAGGCAAAACCAGAAAAAATGTATTCACCTCATAATGAAGACCCTGAGGACACCATGATAGCCATCCTCCAAGGTATTTTGTGTTCACACAGTCTTTTGAGCACTTCAGAAGAAAGACATTTCATGTGAACTCTTTGTGATTCTTCCTCTAGTCTTGGGAAACTCCTCCCCAAGTCTATTCCTGTGTTATCTCCTGTAGAGGATGCTTGCTCATATAGATTGCTGCTTCTTCCAATTATTTTATTCCATACTCTGAGAGAAGATTTTTTTTAATAGCACAGCTAAATAGTGCTACTGATTGTTTTCCTCTTAAGCAAATTCAAGTGTAATTGTATTTATACCCAAAAGACTGGGGTGACGAGTAGGGGTAGGCACGGCTAGTATGAAGCAAATAAAGTTTTTTTTACCCACCCACTTCCCTCTAGTAATTTTCTTATGCTATTTGTCATCCCTGATCATTAAACTACACTAGCTTTTCTTTGATATTTTCTGGTTTACTTTTACCCTTAGAGATTAAGAAGCTTTTCAGCTACTTGGTAACCCAGTGCCCCATTCTCATGCAGACGATGTCTGGTTTCACCTTAGGGTCAACACCATTTGCTTCCAAACTTTCTAAAATAAGTTTTCTCCTCAATTTTCTTTTCAATCCTGTACTCTGAATGTATTTACCTGATAAAAATTGAGTACTAATATTAGGCCTTCTAAAGATATGCTGTCCAAAGCAGTGGTCCTAATGTATTGATTTTAGCTTTTACAGCAGTCTGATGTGAGAGATATTTGGAGGTAGGTAGGCACTTCAGAACCTCTCAAAACTCAGAATGCAGGCAGTCATTTATGATGAATATATGTAAAGTATCCTTGGGATTCAGTATCAAGTTTATTCGTGGAAACTTGTAGAACTCACTTCTTAGGACAGTTGAGATACTAATACAGGATTTCTTCCAAGTTGTAATCTAATGCATTCATTAATAAAAACATTAAATTAAAAGTCCTGGTTGGACCTTGGGTTCCATCACAGGGGATGTTCCATGTGAATGAGTGAGGAAATCCTGAGGCCTTATCTACCAGCAGAATTGGGTGAAGAGACACCAGAGGGAGGAATCTCAGTCCTCAAAGAAAATAGCCAGCGGGCATGTAGCTGTGGGGCAGAAGTGGAGTGTGCAAGGTAGCACCCTGAGTGGCCTCAGTTGCAGCAGTAACAGCAGCACAAACACAGTTCTGGCCAAGGAGGTGGCTTAAGCTGTTGGTAAAATGACACAACAGCTCTTTCTCCATAGTATGTGAGTTGACAAAACAAAGGACAGGGTTCCCATTACAATCTCCTTCAAGCTCCTTTCCCTTGCCACTCAGAGCTGATTTGTACAAAAACATGCTTTGCACTTGTACCTGGAGGAACTGGAGACAGTGGGTTCGAACTTTAGCAGTCATCTACCTGGTGTCCATAGTGGTTGTGGTTGCCTTATGAATGTGGGGACTACAGAAACTGGAGATTCAAATGCACACCAAAAGCTTGGTTTATCGCTGGAATTGTTTTTGCTGTTGACAATACCTATATCACTGTGGGTTATATTGCTACAGTTAGTGCATTATATGCAACCTAAACTACAAAAACCAATCATAAGGATTCTTTGGATGGTACCCATTTACAATTTAGATAATTGGATACTCCAGCATTGCAATATATGTGCATACCTGCAGAGAATTCTATAAAGCTTATGTCATTTACAACTTTATGAGATTCCTTACCAATTATCTAACTAACTATTATTGAAATCTGGTGCTAATTATTGAAGCTGAAGATCAGCTGAAACATTTTCCTCCTTTATGTTGCTGTCTACCATAGTCTATGGTAGAAGTATTGCTGTTTAGGCAAACTAGGCATATTACAGTATACAGTTGTCAGACCATTCACCACCATCATTGTTTTAATCTGTGAACTGCTTGCTATATATGATTAGCTTTTCATATACTTAGACTTATTTAGTTATAATAAACAACATGTCACAATTGTTTGACATGTATTGTCTTCTACTATTTTATAAAAATCTAAAGGAAGAACTGAGCCCAATCCAACATGTTGGCAAATTTCTTTGTGTAAAGCTGGTATTTTTTGTTTCTTTTTGGCAAGTAGTAATTATTGCTTTGATGGTAAAAGTTGGCATTATTTATGAAAAGCATGTATGGAAATGGCAAACTGTGGAAGCTGTGGTTCCGGGAATCCAGGACTTTATATCTGCATTGAGAGGTTCCTTGTTGCTATTGCCCATCACTACCCTTTCTCATTAACCATATCTCCAAGAAGCAGAACATGGCTCATGCTCTGATTCCTTTCTTGCCATGTGGGATGTTTCAGATATTAGTATTTTTGAACAAATAAGGCACATTGGATGGACAGTCAGGAGACATCATAGGAAAAATTTGTTTCCTCAGAATCACAATCAGAATGAGCATACAAGCTTATTATCATCATCATGGAGATGCAATTTCCACAGCCTCTTTTATGTTACTTTGACCCATGGATCACTATAAGGATTTGGACACACTGACACTCCCCAGACTACGGCTACTATGCCTAAAATATCTGATGAAATACTTAATAATACTATAGGAGAGAAAAAAATTCAGATAAATCTGTGGATTCCTGAACAGTGTGGAAATCAAATTGCAATTACGATATTGTATCATTACCTGATATTCCATGGCTCAGGATTTTGTGCTTGGGAAAAGCCATGAATAATGGGAAATTTCAACACAAAAGTAACTGAAAGCCAGGCACAACTACTGGAGATATATATATATATATATATTTTATATATATATACACATATATATATTTTCATATATATATATAAAATCCTGTGTGTGTGTACATATATATACACATATATACACATACGTTTTGTACATCAAAGGTAATCTGTCTAAATTTCCTAGACCTAGACTTGATTTCTTAACATTAGAGTATCACATAATCAAATGACAGAAAAGAACATAACTAAATCTTCCTGATATTAGATTGCTTTATCAAGAGATGGACATTAAAAAATCAGTGCTTCCTACTACTGCTGCATGAATATAATGCTCTGGAATTAACAGGAAGCATAATGCAGAAATATAAATTAGTGGAACTTAATCATAATCGTGTGTCGTATAAGCTTACCTGATAATTATTTCCCAATTCCTCAACTCAATGTGTTTCAATGAAGGAAAATTCATCCATAAAAACCATTAAATTATATTTCTGTTTTGAAAACCACAGACCATTGAACTTGATATCTCTTTTGTCAGTATTATTGAACACATAACTAAAGATATGATCACTAAACACAATAGCTAATAGTATTAGGCCTTTATTCTTGACATATATTAGCTCATTTAATCTTCACGAACACTATCTAGAGTAGGTTCTATTATTTTGTAGATGAAAATGATAAGGGAATAGAGGTTCCGAAAGGTTAGATAATTTTCTCAATATCACACGACTGGAAAACAGTGGAATGTGGATTGAACCCAAATCCCTATGACTCCACCATTTTTATGCATAGCCCCTACACTACACAGTTTCCATGTTTGTAATTAGTATGAATTCATTAAGTACCTATGCCACAAAAACACATATCATATGAACAAGCTCATTTACTTATCAAGTCATGTAACTGTGTAAAAAAGATAAACACATTTATATCTGGACTTCAGCAACACATTCGACTGTTTTTTTTGTGATAGTTCCATAAACAACAATAAGAAAATATTGATTTCTAAAACAACAAAAGAGGTGAATTTGTAATTACTGAAATGTTTTACCGGGAATATTTGAAGTAGTGTGTCCTTGGTTCTTTTCTCATGCACACATTTATCAGAGATTTTTATGCAACGTATAAACTAGAAATCATAAGCCAATGTCACATGCCACATAGGCTGAATGTAACCTTCATATCCTGTTACTTTGGCTTCCCCAATATTTTCAAATACTTTGAAATCAGTTCCTAAAGACAAAACATATCATTATTTTGAACCCATTTTCTATGACTGAGGAATTTATCACCTTAAGGCACTACTCACTCTCCCCCACAAAAGATGAAAATATCTTTTACGCAACTTTCAGTGGAGGTGCAGTCATGTGACCCAGGCTCTAGCAAGCAGACATATCCATTTTATAGCCACTTAGAAGTTACTTATTTCACCTAATATAAGACAACATCAATTAAAAGGCACGCCAGTACTATCTGTTCCATTAAGAACATTTTTTAAATTCTTCCAATTAAACTATGCTATTGATTATAATATGTGTTATGATTTCCTAGATATTAAAATGTGAAAAGTACGTGTCTTAAAATTAAGTGTAATTATACTACAAAATTAAGTAAATTAAGGTAATTATACTAAGAAATGAAGATTGGATAGCATCAAGCCTGATTAACTGAAAGTAGTAGTGGCAGTAGCTATATCATTTCCACAGGCAACTGTTTCAGTAATATGCCCAATATCTAGTATCAGTGATGTTACCTATGGAATTTACAGTGTTTAGCACTAATGATGGTGACAAATGGGATCTGCAAGGAGACAGTTCTGCTACATTATTTGAGACATTATATTTTGCTACATAATGTTTAATACAGGTTTTCCAGACTTCCTTAATATCCTGTAATCTGTTCAGTCTTATTTTTGTGATTACATATATGTAACATAAAATTCACCACTTCAACCATTTTTAATGCACAATTCAGTGGTTTTTGAATACTCAAAATGTTGTGCGAGCATCGTTACTATCTGTTTACAAGATGTTTTTATTACTCCAAACAGAAACTCAGTAAGCATTAAGCAACAATTTCCTGCTCCCTCTCTCCCTATTCCCTGGTTACGTGTAATCTGTATTCTTTATCACTGAATTTTCCTGTTCTAAATATTCCATATAAGTAAAATAATACACTATTTTTCCTTTAATATCTAGTTCATTTCATTTAGCATAATGTTTTCAAGGTGCAATTATGTTGCAGCCTCTATCAGAACTTCATTACTTTCTAGGCTAAACAGTGTTCTATTCTATAGATATACAACTTTTGTTTATCCATTCATCTGTTGATGGACACATGGGTTGTTTCTACCTTTTGGATGTCATGAAAAATGCTGTTATGAATGTTTTGTATACTTATCTCTTTGAATTCCGGTTTTCAAGTTTTTGGGGTATACGTTAGCATGGAATTTCTGGGTCATATATTAATTCTACATTTAATTTTGAGGAACTACCAAGCTCTTTTCCACAGAAACTCCAGCATTTTACATTCCTATCACCAGTGCTTGTGAGTTTCAATTTCTCCATATTTCCTGCAAAACTTGGCATTTTCAATTTGTTTGGTTACAGCCATGCTAGTAGGTGTGAAACGGTATTTTTGATATTTTGATTTGTACAGACATATCTTAGAAATATTGTGGGTTCAGTTCTGGACCACTGCAATAAAGTCAATATCACAAAAAAGTGAGTCATACAAAATATTTGGTTTCCCAGTGTATATAAAAGTTATGTTTACATGAATCTGTAGCTTATTAAATGTGCAGAAATCTTATGTCTAAAAAATGCATACCTTAATTTGAAAGCGCTTTATTGCTAAAATATGATAACAATTATCTGAGCTTTCAGCAAGTCATGATCTTTTTGCCAGTGGAAGGTCTTGCCTAGATATTGATGGCTGCTTACTGCTCAGGGTGGTGGTTACTGAAGGTTGAGGTGTCTGTAGCAATTTTTAAAAATAAGACAACAACAAGATTTTCCGCATTGATTAACTCTTCCTTTAACAACATATTTCTCAGTAGCATGAGACACTGTTTGATAGAATTTTATCCACAGTGGAACTTGCTTCATAATTGGAGTCAATCCTCTCAAATCCTGCTGCTCCTTTATCAACTAAGTTTATGGAATACTCTAAAATCCTTTGTAATCATTTTGACAATGTTCATAGACTCTTCTCCAGGAGTAGATTCCATCTTAAGAAACCACTTTCTTTGCTTATCCATAGGAAGCAAATCCTTGTTTGTTAAAGTTTTATGAGGAGAGTGCAGCAATTCAATTACATTTTCAGGCTCTGCTTCTAATTCTAGTTCTCTTGGTATTTCCACCACATCTGCTGTTACTTTTTTCCATTGAAATCTTGAACCCCTCAAAGTCATTCATGAGAGGTGGAATCAACTTCTTCAAAATTCCTATTAATGTTAATATTTTGACTTCCTCCCATGCATTACAAATGTTCTTAATCCCATTTTCAGAATTTTTTTCTGTTAACTTTGCTCAGATCCATCAGAAAAAGCACTATCTCTGGCAACTATAGCCTTATGAAATGTATTTCTTGAAAAGACTCGAAAGACAAAGTTACTTCTTAATTCATGGGCTGTAGAATGTATGCTGTGTTAGCAGGTGTGAATACAACTTAATCTCCTGTGCACCTCCATCAGAATTCTTAGGTAGCTAGGTGTTTTGTCATTACACAGTAACATTTTTAAAGAAATCTTTGTTTTTCTGAGCAGTGGGTCTCAATAACGGGGTTAAAATATTTAGGAAACGATGCTGTTAGTAGATGTGCTGTCATTCATGCTTCATTGTTCCATTGACAAAACATAGGCATACTTCTTAAAAGTCCTAGAATTTTTGGAAGAGCATATGAGCGTTGGCTTCAACTTAACACCATCAGCTACATTAGCCCCTAACAAGGGAGTTAGCCTATGCTTTTAAACTTTGAAGCCAGCCATTGACTTCTCCTCTCTATGAAAGCCCTGGGTGGCATCACTGTTTTGTCTATATTGAAAACTTATTGATTAGTATAGACACTTTTATCAATTATTTCATCTAGGACTTCTGGATAACTTCCTGCGGCTTCTACATTAACATTTGCCGCTTTACCTTGCATTTTTATGTTATGGAGATGGAATCTATCCTTAAATCATATCAACCTATCTTCCCTAGCTCCAAATTTTTCTTCTGAAGTTTTCTCACCCCTCTCTGGCTTGATAGAAGTGAAAAGAGATAAGGCCTTGCTCTGGATTGGGTTTTGACTTAAGGAAAACTTAAGTGGCTGGTTTGATCTTTTAGCTAGACCACTCAAACTTTCTCCATATCAGCAATAATGCTACTTCACGTTCTTATCATTCACTAGGTAGCATTTTTAGTTTCCACTAGGAACCTTTTCTTTACATTCATAATTTGGCTAACTGTTGCAAAAGGCTTAGCTTTCAGCCTATCAGCTTTTGACATGCCTTCCTCACAAAGCTTAATCATTTTTAGCTTTTGATATAAAGTAAGAAATGTGTGCCTCTTCCCTTTACTTGAAAACTTAGAAGCCATTTTAGAGTTCTTAAATGGCCTAATTTCAATATTGCTGTGTCTCAGGAAATAGGCAGGTCTGAGGGGGAGAGATGGAAGAATGGCTGGTTGGTGGACCAATCAGAACACACAAAACATTTATTGATTAAGTTTGCCTCCTTTTATGAGCATAGATCATGATTCCCTAAAACAATTACAATAGTTACATCAAAGATCGCCGACTACACATCACCAGAATAGATATAATTATAATAATAAAGCTCGAAATGTGAGAATTACCAAAATGTGACACAGACACACAAAGTGAACACCTGCTGTTGGAAAAACGGTGCGGATCAAATTGTTCAGGGTTGCCACAAACTTTCAATTTGTAAAAATCACAATATCTGTAAAGATCAATGAAGTGAAGCCCAGTGAAAAATGATATGCCTTTATTTCCTTAATGGTTAAAGATACTGAACAACTTTGCATGCACTTACTTCCATATTCTTTACAGAAATGTCTATTTAACTCGTTTGGGCATTTTTTAATTAGGTTGCTTGCCTTTTTGTGGTTGACTTGTGTTTTAAAACATAATTTAGTTATTAAACAATTATCAGATATCTGATTTATAAATATTTTGCAAACATTTGTAAATATTTTTTCACAGTATGTGAGTTATCCTTCTACTCTTTTGATGGTATCTTTCAATGCACAAAAGTTGCTAATTTTGATGAAGGACAATGTTTCTATTTTTGTTATTGCCTATGCTTTTGGTGTCATATTTAATAAACCAGTGTCAGTTCAAAGGTCTTGAAGATTTGTCTATAAGAGTTTATCTCTTTGGTTCTTAAATAAGGAGTTTTTATATATTTTCAGTTAATTTTGTATACAGACTAAGGGTCTAAATTTAGATTTTATAAATGTGAATGTAGTTTTCTCAGCAACATTCATGGAAGATATTTTTCTTTGCCCTATTGAATGGTTTTGGTACCCTTGCCAAAAATCAATTGATAATGAATATAATAATTTACTTTTAGATTCTCAATTTTATTCCATTGGTCCATATGGCTCTCATTATACCAGCTCAAAACTGTTTTGATTACCATAGCTTTGTAGTATATACTGAAATATGGAAATGTGAATATTCCAACTTTGTGACTCATATTCAGAATTATTTTGTCTATTCTATGTGCCCTGAATTTTCATATGAATTCTAAGTCAGTGCAATAGTTAATTTTGTGTGTCAACTTGTGTAAACAACAGTAACCACATAGGTAATCAAACATTATTCTAGACATTTTTAAAGAATTTTAAATAATTTAATTTAATTTAATTTCTTTCTTCTTTTCTTCTTCTGCTATCTTTGGGGTTCATTTTCTCTTCTTGTTTTTTAAGTTCTTTTAGGCAAAGGACATGAACAAACACTTCTCAAAAGAAGCGATGCACACAGCCAATGAGTATATGAAAAAATGCTCAATATCACCAATCAGGGAAATGCAAATCAAAGCCACAATGGGATACCGTCTCAGTGGGACTGGAGGCCATAGTCCTAAATAAATCAACACAAGAACAGAAAACCAAATACCGCATATTCTCACTTATTAGTTAGAGATAAACATTGAGCATGCTATGGATGCAAAGAAGGGAGCAATAGACACTGGGGCCTGTTCAAGGGTAGAGAGTAGAAAGAGGATGACAATTGAAAAATTACCCATTGGATATTATGCTAATGACCTGGTTGACAAAATTATCTGCATACCAAACCGCTGCAAATGGCTATCTACTCATGTAACAAACTTGCATATGTATCCCTTGAACCTAAAATAAAAGTTGAGAAAAACTAACTAAATAAAAGTTTATGAAAATTTATCCTTAAGATTTTAAACTTCTTGATCTTAAATTCTGTCTTTTCATGCATTTTAAATTAATTTTTGTATATGGCTAAAGGTAAGGGGTTGTATTTACTTAAACCCAGTATAGTCCAAAAAAAGTGGTTATAAATTTGTGGTCTTAAGACCAGCAGCATCAGCATTACCTTGAAACTTGTTACAGATGCAAGTTCTTAGGCTCTACACCTATTAAACCAGACACTCTGAGTGTGGTTTCCAGCAATCTGTGCTTTAATAAATCCTCTAGGAGATTCTGATGCATGAAAAATTGGCCGGGTGTGGTCGCTCATGCCTGTAATCCCAGCACTTTGGGAGGCAGAGGCAGGTGACAAGGTCAGGAGTTCAAGACCAGCATGGACAGCATGCTGAAAAGCCATCTCTACTAAAAATACAAAAATTAGCTGGGCATGGTGGCATGCGCCTGTAGTCCTAGCTGCTTGGTAGACTGAGGCACAAGAATAGCTTTAACCCAGGAGCCGGAAGTTGCAGTGAGCCGAGATCGCACCACTGCACTCCAGCCTGGGCGATAGAGTGAGACTCTGTCTCAAAAAAAAAAAAAAAAAAAAAAAAAATTAAAAACCATCTAAATGCATTCTGTTTTTTTGGCTTATTCATTTTCTACAAGAAAAAGCAAATAGCATTATTTCAATTTAGATTGTTGTTATTCTATACTCATTTCAGTATAATTCACCTTTCAAGCAATTATGAGTTAAGTCTTTAACCAGAAACTGTAATGCAAACAATAGTAAATTCCACTTGCTAGGAGGATTTTGCACTACAAAGAAAAAAAAATTATTACAGAGCATGAAAAATTAGATTAGAAAATATGAATACTGACCCCTTCCTATTCCACAATTATTTGCATATTTAATGAAATTTAGAAAAAAAATTATTCATTGTCCTCAAAGTAGCAAGTGACATGACCTATATTTTTTAATAAACTGTAGAAATTAACGACGCTATATGTTGTCATTTTATTGCTTAGAGTTTTGAGTCTTAATATAACAGAAAGTTAGAAGACATGGTGTCACTAGAATGCTAACTGTTCCAAAAGATTAAAGGTAAACTGTGTAAGGCACATTTCTTTAACAATATTGTATTATGTTTTTTAAGATAATCTAGGAATTTTATCAATAGAAATCTTCATAGAAGGATTAAACACATGAAGGATTTTGAGATACCTTTTAACACAATTTCTGGTCCCTTTATTTATCTTGTAGATGAAATAATACATCTTTATATGGTTTCTAAAATAACAACATGCAAAGACACCAGTACAGATACAAAATTAACCACAGTTTTACCTTCCAAGACGCTATTTTTTTTTTTTAAACAGATTTACGTGTCAAGCTTTGGATAGGTATAGTAACTGATAGGTTAAAAGAGATTAAAAGTAAACTACTTATTCAGCCAATTGTGGGGTTTTTTGTTCAAAATTCAAATTTGTATTCAGTATCTACTTACCCTTAGAGCCATGACAGAGTTTTATCCATCTACCTCAAAAAACTAGAAAACAAGGCAATATGTATTAAACAATAATCATAAACATGGACTAACAAACAGCAAAAACAGCAATCTTTTATAGAACAGAACAAAATAAGATAAGCCCTATTGTTGCCTCGGCTTAACGTTTGCAAACATCCACAATGTGGAGTGCATAGAGACAAAGGTTATGACTCCATTGACGAGGCAAAATTCACACTTCAGGGAGGCAAATATGGCTAAAATTCTTCCCCAAAAGCCTGAGAAATTGTAGATATACATCAGTAAAGCTCCAGAAATGCATACTGGGGTTTCTTTGAATCTGAGTCCTGGTTCAAAAGGGTGGGGAAAAGTATCAGAATACAGGAAATAACCACTGCAAAAGAGAAGGTGAAAAAATCTCTGGGACTCACACCGGTCTGAGAATAATTGTGTTTTTTCCAACTAGAATGGAGAAAATCTCCTAATATACTGTACTTTAGATAGAGTCCTCAAGAAGGATATTAACCTCGATAGTGAGAATAACCTAGACCTAAATTAAGGACTGTTCTGCATCTGCCATTACTAAACTATTTTGGTTTCTTTTTAAAGGCTGTTTTTTAAATTTCTTAATATTTATTTTTATTTCAGTAGTTTTTAGGGTACAGGTGGCTTTTGGTTAAATGGATAAGTTCTTTAGTGGTGATTTCTGAGGTTTTAGTGCACCTATCACACCTGTCACCCGAGCAGTGTACACTGTACCCAATATGTGGTCTTTTATTCCTTCTGCCCCTCCTATGCTTCCCCCACCGAGCCCCTAAAGTCCATTATATAATTCTTATGCCTTTGCATTCTCATAGCTTAACTCCCATTTATAAGTGAGAACATATGATATTTGCTTTGCTTTTCAATTCCTGAGTTAGTTCACTTAGAATAATAGCCTCCAGGCCCATTTAAGTTGCTGCAAAAGGTATTAATTCTTTTTTTGTGACTGAGTAGTATTCCATGGTGTGTATACAAGACATTTTCTTTAAACACTTTGGTTGATGGGCACATAAGTTGGCTCCATATCCTTGCAATTGCAAACTGTGCTGTTGTAAACATGCCTGTGCATGCATCTTTTTCATATAATGACTCCTTTTTTTTTTTTTTTTTTTTGGATAGAAGCCCAGTAGTTGGATTGCTGGATGAAATGGCATTTCTACTTTTATTTATTCAAGGAATCTGCATACTGTTTCCCACAGTTGTACTAATTTACATTCCCATCAGCAGTGTAAAAGTGTAAAAGTGTTCCAATTTCACTACATCCAAGCCGACATCTATATATTTGTTTGACTTTTTAATTATGGCCATTCTTGCAGGAGTAATGTGGTATCCCATTGTGGCTTCAATATGCATTTCCCTTATAATTCGTGATGTTAAGCATTTTTTCATATGCTTGTTGGCTGTTTGTATATCTTCTTTGATGGGCTTATTATCATTTTTTCTTGCTGATTTGTTTGAACTCCTTGTAAATTCTTGATATTAGTCCTTTGTTGTATGCATAGTTTGTGAATATTTTCTCCTAGTCAGTGGGTTGTCTGTTTACTCTGCTGATTATCTTTTTTGCTGTGCAGAAGCTTTTTAGTTTAATCAGGTGCAGTTTATTTATTTTTGTTTCTCTTGCATTTGTTTCTGCGGTCTTAGTCAAGAATTATTTGCCTAAGCCAATGTCTGGAAAAGTTTTCCTAATGTTATCTTCTAGAATTTTTATGGTTTATGTGTGCGCTCTCTCTCTCTCTCTCTCTCTCTCTCTCTCTCTCTCTCTATATATATATATATATATATATATATATATATATATATAACTTTTTCTTTATCCATTCATCTATTGATGGACACTTAGGTTAATTCCATATCTTTGATATTGTGAATAGAGCTGCAACAAACATGAAGGTGCAGGTATGTCTTAACATACTAATTTTTTTTTAATACGCAGAAGTGGAATTGCTGGATCAGATAGTAGTTCTATTTTTAGTTAATTGAGAAATTTCCATACTGTTTTTTATAATGTCTGTGCCACTTCATGCATCTACCAGCAGTGTATAAGAGTTTTATTTTCGGCCGGGCGCGGTGGCTCAAGCCTGTAATCCCAGCACTTTGGGAGGCCAAGATGGGCGGATCACGAGGTCAGGAGATCGAGACCATCCTGGCTAACACGGTGAAACCCCGTCTCTACTAAAAAATACAAAAAACTAGCTGGGCGAGGTGGCGGGCGCCTGTAGTCCCAGCTACACGGGAGGCTGAGGCAGGAGAATGGCGTAAACCTGGGAGGCGGAGCTTGCAGTGAGCTGAGATCTGGCCACTGCACTCCAGCCCAGGAGACAGAGCAAGACTCCATCTCAAAAAAAAAAAAAAAAAAAGAGTTTTATTTTCTCTGCATTCTTGCCAGCAACTTGTATTTTTTTGTCTTTGTGATTATAGCCATTTTAACTGGGTTAAGACAATACCTCATTGTGGTTTTGATTTGTATTTTCCTAATAATTAGGGATGTTGAGCATTTTTTCACATACCTGTTTGCTATTTGTATGTCTTCTTTTGAGAAATGTCTATTCATGTCATTTGTTCATTTTTAATAGAATTATTTGGGCTTTCCTACTGTTATTTGTATAGTCTGGATATCAGTCCCTTGTCAGATGAATAGTTAGAAAATGTATTCTCCCATTCATCAGGTTGTCTCTTCTCTCTGTTGATTGTTTATTTTGCTGTGCAGAAGCTTTTAAGTCTAATATAGTTCTATACTATACTATGTAAATAGTGTAATATGTTTAGTTTTGGGGGTTTTGCCTGTGCTTTTGAGGTTTCAGCCGTCACATCACACTGCCTAACCAACGTCCTGGACTGTTTCTAGCGTATTTTCCTCTAGTATTCTTAATGTATCAGGTCTCATATTTAAGTATTTCATTCCTGTTCAGTTAATTTCCGTATAAGATGAGAGATAGGATCTGTAGGTACCCAATTTTCCCTGCATCATTTATTGAAGAGGATGTCCTTTTTTCAATATTTGTTCTTTTTGCCTTTGTAGAAACTCAGCTGGCTATAAACATTTGAATTTATTTTGGGGTTCTGTATTCTGTTTAATTGGTCTATGTGTCTGTTTTTATACTAATACCATACTGTTTGGTTACTATAGCCTTGTAGTATATTTCAAAGTTAGGTAGTGTGATGACTCCATCTTTGTTCTTTTTACTCAGCATCGCTTTGGATATTCAGGCTCTTTTTTGGTTCTATATAAATTTTACAGATGTTTTTATTTCTGTGAGAAACATCATTGGTATCTTGATAGAGATTACGTTGTATCTACAGGTTGCTTTGGGTAGTATGGTCATGTTAACAATATTAATTCTTATGATCCATGAGCATAGGATGTCTTTCCATTTGTTTGTGTCCTCTTCAATTTCTTTCATCAGTTTTGTAGTTTTCCCTGTGGAGGTTGTTTTCTTCCTTGGCTAAATATAGAGGTATTTTACTTCCTTGATTACATTGATTCTTATGTATTTTATTTATTTTTACTTATTGAAAATGTGTTTGCCTTTTTTGTTGTTGTTCAGCTACTTCATTATTGACATATAGAAATGCTACTGATTTTTTAGTGTTGATTTTGTATTTTGCAGACATATCTAAGAATTCTTTGGTGGATTCTTTAGTTTTTTTCCAAATATAAGATCGTGTCATCTGCAAAGAGGCACAATTTCATTTTCTATTTTCCAATTTGGATGCCTTTTACATATTTCTCTTCCCTGATTGGTTTGATTAGGACTTCCAATAATATATTAAATAGGAGTAGGAAAAGTAGGCATTCTTTTCTTCCAGTTTTTAGCAGAATGGATATAACTTTTACTCATTCACTATAATGTAAGCTGTGACTTTGTCATATATAACCTTTATTATGTTCATGTATTTTTTAAATAATAAGAGTTTTTATCATGATGGGATGTTGAGTTTTATCAAATGCTTTTTCTGTGTCAATTGTGATGATAATAATATTTTTGTCCTTAATTTGGTTCATGTGACACATTACATTAATTGATTTGCTTATGTTCAATCATCCAGGCACCCTTGAGATAAATCCCACTTGACCATGATGTATTATCTTTTGGATGAGCTGTTGGATTCAGTTTAGTAGTATTTTGATGAGGAATTTTGCATCTATGATCATGAGGGATTTTGTTCTGTAGTCTTCTTTATTGTTTTCTCCCCATCTGGTTTCTGTATCAGGGTAATGCTGACCTCATAGAATGAGTTAGGGAGAATTCTCTTCTCTTTAATGTTGTGGATTAGTTTGAGGGGAAATACTGTTACTTCATTATACTTTGGTAGAACTTAGCAGTGAAGCCATCTAGTCCCAGGCACTTTTTTGGTGAGAGACTTTTTATTACTGAGTCAGGTTTTATGTGTCCAGGAATTCATCCATTTCCTCTAGGTTTTCTAGTTTGTTAGCATATAGTTGCTCATAGTAGCCTCTAATGATCTTTTGTGTGTATGTGTGTGTGTGTGTGTGTGTGTGTGTGTGTGTGTGTGTATATATATATATATTTTTTTTTTTTGAGAAGGAGTCTCCCTTTGTCGTACAGGCTGGAGTGCAGTGGCATAATCTCGGCTCACTGCAAGCTCCAACTCCCAGGTTCACGCCATTCTTCTGCTTCTGCCTCCCAAGTAGTTGGGAAAACAGGCACCCGCCACCATGCCCGGCTAATTTTTCCTATTTTTAGTAGAGACGGGGTTTCACCGTGTTAGCCAGGATGGTCTCGATCTCCTGACCTCATGATCCACCGACCTTGGCCTCCCAAAGTGCTGGGATTACAGGCGTGAGCCACCACGCCTGGCCAATCTTTTGTATTTCTTATGTTATCAGTTATAATATCTCATTTCATTTCTAAATTTCTTTGACTCTTCTCTCTCTTTTTTTTTTGATTTGTCTAGCTAGTGGTGAATCAATTTTGTCTTTTTTTTGTTGTTCTTTGTAATTTTAGTATCTATTTTATTTAATTCTCCTTTGATTTTTATTATTTCTTTCATTTTACTTTTAGTTTGATTTGTTCTTGCTTTTCTGTTTCCTTTAAGTGAATCAATAGGTTGTTTATTTGAAATATTTCTACTTTTTCAATGAAATAATTTATAGTTATAAATCTCACCCTCAGTATTGCTTTTGCTGTATCAAAAATGTTTGCTATGTTGCCTTTTCATTTTCTTTTGTTTCAAGACATTTTTAAATTTCTTCTTAATTTCTTCATTGACCCAGTGGTCATTCAGGAGCATGCTGTTTAATTTCTACGTATTTGTGCAGTTTCCAAAGTTCCTCTTGCTATTTATTTTTAGTTTTATTCCCTTGTGGTCTGAGAAAAAATATATACAACTGTGATTTTAAAAAAATTTGTAAAGACTTGGTTTTTGGTCTAACGTATGGTTTATTCTGAATAATGTTCTATGTGCTAATGACAACAATGTGTGTTCTGCAGCTGTTGGATATATGTCTGTCAGGTCCATTTGTTACAAAGTGAAGTTTAAATCCAATGTTTCTTCGATGACTTTCTGTCTAGATGATCTGTCTAGTGCTGAGAATGGGGTGTCAAAATCTCCAACTCTTATTGTATTGGACACTCTCTCTCCCTTTAGATATAATAATATTTGTTTTATATATCTGGGTGCTTCAGTGTTGGGTGTTTATATATTTAGTATTGTTGTATTCTCTTGGTGAAATGATCCCTTTATTTTATGACAATCTTCTTTGTCTCCTTTTCCTGGTTTTGGCTTAAAGTCTGTTCATCTCACATAACTATAGCTAATAATGCTTACTTTAATGTGCATTTGTGTGGAATATCTTTTTCTATTTCTTTCCTTTCAGTTTATATGTTTCTTGTGGACAGTATATAATAGGCCATTTTGTATCCTTTCAGGCTGTCTGTATTTTTTGAGTGGAAAAATTAATCTATTTACATTAAAGATTATTATTGATATATGAGGACTTACTCCTTTCATTTTGTTCATTGTTTTTTAGTTGTTTTGTGTATCATTGTTTTGTATATGCTTTCTCTTTTATTGTTTGTCATTTTGATTTGGTAGTTTTGGTTAGTATTAACATTTGAATCTTTTCTCTTTTTCATTTAGGTGTTTGTTCTACCAGTGAGTTTTATACTTTCATGTATTTTCATTTTTGTAGATACCTGTCATTTTTCTGCCAGGTTTAAAACTTCCTTAAGTAATTATCGTATGGCTGGTCTGGTGGTGATGCATTTCGTCAACTCTTGCTTGTCTGAGAAATAACTTATGTGTCCTTTTATGAAGCATAACCTTGCTGGGTATAGTATCTTTGATTGACAATTTTTTCTTTTTTCCAGCACTTTTAATATGTCATCCCATTTGCTTCTGGTCTGTAAGGTTTCTACTGAGAAATCTGCTGTTGTTCTTATGAAGGTTTCCTTATAAGTGACTAGATGCTTTTCTCTTGGTGGTTTTACAATTATCTCCTTGTCTTTACTTTTGGTAGTTTAGCTGTAATGCACCTTGGAGAAGACCGTTTTGGCTTGTATCTCTTTGAGGATCTCTAAGCATCCTTTATCTTTATGTCTAAATCTTTTGCTAGACATTGGAAGTTCTCATCTATTATTTCATTAAATAGATTTCCCATGCCTTTGGTCTTCTCTTCAACTTCTGAAATAGCCAAAATTTGAAAATTTCATTGCTTTATTTTGTCTCATACGTCAAGTAGGCTTTTTAAATTATCTGTATCCTTTTTCTTTAATGTTTGAATGAGTTATTTCTAAAGGCTTGTCTTCAAGTTCTAAAATTATTTTTTCTGCTTGATACAGTCTATTGTTTTTAAGCTCTCAATTATATATATGTTTTTAATTCATTCATTTAATTCTTCAGTTCTGGGATTTATGTTTCATTCTTTTTTATGATATATATCTCTTTGTGAATTTCTCACTCATATCTTAAATTGATTTTACTGATTTATTTGTGTTGTTCATCTGTGTTTACTTGTATCTCATGCAGCTTCTGTAATATTATTATTTTGAATTCTTTTTTTAATTTCATACTTTTTTTCATTAGATTCTGTTGCTGAAGAATTATTGTGTTCATTTGGAGGTGACATTTCTTTTTGTTTGTTTTGTTTTGTTTTCCTACTGTGATATCTGTTCATCTGCTGTAAAAGTTATTTCTAGTTATTTGAAATGGCATATATAGGGAAAGACTTTTTTTTCTGAAAATGTGTCTATGGTGTTTGTTGAGTAAGGTACTTTAACACTGATTCTGGGTATATTCAGTGGTGTAGTATCCACATGAATTCTTCAGATATGAAAGAGCATCAGTGATGTCTACCTCTTTCTTGTTGATTTAGGCTGGAGTGGTTAGTGGAGGCTGTGGTGAGGCTTTGCTGTGGATGAGTCACCAGGGGCATCAGTCCTTGGGCCCCAATCATGGCAGCAGCAAGCTAACTGTGCCTGTTTTTGTGCCCCCAGGTGGCATACACGGACACCAGTAATAGTAGGTCTAGTCACACCAATTATTGGACCTCTAGGAAGCTTGCCTAGGTGATGCCAGTGACAACAGTAGGCTGGGTGGGTGGGCAAGTCTTCTGGCCCCTGGGTAGCATGTATAGCATGAAGATGGCATTTGCAGTGGTGGACAACCATCAGGCTACCAGGTGTCACATACTTGTGATATTGGTGCCTGCAATGGGCTTCATGGACCAGTACCCAAGCTTCCAGGTGGCATGTGTGGGTGGATGCTTATTGTTTTGGAAGCAACAGGTAGGGTGGGCCCATCCTCAGGCTGCTGGGAGAAATGTACAGACGCCAGCAATGGTGAATGGAGCAGGGCAATTCTCAGGCTCTGGCATGGCATGTTTGGGCACTGGATATGGTGCCAGGCTGAATGGGCCTGTCTTCAGGACTCCTGGTCATGCCCACAGGAGAAGGATATGGTGACCAGGGCAGGTATATCCCCAGGCCCCAAGGTTTTGTTGGTTGGGTTGGGGCAGCAGCAGCAGTGGTGGGAAGGGAAATCTGTTTTCAGGATGCATGCACATGTGCAGCAGCCTTGCTGCTGGTGGAGGAGGTAGGGCTACTGTAAGTAGGAGTGGCCCAACCAAGTGTCTCTCAGGCTCTGGGAAGCATGAGCTTCAGTCCCAGAGGCAGGGGTTAGGGCAGCAAGTGGGGAACATCTGTCCTCAGGGCATGTGCAGGTTTGTTACTGCTGCTGATTGGGCCAAAGGTGGGGCAAACTCACTGTCAGTGGCAGCAGTTTCAGTCAAGCTGCTCTCAGTCTCTAAGGAACTCACACTTTATGTTGGCACCAGCAGTAGGAATGGAAAGCCTGTCCTCAGGGTGTCTGCAGGTATGCAATGGCCCTACTGTTGATGGGAGGAGGGTTGCTCTCCGTGGCAGCAGTTTCAGGCAAATGGCTTTCAGGCTCTGAGGAGTGCATGCTTTGGCTCCTTTTGGCTCTTTTTGCCCCAGAGGGCGCAACTTCCCTGATACACCACACTCTCCATTCCCTAGAATGTAGGACACAGAGTGGGCTAGAGTAGTGAGGACCCTGCAACACTACTAGGTTCAACCAGTCTTGTACCACTGCAGCCCTCAGGTAGATGAAGGGCAATATCAATGGAGCTCCAGGGTTGGGGAGGTATCATGGCTATTGGGCTTCAAAACAGAATGCAGTCTGATGGGTCATGCTTCAGTTTCTTGGGTTTCACTGAGTGTATGGGATGCAGCATGGGCACCCTTTCTGGAACAGTACTATTGTATGGATTCCAGGCAGCTCCTGATACTAGTCTCAAGTCCCATGAGGGTCTAGAAGCTTTCTCATGGCTAGGATTACAGGAGTCCATGGTGAGAATGTGGACCTCCGGGGATCTCTCACTTACCCTTTCCCTGCACTAGGAAACCTCTCCAGGTCGCCAGTGAATCTAGAATGGGCTGGATATCTTGCTTCCCTCTCCGTTCGTGCCTCAGGCATTTCTTGTCACTTCTATGCTGAATTCTAGTGTTACCCATTAGATGATCTATTCATAGTGTGATTATATACTTGCTATTTTTGGTTTTCCTTTGTGGAGAATATGAGTGCTGGCTGCCTCAGCCATCATCTGTTACCTCATGCTTTGAGATAAAAACTTTCACAATTTATTTGAACTTTTCTTACCTTAAAATTAAATGTTAAATCCTATCTACAATATATGTCATACCTCGCTTAATGAGGAATACATTGTACAGTCTTAGGTGATTTTGTCATTTTCATAAACATGATAGAATGTACTTACACAAACCTAGATGGCACAGCCTACCAAGCACCTATGCTGTATGGTACAGCCTATTGCTCCTAGGCTACAAACCTGTACAGCATATTATTGTTCTGAATATTGTAGGTGATTGTAACACAATGACAATTTTTTTTTGTATCTAAACATATCTAATACAGAAAAGGTAACATTTTGCACTATGATGTTACTGTATTAGTCTATTTTCATGCTGCTGATAAAGACATAACAAAGACTGTGTAATTTATAAAGAAAAAGAGGTTTAATGGACTCACAGTTTCACGTGGCTGGGGAGCCCTCACAATCATGGTGGAAGGCAAAAGGCATGTCTTACCCCTTATAAAACCATCAGATCTCATTAGACTTATTCAATACCCCCAAGAACAGTATGGGGGAAACAGCCCCCGTGATTCAATTATCTTCCACCAGATCCCTCCCACAACATGTGGGAATTATGGGAGCTATAATTCAAGATGAAATTTGGGTGGAGATACCGCCAAACTGTATCAGTTACCATGTAGGTCACTAGGCAATGGAAAACTTTCAGCTCCTTATAAACTTATGGGACCACAACCATTTATGTGGTCCATCATTCACTGAAATGTCATTATGTGGTACATGACCATATCCACAAAATGTATGCATAATCTTTTTCAGTGACTTACAATACCTTACTCTTTTATTTCATCATTATTTTTATTATAAAACTAATGCATGGATAAATTTTTTTGTAAAGTATTTTAACAATACACATATATCAAAAGCAAAATATGACAGTCTTTCTTATCACCACTCTCCAATCTCATTCCTACTCCTGTAGGAAACTACTACCAATAATTTGTAGGCTTTTTTTGCAGTTTGCTTTATATGCGTTTTCACAGTTTGATTTCACATACTAGAAAAACCTCAAATACGTATGATTTAAACATGATAAAAGTTTATTACTCCATCTTGTAAATTACATCCACAGGTATATTGTTCAGAGTAGTTATGGTAGCTGTACAGTCACAAGGAACACAGAATTTGTTCCCACCACTATCCAATCACATTGTTTCTATTTTCAAGGTCACCCTATGGTCTATGATGACTGCTGGTGCCCCAGTCATTATGTGGACATTAAAGACGAAATGATTGGAGAAGAAAAAATCAAAGAGGTTGCACTAATCATCTGTTTTCCTTTTAAAGAGGCTCCTGAATGTCCTTTCCAAAAATTCTCCTTGCATATTTTTTACCAGAATTAAATTTCATGGCCACATTGGCAGCAGGCAAAGGTGAGAAATGTCTTTTAGCTGGAAATATTGCCCCCTTTAATATTATTAGTGTTCTGTTAGTAAAGAAGAAGGAGTAAATGTATGTTAGATAGGCAAAAAGAAGTACCTGCCCATGTATATAAAGGAAAATATACACAGGTGAATTTTTCATAAAGAAATTAACACTATCGATATTGACTTGAAAGTTACATATTTCATTTGGCAAAATGTTTTTAGAAATATCTCCATATGGATACGTAAAACTGCTTCCCTTATTCACAAATACTTATTGGACCAATATTTATGTGACAGGAAATAATCAAGGCAATCTATTACAGTTTTCAGTCTTTACTTACTACAATTGTAAATATATTTAAATATATTTAAAGTATAAAACATACTTCCCAATTACCTTCCAAAAAGACTTCATTAATTTTTACTTTAACCAACGATGAAACTCATTACTTTTAAAAGGCAAGCATTTTTAAAATAATTTCAACTTTTATTTCAGATTCAGGGAGTATATGTGCAGGTTTGTTACCTGGGAATATTGCATGATGTTGATGTTTGGGGTATGGTTGATTCCATCACCCAGGCACTGATCATAGTATTCAATAGTTAGGTTTTCAACCCTTGACCCTTCCCTCCTCCCCTCTCTCTTCTAGTAGTCTCCATTGTCTATTGTTATCATCTTTATGTCATCACTATCCATTGTTTAGTTCTCATTTATAAGAAAGAGCATGCTGTATTTGGTTTTCTGCTCCTGCATTAGTTATCTTAGGGTAATGGCCTCTAGTTCCATCCATGTTGCTGCAAAGGACATGATTGTATTATTTTCATGGCTGTGTAGTATTCCATGGTTTATATGTACCATATTTTCTTTATCCAATCCACCATTGATAGGCACCTAGGTAGATTCCATGTCTTTGCTATTGTGAATAGTGCTGCAATGAACATATTAGTGCATGTGTCCTTCAGGTAGAATAATTTATTTCCTTTTGGATATATGCCCAGTAATGGGATTGCTAGTTGAACAGTAGTTCTGTTTTAAGTTCTTTCAGAAATTGCCAAATTACTTTCCAAAGGGGGTGAACTAATTTACATTCCCATCAACAAATATGTGTGTTCTCTTTTCTTTGCACCTCACCAGCATCTGTTGTAAGGCAATCATTTTCATTAAAAAAGTAAAATAAATGAATTGTCAAATTTCAAATAGAATGAAATAACTTAATAACTAAGATGATCTCCATCTCTTCCAAGATATCTAAGTCTCCAAGCCTCTTCCCCAGAGTCAACCACAGTTACTAGTCTCTCGTGTATCAGTCCAGAACATTTTATGCCTTAAAAGCATATGTTGGTAGAGTTATACTCTATTGTTTAATTCAAGTAAAGACATACAAATCTGGCTTTTGTTTTGTTTTCTCCTCTTTGACTTTGTCACTTACCTGTGTATATTAAAATAATCCATCACCATATTCATTTTCATCACTCTTTTTATTTTTGCAACTGTAAAATTTACCCATCTATGGATAAAATTAAAATTAATAGTTACTTCCGATGTTTAGATTGTTTTCCTGTGTTTACAAACTTTGCTGCAATGAACGTTTGTGTGTATCTTTGTACATACATTTGTATATATTTATATATGTATATTTACGTACATGTGCAAGTTTTGTAGATGTAGAATTGTTGAGATAAAGGATATCTTCATTTTACATTTTAATAGATATTGCAAAATTACTCTGTATGGAGGTAGTGCAATTTAAGTTCCTGTTAACTTTGTTTAAAAGTGCCTGTTCCCTCACTGTCTCATCAACACACTGATTTTACTCAAATCTTTGTTTTGCTTTTTGTTAAGAACATAGGTGGAAAATTGTATCTTGCTAGTATTTTAATATGCATTATGACTCTCATTGAGCATAATTGTTTGTAATTAAATACCTTTTTATTATGTTCTCTGTGACATGCCTGTTCCCATAGTATCTCATTGTGATTTCGATTTGCATTTTTCTAATGATCAGTGGTGTTTAACTTTTCTTCACATGTTTGTTGGCTGCATAAATGTCTTATTTTGAAAAGTGTCTGTTCATCTTCTTTGCCCACTTTTTCACATTGTTGTTTGTTTTTTCTTGTAAATTTCTTTAAGTTCCTTGTAGATTCTGGATATTAGACCTTTGTCAGATAGATAGATTGTGAAATTGTTCTCCCATTCTGTAGGATGTCTGTTCACAGTAATGATAGTTTCTTTTGCTGTGTTGAAGTTCATTAGTTTAATTAAAACCCATTTGTCAATTTTTGCTTTAAATGCAATTGCTTTTGACGTTTTCATCATGAAATCTTTTTCCATGCCTATATCCTGAATGGTATTGCCTAGATTTTCTTCTAGGGTTTTTACAGTTTTGGGTTTTACATTTAAGTCTTTAATTCATCTTGAGTTAATTTTTGTATATGGTATAAGGAAGGGGTCCAGTTCCAGTTTTCTGTATATGGATAGCCAGTTTTCCCAGCACCACTTATTAAATAGGGAATCCTTTCCCCATTGCTTTTTTTTTTTTGTCAGGTTTGTGGAAGATAAGATGTTGTAGATTTGTGATCTTATTTCTGAGATCTCTATTCTGTTCCATAGGTTCAACTATTTTTTACCATGAGAAAATATGGATTGATATTGTCAGATCTTCCTGTTTTTCAGCAACATTCAGAAATCAAGATTTTTATGTAACACTTCTTGATTTTGTAATGTCTTAATTTTGCCAAAAGACTACATTAATTTAACAAATATATTCATAGGCAAGATGTACCTCATAGGCTACACCTTTCCAGCTTCTAAACTATCTTTGACTTTTAACCCCTTTTGAATGAAAATTATATACTTCTATGTTTATGATGATAATAATAGCAATAATTCATTGCCAAAGCAGAGCACTCACTGTTTATCAGACACTGTGCTAAGCACTTTACATATTTTGTCACATTTAGTCATTTTAAAATAATCTATGAGGTAGATGTTATTGTTATCCTCATTTTACAAATGAGTGAGCTGAGGATTAGAGCGGTAGAACAACTTGTTCATAAGAGTAGAATTAGTATTTACACCCATAACTGTCTGAAATCAAGTCATTACTCTTAACCACTTACCATGAATGAAATTTTACACTGACAGCCATGGGTGTAAACACTAATAGTAAAATGCAGAGATAAAATCACCCCTTTTTTTAAACATAATTTTTGTATCCTTTATCTTCTTGGACTAAGTTGCAATTTTAAAAATAATGACTGTAAAACTTCTAACGCCATGCCTGCTCTATAAATATCATGTATTATGTGTCTTTTTTGCAATAGATACATAATTTTTGTTATATTTGACGATTTTTGATAGTTTCATAACTTTATCTGTAGGAAAACACATTGTGTTTACTAAACATAAAATAAATTATCTAAGAACCAAATAAATTGTCGGAGAAACAAATAAATGTTTACTCTTTCATTTATACATAAAATTTGTAATAATTAGTGAAAAACAAATCCGGGACTCTAAATATTGTCAAATGCTTGTGCTGCCAAAAAATGAGTTTTGCACATTTTAACACTAAACTTTTATTTTGTTCTTTTTCTCTATTATCTAAATTTAGCAAGTTCCTTGACAACTTGTTGCAGAATTCATTGGGAGCCATAGAAAGATAAGGAAAGACCCAATTGTGAATTGAATCCAATGCTTCCTCATCTAAAGGCAACAATTGTCATCGTCTCATATTGTTAAGATTTATTTTCTGACAGAAGACTTTTGCTCTCCCCAAACTGACTCAAAAATATTCCAGAGCTATGTCTTTACTGTGATTGACATTGGTAAGAAGAAAAGCATCTTTCTTTATGCTCTCACCAACAATGGAATTTTCTCACAACATTTGGAATTTTTGCATTCTGCTTTAGGTTACCTGAACTACTGACTGGCGTTTTCCATCTTCCCATAATCTACATTGCTGAAGCGAAGATTTATGTTTATCTGAGCTCTCAGAGATTTAAGCCTTTCATTGCTTTATCAATTTTTTCTGAAATATATTGCCATCAAAATGTCTTATATTTAATAGAATGTAACCATATACTTATAGAATTGTTCTGCAGCAAGATACAAAAGCTATTTTTATATTTAGAAAGAAACATCAAATTCTAAACATTAATAGTACACTTCTCTGAAAATTGATTATATACAATTCCATGAATTCAAAATTTAAACAGTAGTGTCTGGTTCATGGTAAAATATAGTCTATCACAAATAATACATGAAGCAATATATCATAAAACAGCAACATGCCAGGATATTTTCTTTACTCTTTCGTTTTACTTTCTTTTAATAAGTGGTAATGAAAAGGTGCTGATTTCATGGCAAGTAGTGGAAGCTGTCATAGACTTGATACAATCTTTGGAACTTCAGATAACTGTTACTATTTTATTCAAGAAGGCTAAATTTGCAATACCATAATACTTAAGGACACTTGAAGAAAAATAACTCCTATGGAATTTAGTTATAATTATAATTCCAATTAATGATTATTAATCTTTTGATCTATTCACTAAATGCCCATTTTATGATAAACACAGTGTTAAGCAAACTAAAGCTAATATGGTACAGGTTTGCTTCCAGAAAAGTCATTGTCTGGTATTGAGGGACAGACATGTAAAAATCATAACCTCAATGAAATTCATAGGTATAATTGTAGAAGAAAGAAAAGAGCATGGTGTTGGGGACTAGGTGGGGAAAAGATCAGAAAAGGCTCCAAAGAGACTAAATTTAAGAAGAGTGTCGATAGTTCAAAGTGTTTTCATTGCATTCAAGGGAGTCATCAGGAGTAAATGCAAAGGAGTGAGGAAGGGAGCCTGGTTTGCTCAAAAAACTGCGTCCTGAAAGGTTAGAACTTAAGTGCATTGAAAAGAATCAATGTCAGACCTTGGAGGACACCAAAGATGATATGAAGGAGTTTGATATGTATGCTATGAGAAATGTGTTGTAAGCAGAGTATAGGTCTATGTTCTAGGGCAAAAAAAAAAAATTCTATGTAAATTTCGAAGTGAACACAATTAGCTTTGTTATCTGGGAAACATTACTTGATATTTTTATTCTCAGTTTTCTCAGGAGTAAAATGAAAATTATAATAAGAAAAACTAACTCTTACGAACTGTTTACTACATGCCAGGTACCATGGGTCTCCTCATGGATAAAATCTACATCATAGATTGAATGTGTTAACAACAAACATGCAAATATTAAGATAGTACACTGGACAGAACCAAGTTGGAACTTAATAATGATTAGTCCCTACCACCCTACGACTTAAAGAATTGCACTTCCAATCTCTCCACAATACTATAGATGCAGTTTTAAATTATTTCAAACTTTTTCTTTAATCTAGTTGAATAAAGCTGGCAACTAGCACATCTAATTGAATAAAAGATGTAGCTGAAAATTTGAATGTTTTCCAGAGGAAAAAAAAACCCCTAATATCCTGAGCCAAATGTATGATAATAAGAAGAGCAGAAAAGTTGGAACTTGAAAATAATATTGCGTCAAGTGTCACATCTTTGGAAATAGCCACTAGCCTGGAGTCAATCAAAGTTTCTCTGCATTAGTAGTAAAGAATGCTGATTCTATTCATCTTATTGCCTGTCTACTTCTCAGTATACTTAGGGGGTAGCTAATCATTTTTTGCCACTTTGCCAACGGGGTTCTAATACCTACGATTTGATGCTGAATGCAGCTTCAGAGTTTCACAAAGCACGTAATCCAACACTTTAGTAAAATAATCACTGAAACACATTAGATTTCATTCTCCTACCATTGCCTCCCAAGGATGATAAAAATAGGTTTCATCAGGAGAGATTTCCTGCTTCTCTAAAAAGAGAAGCAATTAAGAGAAGCTAAAATCACTTGATCTTCAAAAATGAGTATTTATGTGGGGTGAGGGAGAGGCACATTGCATTGACTATAAAGTAGGTAAAAATTAAATACCTGCAAAACTGAGTTATGTGAAAAATGTGTTACTTTAGCTTAATAAGTGCAAAAATCTATTACTTACATATTCAACTCAAATAACTAACAATATGCCTTCTATGCTCCCTTGAATCTGAAAACAACAAAACGCATGTATTTTGTGTTTCTTAATCCAGCCCTCTATTTATACTAGCCAATTAAAATATAACCCCTTGTTTTTATTTCTTAAATAATGTGTTGTTTTGAGGGATTGAAAATCAATATCTGGAGCCAATGTATCTGCATCTTTCTGTTTATTACTACTACTCAGCTGGTGGAAGATTGATTTTCCTATTAATTTTGTCATTTTTTTTAGGATATTAGGTTTTTACCTAAGTAAGTAATACTAGGGTATGAGTTACAGTGAGAAAGGGTAAAAATAAAGAAAAATACCCCAACTTTAGTAAGTACAAGTATAGCTCTAAAAAGACATCATTATAAGATTGACAGAAAGATACCATCAGATACAACAAAAGAATACATGGACGTCTGTGTGTGTGTGTGTGTGTGTGTGTGTGCTTTAGCTAAATTCTATACTTTATTGAGGTTTCCTTTTGTGTTGTCCTGATGTATTTTTTTTTTTTTTTTGATACCAGCATTCTGCTACGGTCTGAATGTCTGAAATGTCTGTGTCCCTTTCAAAATAATATAACAAAACCTGATCATAAATGTGATATTAGGGGGTATGGTTTTTGGGAGATAATTGGGCCATGAGAAGAGAGCCATCATGAATGTGATTAACACTTTTATAAAATAGGCCCAAGGGAGCTCATTCACCACTTCCATCATGTAAGAATTTGGTAAGAAGGCACCATCTATGAATTAGGAAGAAGGCCCTCACCAGGCACTAAATTTGCAGACACCTTGATCTTGGACTTTCCAGCATCCACAGCTCTGAAAAATAAATTTTTGCAGATTCTAAGCCACTCAGTCTATAAATATTTTGTTATAGCCGTCCAAAGAGACAAAGGCACATCCCACCAAAGATGCTACATGACAAGGTCATGTGTTTTAGGCTCTTCTTTGCTGTGATGGCTTCTTAGAACTTCATTTTGATGACTTAGACATTTTTGAAGAGTGCTTTGTAGACTGACTCACACTGAGATTTGTCTGATATTTTTCTTAGGTTTAGAGTGCATAAGTTTTGGGAGAAATGCAACAGAGATAACAGGCCATTCTCATGACATCACATGGTACACGCTATCAACATGACTTCTCACTATTGATGTTAACTTTGATCACCTATTTGTCTGCGATAGTTTTGTGAGGGATCTCCACTGTAAATCCATGCTTTCTGTCCTTTTCCCACTCTCTACTTTTTGAACTAAAGTCACTATCCACAGTGAACACATGAGGAGTGGGAAATTATGCTCTGCCTCCTTTAAGGTGGATTATCTATATAAGTTATTTGCAATTCTGCACATATTTAGTTATTTTCCATTTATTTGTTTATGGAAATATATATATGTAACATGGACTTATAGATATTTATTTTAGGCTTTGAGTTGTCCTCCAACACTTCTCTGTTTATTTTGTTGCTCTAATTGTTCTAGCTTTGGTTCTTGGGGGCTTTTTAAATTGGCTCCTATTTCCCTTTGGCATACTCTCATTTTTGTGATTCTTAGGTACTTCTTTACTTTCTAGCACTGCAAGATGCTCCAAGTTCATCTTGTATACTCCTTGTTGCAGCAATGGTAGGCAGCCATTTCTCCAGGGAGCCTTGGTTACGCTTTACTAAAGGATGATATTAGACATCAACATTAGGGCACTGCATATGTTTGTTGTTCCTGTGTGTCATTGCTTCTATGCCTTCTCAGAGAAAAGAACAATGAAATTTATGTGTGTATACCAACACATGTATATACACAACTCAAAAAATATTCAGTCACGTATTTATTTATTTATTTATTTATTTATCTATTGAGACAGAGTCTCACTCAGTTGCCCAGGCTACAGGGCAATGGCGTGATCTTGGCTCACTCCAACCTCTGCCTCCTGGGTTCAAGCGATTCTCTTGCCTCCGCCTTCCGAGTAGCTGGGAGTACAGGTGCGTGCCACCACGCCAGGCTAATTTTTGTATTTTTAGTAGAGATGGGGCTTCACCGTGTTAGCCAGGATGGTCTCTATCTCCTAATCTCATAATCTGCCTGCCTGGGCCTCCCAAAGCAAAAAAATATTTATATATGTATACATCTGTGTCATATCAGGCTAAACCATGAGTTCATACTGGTCTCTCTAACTCTAATTCATTGTCACATGTGTTATTCTAGCCTTCTCCATTTGATTATTTATAACCTGTCTCTTTAATGATTAGAAATTTGAGTCCCATGATTTGCCATACATTTACTTAATTTTTCAATTGCAATATACATGTATTGTGCTTTCAGAATCATTAACCCATATGCTACACGAAGATAGCTTACAGACAGACATGCTCTCGGTTTTGACAATTATAAATAAACCTCCTATAAACACCTGTGTAGTTTTGTGTGGACATAAGTGTAAAAAATAGTTGGTTGCATAAATAAGACTGTTATTGCTATATTATAAGGTAAGACAATGCTTAACTTTGTAAGAAACTGCCAAAGTATATTTATTGTTTTGCATTTTCACCAGCAATGAATGAGCATTTCTCTTGTTCCACATTATCACCAGGAATGAGTATTATAAGTTTTGTTTGTTTGTTTGTTTTTTAGCCATTCTAATAGGTATGTAGTGGTATCCTTTGTTGTTTTAATTTTTATTTCCTTAATGTCAAAAAATGTTGAGCCATTTTTAAAAACAGTTTATTTCAATCTGCACATCCTCTTTCATGAGGTGTCTGTTAGGATCTTTTGCTCGTTCTTTAATTGGTTTGTTTGTTTTCGTATTGGCCAATTTTAAGAGTTTTAAAAATATGGTTTTGATACAAGTCCTTTATCAGATATGTGATTTGTAGATATTTTTCCTTGGTTTGTAGCTTATCTATTCATTCTCTTAAAATTGTATTTCACAGAGAAAACATTTTAATTTTAATAAAATTCAATTTACAATATTTTATATCATGAATTGTATTTTTGATGTGTCAAAATATATTGGTTACCAAACCCAAAGTAAGTTAGTTTTTTCTCCTATGTTTCCTTTTACAATTTCATAGTGTTTCCTCTTACAATAATCCATTTAAAGTTAATTCTTGGTTTAAAGCATAAGGTTTGTGTCTGTGTACTTTTTTGCATATGAACATCCAATTATTCCAGCACCATTTATTAAAAACGTTATCCTTTCTCCATTGAATTGTCTTACCTCTTTGACAAGATCAGTTGGCTGTATTTGTGTAGATCTATTTCTTGGCTCCCTATTTTGTTCTGTTGATCTATTCATCTGTTCTTTTACTTATACCACACTGTCTTGATTATCGTGGTTTGATAGTAAGTCTTGAAGTTAGGTAGTATCCGCCTTCCAATTTTGTTCCTTTACATTATATTAATATTAAGTATTTTGGATCTTTTGCCTTTCTATATAAACTTTAGGATATGTTTATTGATATCTACAAAATCGCTTGCTAATATTTTGGTGGAAATTTCATTTAATCTAAATGTTATGTTTAAAAAAATACACCATAATATTGAGTCTTTCAATCCAGGAACCAAGAATATTTCCCCATTTATTTAGACTTTTTATCAGAGTTTTGTAGTTTTCTACATATAGAGCCTATACATATTTTAATATATTTACATTTAAGTATTTCATTTTGGGGCAGAGTATTGTAAATGGTATTATGTTTTTAATTTCAAAATCAAACTGTTAATTGCTGGTATACAGAAAAGCATGCATACAACTTCAGTAAACACACTGTGTATACACTCCTCCCAACTGCTGGCAGGCCACTGTGCATGCAGACGGCCCACCCAAAGGGAAGAATCAAGGCAGAAAGGATACAAGATTGCAGAAATATGCCAGCAAATAAACCCTACATCAAATGTCAAAATGCATACGTGTCTTTCAAGTTGCCTGCTTGGCCCTCTTGTAAGTGTACTTTCTTTCTTTCCTGATCTAAAGCTTTTTAATGAACTTTAACTCCTGCTGTAAAACCTATCTTGGTCTCTCCTTCTGCTTTAACGCCTCTCAATAGAATTCTTTCTTCTGAGTAGGCAAGAATTGAGGTTATTGCAGACCCATAAAGATTTGCTGCTGGTAAAAACGTGAAGGAAACAAATCTGCTGCCAACAAAGTCCCACAATTTTGTCTGAGGTAATCTTTATTCCTGTTTTGAAGGATAATTTCATGGGCTGTAGGATTCTAGGTTGGTGGATTTTTTTTCTTTCAATATGTTACAAATTTTAATCCACTCTCTCTATGTTGTCTGGTTTCTGATATGAAATCATTGCAATTCTTATACTTGTTCTTTTATAGATAAGAATTTTGTTTTGTTTTTGTTTTGTTTTAATCATGCTTCCTTTATAATTTTCTGTTTGTCTTTGATTTTTTTCCGTTTTAACATGTTATGCCAACAACATTTCCATATGTTTGTTTTTACAATTTATTCTGCTTAGCACTTTCTGAGTTTCATGAATCTGTGATTTAGTGATTATCATGGATTTTGGAAAGTTATCAGCCATTAATTTTTCAAATAACTCTTCTGCTAAGTTCTCTCTTTTCCTTCTGTTATTCCAGTTACATATTTTGATATTGTCTTATAGTCCTTAGTTGTTCCACTTTATTTCTTTTGTACTTAATTTGATAGCTTTCTATTTGCCTATATTCAAGCTCACTAATTCTTTTCTCAGCCATGTTCAGTGTACAGATGAAGCTATCAAATGTATTTTTATTTTTGCTACCATGATTCTAATTTTAAAAAGATCTTTGCAAAAATCGTAACAGTAAGAAAATTACGACAGTGAAATAGATCTGATCTAATCAACTTCATCTTGCCTTTAATGTCCAAACCACCCTTGGTCATTCCTGAGCATGGGCCAAGCTAACTTTGGGAGAAATTTAATTTATATTTTAAATGACAATAGCCCTTCTCTAAAACTAAACTGCTTCTGGAAAACCTGGTTAGGAAGAACAGGGGCCTGAGTTAGTAGTTAAACGATTCCTAGCCTTTATTCAGGAGGTCACAAAATTTGAAACTTCCCCAATTACTCCTGTAAATAACAACATCATTGTGAAACATAAGATAGGCTTTTTAAGATGTGTTTTCAGGTCTTGCATTTCTGATGATTAGACGGCCCCACCCAGACCAGCAGCTCCTCTGTGGACCTCACTCTGAAGCCCATTCAGTGCACAAGAACTGTTTTCCACAACCCTATGATTGAATTACCAACCAAACAGCAGCACATACACCCTAGCTCCCGGTCTGCCAAATTATCTTTTAAAACCCTAGCCTCCAAGTTTTGAGGGAGGATTATTTGAGTAATAATAAAAGTCTAACCTCTCAGTCAGATCTACATGTGTTAAGCTCTTACTCTATTGCAATTCCTTTGTCTTAATAAATCGGCTCTATCTGGGCAGTGCAAAAGAAGAACCAATTAGGTGTTTACAGTTTCTATGCTTTTGACATGCATCTTAATTTCTTATTGCAATCTGGACACGTACTGAGTAATAATGTCAGAGGCATCCTAACTAGAGTGACTCCATCTTGAATAAAGGCTGGATAAAGCCCAACCTGTTGGGTAACATTCCTAGGATGTTAGAAATAAGATGATTATGGTTGAGGGAACAAGTAAATAATGCTAACTAACTAAGGACCCAAAACTTATGAAAATGTCTCAATATTTTAAGAACAAAGGCATTCTTAGTTTAAGAATACATTTTTCTTTAAAGACAACAGTATACTCATAAATTCTTGCTGAAATTGATACTACTCAGGAAAACAACAATACTAGTAGTCTGTCACAAGCTGATGACAAGATTTTATAATACAGTACACCATTCTCAGCCTTAATATCCTACATAACGAGGCATTATGTTTAAGATAGGTGAGTTCCTCCTCGTGCTTTCTGAGGACATTCTACTCTGTAATAGCGTAGTTTCTAATAAATGTTTTAACGTTACTATACTCAGTGATTTGTCCTGAATTCTTTCCCATGTGAGATCCAAGAACCCACTCTTGAGATATGACAGTAGATCCCTTTTCTGGCAACAATACAAACTGAGGTAAATATACCTTTAGTGTAAAGATGTATTTTAATCTGGTTAGGATTTTGGCTGTGTTTACCGTTTGTTGTTGCCATGTGTAACAGAGGCTTCAAAGACCTTGTCTTTTTCTCTCGTTTTTTGTGTGTTTGTTGTTGTTGTTGTTTGTTTGTTTTAGGGAGGGTCTGCTAATAATGCCTTTTAAAATGCTGTCTTTGTCTTGCAGTTGTTTTTAGCTGTAATGAAGTTATTATTATTGGAGGTTTGTTAGTATGGTTGTATGGTGTGGGAGAGCAGAACATTCTGTAGTATTTTGATTAAGTACCGTCTTTTCTGAGTCTGTATCCCAAAATTGTGACTTTTACGTGTCTCTGTTTCTCTTTCAGTGGTAGCACTTTTTTTCCCCAATCTATTTCCTTAAAGACTGTCCTCTGTTAGGTACTGTTTTGGTTTGTTTGTTTGTTTGTTTCTCCCTCAGGTGAGCCAGGAAAAATGGAGGTGGCTGGAATGAGGAGAATTCCCTTCCCCAACTGCGGTACGGTTTCTGAACTGTGTTCTGGCAAAGTCTTTCCCCTTGAGAGTTGGCTTTTTTTATGAAGAATGCTCTGGGTGTGTTTCACAATGGTTATTTTCCCCTTCCCCGTACGAGGATGTTCAGAATGTCTCAGCTCCTGAGACAAATTTGTGAGATTCCTGGTGGGAATATTCAAGAAAGCATAGAATTTTCCCACCCTCCCATCCTCATCACTTGGACTCCACCCCCCAGGATTTTCTCACTTACACTCAGCCTTCATCCATTCATCAACATTGCTATTCAAGTATTCCTACCCATTTATGGCTTCAGTGGCTTCAGTTATAGGCAAACATCTCATACTTGTCTTCCTGGATTCACTTGTCTCTCCATATTTCAGAGTTGTAGTGTGTGTCCTGTGATTTCAGGTATCTGACAAGTCCAATAAAAGTAGACGCTTTTCAGTTGGCCCAGCTCTTTTATGTTGAAAGAATATGAATTACAATTTTCAAGCTCTTTACACATTGGATCCAAATTCTTAGGGTTTTTGTGTATACACACACACACACATGCACACACAGGTTACAAACACTTGTAAAGTTCATTTAACAAGAAATGATGTAAAATAGTATTCCCAGGCAGAAGTAGGAGTTTTCTTGTAATTCAGAAGTTCCAAAAGAGTTTGTATTTACTTTAAAGAGTTAAAATTCCACCAGTCTTAATATGGTTGCAATATCAAATTTCCTGGAGATGTTTATTTTTGTATTATTTCCTTCTCATTTCCCAGTTCTTTCAGGGCCTCTGGTAACACAGATGTAGCCCTTGAAGCTCTAAATACAAGTCACTAGCTCTTTGCTTTTACTAATAGCATAGGGCAATAATGCAGCTTTCCTCATGATAATTACATTATTTGGCCTAATCAGTCCAGAAAATGGTACTATCTCCAACATATTTTTCAACATTTACCATGAGACTGGTTGAACAGAAGGGCAATATTCAAACGTCCCATAATTTATAAGAGTAGGTGTTCAAGGTGTACAGTAGGCCTATTTATACAATGCATAATTAATATTTTTATACTGGGTCCCAACCTTTAATGATTCAAGCTAGCATATATTCATATCTATACATAGGTAGTAGTATATATCTAGAGAGTATGTTAATGTATGATTAAACTAAATTTGAAGAATAAAATTATTCTAGTTTTAGAAGTTTCAGTAGCAGTTTGGACTTAATAATAATCGTGTGTGTGTGTGTGTGTGTGTGTGTGTATTACCTTCGAATTTCTGACTTGGGAAGTGTGGTTTCAGGAATTTGTATTTTTAATAAGGATCCCCTAGGTAATTCCTATAGTTAAAAAACTTTGGGAAATCTTGAGCTAAGCAATTGCCGCAAATGAATCCAAGTAGCCTCAGAAGTACATCAGCTAAAATAATTCAAAGGGAGAAAGAGAAAAAAAACCTATTTAGATCTTGCTCATCAGTTAGGTCTCTATCACTATATTGCATCCTTAGGAGTCTGATTTTAATGCATAAAGCATTGAGATCTGTACAGAAAAATAAAACTTTGCCTTAGGCAACCTTCTATCTTTTTGCAATATCAGCTTCTGGAGTCTACATTGATCCTAGGTGGGAGAATTTCACATGTGGTCCCAACCTGTGTAGGAGGAACAACATAAATGTAAGAACACAGGGATAAATAAAAACATTTGGAGAGATTATTTACAATATAGCTCTCTGATCTTTATCCCCAGAAATTTGGATGAATTAGGTACTAGTTGGGGTAAAAATCTCTGCATTAATCTATTACAAAGCAGAACCCAAGCTGATACATTGTGGTTTATCTTGGTGTCACTTGCATTCATCTGGGGCTGACTTTTCTTCCAGCTGCGTCAACTTAGATCAACTCCCTTGCCTTGAAGTCTTCTTAAAGACTTGTGGGTAGGAGATGGCAGTGATAATTAAAAGAGAAGTTTAAACTTATGGGACACAAACTGCTTTCTTCAGTCTATTAAATAATGAGAGGTGAAGGAATTATGACAAAGAAGACACGAAGACAGCCATATTCCAGACCTTTCTGAAGCAAGATAAAATCTTTATCTACTAGAGGAAGCAAGCTTAAAGTGCTCTTAATCAGTTTGCAATTCTGGTGTTTGATGATCTCTATGTGAACTCATTCAGAGGAAAATAATTTGTAGATGCTGCACAAGATTTAAAAATGATGACTTCCTGTTGAATTAACAGTTTAGAAAAAGGCTTTATGATTATTTTTGTAGTTAGCACAGCACACTGGAATGAAGCTAACATAGAAAACAGGGGTAATCACCTTCAAATGCAAAAGATAGAGTTATGAGAGGTAGAAGGAAGAGCAAATTAAATAACAGCTAATGAAACCTTAAGTCTTCCAAATACGCTTAAAATCCGAAGTTACAATATGGAAATAGATAATACTAATTGTATATTTGAAACCACACAGATTTAAGTAGTTTTAGGAAAAAATACTCATCTCTACTTGTTTTTCAAACCATTAATATTTTATATCTTTCTGATTTACCAAAGACAAGTAATTTACATGGTTAAACCCCTTCTTCTTCCCTTCTTCTTTCCTTCTATCTTATCTTCCTTCTTTATTTCTTTTTTTCTTTCCTTTGCCTTTTCATATAAATATTGACAAGGCATTTAATGTGTAACGAGCACTGAGAGGGCAAGCAAAAATATTTCTTGAATAAATAAATTAACTTACTGTGAAAGAGAATTAGGTCCTGTCCAAGGGAGAAAGATGAGTCAAATCATCTGACAGTATTACAAGATTATTACATAAGATATGCACATATAATACTGATATAAAGTCAATTAAGAGATATCTTTAAATAACATAGATAAAGTTTTATACAATTATATAGATAGGAGTGATTACTCGCAGCTCCCAAGCCTGGAAAGTCTTCAAGAATGAGGTACTATTTGGAGTGAGTCTTAGAGAAAAATAAAAGATATTAATAGGTGGGAAATGTGTAGTATGGACTGCTCAGATTCCTTTCTTGTTCCTAAATTGCATGTGCTCTGAGAAGTATAAGAACTTGAAGAAGGGGTTCAATATCTGAGACTAGCTTCCACTCTCACTTAGTTGCATCCTAGACAAGTGACAGAGTCAGGTGCACCACAGCACCTTCTCAGACAGACCCAGCCAGTTACATCAGAAGAAACTTTCTATAAAAGCCTGCAACTCAGGATAGGCCTCTAACAACTGCAGAAGGTTTGCATCCTCCAAATTTATTTCCCCTACCTCCTAAGTATTTCACCTACTGTCAGTGCCAAAACTGTGCTCTGCCTCTACTCTTCACGCCCTCAAGTGCACATACTCATGTATGAATTTTCAAAGTCTGAACATAACATGAAAATCAAACTTGGCTTTAAAAACTTCCTCATCCATTGTAGTACATTTATAAGTGACCAGTCAGCAGGCCACTATCCCATAAAAATTTACACAAGCTGATACTGAGGAAGCAAACTCTGGGCCTACTACATTGCAATCTAATAAGCAACTTCTCTTTTCCTAAATTCTTCCACCCTGTGATGGGGAATCATGCACTAAATTTGAGGAGCTAAATGGGTCTCACATTTGCATAGGCTAAATTAGGATTTTGCCAAGTCCTTTGTCTTAAGCATATAAGTATCTTCCTTAATGGGTATAGGTGTCTTCCTCCATGTCATTAATGTAGATATGCATATATGACTTCTAACATTTTCCCATTTTGTCACCTTTGCACACGTTCCTGTCTGTAAAATTGTTTTGGCTCCCAATTGTCCTCCTCAAACTTGTTGCTGTGTACTTGGCATTAACTGCACTAAATCGGTCACAAACTGCTTTCAGCTACTTTGTTGCGTGTTTATCTAGATATAGTCTTTATAGACACCTCAATTTAAGGACTAGCATAGGTGCAAAATCTCAGAAAACTTCTATAACACCTCAGTTCTTTCATCCCACTTCACCAAATACCACCCAGTAACCCACTGGAGCTAGCAAGATCATTAAATCCTCTATCTTGATGTTAATTTTTATCCCTCCCTTTTGTCTAGACCTTCTCTTCTCATGATTTTGTTTGACAGAAAAACCTAGATTATTTTGAGCTAAAGAAATAGATTTCAAAATAATATATGTTTTATAAGATGTTTGCCAATTCCTATGACCAAAAGTCTTAAATGTCCCCCTTACCGTCAATATCCTCCTCCTACCCATTACTTATTACACATGTTACTTTTTCTCCAGTCTTCTGTCTCTGTCCTAACTTCGGCTGTAAAATCAACATCTTCTAACATGGCAAATGTTTAGAATTTGCTGCTATAAATCACTCAGAGACCAAATGTCACTTACTTCCTTCTCCAAAGGAATCAGTTGAAAGTCACATTCAAATACTGCATCCACCTCAAATCCATTTGGGAAATGCCCAGTACTTTCCATTGGATCAAGATGATGTTTCTCATGTTTTATTGGCTTATGAATTAAACAGCCAGACTATCTGACCCAATGTCCACCTAATATACAATGATGGAGCAGAGGTAGAATAATGACAATAAAAATACCTAAAGGAGAATATGAATTTTGGTGAACAGCTAGTAGTCTCTAACAAATATTTTTTTCTAAGCTGTTAGATACTTTAACACCTCTATTAACTATAATAGTTAGTTAAATAATAAGATATGCTATTTTATTATTACAATGTTTCTGAAATTGAAATACATTTTTAATGTAATGTATCACTATGTCTCTGCCCTTTCTCTGTCTACTAGAAGAGTAAATGTTAAATTGTTGATATAAAGAAATATGATAATAAATTTTAAAACCTAGCCTCCTTTGAACCGAGAGTCTCTTCAAAAGTATTAAGATTTTCTTGTTGAATTAACATTGAAATGTGTATAGATATGGAAAAATCAACAATGTCAACATCTCATGAGAGTCTATGCAGTTTGATTAATATTTCCCTAGTGTATCAGTCGGAATATGTTAGATTTTTCTGCAATTTCAAACAATCTTTCAAATTGTAGTACTTTATAGAAAGCAAATATTTATTTCCAAATGTTTTCTGAATATTCCGCTCCAAAATCTCTAACTCTGGGACTCAGGCTGACAAAGATACCGCTTTCTTGACTTCTTGAACACTAATGGTTTCCATACCATAGAGACAGAGGTTTTCACCCTTCTAGAAAATGTTCTGGTCTGGAAGTGATAAATATTTTAGAATTCAAATGATTTTTTTCATGTCACGGGAGAAAAGAAAACTTGTCTGATAAATTGCTTAACAAAATTTTCAATAGAATAGTATATATTATTATGGGCTCACTTCTAACTTTTCCATCAAGGAATAGCCTCTCTCTCTCTGTTCTCCTTATAGTTAGCCTTCCAAGCTAAATGAATGACTTCCTATGACTATCTCCTATAGAAGTACTCCCATTTACTGTAGGACAATTTCTTCTTACTTCCATGACTCAAGAAAATGCACATCTTTAATTTGGTAAGAACTTGAAAAGGAGCCCTCCAGAGTGTTTCATTATCACTGGTCAATACAAATAATTATAAAGGTTTCCACACAAAGGATCTCTGCCTTTGTAGCTTGGCAGGGTCTTCTACAAACACGGGAAGCTTGGAAATTGAACCAGGTCTCTCTATTGCTTGTAATTTCGGCTCTCAGGTCAGTTTTGAATTAAACTGAATGTCTAGTATCCATATTCTTCTCAAATTTGAGGAGCCAAAGTGATTATAGATTAATGATTATTCTTGATTTATCATGGAATCTGCCTACCATTAACAGGGATATCGTAATTATAGGATCACATACTTAAGCTGAAAGTCTCTTTAACCCAATCATTTTATTTATTTATTTATTTTACTTTTTTGAGACAGAATCTCGATATGTATCCCAGGCTGGAGTGCAGTGGCGCAATCTCAGCTCACTGCAACCTCCGCCTCCTGGGTTCAAGCGATTCTCTTGCCTCAGCCTCCCGAGTAGTTGGAATTTACAAGTGCCTGCCACCACGCCCAGTTAATTTATGTATTTTCAGTAGAGACAGGATTTCCCCATGTTGGCCAGGCTAGTCTTGAACTCCTGACCTTAAGCAATCCACCCGCTTCAGGCTTCCAAAGTGCTGGGATTACAAGTGTGAGCCACCGCCCCCAGGTATTCCTTTCAGTTTATAAGTAAGAATACTGAGATGCAATTGTGGAATGTTAGCAAAAGTACTGACTTTGGAATGTCAAACATCTCCATATTTTATTTGTTGACTGCTTGGAGAGACTTTAACTTGATGAGGACTTTCATATTTGAAAACATTAAATGTTTCTCTAAAATATGTTACGTAGGCAGGAACACCAGATGCTAATACTCATTTGTGTGGGTCTTTTGAATTCTAATAGTTGTAAACTGCATTGATTTAGAATGGTGTTAGCCCAGAATAGTTTGAAATCAGTGAAACACTGCAAGGTTTCATTGTAATAATCTCTATATCATTTTAATTGTAGAGAATATGCTGTAACAGAGGGCTATTTACTGGTTTGTAAGATTCCACAACACAATTTGGGGCTAACTTAGAATTTGGATCAGTACTAACTTGTAACATTATTTTTTGTGCCATGGTCTCCTTTTGCAGGCTAGTGAAGGCTATGAAACTCGTTTCAAAATAATAGTTTTAAAGGAATATAATAATTATGGGGAAATTTAAATATAATATGAAGACAAAATGAAGCATTATATTGATATAGTTATTAAAACATTTCAAAACACACAATGAAGTAATGTATTACTTGCATAGTAATATTTATCAACATATTACAACTGTCAAATGCTCATCATCACTGGCCATAAGATAAATGCAAATCAAAACCACAATGAGATACCATCTCACACCAGTTAGAATGGCAATCATTAAAAAGTCAGGAAACAACAGGTGCTGGAGAGGATGTGGAGAAATAGGAACACTTTTACACTGTTGGTGGGACTGTAAACTAGTTCAACCATTGTGTAAGACAGCGTGGCGATTCCTTGAGGATCTAGAACTAGAAATAACATTCGACCCAGCCATCCCATTACTGGGTATATACCCAAAGGATTATAAATCATGCTGCTATAAAGACACATGCACACGTATGTCTATCGTGGCACTATTCACAATAGTAAAGACTTGGAACCAACCCAAAAGTCCATCAATGATAGACTGGATTAAGAAAATGTGGTACATATACACCATGGAATACTATGCAGTCATAAAAAGGATGAGTTCATGTCCTTTGTAGGGACATGGATGAAGCTGGAAACCATCATTCTCAGCCAACTATTCCAAGGACAGAAAACCAAACACTGCATGTTCTCACTCATAGGTGGGAATTGAACAATGAGATCACTTGGACAAAGGGTGGGGAACACCATACAGCAGGGCCTGTCGTGGGGTAGGGGGAGGGAGGAGGGATAGCAACAGGAGAAATACCTAATGCAAATGACGAGTTGATGGGTGCGGCAAACCAACATGACACATGTATACCTATGTAACAAACCTGCATGTTATGTACATGTACCCTAGAACTTAAAGTATAATAAAAAATAAAATAAAATAAAATAAATGTAGTAGAAAGAAAGAAAAAAAACCCATCATTTTAAAATATAAATATAATTGATATTTTGATATAGCTGCAACATCTAGACTACAATTTATGAATACATGCCATTTCTGTTGATTACACAGATGATAATACTACTGTGTCTTGTTGCTTACATTTAAAATTGAAGGAAACACTGTACTAAGTTTCAGTTAGAGGCTAGTGAAAATAAAGATGTAAACATTTCCCAATCCAAGTACATGAACAGACTGAATTATATCCATAGACCTGTGGACCTCAAGTTAAAAGCATTATTTAAACTAATGTAATAGGAGATATAGAGTTCAAAGAATCTATATTTAAAAAGTAATTTAGTATAAAATGTTTAGATTTTATATCCCATTTGATTTGAATAAGGTAAGTGCATTCTACTTGCTATTATTAATATTAATATAGTTTCAAATTGTATAGATATATTTACTCAATCCTACCATAAAACCTTCTATTGAAATCTGTATTATTCCTCCAATGGCCTCTGAACTCAATTATAACTAGAGAAGTATCTCTAACGTTTTAAATAAATCATACAGAGAAAAATTCATTTATTTTAGAGAATAAAATACATTGCATTTAATACAACATTAAGGTTTATTTCTTCAAGCAGAGTTATTTATCAGTGTCATGAAATATACTGATTTATGACAAACTAATAGTAAAACAACAGCAAAAAAAAAGAAAAAGAAAAAGAAATTACATGTCCTGTTAACTTGTTTAGCATATTCAGGTATGCTAACCTGTGCTATATACATGCTTTAATAAATTTGTTTCTATAATTTTTACATGTACAATAATTACTATTGTGTTCTAAATAATTCATTTTCCCTTCCTCATATAATACTTAGTAAAAGCATTCTCCCAATTTTTGAAATTTAAATAATGAGTCATTATATGCTCAGTGTAAAGCCTTCACTGAAATGTATTTGAATAACTTTCTTCCTAGATATAAAAATATTCTTAATCTCAGATGATAGAGATCAGTTCTGGAAACTATCAAGGTATCAAGTGCTTTCCTTCCTTCATTTATTCCCAGAAACAGCAAGTAAAGTCATCTCTAGAAAATATAAAGAAAAAGAGCATTTTAAAAGAGAAAACTAAGTCATAGGGATGGACAAAAGCACAATGATCATGAATCTTAAGTTTTACATTTTCATGTATAAACTATTGTGTAGCTTTCTGATAGTGTCAACTATAGCCTATATCAGGAATCAGCAAAATATGGCCCTCAGGGCAAATCCAGACTCATTTTGGTAGCCCATGAGCTAAGAATGATAGTCACCTTTTTAAATGGTTGAAAAAAATAAAAATAATGTTTCATGACATATGAAAATCATATAAAATTCTAGTTTCAGATCGTATACATGAAATTTTATTTATTCGTGCTCATTTGTTTTTGTATTGTCTACAGCTGCTTTTATATTACAGAGGCAGAGTTATGTAGATTTAACAGACACTCGATAGCTGTTAAAGCTGAAAATATTTGCTATATTTACTATTTTTATAATAAAAAAGCCAAACTGTTCTATATGAGGAAAAGTTTACTGCTTAATAATGACATTTTCTGTTAAATATTTCTTATTTAAATATCACAGCTGATGTTTCACAGGCCATCTTTCTTTGTCACTCCCAATGTTGACCATGGAGGTCTCAGGGCATTCATTTCACAAATACTTATTGAGTGGTACCTCCCAAGTGTGAGGCATTGCATCAGGTGAGAGAATACAGAGGGTAGCAAAAATAACCTGTGTATGAATTGACTTTATTGTAGTCCTAGAATTCTCCTTAGTGGTTTTACTCTTGCTTGGGTTTCCTTATAAAATGTTACCTTAAACATTTAAAATACATCTCTCCTTGCATCCTTTTCTTCCTATGGCTCTTTCACATTGCCTATGTAAGAATAGAAATGAAAGCAAATGACACATTGAGAAGCACATTTCTTATGTTCTGACAAAACTATATTTTTTGGATCAAGTTTATCTACCCATATTCTCTATAACCTTTGAGTGAGTGTTTAAACAAGGCACCAGTCTTTCATGCAAATAGACCTATACTGCTTCCACCCTTTAAACATGTCTATGAATTTCTAAATTCAGGAAGTACTCATCTGAAGCCATGCAGCACTGTTACATTAAAAACATTATGTCTCTTGAAAATTTCAGAATGTTACTTACACTAAGGAGGTTTGTTTGTGAATAAATAACTTACTACTACATAATACTTTCTTGCTACAATGGTATGAAAATTGTGTCTAACAGGATATTACAGTGGTTTGAGTGCCCCCTCCAAGACTCATGTTGAAATTTAATTGCCATCATGATGATAATAAGAGATTGGACCCTCAATAGGTGATTAGGTAATAAAGGTGCTCCCCTCATTAGTGGATTAATGCTCTTATTACAGCAGTGAGCTCTTAATGAAAGGATGAAGTTTGGCCCTGATTTTCTCTCAGTCTCATGAGTTTGCTTACACTTCTGCCTCCCACCATGGGATAACATAGCATGAGGGCCCTCATTGATGCTGGCGCCATGCCTTTGACCTCTCGGCCTCAAGAACCATAAGTCAAATAATCTTCTGTTCTTTATAAATTACCTATTCTGAGTTTTTAGCATGAAGGGGTATTGAATTTTATCAAATGTCTTTTCTGCATCTATTGAGATATTCACGTGGTTTTTGTCATTGTTTCTGTTTATGTGATGGATTACATTTATCGATTTGCATAATCAAACGTTGAACCAGCCTTGCATCCCATGGATGAAGCCGACTTGATCGTGGTGGATAAGGCTTTTGATGTGCTGCCAGATTCGTTTTCCCAGTATTTTATTGAGGATTTTCGCATCGATATTCATCAGGGATATTGACCTGAAATTTTCTTTTTCTGTTGTGTCTCTGCCAGGTTTCAGTATCAGGATGATGCTGGCCTCATAAAATGAGTTAAGGAGGAGTCCCTCTTTTTCTATTGAATGGAATAGTTTCAGAAGGAATGGTACTAGCTTTGTACTTCTGGTAGAATTCGAGTGTGAATCCATCTGGTTCTGGGCTTTTTTTTGGTGGGTAGGCTATTAATTACTGTCTTAATTTCAGAACTTGTTATTGGTCCATTCAGGGATTCAATTTCTTCCTGGTTTAAGCTTGGGAGGGTGTATGTGTCCACGAATTTATCCATTTCTTCTAGAGTTTCTAGTTTATTTGTGTAGAGATGCTTATAGTAGTCTCTGATGATAGTTTGTATTTCTGTGGGATCAGTGGTGATATCCCCTTTATCATTTTTTATTGTGTCTATTTGATTCTTCTCTCTTTGCTTCTTTATTAGTTTTGCTAGTGGACTATTTATTTTGTTGATCTTTTCAAAAAAACCAGCTCCTGGATTCACTGATTTTTTGAAGGATGTGTGTGTGTGTGTGTGTGTGTGTGTGTGTGTGTGTGTGTCTATCTCCTTTAGTTCTGCTCTGATCTTAGTTATTTCTTGTCTTCTGCTAGATTTTGAATTTGTTTGTTCTTCCTTCTCTAATTCTTTTCTTTGTGATGTTAGAGTGTTGATTTTAAATCTTTCCTGCTTTCTCCTGTTGGCATTTAGTGCTATACATTTTCCTCTACACACTGCTTTAGCTGTGTCCCAGAGATTCTGCTGTCTTGTGTCTTTGTTCTCATTGGTTTCAAAGAACTTATTTATTTCTGCCTTAATTTTGTTATTTACCCAGTAGTCATTCAGGAGCACGTTGTTCAGTTTCCATGTAATTGTGCGGTTTTGAGTGAATTTCTTAATCTTGAGTTCTACTTTGATTGCACTGTGGTCTGAGAGACTGTTACGATTTCCATTTTTTCACATTTGCTGAGGAGTGTTTTACTTCCAATTATGTGGTCAATTTTAGAATAAGTGCAATGAGGTGCCAAGAACAATGTATATTCTGTTGATTTGGGGTGCGGAGTTCTGTAGATGTCTATTAGGTCCACTTGGTTCAGAGCTGAGTTCAAGTCTTGAATATCCTTGCTAATTTTCTGTTTCATTGATCTGTCTAATACTTACAGTGGGGTGTTAAAGTCTCTGACTATTATTGTGTGGGAGTCTAAGTCTCTTTGTAGCTCTCTAAGAACTTGCTTTATGAATCTGGGTGCTCCTGTATTGGTTGCATACATGTTTAGAATGGTTAGCTCTTCTAGTTGCATTGATCCCTTTACCATTATGTAATGCCCTTCTTTGTCTTTTTTTTAATCTTTGTTGGTTTAAAGTCTGTTTTATCAGAGACTAGGACTGCAACCCCTGCTTTTTTATTTTTTATTTTTTTTGCTTTCCATTTGCTTGGTAAATATTCCTCTATCCCTTAGCAAAAAGAACAAAGCTGGAGGAATCATGCCAGCTGACTTCAAACTATGTGACATGGCTATGAGAACCAAAACAGCATGGTACTGGTACCAAAACAGATATATAGACCAAAGGAACAGAACAGAGGCCTCAGAAATAACAACACACATCTACAACCATCTGTTCTTTGACCAACCTGACACACACAAGCAATGGGGAAAGGATTCCCTACTTATAAATGGTGTTGGGAAAACTGGCTAGCCATATGCAGAAAACAAAAACAGAACCCCTTCCTTGCACCTTATACAAAAATTCAAGATAGCTGAAAGACTTAAATATAAGACCTAAAGCAATAAAAATCCTAGAAGAAAATCTATGCAATACCATTCAGGACATAGGCATGGGCAAACACTTCATGACTACACCAAAAGCAATGGTAACAAAAGTCAAAATTGACAAATGGGATCAAATTAAACTAAAGAGCTTCTGCACAGCAAAAGAAACTCTCATCAGAATGAAAAGGTAACCTACAGAATGGGAGAAAAATTTTTGCAATCTCTCCATTTGACAAAGGGCTAATATCCAGAATCTACAAAGAACAACAGATACTGGAGAAGATAGGGAGAAATAGGAACGTTTTTACACTGTTGGTGGGAGTGCAAATTAGTTCAACTATTGTGGAAGACAGTGTGGAAATTCCTCAAGGATCTAGAACCAGAAATGCCATTTGATCCAGCAATCCCATTACTGGATATATACCCAAAGGATTATAAATCATTCTACTATAAAGACACATGCACACACATGTTTATTGCAGCACTGTTCACAACAGCAAAGACTGGGAACCAACCCAAATGCCCATCAATGATAGACTGAATAAAGAAAATGTGGCACATATACACCATGGAATACTATGCAGCCATAAAGAAAGAATGAGTTGATGTCCTTTGCAGGGACATAGATGAACCCGGAAACCATCATTCTCAGCAAACTAACACAAGAACAGTAAAACAAATACCACATGTTCTCACTCATAAGTGGGAGTTGAACCATGAGACACATGGACACAGGGAGGGGAACATCATACACTGGGGCCTGTCATGGGTTGCTGGGCTAGGGAAGGGATAGCATTAGGAGAAATACCTAATGTACATGATGGGTTGATGGGTGCAGCAAATCACCATGGCACATGTATACCTATGTAACAAACCTGCACATTCTTCACATGTATCCCAGAACTTAAAGTATATTTAAAAAAATAAGTAAATTACCTATTCTGTGGTATTCAGTTATAGCATTAGAAAATGGAAGAAGGAAGAAAATTGGTATCAAAGAGTGGGGCTGTTGCTATAAGAAATACCTGCAAACATGGAAGCAGTTTTGGAACCAGGTGATGGGCAGAAGCTGGAAAAATTTGGAAGTACAGGCTAGTAAAACCCTGTATTGCAGTGAATGGGGCAAAAGGGACAATTTTGGTGAGGACTCAGAAGAGGAGAGCTGTAGGGAAAGTCTGAATCTTCTCAGTGATTATTTATGCAGTTGTAACCAGAATATTAGTAGAAATATGGACAGTAAAGGCCTTTCTGATGAGGTTTCAGATGAAAATAAAGAACATCATATTGGAAACTGGAGTAAAGTCTGTATTTGTTATACATTTGCAAAGAACTTGGAAGAATTGTGTAAACGTCTCAAGAGTTTATGGAATGCAAAACTTAAGAGTGATAAAATAGGATATCTGGCAGAAAAAAAAATCTAAGGAGCAAAACATTCAGGCTGCTCCGTGACTAATTTTAACTACATAAAGTGGGATGCAAGAGAAAAAAATGACTTAAATATTAAATTTATAATTAAAAGAAAAGCAAAATGAAAAGATTTTGAAAATTTTCTGACTGGCCATGTGAAACGTCAAGAGGCCTGTTTAGGAGCGCAAACTAAATATCTGGCTAATTAACCATTTGGTAACGAGATTATTTTGAATAGTACAAATCCAAAGTCTCTTTATTAGAACAATGGGAGAAAGAATCCAAAGGAATTTCAGAGATCTGCCAGGCTGCCCCTCTCATCACACGCTCAGAGCTCTAAGAGGGCAGGTTGGATTCCAAGGACAGGTCTTCCATGGTCTCACTGCCCAGAGCTAACTTGGGTCTCCAGTCCTTGCATTCCAGCAAATAACTCCTTGGCTGCTTCAGTGATTATACCAGTCGGCTCAGGTTCAGCTCAATCCTCTGCTTCAGAATGTACAAGCAGTAAGCTTTGGCAGTGTCCATATGAAGCTAATTTTGCAGAAATGGAGAATGCAAGAGTTAAGGGGGCTTCTTCCACCTAGATTTGAAGGCCCACAGATGGCCTGAGGACCCAGGAAGAAAATTACCAAAGAGTGGAGCCACCACATAGAGGCCCTACTGGGGAAATGCTAAGCAAAAAAGCGAGGTTGGAGCTGCCCAGAGAATCCACACTAGGGCAATGCTTAGTGGAATGATGGGTGTGAGACCACCTCAGAGACCTAAGAACTGCACAGCCACCAGATTGCAACTCCAACCTGTGAGAACTGATGTACAGGCTGAGCCCAGTTTCATCACAGGGGAGGGGTTTCCTGAGGCCTTGGAGGTCAACCACTACAACAGTGTTTCCAGGATGTGAGATGTGAATTCAAATGGGTTTTTTCTCTAACTTTAAAACTTAATGTTGTTTGTCCTTTTGGGTTTGGGACTTATTTGGGACAAGTTATCTGTCTTTTCTTGCCTATTTCTCTGTTTTGGAATATGAATGTCTACTCTATGCATGCCCCACCATTATATTTTGAAAGTAGATAACTTAGTTTGATTTCACAGGCTTACAGCTGGAGGGAATTTTTCTCAGAATAAATCATGACTTAGTCTCACTCATTCTGGTTTATTTATTTAATTTTTTGAGACCAGATTTTACTCTATGGCCCAGGCTGGAGTGAAGTGGTGCTATCACAGCTCCCTGAAGTCTTGAACTCCTGGGCTCAAGTGATTCTCCTACCTCAGCCTCCCAAGTAGCTGGGACCACAGATGTGTACCATGTCTGGCTATTTTTTTAAAAAAATATTTTTGTACAAATGAGGTCTCCCTGCGTTGCTAGACTGGTCTCAAACTTCTGAGATTAAGTAATCCTTCCACCATGGCCTCCAAAATTGCTGAAATTGCAGGCATGAGCCACCATGCCTGGCCCGATAACTGATTTAAATGAGACTTTATATACTTTGGACCTTTGAGTTCATAATGGACTGAATTAAGATTTGGGAGCTATTGGGATGAAATGAATGTATTTTGTGTATGAGTTTTGAGTAGCTAGGATGAGAATGACATCATTTGAACAGTGACTCTCAAACTTACGTTGAAATTTACTTGGCATTGTGTTGCTTTTAAGAGATGGGATTTTTAAGGGGTGATTAAGTCATAGGGGGTCTGCCCTCATGAATGGTTTAATGCAGTTATCAGTGTAATGGTCTCTTGATGTAAGGATAAAGTTAGTAATTCTTTCTGTCTTATCCAGTTGCTTGCCTTTCCACCTTTGCCATGGGATAATGCAACATGAAGTCCCTCGCCAATGCTAGTGCCATGCTCTTGGACTTCCAGGTCTCCAGAACTACTAGCCAAGTAAGTTTCTGATTGTTATTAATTACCCAGCCTGGTATTCTGTTATGGCAGCAGAAAACAGATGAAGAAAGGTATATTAAACTCATATACAAATGTAAATATTAATAATCTAAGTACTCTCACATTTATTTACTCATCTAAGAAATATCTATTGAACACTGTCATAATTAAAGCTATGCTCTTCCATTTTGTCTCCCCAAATCACTAAACTATCAAGGCTTAATGTAAACGTTGCTAGACAATCAAAAACCTAGTTATGTCCAGCCTTCTAACATGCCCTGGTTAGGGATATGGAATTTTTTTGTTTTCCAAATATATTCTAAACCTCACGCATTTCAAAATCATATTTAATATTTGTCTATAACTAATATAGTATAGAATATTTGTGCTATAAATACATATTGTTTCATGCTATCAATAACAATTAAAACATTTTATTTTGCAAGTCAGTAAAATAATCATTATCTTTGTAATTTAAAGAAAGGTTGATGAAAGTTGCTCACACAAATGCATTTATCTTATAAGAGTGTTTGGTACATAGCAGATAATCTATAAATTTTTTAAATGAACATTTACAATTTTTACTCAAATTTAAATGTATGTTAATTAATAATGTATATTTCTCTTAGGGTTGCAGAGACAATTCATAATTAAAATAAGTTTTTCTACACCAAAATTATATCAATGATAGCAAACTAAAATCTGATTTTTTGAAATTTTTTTTAAAATTTATTTATTATTATTATACTTTAAGTTGTAGGGTACATGTGCATAACGTGCAGGTTTGTTACATATGTATACTTGTGCCATGTTGGTGTGCTGCACCCATCAACTCGTCATTTACATCAGGTATAACTCCCAATGCAATCCCTCCCCACTCCCCCCTCCCCATGATAGGCCCCGGTGTGTGATGTTCCCCTTCCTGAGTCCAAGTGATCTCATTGTTCAGTTCCCACCTATGAGTGAGAACATGTGGTGTTTGGTTTTCTGTTCCTGTGATAGTTTGCTAAGAATGATGGTTTCCAGCTGCATCCATGTCCCTACAAAGGACACAAACTCATCCTTTTTGATGGCTGCATAGTATTCCATGGTGTATATGTGCCACATTTTCTTAATCCAATCTGTCACTGATGGACATTTGGGTTGATTCCAAGTCTTTGCTATTGTGAATAGTGCTGCAATAAACATACGTGTGCATGTGTCTTTATAGCAGCATAATTTATAATCCTTTGGGTATATACCCAGTAATGGGATGGCTGGGTCATATGGTACATCTAGTTCTAGATCCTTGAGGAATTGCCATACTGTTTTGCATAATGGTTGAACTAGTTTACAATCCCACCAACAGTGTAAAAGTGTTCCTATTTCTCCACATCCTCTCCAGCACCTGTTGTTTCTTGAATTTTTAATGATCGCCATTCTAACTGGTGTGAGATGGTATCTCATTGTGGTTTTGATTTGCATTTCTCTGATGGCCAGTGATGATGAGCATTTTTTCATGTGTCTGTTGGCTGTATGAATGTCCTCTTTTGAGAAGTGTCTGTTCATATCCTTTGCCCACTTTTTGATGGGGTTGTTTGTTTTTTTCTTGTAAATTTGTTTGGGTTCTTTGTAGGTTCTGGATATTAGCCCTTTGTCAGATGAGTAGATTGCAAAAATTTTCTCCCATTCTGTAGGTTGCCTGTTCACTCTGATGGTAGTTTCTTTTGCTGTGCAGAAGCTCTTTAGTTTAATGAGATCCCATTTGTCAATTTTGGCTTTTGCTGCTGTTGCTTTTGGTGTTTTAGACATGAAGTCTTTGCCCATGCCTATGTCCTGAATGGTACTACCTAGGTTTTCCTCTAGGATTTTTATGGTATTAGGTCTAACATTTAAGTCTCTAATCCATCTTGAATTAATTTTCGTATAAGGAGTAAGGAAAGGATCCAGTTTCAGCTTTCTACTTATGGCTAGCCAATTTTCCCAGCACCATTTATTAAATAGGGAATCCTTTCCCCATTTCTTGTTTCTCTCAGGTTTGTCAAAGATCAGATGGCTGTAGATGTGTGGTATTATTTCTGAGGACTCTGTTCTGTTCCATTGGTCTATATCTCTGTTTTGGTACCAGTACCATGCTGTTTTGGTTACTGTAGCCTTGTAGTATAGTTTGAAGTCAGGTAGCGTGATGCCTCCAGCTTTGTTATTTTGACTTAGGATTGTCTTGGAAATGCGGGCTCTTTTTTGGTTCCATATGAACTTTAAAGCAGTTTTTTCCAATTCTGTAAAGAAACTCATTGGTAGCTTGATGGGGATGGCATTGAATCTATAAATTACCAACAGACAAACAGAGAGCCAAATCAGGAATGAACTTCCATTCACAATTGCTTCAAAGAGAATAAAATACCTAGGAATCCAACTTACAGGGGATGTAAAGGACCTCTTCAAGGAGAACTACAAACCACTGCTCAGTGAAATAAAAGAGGACACAAACAAACGGAAGAACATACCATGCTCGTGGATAGGAAGAATCAATATCGATTTTTGGAAATATTAAATGATAAATGTGTATCAGTTTGCATTTTATAAATGGTGTCTATTTGTATTGATTGAATATAAAGTTACCATCTCATATGAAGCCACCCAAAGAGAAAAATATAAATTTGTTTTGGTTTTACTTAGTATCCTTGTATACTGTACCCTAGTTTTTTCTTTCAGTGATAAAATGCCATTCAGCTCTAACTGTCTAATTGCCTAACTACTTATCAAACAACAGTTATATACTTTATCCCTAATCTGCATTTATTTAGTAAAATGGATTGATTTCCCTGTGTCATCATTTACTGTAGTCTAAATTATCCTAAATATTGGCAATAAAACTTAAAATCCTGCCAGAAAAAGCAAATTAGTCTTTTACGTTTTTCTTTAGAACAATTTACCTTTATAGGTATAGAAAAATCACTCTACATTACATATACTAGGAGAGAAGAGAGTAAGGACACTGAAGCCTCAGACAGAATAACATGGCCAAAAAACAGGGGCATCCCAAACCTTTTGTTACTCCTTACCTTAATAATGTAGAATCAGTGTCAAAAAGAATTAATTGAATTAGTGAACAGTCTAAAGAACTCTCAAATCTTAGGGGACAAAAGGTTGCTTCTAGAAAGGTCTTAACACTCTATTAAAAACAGTTGAATAGCAGTCACTGCAGTAACAGACACTGCTATTCATAATAATTATGAAAACTCAGAATTGTTCCGGAAAGCAATTGGTATAACTAGAAAGCTTCAGTAGATTTATGTCATTTCCCATGGAAAAAGTCACAGGATTTTCTTCCTTGGTTTTAAATATTAACATTTTTAAAGAAGTTTGTGGGGTTGGGTAATAATCCATAACTGTAGTAATAAAGGCAGTGTAGCTCTTTGTCTGGGGAATCCTTGAAGGCCAAAAACAAGTAATGCAAGCAGCAGTGGTATATCAAACATAAACACTGAGGCAATATACTACAGTAAAAAGTATACTGTGGCTAAGAATCAGAATACCTGAAGTGTCTTTCCAGCTCTGATGTATATGAGTCACTTTTCCGGGCCACTGTGAACTCAGCTGTACCAAGAACATAAAATGACAAGCTCTACTCAAGCATGCATAAGTGTTCAATATATATTTGTCAAATTAATGAAAATGAATGTTTTCCCTCTTCACTAAAGACAATATACAATATTATTTTAAAATATAGTGATACATAAGCATGGTGATATTATTGTTAATCTGTACTCTTCAATCAACTGCCAATAGTTGTATACAACTGGGTGGGTACCTGTGCTAGCTGGGTTCTCCAGAAGTAAAATGCTGAGCCAGAGTTAGGGGTGCAAATGGTTGATTAGAGAGTAATACCTGTCAAAAGAAAAAAAAAAAAAAAGAGAGAGAGAAGAAACAGAACTGAGCAATGGGAGCCATCAGATCAGGATGTAGATCAAAGTCTCTGGCTGCCCAACAGAGAGATCTGTATCAAAGACTGCATTATAGATAAATTCTGTTGGAAAGATATAATGGACCATCATCTTGTCTTGGAGCTTCTCCAAACAGATTAGAACCTTGCCTACTACTTCATTGTTAAGTCACTTGCCATATTAGCCCAGAGAAGAGTGTAATCTTAGATTGACAGCTGTGGAAGAACCAGAAAAAAAAAAAAAAAAAAAAAAAAAAAAAACAAACAAAAAAAACAATATCTGGAAGCTGTCAGCTACTATGCTTCCTGCAACTAAGCAAGTAGTTTTTTAAAAAAGAAAGAGTGAAGCAGACATCTCTGCATCTGCCAAGTACGTAACCTGCCTGTGTCTTAGTGCTTTCATCTATAAAACAGAAAGATAGCCAGATTACCAACTATGCCTTGCATAGAAGAGATATTTGATATTTGTGTGAGACTAAGAGTGGTTATATTAGTCAGGGTTCCTAGAGAAACAAAACCAATATACATATAAATAATTTATAACAGCAATACTATAAAGTGGGGATCATGTATAGGTGTAGAATTTTTACATGCTATTAAAATTAAGTTATCAGCTTAAAACAGAATGCTGGCTGGGCGCGGTGGCTCACGCCTATAACCCCAGCACTTTGGGAGGCCGAGGCGGGCGGATGACAAGGTCAGGAGATCGAGACCATCGTGGCTAACACGGTGAAACCCTATCTCTACTAAAAATACAAAAAATTAACCGGGCATGGTGGTGCGTGCCTGTAGTCCCAGCTACTTGGAGGCTGAGGCAGGAGAATGGCGTGAACCCGGGAGGCGGAGTTTGCAGTGAGCCCAGATGGTACCACTGCACTCCAGCCTGGGTGACAAAGCGAGACTCCGTCTCAAAAAAAAAAAAAAAAAAACAGAATGCTATAACCTTCAGCTATGTGATATATTGCAATAGCAACCATAAAGGAAATATCTATAGGGCACACATAAAAGAAAATGTTTGAAGGGAATCAAAGCATGCTACTCTAAAAAAAAAGGCAACGAAACACAAAAAAACATTAAGAGAAAAATTGAGGAACAAAAAGACACAAGACATGCAGAAAACAATCAACAAAATGGCAATAGTAAGTCCTTCCCTATCAGTAAATACTTTAAATGTAAATGGATTAAAGTCTCTAATTGGAGATACAGATTAGCTGAATGGATAATAAAACATTATTCAACTATATGACGTCTACCATAAATTTACTTTAGATTTAAGAACACACATACATCATTAAAAGTAAAATGATGAAAAAAATATTCCATGCAACTTAAAACAATGGTGGCTAGGCTAATACCAGACAAAGTACTCTTCAAGTCTTCAAGTCAAAAACTTACACAGGAGACAAAGGGCATTATATAAGGATAAAATCTTCATCAAGAAGATATAACAATCATATATATATATATATATATATATATATATATATATATATATATATTCATCAGATGGTAGAGCTCCTAAATACACAAATGATACTTTCACAGAATTGAAGATAGAAATAACAGTATTCCAATAATACTAGGAAACATTGATTCACCATTTTCCAGAATGCACAGAACTACCAGACAGAAAACTGACAAAGAAAGAGAGCACATGAACATCACCACAGACCAGTTGGACCTGAAAAACGTACATAGAAAACTCCACCCAACAACAGCAAAATATACATTATTCTCAACTGTACATGGACCATTTTCCATGACAAACCACACAGTAGGCCACAAAACAAGTCTCAAAAAGAAGAGAAGATTGAAATTATACAAAGTATCTTTTCTGATCACAATGGAGGAAGACTGGACATCAATAGCAAAAAGAAAATTGGAAAATCAGCAAATATGTGGCAATTAAACAACACACTCTTAACCAATCGATCAAGAAGTCATCACAAGGCAAACTAGAAAATACTTTGGGACAAATGAAAAAAAAAAAAAAATCACACACAGCATATGTGCATTTTTAGAATGCAGCAAATGTAGTGCTAAAAGTGAAGGCTATAGCTATAAAAGTGTACATTTAAAAAGAAGAAAGATCTCTAATTAACAACCCAACTTTATACTTTAAGAAACTAGAAAAAAAAAAAATAGATCTAAAGCCACCAGAAGGAAATAATAGAGATTAGAACAGAGATATATGAAGATTAGATCAGAGATTGATGTAATACTAAGAAATGCCCTAAAGGATCCCCTATATTCAAAGCATACTCTTTCTTGCCTTAACTGTCAAGTAACAGTCTAATTTCCCCTTAGTAATCAGGCTCAATCAAGCCAGCCAGTATTGCAACTGCCTTCATTGTCTTTTGATTCAGAACATTGAAGAGCCCAAAGTGAATGCAGAGAAGTCTCAACTTCCCGTTCATTGTTGTATCTCCTTCTGGAAGCATTTGTCCTTTTGGACCAAAGATTTCTAGGTTAGCAGAGTATGAGGTTTCAGAGACAGAGGAAAGAAAAAATCCTAATGGATTATTAAGGGTAATAGTGAGTAGCACAACTTTCATTTTCACCCCTTGATTCCTGGACCAATTAATTCTGCCTACAGGAGAAACAGTATCATATATTTGATGCTTATTTATAACATATACAGCCTCCTGTACAATCTTCCCCCAGTCTTACAAGGTACTAGTACATAGCTGGCAATGCAACTAAATTTTCAAAAGGCCATTCCACTCTTTTATCAAACCAGATGCTTTAAGATGATGTAACGTAGTCTTTCAGGGATGATCTAGAAAGGAGAGGTAATGCTACAACTGTCCATTTTCAGTTGGATCTGAATACCACGCAAAAAGCATCAGTAAACCAGGCCTGAGTTTTCTCTTCTTCTGAAAACTAATTGAGGATAACTTATACAGTCACAGGAGCTAGCTGGGAGACAGAAAATAACGTAACAAGAATGAGGACCATGGGAATTTGGGTCAGTTCTTCATGTAAATTACTTGTGCCCTCACATCCTGCTTCAGACCAATTTTTATATGTCACTCTCATTTTATGATGGAATATTGTTGTGCTTTTAGAAATTTATGGTTTAATGGGTCAGACAACACCAAATTCACGACAGGCAGCTCAGGTTCCATGATCTCTTGTTAGCCTATGGTTAAGCATTCAGTCCCTATTCAGGCCCAGTAGCAAGTCAAAGAGCAGTTTATCAAAAGAAGAGTAATTTTCACAGAAGATGCCATAGATATTTTTCAAAATTTTAAAGATCTGTGCTTTATGTTTAGGTGCCTACCAAAAGTCCAAAAGGCATCTTTATCTGCAACCGAGACTTCAAACACCATTGAGTATACTGTCTCAAGTGGCCCTAGTGGCCGAACAGCTTGAACAATGGCCTGTACTTCTTGCGGAGACTTCACTTGTTCTGGGTCTCATTGAAAACTAGAAGCTTTTTGAGTCATATGATAAAGGAATAAAGTAGTACACCAAGTGAAAAATATGTTGCCTTCAAAATCCATGCCCACCTTGCCTTTAGGATTTGAGCACTGCCACTTAGCCCTTGCCATCCCAGAATACAATTATTCTCATGGAATTTAGGTTACCCAATTAAGTGGCAGCAGTTCCCACTGTAATGTGTGCCTTATGTAGAAGAGCGACCACAGAGGTCTTAAAGGATGTTGGGCCTTCCACCACAAATTTATTTCTCACAGTCATGGTAAAAGGTGTGTTCTCACAGGGTGAATGCACAGTTCTTATCCCACACCCTTAATACCCATTCTCATATACATTCAGAGGATTTCAGTCTGAATAAATTGGAAAAATATTTTAGTTATTTTGAAACTTAGTACACATCTTCATGGGTCATACTTTGTACATCATCTTCAGTGGTTTGCTGAAACTTCAGTCTAGTTGTAAGTATAGAAGTACAAAGGGTTAGGTGTGGCCATGAGGACAATTAGTGTCTTGCTCGGTAACTACCTCTGGGAGACCATTATAGTTTCCTCAGGGTAAATAGGGTTAATCACCTCCAAGGGTTTAGAATGGCTGTTTCCTCTCGAAAAAAGACTCATTAGAATTTAGTAGTTCAATATTGCTAGGTTCACAAGCATCTTACCATATGTCTGCCTCCCATTTTTCAGGATTCCACTGCTTCCCAATCAATGCCCTCATTTTAATTTGTATAATTCAGTCACTCACTGAATGAAACTCTGTGTTTATTTCAAACAATTTTAGCTTTATGGCTGTGGAAAAAAGGGTTTCTTTCAGAGCAGAGATAGAAATGTCTAGGCCACTTATGTAGCACGCAAGATGGGAATTTTAATACATAAGCTTACCATTTTTTAACCTTTCTATAAAGCAAAATGAAGAGCAGACAATTTCATTATATTAATTATGCCAGAAAAGTTCTATGGTAATTAAATACATGGCCAACCAGAACTTTGCCTCTTTTAAGTATTTCATTAAGAGTATCCGTTAGTGATACTTTGTATATCTCTATTGCCACATCATATCATGGAATATTAGCAATCTCTAAATTTGGAAATATAGTCATTAGTGTTTTAAATCAAATAAGTATAGAGAACCAATTCCAGAAACCACAAAACAACGTCATAAAACTCATTAAGATTCTGTTGTGCTAAATCTATAAGGAACTTAAATAATTCAACAGTCCAAAAATCAAATAACTGCATTAAAAAGTTGGCAAAAGATATGAACAGACAGTTCTCAAAAGAAAAATACAAGCAGCCAACAAATATGAAAAAAAGTCCAAAATTGCTAATCATCAGAGAAATGCAAATCAAAATTAAAATGAGATACCACCTAACACTATTCAGAATAGCTATCATTAAAAAGTCAAAAAACAAGAGATCCTACCAAGGCTACAGAGAAAAGGGAATGCCTATAAGATGTTGGTAGGAATGTAAATTAGTCCAGCCACTGTAGAAGGCAGTCTGAAGATTTTTCAAAGAACTTAAAATAGAATTACCATTTGACTCAGCAATCCAAGTACTGGATATATATCCAAAAGAAAATAAATCATTCTACCAAATCTTCACAATAGAAAAGACATGGAATCAACCTAGGTGCCGATCAATGGTGGACTGAATAAACAAAATATTGTACATATACACCATGGAATATTATGCAGCCACAAAAGAAACCCCAAATCATGTCCTTTGCATCAACATGGATGCAGCTAAAGGCCATTATCTTAAGCAAATTAACACAGAAACAGAAAAAAAAAATATTGCATGTTCTCACTTATAAGTGGGAGCTAAATATTGGATACTGATGACATAAACATGGCATCAATAGACACTGGGGACTAATAGAGGAGGGATGGAGGGAGGGGAACAAGAGTTGAAAAGCGAACTGTTGGATACTATGCTTGCTATCTGGGTGAAGGGATCATTCATGTCCCAAACCTCAACATCACACAATAGACACATGTAACAAACCTGCACATGTATCCCCTGAAACTAGAATAAAAGGTTGAAGCTGTTTTTTAAAAAGATTGTGTTCTTCTACAACCACTCTTAGTACAAAAGTAAGTATTAGTTATGTTTTCCCCTAAAAACAGAACCAATGGAATTTATAGAAATTGGCTTTTGTATTGTGAGGACTGGAAAGTCCAAAATCTGCAAGACAGACCATCATTGGAAATTCGGGCAAGAACTGATGTTTCAGTCTTGAGTCCATAGGCTAGAAATTCAGGTATAATCTGTGATTGCAGCCTTGATACAGAATTTATTCCTCTTCAGGTGATTACAGTCTTTTCTCTTAAGGTCTTCAATTGTTTAAATGAGGCTCACCTACATTGAAGTTAATCTCCTTTATGTTAATTATATCTGCAAAATATCTTCACAGAAACATCTAGACTAGTACAGGCAGACTTTGTTTTATTTCACTGTGCTTTATTGCACTTCACAGATACTACATTTTTCACAAATGGAAGGTTTGTGACAAATCTGCATAGAGAAAGTCTATTGATGCCATTTGTCCAATATCACGTGGTCACTCTGTGTCTCTGTGTCACATTTTGATAATCGTTGCAATATTTTAACTTTTGTGTTATTATTATAAATGTTATGGTAACTTGTGATTAGTGATTTTTGATGTTACTATAATTGTTTTGGGCACCGCAAATTATGCCCATATAAAATGGCAAACTTAGTAGGTCAATGTTGTGTATGTTCTGACTTCCCCACTGACAATCTATTTTCTTATTTATTTCCCTATTCTCAGGCCTACTTATTCTCTGAGACACACAATTTGAAATTATCTAACAATCCAATTAAAAATTGGCAAAAGATCTGAGTATATATTTCTCAAAGAAGACATGCATATTTTTTTTTCACAATGGCCAATAGAGTAGCGGCATCATTAGCCTTCCTCTCCCACTTGGAAGGATAAAATAGGGTGTAGAGATTCACACTGTGATCTTTTCTCAAGAAGTAATGCAAGAACTAATCAGGAAAACCAAAGGAATCTACAAACCCTCTGAAGGAAGCAGGAGGCTGCAGTCTACACTGCTGACTGGAACTCAGCTTGCTTCTACCAGTGGAACACTGTGGGAGTGGATCTGCCTCACCAACTGTATGGAACTGTGTGGGGCTTACTACCACCTGGTACTCCTCACTCTCTGTGCAAACTCTTCTGTGTAGCAGAGACAGCAACACTCGTCTCTGGAACATCAATCCAGTAGCCTGAGACCTACTCCCATCCCCCACCACTCACAGAAACTGCTGTTTTGCAGGCGAGGACTAAGAGTGTAAAGACATCTACCCACCGTAATAGGTTAACACAAAGACAGAATCTCTTGGGAGCTGCATGGCCCTGCCCATTGCCTACAATACCAGAATACCTTCTCTGGGCAACATAAGGCAAGCAAAAAAATTCACTAATACTACTGTAGCTGGTGCTTTTTTGCAAGTGCCACCTCCTGGCTGGAAGCCAATGAACACTGTCTATTATAGCATTTCCTGGTAGAACAAACTGTGCCAAGGAAGGAGAATATCACCACACCATCTCAGCTATTACCTCTGCCTGCACCACTCTGGTTAACCAAGAGGTTCTGATCCTGTCCAGGTGACCAGTTCAGTACTACCATAACCAGCATTCAAGTAAGCCAACAATTTCCAAGACATTACCAAGAAATTTCACAAAGTTTATGTCACTCCTCTGACACCCCCATTATATATGGTGCTGCTGCCCACCTCTGGGAAACTTGAGGACAGGTCACATCACTGGATCCCTTGCAAAAATCCCCCAACACCAGCCTGGAGTATGGCAACTTCACTGGGAGGCTAGACCCAGAGGAACAACAATACTCACAGTAGTCTAGCTATTGGGGATTCCCCTCTTAGGAAAAGGGGTCATCTACCACATTAAGGGAACACCCTGTGGGACAAAAGAATACAGATTTCACACCTTGAGCACCAGCTCCTTCCACTGGTGGAAAGCTTCTTTCAGCAGAGGCACAACTGCAGTGCTGGGCTCAGCAGGGAAAGTCTTCAGCTCTGTCCCAACAGTCAGACAGTGCTGGTGCACATGAAGGGTCTTGGAGAAGAGGGAGACATTTTTCCCTTGTCTATTACCATAGGCACAGTTGGGGCTTCTCCCATGGGAGCTTGGTGTGGGTGCAACTATAGACAATCTTTCTGAAACACGCCAGGGTGACTGTATCTCCACAGCAGGAGCATCTTCTAAGTTCAGGCTTACATGAGAGACAAGGTCCAACTCCCTCTCTACTTGAAACATCAACGTTCTTACGTACGAAAGGAATAGCCAGAGCATGGGGACAGGAGTGTCTGAGAGGTAGATAACTTTTCTGCTACCCTGGCAGCAGAGCTGAGGTGGCTCCAACCCTTTCCCCAGTAAGACCTTAGTTTAAGATCACTTAAACTAAGTCTCACTGAGACCTCCTTCAGCTACCCCTGTCAAGGCTGGGATTTCATTTACCCACCTGCTTTAGCCACAATCAGTTCCTACCTCAGGACACTTCCCCTACTAGACTAAAGTCAGAACCATCAAACCAGTAAATAAAATACTGGGGTTAAACAAATAAGTAAAATATTTTATGCCATGTGGGAATGAGATAGATTTTAAGAGACCTCTACCATTCCAGCCTCATAGGAGATAGTGAACTAGCTCTCACACCAAGCACATAGCTACTACAAACAGTATGTAAGAAAGCTATCATACAATGACTCTCAATAACCAAGGAACTCTTACAGATTTTTCACCCCTGAAAGCACCAAGAACTAAATTAGGCTATAATTAACTACAAGTATTAAAGTCTTATCCTTAAGGGGAAAAAGGAAATTTTAAAACAAACAAACAAACAAAGAAAGAAAAACACAGTCAAATCAAGCATAAATTCAAGAGTAATTACAAGAGATAGTCTACCCAAATGAGAAGAAACCTGAAAAATAACTCAGGTAATATGACAAAACAGGGTGCTATTATATCCTCAAAAGATCACACCAGCTCTTCAGTAATGGCCCAAAACCAAGACAAAAACTTTGAAATACCAGATAAGAAATTTAGAAAGATGATTTTTTTTTTTTTTTTGAGATGGAGTCTCGCTCTGTCGCCCAGGCTGGAGTGCAGTGGCCAGATCTCAGCTCACTGCAAGCTCCGCCTCCTCGGGTTCACGCTATTCTCCTGCCTCAGCCTCCCGAGTAGCTGGGACTACAGGTGCCCGCCACCTCGCCCGGCTAGTTTGTTTTTTTTTTGTATTTTTTAGTAGAGACGGGGTTTCACCAGGTTAGCCAGGATGGTCTCGATCTCCTGACCTCGTGATCCGCCCATCTTGGCCTCCCAAAGTGCTGGGATTACAGGCTTGAGCCACCGCACTCGGCTAGAAAGATGATTATTAAGTTACTCAAGTTGATATCAGAGAAAGTTGAACACCATCATAAAGAAATTTTAAAAGCAGTTCAGGATATGAATGAAACATTTTCTAGAGAGAGAGATATCATCAAGAAAAACCAACCAGAACATCTGGGAATGAAAGACACCTGAGTGAATTACAAAATGCAGTGGAAAGTTTGAACAATAGACTATAATAAGTATAAGAAAGAATTTCAGAGCTCAAAAACAAGGCTCAGGGATTAACTCAATGAAACAAATATTTAAAAAAGGAAGAATCAAAATAAATGAATAAAGTCACCAAGAAATACAGGATTATGTAAAATGGCAAAATCTAAGAATATTTGGCATTCCTCAGAGAGAAGAGAAAATAATAAGTTTGAAAAAATTATTTGAGGAAATATTTAAGAGAAACTTCCCTGGTCTGGCTAGAGATCTAGATCTCCAAATCCAAGAAGCTCAAAGAACACGTGGGAAATTAATTGCAAAAGATCTTGACCAAGGCACATAGTCACCAGGCTATCCAAAAGAAAGAATTATAAGAGCAGTAAGACAAAAGTGTCAGGTAACCTACAAAGAAAAAAAACTATCAGACTAACAGCAGACTACTTAGCAGAAACCTTATAAGCCAGAAGGCATTGGGGTCCTATCTATAACCTCCTTAAATAGTCAACTGTCAGCAAAAAATTTTGTATCCCAGAAAACTAAGTTACATAGATGAAGGAGAAAAGAAGTAGTTTTAAGACAAACAATTGCTGAGGAATTTGTCATTGCCAAATCAGCACTACAAGAAATGCTAAAAGGAGTTTTAAACACTGAAACATAAGCCAACTATGCACCAAATAGAATCTCTTGAAATCTTAAAACTCACAAAGTCTATAAAATAATAATACAATGAAAAAAAAATCTGGGTAACTATTAACATAATAAAGAGAACAGTACCACACTTCTCAATAGTATCATTGAATGTAAGTAGCCTAAATACTCCACTTAAAAGATACAGAATAGGCCAAGCATGGAGGCTGACACCTATAATCCCAGCACTTTGGGAGGCCAAGGCAGGTGGATCACCTGAGGTCAGGAGTTCGAGACCAGCCTGACCAACATGGTGGAACCCTGTCTCTACTAAAAATACAAGATTAGCTGAGTGTGGTGGCACATGACTGTAATCCCAGCTACTTGGGAGGCTGAGGCAGGAGAATTGCTTGAACCCAGGAGGCAGAAGTTGCAGTGAGCTGAGATCTCACCACTGCACTCCAGCCTGGGCAAAAAGAGTGAAACTCCGTCTCAAAAAAAAAAAAAAGGATACAAAATAGGCTGGGCACAGTGGCTCATGTCTGTAATCTCAGGATTTGGGAGGCCAAGCTGGGTGGATCACCTGAGGTCAGTAGTTCGTGACCAGCCTGACCAACATGGTGAAACCCTGTCTCTACTAAAAATACAAAAACTAGCTGGGTGTGGTGGTGGGCACCTGTAATCCCAGCTACTCAGGAGGCTGAGGCAGGAGAATTGTTTGAACCCAGGAGATGGAGGTTGCAGTGAGCCAAGGTCATGCCATTGCACTCCAGCCTGGGTGACAGAGCAAGACTGTCTCAAAAAAAAAACCCAAAAGATACAAAATAGAAGAATGTATAAAGAAATCACAAACCAAATACCTGCTGTATTCAAGAGACTCACCTGAAATGGAAGTAGTCATATAAACTCAATGTCAAAGGGTGGAAAAAGATATTCCATACAAATGGAAGCCAAGAAGCAAGCAGAAGTAGTTATTCTCATGTGAGACAAAACAGACTTTAAAGCAACAACAGTAAAAAAAAAAAAAAAAAAAAAAAAAAAAAGACAAAGATAATCATTATATAACGATAAAAATATCAATCAAATAAGAAAATATTACAATCCTAAATTTCAATATACCAAACACTAGAGCTCCCAGATACATAAAACAATGACTACAAGACCTAAGAAATGAGATAGAGAGCTAAACAATAATAGTGGGAGACTTTAATACAGCAATGACAGCACTAGACAAATCTTCAAGACAGATAGTCAAAACAAACAATGGACTTAAGTGACACACTAGAACAAATGAATATAGTCACCAGGCTATCTATAGTCAAAATGATATAAAAAATATCAAAATAATAAATATTTACAGAACATTCTACCCACGATCTGCATAATATACATTCTAATCAGCATATGGAATATTCTTCTAGATAGACTGTATGATAGGCCACAAAACAAGTCTCAATAAATTTAAAAAATCAAAATCATATTAAGTATTTTCTCAGATCACAGTGGAATAAAACTAGAAATAACTCTAAAGGGATCCCTCAAAACTATACAAATATATGGAAATTAAATAAATCTGATCCTGAATGATTTCTGGGTTAACAATAAAATCAAGATGGAAATTTCAAAATTCTTTGAATTGAATGATAATAGCATAACAAGTTATCAAAACTTCCAAGGTACAGCAAAAGTAGTGGTATGAGAAAAGTTTATAGCACTAAATGCCTACATCAAAAAGTCTGAAAGAGCACAAATTGACAAGCTAATGTCACTGTTCAAGGAAATGGAAAAAAACAAACAAACAAACAAAAAAAACAACAACAACAACAACAAAAAACAAGAACAAACTAAACCTAAAGCTAGAAAAAGAAAAAAAAATAAGGATAAGAGCAGAACTAAATGAAATTAAAACAAGCAAAAAAATATGAGAGATCAGTGAAACCAAAAGCTAGTTTATAGAATAAATAAATAAAATTAATAGATCATGATCCAGATTATTCAAGAAAAGAAGAGAGAAGGTCTCAATAAGCTCAATTACAAATGAAACTGGAGACATTACATCCTACACCACAAAAATACAAAAGGTCATTTTAGACTACAATATACACTTCTATGCACACAAACTAGAATACCTAGAGTAAATGGACAAATTCCTATAAACATACAAACATCCTACATTACATAAGAAATAGAAACCTTGAACAGACCAATAACAAGCAGCAAAATTGAATCAGTAACTTAAAAATTGCAGACAAAGGAAAAGCCCAGGACCACATGGATTCACAGATGAGCTCTACCAGATACTCAAAGAAGGACTGGCCCCAATCCTACTGACACTACTCCAACAGATTGAGAAAATAAAGAATCCACCCTAAATCATTCTATGAAGCTTGTCTCATCCTGATACCAAAACCAGGAAAGGACTCAACAGGAAAAGAAAACTACAGACCAATTTTCCTGATGAACATAGATGCAAAAATCTTCAACAAAATACTAGCAAACCAAATCCAACAGCACATCAAAAAGGTAATTTATTATGATCAAGTGGGTTTCATCCCAGGATACAGGAAAGTTTTAACATATGCAAGTCAATGAATGTAACATATTACATAAAAATTAAAAACAAAACTATGTGATCATCTCAATAGATGCAGCAAAAGCATTTGACAAAATCTAGCAACTGTGTATAATAAAAATGCCCTACAAACTAGGCATAGAAGGAACTTGCCTCATAATAAAAATCCTGTATGGCAAACCCACAGCAAACATCATACTGAATGGGGAAATGTTCAAAGCATTCCCTATGATAACTGGAACAAGACAAGGATGCCCACTTTCACCACTATTGTACAACATAGTTCTGGACATACTAGCCAGAGCAATTAGGCAAGAGAAAGAAATAAAGGCCATCCAGATTGGAAAAGAGGAAGTCAAACTCTCACTTTTTTAAAGATAATATGATTGTTTTCCTAGAAAATCCTAGACTCGTCCAAAAGACTCTTGTATTTGATAAGTGAATTTAGTAAAGTCTTGTGTTACAAAATCAATATACATAAATCAGTTGCACTGCTATACACCAACAATGGCCAAGCTGGGAATCAAATGAAGAACTCAATGCCTTTTACAATATCTGCAAATAAATAAAATATTTAGGAATATACTTAATGAGGTGAAATCTCTCTACAAGGAGAACTACACATAGTGCTGAAAGAAATCATAGATGACACAAACAAATGGAAACACATCCCATGCTCTTGGATGGGAAGAATTGATATTGTGAAAATGACCGTACTGCTTAAACCAGTCAACATATTCAATGGAATTCCCACCAGAATGCCAAATTTAAAAGATTCTGCACAGCAAAAAATTAATCAGCAGAGTAAACAGACAACCCACAGGATGGAGAAAATATTTGCCAACTACGCATCTGACAAAGGGCCAGTATCCAGGAGCTACTAGGAACTCAAACAAAATAGTAAGAACATAAATAGATATTTCTCAAACGAAGATATACAAATGGCTAACAAACATATGAAAAAATGCTCAACATCACTAATCATCAGTGAAATGCAAATTAAATCCACAATGGGATACCACCTTACTCCTGCAGGAATGGCCATCATTCAAAAGTGAAAAAACAATAGATGTTTTTATGGATATGGGGAAAATTGAATGCTTAAATGCTGCTGGTGGGAATGTAAATTAGTAAAACCTCTATGGAGAACAGCAGAGATATTCTTTAAATAGCCAGCACTAGATCTACCATTTGATACAGCAATCCCACTACAGGGTATCTACCTAAAGGAAAAGATTATTATTTCAAAAATACACCTGCACACATATATTTATAGCAGCAAAATTCACAATTCCAAAGATATGGAACAAGCCTAACTGCCCATTGACTAATGAGTAGATAAAGAAAGAAAATGTGGTATATATACACTATGGAATAATACTCAGCCATAAAAAATGAAATAATGTATTTTGCAGCAACTTGAATGAAACTGGAGACAATTTTTTCAAGTGAAGTAACTCAGGAATGGAATACCAAATACCATATGTTCTCACTTATTAGTGAGAGCTAAGCTATGAGTACATAAAGGCATACAGAGTGATATAATGGCCTTTAGAGACTCAGAAAGGGGAGGTTGGGAGAATGGTTAGGGATAAAAATAATACACATTAGGTACAATGTACACTGCTTGAGCAACTGGTGCACTAAAATCTCAGAGTTCACCGCTATATAATTTGTCCATGGAACAACAACAACAACAACAAAAAACTCTTGTTCCCCAAAAGCTATTGAAATAGAAATTAAAATTTTAAAATCCCCAAAAGAAGACATACAAATATCAAACAGGTATATAAAAAGATGTTCAGTATAACTGATAATCAGTGAAATGAAAATAAAAACTACAACAAGATATCATTTCATTCCACTTAGAATTGCTTTTATCCAAAAGTCAGGCAATAACAAATGCTGGAAGGATGTAGGGAAAAGGGAACTCTTGTACATTGTTGGTGAGAGTGTAAATTAGTACAACTGGAAAACAGTTTGCAGGTTCCTCGAAAAACTAAAATTAGGCCAGTTAATAACCCTACAACGACCTCCACGTGTTCAAGTAAAAGGATGAGTCACACATATTTCACAATAAATTCAAAACTAGAATGACTAAGTGAGGAAGAAGTGTCAAAAGCTGAGATAGGCTCAATCCAGGCATTTTGCACCAAATGGTCAAGTTTTAATGCAAAGGAAAATTATTGAAAGAAATTAAAAGTGCTACCTTAGTGAACACATGATTGATAAAAAAGCAAAACAGCCTTATTACTGATATGGAGGAAGTTTTAATAGTCTAGATCAAAGATCAAAGCAGCCATAACATTTCCTTAAACCCAAGCCTAGTCCAGAGCAGGGCCCTAGCTCTCTTCAATTCCACGAAGACTAACAAAGGTATAAAAGCTACAAAAGAAAAATTTGAATATAGCAAAGGTTAGTTCATGAGGTCTAAGGAAATAAGCCACCTTCATAACGTCAAAGTGCAAGGTGAAGTAGCAAGCACAGATGTAGTAACAGCAGCAAGTAATCCAGACGATCTCTCTAGCTGAGATAATTGATGAAGATGACTATACTAAACAACAGATTTTTTTTTTTTTTTTGAGACGGAGTCTGGCTCTGCCACCAGGCTGGAGTGCAGTGGCACGATCTCGGCTCACTGCATGCTCCACCCACGGGTTCAAGTGATTCTCCTGCCTCAGTCTCCCGAGTAGCTGGGATTGCAGGCACACGCCACCACGCCCAGATAATTTTTGTATTTTTAGTAGAGATGGGGTTTCACCATGTTGGCCAGAATGGTCTCAATCTCCTGACCTCATGATCCACTCACCTCAGCCTCCCGGAGTGATGGGATTACAGGCGTGAGCCACCGTGCCCGGCCAACAACAGATGTTCATTGTAGATGAAACAGCCTTATATTGGAAGAAGCTGTTATTTATAACTTCCATAGCAAAAGAGGAGAAGTCAATGCCTGGGTTTAAAGCTTCAAAGGATTAAGTTAACTCTCTCATTAGGAGCTAATGTATAATAGCTGGTGACTTTAAGATGAAGCCAATGCTCACTTACCATTCCAAGAATCTGCTAATTCTACACTGTCTGTGCTCTATAAATGGAACAACAAAGCTTAGACGGCAACACACACGTTTATAGCCTGTTTTACTTAATATTTTAAGTTTGCTTTTGTGACCTACTGCTCAGAAAAGACATTTGTTTTCAAAATATCAATGCTCTTTGACAACACACATGGTTGCCCAGGAGGTGTAAAAGATTAATATTTTTTTATGCTTGCTAACACAACATCCATTCAGCAGCCCAAGGAAGAATGAGAATTTTGACTTTCAGGTCTCATTGCTTAAGAAACATATTTTGTAAGCCTATAGCTGCCATAAATAGTTATTTGTTTGATGGATCTGGACAAAGTAAATTAAAAACTTTTTTGAAAGGATTCGTTATTCTAGATGCGATTAAGAATATCTGTGATTCCATGAGATGATGTGAAAATATCAACATTAATAGGAGTTTGGAAGAAGTTGGTTCTCATCCTCTTGGATGACTTTTAGTGAATCAAGACTTTAGTAGAGGAAGTCATTAAGATGTGGTGGAAGTAGCAGGAGAGGTAGAATTAGAAATTGAGCCTTAAGATGTGACTGAATTGCTTTAATTTCACAACAAAACTTGAACGAATGAGGAATTGCTTCTTGTATGTATGACGAAAGAAAATGGTTTTTGAGATGGAGTCTACTCTGGTGAAGTTGCCATGAACATTGTTGAAATAACAAGAAAGAATTTAGAATATTACATCAACTTAGATGATAAAGCAGCAGCAGGGTTTGAGAGGATTGAGTTCAATTTGGAAAGTTCTACCATGGACAAAATAGTGTCAAACAGCATCTCATGCTACAGAGAAATATTTCATGAAAGAAAGAGTCAATTGATGCAGAAAACTTCGTTTTTGTCTTATTTTTAAGAATTACTATAGACACTCCAACCTTCAGCACCCATCACTCTGATTAGTCAGCAGCCATCAACATTGAGGAAAGACCCTCAGTCAGTAAAGGGATTATGACTCGCTGAAGCTTAGATGATTATTATCATTTTAGCAGTGAAGTACTCTTAAATTAAGGTATGTATATTGTTTTATAGACATAGTGCTACTATACAGTTAATAGCCTATAGGTGTAAACATAACTGTTATATGCACTGGGAAATCGAATTATTCATGTGACTCTCTTTCTTGTGAGATTCACTTTATTGCATTGGTACAGAACTTGACCAAGAATATCTCTAAGGTATGCCTGTATTTGACCCAAAAACTGGATACTCTGACATAGCCAAGTTGACACGTGAAATTAATCAACACAGTGATATTTACCGTGTTATCTTGTGTGCTATTTTTGATGATCTATGGAGCTCTTTGACAAGATAATTATTCTATAGATAACTTAATGGAAAATACTGGAGTCTGGAATCAGACAAATTGTGATAATAATCTATTTCCTATATATATGCCTTTAGTGAGTTCCTTATCCTCTCTGAGCCTCATTTTTCTTTCGTTTGACAAATGAGGATATGACAGCACTAACCACATATAATTTTTATGACAACTTCATGAAATAATACATTGCACGTTGTAAATGCTTTATGAGTTTAGATATAATTCTATATTGGCAGATACTAGTCCTTGATCACCAAAATCTATTATTTTCTAGGAAGCCAATCTTTCTTTAGGAGGATGACATGGCAAGCTAATATTTACCAGACTCCCTTAGGATACGTTCTGTCCTGTGATTAATTTTCACCAATTGAATGGAAATGGAAATGGTCTATTGGGCCAAGGCCTTTAAGTGAGTATTCCTTTTCTATGCTCTTTTTCCTTTTTCTAACTGATGCAGACAACAATGAGACCTTGGAAGGGGGAGACAATTCTCCATGAGTCTGATATTCTGCATGTCTTGTGAATGAGCACTGATTGGCTTTTGTTCCGAACCATCTTTTCAAGGATGTCTGTATACTTAATAAGGTTAGGCAATATAGATTTCTCCTAGAGTTGAGAGCAGACACGCTCACTACCCAGAGAAAGATTGTATCTCTCTCCTTAGTAAAATTAGGCAAGCTAACACCACTATACAAGATTTTCCTAATCTCAGGCTTTCTCTCCTGCAACTCAACTCACTGTATGTGCAGGCATCAACTGCCCTTCTTTGTGCCACCTTGTAAAATATGGTGCTCAGGAAATCAGTGAAAAAATGCTGGTACTTTGGTTACTGCTATGGCTACCTTTTTTTTTTTTTTTTTTTTTTCTGACCTAAGAGTCTTGCATCCTCTACCAGCATTCATGAAACTATAGTAGGCTAACTTGTTAGCTTGCAAGTCAGGTAAAATTTCAGACCTGGGTGGGAGGAGGGAGAGGATCAGAAAAAAAAAATACTTATCAGGTACTGTGCGTATTACCTGGGTGATGAAATAATCTGTATACCAAGTCCCCATGATACGAGTTTACCTATATAAAAAACCTGCACATGTACCTCTGAAAATAAAATAAAAGGGGAAAAAATAAGCTCAGACTCATCACAGTACTTTACATTTAGGGAATGGATAGAGCTAAAAGATGGAAGGAACATTGATCCTTGAATCAACACATACAGGAGATATGCCTGATTACCAGGAAAACCCATCTGATATGAGTGAGAAATAAGCTTACATTGTGTTTTAGCCATTGTGATTTTGGGGAATTATTTGGTATAATACTTAGCCTATTCTAAGTGCCACACCATTTAATTTTTTTTTTTTTAATTCTAGACATTTCTCACTGTTGTCCATTCTTTCCAGTGCTCTAGTACTTAATTTTATTATTTGAGGTCATCACATCAGTTGTGTATAGACCTCATCTGATATGGGCTATGAGGGAAATCTCTCAATAATGCATATGAGTGAGAAAAAATACAGTCACCAATATTATTGAGTTTTTTTCTACTTAAAAATAATTATTAATTTTGGATAGTGGAACCATTTGTGTAGATAGAACTAGAATTAAAAATAAAATATTACAGTTAAAATTCTTTTAGAGACCATTTAGTGAATACCACTAATTTTAGAAAGGGAGAGGCAATGTTTTTCACAAAGGTACTAGTTAATATTATAGTAAGATTATAATTCATGACTAATAACTCCTAGCTTACTGTTCTTTCTATAATATTCTCTAGTACCAGTGACCTGTGGTATGGGATTTCACCACTACTAACCAAGTAGAGTCATTTGTAACATTTTCACTCTCACTTGTGTAAAATTCCCATGCCCCAAATATGACAGTAAACTATTATTAGTAGTAATTTAAAATATATCTGCCTAGATATTTGTGAAACTATATACTTCAGTATTAAAAAAATCTACAGTTTATGAATAGACACAGAAGTATAATATGGTCTTTGCCATTAAGAATCTTATATTCTAGCTGAATAGACTTTGATAAATACGTCAAATTTGAATGATACTAGAGAGTATGTGATTAAAAGCTAAATTATGCTGTTAAAAATTACAAACGATCTATGGATGACTGGAGTGGTCAGGGAAGCCTTCAGTGAAGGAGAACTTAAAATAGACCTTGAAGGACAGGAATTCTTTTATGTGAGCACAGAAAAGTGCAGGTATTTTCGTTGAGAGATAACACACAAAATGAGGTTAAAGTCATGGAGAAAAAAGCATGGGATTTTCTTGGTATAATAGAAAAAAAATTTCATTTTGCTAACAGAGTAAGGCACATGGTTCACTCTTAAAAATGAGATAAGATACTATCTTCTGTAATAATGTTACCATTTCTCCCTCAATCCTCATTTCACCCCCATCTTTCTTTTCTTCTTTTTCTCTCTTCCTATCTCTTGTTCTGCATGCCCACCTCTATTTAATATTGATTTTGTAATTTCTCGCATACTAAAATAAAATTTTTAAAATTTCTTCTTCATCTCAAATACCTCTGATCCCTTTTACAATATAACACCTACAAAGAGGAATCTGATCTCTCTAAATCCTGTCTTCCCATTATTCCTTAAAGATACTCTATTTAGATTTTATCCTCATGATTCTACGAAAAAAAAAAAAATTGTAAAAATCATCAATGACCTCCACATTGCAAAATCCAGTGCTCAAGGCTTCTTCTTGATGAATTAAGCAGCAGATGACCCAGCATATAACTCCCTACACATTGAAGCACTTTATTTGACTTCAAGGACACTACTCTCCTGGTTTCTCCCCTCCTACTTCATTGGTTGCTTCTTTTCAGTTTGCAATTAGTTTTTCCTCATCTTCCCTACATCTGCAAACTGAGGGCCTACAACATTTAGTTCTTCTAGGTCTTGTCTTTTCTATCTCTGCTCATTTCCCTGAAGACTTTATCAATGTTAATGGCTTTAAGTATCATCCACATGCTGAAAACTTAAAAATTTATTTTTCCAGCCCACACTTCTCTCCCAAACTCCAGACCAATATATCCAGCTGCCTACCCCACATGGATTTTTAATAGCAATTTCCAACTTAGCACGTCAATAAACTGATTATCTGATCTTTTCCCTTCATCCTGTCTTCTACAAAGTTATTCACATTTAATTAAGAAATCTATTGTTTCAGTTCCTCATTTATAACTCCTCTTTTGCTCATAAGCTTCATTCAAACAATTAGAAAAATGTTTTGGCTTTGCCTAAAAATGCATCCAGAAACTCATTATTTTTGACCAACTCCACTGCTAACACCCTAATACAAGCCACTACTATCTCTCACCTAGATTATTGCAACAGTCTCTTAACTGGACTCTGTGTTTTCACTTGCCTTCTTACAGTCTATTTGCAAACAAGCAGGCAATGAACTTGTTAAAATAAGCACCAAATAATGTTACCCCTCTTATCAAAGCTCTCTCTTGGTTTGACAGCACCAGCCACTTTCTGTTTTTCAAACACAGAAAGCATGCTTCTGCCTCAGCATCTTTGACAGTGTTATTCATCTGCCTGGAATGTTCTTCCTTCATACATCTGTATCGTTGGTGTCCTCATTGCCTTCAGCTCTTGGGTGAAATTCCACTTTCTTAGTGAAATGCTCCCTTAAAATAACCCTATTTAAAATGGCAAATCCCTCTCTTCAGTACTCTTAATACCATTTTGCTTTTTAATTTTCCCCATAGTCTCTATCACCCTGTGACATTTTATGTTTTATCTATGTATTTTATTATTTTATATCTTCCTTCATTATAATGTAAGATTTATAAAGGCAGTATTTTTTTATATTTTGTGTATTGCAATACCCTCAGTACCTAAAACAGTACCTGATACAGGTAGATCCTCAATAAATATTTGATGAATAAATACATGAATGAATGAATATCCCTGTCTCTTTTATCTTTGATCTACAGTAGTGCATGAGAAAACCCTTAAAATTATTTTCCAGACAAATACATTTTCTAAATTAGTTATTTACTTTGTAATGCACTTAGTATGCCTTCGGAGGTCATCATTTTTTATTGTAGAAAGCACTTTACACAATAAATGATAATGAATACTATAGTTATTTTCTCCTCTAACCCTGACCCCTGAAGCAGCTGCACTGTCTGGAATTTTACCTGAGGTTCTTTGTCTCATGGCCATGGAAATTAAGGATGTAGACATACAAAGGGCAAGGTAAGAGTAGAAGGTTAATTGGAGAAAGGAAAAGAACAGCTCTTTGTCACAGAGAGGAGTTCCGAATTGGTTGCCATGCTGCAGTGAAATGTGAGGGTTTTTATAAATGAGCTAGTGGGGAGTGGATATCTTATTTACATAGGGCACAGAAAACCAGTTAGGACCAGGTGTGCCATTTGCACAGAGCAGAATCTCTGGCAACCCGCACCTGACTCCTTTATTATACAGGTGGGCCCTTTGCTTGGACTACTCCACATTGTTGATCTCCTTCCACCGTGCATATGCAAAAAAGGGAAGGGGGAGTTTTCGTGCCAGATTCCAGGTACCTCCATGCAGCTTCAGGCATCCTCCCCGCCCCATGCAAGCTTCCAACGTCCCTATCTTAGTGTGCCCCAAAATGGAAAAGGAATGTGCCCATTAACGCCCACTGTTTTTACTGGGGCCCATCATATGCATGTAAAGTTTGGTGATTACCTAGGAAACTCTCCCTCTGTGCCAGAGTCGCTTATTTATGCTTTGCCACCTGATCTTCCAGGCTGCTCTTTATAAGAGAAGTGATTTCTTTGAACTGCGTGTGGTTAGAAAGTAAGTAATTTTTGAGCTGCTTTTAGTTAGGAGGAAAGTTTTTGCTGAGGAGTCTTTCACCCCATCTACCTAAGTAATTTATTCATATCTCCTGTATCACCCCCACTTCATGCTCCTCACATGGCTTTTTTTCTGATTAGTTTAATCTTGAAGTAAAAGATGGGACAGAGTAATGTTCTGTTTCATAGCCTATATGTTACACCTGCATAACAAAGTTCACTCTCATAGGACATTTTTTCATCAAATCTAGAGATAAATTAACACTAACAAATAAAGTACTTAACACTGTTGTAGCAAAAACATATTTTAGATGGCTTCTGCTTACAAAATCATCCTTGAAGATAATTTGGTAATATTAAAGAATAAATATTATTGAGAAATACCAATTTTGAGTGAATGCTGTATTACATTTTTATTAATCGTATATCAACTGTAGCATCAATTGATAGGGCCAGGGGCTTAACTTTTCTAATTTAAAAAGTAACCATATTTGCTGTATCTTATGGCTGTCAGTTTTTATAATTTAACTAAACTATTACCACAGTGTTTCATTTTAGTAGTGTTTCTATTTGAAAATGAATTATTTTACTTAGAACAATGAAAGGAATGAGTAATTTCTAAGTCTGAAAAGTGGATGCAAAGTTACCTGAACAAAGAGCATTACGGCCATAGGTATATGATGTACAGTCTTTGGTGGATAATTTTGGCTTACTTCTGGGAATCTCTCTATACCCCTTAGTAGTCACCTACTTCAGGGTGAGGGAATTATTTTGGTGAGTAGTGAGTAAGCTCCTTACTTTATGGGAAAGCGTATTTTAAGTTGTTTTATTCCATTGGCCTCTAAGAGTGATAAATATTTTTTCTTACATGCATCTCTTAATACATGGAGCTAAAATAGGTATCCATTAATTGTAATTGCTATATCAAAAATAATTATTACAAAAATGTTAATTATTTTTGTAATTGAGCTTTTATTACTTTTCAAGCACTGTGCCAAACACTTTACAAATAATATCACATTTAATAGTACATTTTACACGTGTAAAAATAGAAGGTTAAGAGATTACATTTTCCAAGGTCATGGCTAGCAAAGTCTGACTGTAGAGTTTGAATGAGTAATCACTACACAATACTGCTTAATAACAATAGGAATAAAAGTGCCCTTTTTCTCTTTCAGAGAGTCTCAAAAGAAGTTTAAATATCATTCAGTAGATGCAATCTATGAATTGGCTAGTGTAAAAATTATTTGTATTCAATGAATAGACTTTTCTTAGGGTAATTACTATTCATTGCATCTTGGGGTTATTTTCTCTGGAGTGTTTGTTTTAATGCAACTCATGTTGCTTTCTATTGGTTGTTTATTCATTTTCTAGATTAAAGTGAAACTGATTATTATGTAAATATTCAAATGCCCAAAATACTAATGAGTAAATCAGACAGTCTTATTAATGGTTTTCTACTACAGATGATTTATTTTTAGGCAGCATAAGTGCATTACAAGACTGAGGTTGAATTTGAAACTTATTTTTTACATTTTTTTAGATTTTTATTTCAATGGTTTTTGAGGTACAGATGGTTTTTTTTACACAGATGAATTCTTTAGTGGTGCTTTCTGAAATTTTGCTGCACCTGTCACTCGAGCAGTGTACACTGTACCCAATATGTAGTCTTTTATCCCTCACTGCACTCCCACCCTTCCCCCTCGAGTCACCAAAGTTCATAATATAATTCTTACACATTTCCATTCTCATAGCTTAGCTCCCACTTAAAAGTAAGAACACACAATATTTGAATTTTCATTTCTGAGTTACTTCACTTAGAATAATGGCCTCCAGCTCCAGTGAAGTTGCTGCAAAAGACATTATTTTATTCCTTTTTATGGCTGAGTAGTATTCCGTGGTATATATATACCACATTTTCTTTATCCACTCATTGAATGATGACCCCTTAGGTTGATTTTATATCTTTGCAACTGTGAATTGTGATGCTACAAATACTGTGTGCATGTGTCTTTTTTACATAATGACTTATTTTCCTTGAGGTAGGTACCTAGTAGTGGGATTGCTGAATCAAATGGTAGTTTTACTTTAAGTTTTAAAGAATTAAATCTTCATACCATTTTCCGTAGTGGTTGTACCAATTTACATTCCCACCAGCAGTGTAAAAGTGTTACCTTTTCACCACATCCATGACAATGTATATTATGTTTTTACTTTTTAATTAGGGCCATTCTTGCAGAAGTAAAGGGGTATCTCCTTGTGGTTTTATTTTGCATTTCCCTGATAATTAGTGATGTTGAGCATTTTTTCATGTGTTTGTCTGCTGTTTGTATATTTTCGTTGGAGAATTGTCTCTTCATGTCCTCTACCCACTTTTTGACTGGATTATTTGTTTTCTCCTTGCTGGTTTGCTTGAGTTCCTTGTAGATTCTGGATATTAGTACTTTGTTGGATGCATAGTTTGTGAATATTTTTTCACTCTATGAGATGACTGTTTACTCTGCTAATTATTAATTTTACTGTGCAGAGGCATTTTAGTTCACTTAAGTCCCATTTATCTATCTTTGTTTTTGTTGCATTTGCTTTTGGGTTGCTAGCCATGAATCTTTGCCTAAGTCAATGCCAAGAAGAGTTTTTCCAATGTTATCTTCTAGAATATTTATGGTTTCAGGTAGTAAATTTAATCATTTGATCCATCTTGTGCTGATTTTTGTATAAGGTGAGAGATGAGAATACAGTTTTATTCTTCTACATGTGGCTTCCCAGTTTTCCCAGCATTATTTATTGAACAGGGTGTCCTTCCCCCAATTTATGTTTTTGTATGCCTTGTCAAAGGTCAGTTGGCTGTAAGTATTTTGCTTTATTTCTGTGTTCTCTATTCTGTTCCATTGTTCTATGTGCTTATTTTTATACCAATACCATGCTGTTTTATAAATATAGCACTGTAGTATAACTTGAAGTCAGGTAATGCCTGCAGATTTGTTCTTTTTGCTTAGTATTGCTTTGGCATTGCAGACTCTTTTTTGGTTCCAGATGAATTTTTAATTTTTTTTCTAGTTCTGTAAAGAATGTGATGGTATTTTGATAGGAATTGCATTGAATCTATAGATTGCATTGGGCAGTATGGTCATTTTCACAATATTGATTCTACCCAAAAATGAGCATGGCATGTGTTTCCATTTGTGTCAGCTATGATTTCTTTCAGCAGGATTTTGAAGATTTTCTTGTAGAGATCTTTCATCTCCTTGGTGAAATATTCCTAAATATATGTTTTGAAACTGTTGTAAAAGTGATTGAGTTATTGATTTCTCAGTTTGGTCATTGTTGTTGTATAGCAATGCTATTAATTTGTGTACATTGATTTTGTATCCTGAAACTTTGCTGAATTCATCTATCAGTTCTAGGAGTGTTTTGGATGAGTCTTTAGGGTTTTCTAGGTGTACAATCATACCATTGGTGAACAGTGACAGTTTGACTTCCTTTTTTTTCCAATTTGAATGCCATTTATTTATTGATTTGCCTGTCTGATTCCTCTGACCAAAAAGTCCAGTACTCTGTTGAGCAGAAGTGCTAAAAGTGGGCATCTTTGTATTGTTCCAGATCTCAGGGGAAATGTGTCAACATTTTCCTATTCAATATGATATTGGCTGTGGGTTTGTCATATATGACTTTTATCACTTTGCAGTAAGTCTCTTCTTTGCCTATTTTGTTTAACGTTTTTATCATAAAAGGATGCTGGGTTTTGTCAAATGAATTTTCTGTATCTATTGAGATGATCATATGCTTTTTAATTATATTTATTTGATGTATCACATTTAATGACTTGCATATGTTAAACCATCCCTGCATATCTGGTATGAAACTCATTTAATCATGATGTGTTATCTTTATGATATGTATGCTGTTGCATTTGGTTAGCTCGTATTTTGTTGAGGATTTTTGCATCTATGTTCATCAGGAATATTGGTCTGTAGTTTTCTTTCTTTGTTATTTCCTTCCCTGATTTTCATATTAGGGTGATACTGGCTTCATAGAATGATTTAGGGAGAATTTTCTTTTTCTCAATCTTTTAGAATATTTTCAGTAGGAATAATATAAATTTTTCTCTGAATGTCTGAAGAATTCAGCTGTGAATCTATTTCCAGGCTTTTCTTTTATGTTTGCAATTGTTTTATTACTGATTTAATCTCACTGCTTGTTATTGGTCTGTTTAGGTTTTATATTGCTTCCTGATTTAAAAAGGATAATTGTACATTTCCAGGAATTTATTCATCTCCACTAGATTTCTAGTTTGTTAGCATAAAGTTGTTCATAGTAGCCTTGAATAATTTTGTGTATTTCTGTGGTAATGGGTGTAATATCCTCTATTTCATTTCTAATTGAGCTTATTTGGAACTTCTCTCTTATTTTCTTGGTTAATTTGGATAATGGTCTATCAATTTTGTTTATCGTTTACAAGAACTAGCTTTTTGTTTCATTTAATTTTTGTATTGCATTTTTTGTTTCAATTCCATTTAGTTCTGCTCTGATCTTTGTTATTTGTTTTCTTCTCCTGGGTTTGGATTTAGTTTGTTCTTTTTTCTCTAGGTCCTTGAGGTGTGACATTAGGTTGTCTATTTGTGCTATTTCAGTCTTTTTGATGCAGTCATTTAATGCTATGAACATTCATCTTCGTGCCACTACTGTTGTATCCCAGTAGTTTTGATAAGTTTTGTCACTATTATCATTTAATTTAAAGAAGTTTTCAATTTCTATCTTGATTTCATTGTTAATCCCAAAGTCAGTATAGAGCAGACTATTTAATTTCCACATATTTGTATAATTTTGAGGGTTCCTTTTGGAGGTGATTTCCAATTTTATTCTACTATGGTCTGAGAAGATAGTCAATATGATTTTTATTTTCTTAAATTTATTGAGACTTGTTTTGTGGCCTATCATATGGTCTACCTTGGGCAATGTTCAATGTTCTGCTGAGAATAATGTATATTCTGCAGTTTGGGGGAAGAATGTTCTGTAAATATCTGTTAAGTCCATTTGTTCTAAGGTTTGGTTTAAGTCCGTTTTCTCTTTGTTGACTTTCTGTCTTGAAGGTCTGTCTAGTGCTGTCAATGGAGTATTGAAATCACCTACTATTACTGTGTTGCCCTCTATCTCATTTCTAAGTTCCAAAATAATCTCCTTTGACTCCATGTTCTATATCCAGCAATTGTTTTTTAAAATTTTGGTGTTGCAGTGTTAGGTGCCTATAAATTCAGAATTGTACTTTATTCCTGTTGGACTAATCCTTTTATTATTATACAGTGTCCTCCCTTGTCTTTTTTCACTTTTGCTGCTTTAATGTCTGTTTTGTCTGATGTAAGAATAGCTACTCCTGCTCCCTTTTGGTTTCAGTGTGTTTGCAATATCATTTTTAGCTCCTTTACCTTCAGTTCATGTGAGTACTTACGTGTTACGTGAGTCTCTTGAAGACAACATATATCTGATTGGTAGTTTTTTATCCATTCTGCCATTCTGTATCTACCAGTAAAGTATTTAGGACATTTACATTGTATGTTAATATTGAGATGTGAGGTACTATAAAACATTATTAGAGAATAAAGTGAAATAAGTACTGTGTTCCTTTGTTGGTTGCTTAAACATTATGCCTCTCTGATTTGATTACCCAAAAAAGAAAATGCAAAGTTCTATTTTGATCACAAGTTTTCTTAATATATTTTTTCACAAATAAGGATAGTCTAATATTTCTGTAACTCCCATAAACTATTTTAAGCACAAGTTCTTGGGAGTTATGTTTACCTCCTTAGATTTTTTTGTCTCCTCAGCTCACCCTAAATTTTCAACCTTTCTGTGCTTGTATGTTATGAACTACCAATGAATGGTAGACAAGATCTTATTTAAAAAAAAAAAAAAAACTATAGGCATTTAATGTTTAAACTACCATAAGTAATTGTAGTCAAAACTTATTTGTGTTTACTTGAAATATTTGAAAAAATAACACAAATATTTTATAAGCTCATATTGGCTTTTTACTTAAGTTTCTTGTGTTAGTTCTTGCACTAGTACAAATAAATACCAGAAACTGGGTAATGTATAAAGAAAAGAGTTAACTGAATCGCAGTTCTGCAGGCTGTAAAGAAAGCATGGCTGGGGAGACCTCAGGAAACTTTCAAATATGACAGAAGTGGAAGCAGGCATGTCTTACCTGCCCAGAGCAGGAGAAAGAGAGAGAAGTGGGACGTGCTGCACACTTTTAAGCAAGCAGATCTCATGAGAACTCACTATCATAGTAACAGCAAGAAGGAAATATACCCTCATGATCAAATCAACTCCTACCAAGCCCGTCCTCTAACATTGAAGATTACAATTCAACATGATATTTGGGTGGGAACACAAATGGAAACCATATCATTCCAACCCTGGATCCTCCTAAGTCTCACATCCTTCTCCCATTACAAAATACAATCATTCATTTTCAACAATTCCCCAAGTCTTAACTCATTTCAGCATTAATTCAAAAATCCACATCCAAAGTCCCATCTGAGGCAGACAAGTTTCTTCCCCCTATGAGCTTGTAAAATAAGTTAGTTACTTCCATGATACAATGAGAGTACAGGCATTGAGTAAATACTCCTGTTCCAATAGGGAGAATTTGGCCAAAAGGAAGGGGCTACATGCCCCATGCAAGACCAAAACCCAGCAGGATAGTTATTAAATCTTAAAGCTCCAAAATAATCTTTTGACTCCATGTCTCATATCCAGGCCACACTAATGCAAAGCTGGCTTTCCAAGGCCTTGAACATCTCTGTTCCTGTGGCTCTGCAGGACTTAGCCTCCACAGCTGATCTCAAGGGCTTGTGTTGAGTGCATGTGGCTTTCCCAGGCACACAGTGCAAGCTACCGGTGACTGTACTATTCCATGTCCTGGAGGATAATGACATTCTTCTTATAGCTCCACCAGGCAGTGCCCCAATGTGGACTCTATGTGGGAGCTACAACCCCACATTTCCCTTCCACACTGCCCTAGTAGAGGTTGTCCATGAGGGCTTCACCTCTGCAGCAGACTTATGCTTTGACATCCAGGCTTTTACCCACATTTTCTGAAATTTAGGCAGAGGCTCCCATGCCTCAACTCTTGTACTCTGTGCACCCGCAGACTTAACACCACCTGGAAAGGTGTATAGCTTTCACCCTCTGAAGCAGAAGCCTGAGTACCTGGGACATTTTGAGCCATGGCTGGGACTGGAACAGTTGCATGCAGGAGGCAGTGTCCTGAGCCTGTGCAGGGCAATGGGGCCCTGGGCCTGGCTAAAACTATTCTTTTTTCCTAGGACTCCAGGTGTATAATAGGAGGGACTACTGTGAAGGTCTCTGAAATACTTTCAGAACCTTTTTTCATTGTCTTGGCTGTTAGTACTTGCTGTTCTTTTATAGGTTGGTGCATAAGTAATTGCAGCATCTGCCATTGAAAGTAATGGCAAAAAACACAATTACTTGTGTACCAACCTAGGAGTTATGTCAATTTTCTAAAGCAGTCTTGAATTCCTTCCTTGAAAATAGGTTTTTCTTTTCTGCTACATGGCAAGGCTGCAAATTGTCCAGACTTTAATGCTCTACTTCCCTTTCTTTTAGAAGTTTCAGTTTTACATTATTTCTTTGTTCATGAAGGTGAGCATAGGCTGCTAGAAACAGACAGACCACATTTTGACAGCTTTGTTTTCTAGAAATTTCTTCCACCAGATACCCTAAATAATCACACTCAAGTTCAAATTTTCATAGATTTCTAGGACAGGGTCACCATGCCTCTGACCTTTTTCCTAATGCATAGGAAAAGTGACCTTTACTCCAGTTCCCAATAAGTTCTTTATCCCCAACTGAGACCTTCTCAGACTGGATTTCATTGTCCATATCACTGTCAGCATTTTGGCCACAACAGTTTTAAGAAGTCTCTAGGAAGTTTCAAACTTTGCCACATCTTTCTGTCTTCTTCTGAGCCCTCCACACTCTTCCATCCAGCCTCTGCCAGTTACCCAGCTCCAAAGTTACTTCCACATTTTCAGGTATCTTTATAGCAATGCCCCATTTCTGGTACCAATTTTCTGTATTACTTCTGTCTGGCACTACTATAAAGAAATACCTGAAACTGGGTAATTTATAAATAAAAGAGGTTTAATTGGCTCATGGTTCTGCAGGCTGTACAGGAAGCCTGGCTGGGGAGGCCTCAGAAAACTTTCAATTATGGTGGAAGTGGAAGCAGGCACATCTTACATGGCTAGAGCAAGAGAAAAAGAGAGAATGGAAAGGTGCTACACACTTTTAAATAACAAGATCTCATGATAACTCACTATCATGAGAATATCAAGGGAGAAATCTGCCCCCATGATCAAATCACCTCCCATCAGGCCCCTCCTCCAACACTGGGGATTACAATTCAACATGAGAGTTGGTCATGGGCACAAATCTAAACCATGTCATCTCTGTTAGTGAAACTAGGCCGCATAAAACTTAGAAACTAGGCCTCATAAAAAAAGAACTTAAAAAAATTAACACCAGGTGGCTCTGGATAAGGTCCCACCCTGCCTCAATAAGGTCCCACCCTGATAGGGTCCCACCCTGCCAATTCCGGGAAACAACTTCATGGGGTCCCACCCTGCCAATTCCGGGGGTCCCACCCTGCCTCGAAGTTCCCGGAATCAACAACTCCAGGAAAAAACCTCATAAGGTCCTGCTCTAACCAATTAGAACAAGACACCTTGCTCAGGTATTACCACGCGCCTAAAGCTTTGTTTGAATTTCACACCCTAAGCTGTGTTTGAACTTGTGTTTGCCTATATAAACAGCCTGTAACAAGCAGTCGGGGTCCCAAGGCCAACTTAGAGCTTGGGACCCTAGCGCGCTAGTAATAAATAACTCTCTGCTGTGAATCACGTGTCGGTGATCCTTCGCGGCGACCCCTGCCCAGGAAGGAATCGACAGTTCGGTTCCAACATTAGCAAACTAGAAGTAATTAATTGCTCACTTTCAAAAACATTGAAAACTACTCACCCTAGAGACTAGTAGGTTATTAAGTGCATATTTTTTTGGAAGGCAGTTGCTACAGAGGCTATAAGGAACAAAGATTTTTCACCTATAAAGTATACAGTACACTAACTCCAAAGTGATTTAAAATTGCCACAAAAAGCTTGATTCACGATTAGCAAGAGGACAAATAAACCTTCATTTGAAGCTCTAGGCATACATAATGTCCATGTATTGTCAAGAAAGCAATTCCTAAATGTAGGAAAAAAAACAGTAAACTCTGATATGACTTTGATATTTTTAGTTCAGAGAAATAGCTTAATTAAAATTAGGTTGTAGCTTATTTCATAGTTGTGATCAGAAAAGTGCAAGTCTTGTGAGAAAAGAAGTAAACAATAAAAGCATCCTCAGTGCTAAATTATTGTACTTTGTTTTAAAATGCAAGCATATGTCACTAATCAGCAACTTGATTATGTAGTTGACTTTATACGCTACATAGTAAGGAAATGAGATTTACCTGATGATGTTTTTCTTCTTTTTGGTCCTTGTTAATTGCTAGGTCAGACATTTTTAAGGTCTCCCCCAACAGAGGAAACATGGCAGATGATATGATAATTTGGACTGAGAAAAGCTTTGATTCAGCTCCAACACTTACTAACAACTTGAGAAACTTATTTAAATTCTCATCTGTATCCTCATCTGTAAAATGGTGGTAATAATGGTACCTACTAGATTGGGCTGTTATGGGTATTGAGTGAAATAATATATGCACTGTACTTGACTCCATAACTGGCATATGGTAAATGTTAAGTTTTCATCTTCCTTCAGTTGATGTAGAGGGCCAGTAGAACTGGAAAAACTTAGAAACCATCTTTGGATGTGAACAGAAAGTTGTCCACTTTGTGGTCGTTTTTATTCCCTAGTATATTACGTATTGGCCAACCATAATTGAGTGGCTAACATGATATAGTAGATCAATTCAAGCAACATTTCTCTGAAATGTATTAGTGAAGTGCTCTGTTTCAGGTAATAGTGTTAAATCCCTTCACGTTAACATATCAGTCCCTGATGTTGAGGGATGGCTTCCTGGAACTAAACCCTGGAGCCTCATTACTGCAAGCAGACTGCAAGTAGGGGAGAATGGTGGAAACTTAGTCATGAAATTCTCCCTCATCTCCTGCCTTCAGAGATGTGCTTTCCCATGTGATACATTTTCTCTTGGATCATAATACCAATAATGTGGTATGATGGAGAATGATTTTATGTCTGGAGCTAAATGCATACACAAAGGAAATGGCAGTTTTACCCATAACCTTAGGGCTGTTACAGAATTGTAAGGCAAACAGATGAAGCAACTTTCTTCTCATTTAATTCACTCACTTCCCAATTGCAGGTCTGAATTTCTTTCTCAGTAAAATGTGGGGCTAGAATTGATAGTCTCTAAGATTTTTGTTGGCTCCATTTTTCGTATTAATCTTTACACTGAGAAATTTTTTAAAAAGACGTTTTACAATGAAGGGGGCCTGCCTCTCCACATCCGTGGATATTTCTCAAAAGGTAGAGACAAGAGACTGAGAAAAGAAATAAGACACAGAGACAAAGTATAGAGGAAGAAAAGTGGGCCCAGGGGACCGGCGCTCAGCGTATGGAGGACCTGCACCGGCACCAGTCTCTGAGTTCCCTCAGTATTTATTGATCACTATCTACCATCTCTGCGAGGGGGATATGGCAGGACTATAGGGTAATGGTGGGGAGAGGGTCCGCAGGAAAACATGTGAGCAAAGGACTCTGTGTCATAAATAAGTTTAAGGAAAGGTGTTGTACTTCGATGTGCACATAGGCCAGATTTATGTTTGACTTTACACAAACATTCCAGTGCAGTAAAAAGAGCAGTATTGCCGCCAGCATGTCTCACCTCCAGCCATAAGGTGGTTTTCTCCTATCTCAGTAAATTGAATGTACTATCGGGTTTTACATTGAGACATTCCATTCCCAGGGATGAGCAGGAGACAAATACCTTCCTCCTATCTCAACTGCAAAGAGTCCTTCCTCTTTCACTAATCCTCCTCAGCATAGACCCTTTACGGGTGTCGGGTTGGGAGACGGTCAGGTCTTTCCCTTCCCACGACGCCATATCTCAGGCTGTCTCAGTGGGGAGAAACCTTGAACAATACCCAGGCTTTCTTGGGCAGAGGTCCCTGCAGCCTTCCGCAGTGCATTGTGTCTCTGGGTACTCGAGACTGGAGAATAGCAGTGACTTTTACCAAGCATACTGCCTGCAAACACATTTTTAACAAAGCACATCCTGCACAGACCTAAATCCATTAAACCTTGAGTCAATACAGCACATGTTTCTGCGAGTACAGGGTTGGGGCTAGGGTTACAGATTAACAGCATCTCAAGGAGACAAATTTTTCTTAGTACAGATCAAAATGGAGTTTCTTATGTCTTCCTTTTTCTACACAGACACAGTAACAGTCTGATCTCTTTCTTTCCCCCACATTGCATTTGTGATTACTGGGTGCTTGACAGATTCCAAAAGGACCATTGTGGGGCTTGTTAGATTAGTGACATACACTCAGGCACTAGAGGCAGACACTACTTTGAACTCTAGCTTTGCCACTTATTAGTCACGTGTTATTTGGCTTGTCCTTTAGTTTTTTGGTTATTGTTTCAATTCTGTAAAATCTAACTCTGAGAGACCTTCAGGAGTTAAAATAAAAATCATTTTACATAGCACTTGATGAATAACATTAATAAAATTATTAACTATGATGGTATTATTATTGGAGCAAAAGAGAGTCAGTCATGCAAGTTTCATAATAATAGTATTGCTTTGGCAAATAAAGCAGAGGAACAGTTTAAATAGAGTAGCCGTATGTCATTTGCATAATTTTCTGTCAAGTCCCCCAAGTCTATGGAGAGATTACTAAGTAGAAATGAAAAGAATAACTTACACACAAATATCTATGAGCAAAACACAGTGCCAAATGGGGACCATAGTAATAAAGAAAAGATGAAAGAGAAGAATTTTTTTTTTTCCTTTTCATCACAGAACATAACATGACGTCAATGACCTGAGGGGTTTTGTGTATCTATAGCACCATCACTACCAGTGGTTTGGAGACACTCTCTGGTCGCAATAGCATCAAGACACCTTCTTGGTGCCTTGTTGTATTTAAGAGGGACTTTGTCCACAAATACTACCTCTACTTTGGGTTCTTATAACAAGCACCCCATTCGATGTTTATTTTTTTTAATGTCGTCTGTACAAGAGACACTTAATTAATGCCTGACTCTCAAACTCAACCTTGACATAGATCATCAAAATAAGCAAATGAAGGCATCTGTTGCCTTGAGAAGCAAAATGGCAAACTCCAGATGGCAACTGTGAGGGCTACTCATTAACTCATGAGGGCTCTCCTCTAGGAAGTTCACAAAAATAGATGTGGGAAGGAGACTTGAAGGGAAATGGAAAGTTCTGAGTGGATGAGACAGGGCACAGGCAGAGCCAGAGTGTGTCTGGACTATTATTACGACTTTAGTTAGTTTGTTGTTATTTTTTTTTAACTTGCAGGAAGAGATGGAATGACAAATATTGACTGTGTTATAAGCTTGGTAGTGAGTTAGAAATCATCAGCGTTTTGTATATCTGTACTTTTAACTAGAATTCAAAACTCTCTGTAAATCTTAGCAAAGGCCTTCTATTTCCAGACTGTTTACATTATTCACAACTAGGTATTTATTTTTGTGGAAGATTTATCAAAATATTTCTCCTCTTAACTCCCATAATCATCTCCATCTTGTAGGAACTTATTAAAGATAAGCAGATTGCTGAACGTTGCCAAAAGAAAATAAAACATCCTCCCTAAATGTAGCAATTAAGTAAATTATTAATTGTTTGATGCCATCATCTTGAAAACATACATATGGCATCTAGGGGAGAAAAGCTATCACACTAACTAAAAAGCTTTAAATGGTTGATTTAATCACAAGTAAACTTGTGTGTAACTGCACATTATTAATTTTATTGGCATGTAACACTTTCTCCAAAGGGCATATTTTATTCAGTATTTAAAAATAAGTGATGCGGATCTTTTTCATATCTATGCAGTATAAATCATAAGTAAAAGGAGAACAACTTTCTTAAATATAAAAAGCAATATTTTGCCAGTTTGTTTTGCTACTCCCTTTTTCCTTTGTTAAAAACATTTCAAAATAGCAATAACGACATCTGCTGGTCAGTTCATTGAGTCTGGAAATAAATGGAGATCTGTCTCTAGAGAAGTGCCAAAAATGAAACGAAACAAATGGATAATTGGAAAGGTGTTCACATTATATTTGTTAAAATTTGTGAAATCTAAAACTCACTCATTAAGATTTTAGGCTTAAACGGGATATTTGATATGTAATACAATTCTTAAGTAAATTAACCTTCCACAATCCCAGAGTCTTTATTATCATAAGCAGTTTTGGGTTTGTTGACATTCTGTGAGCTATTGACAAGAAATGTCCATCTGTACTAATTCCGGTAATGCCTGGCAACCTTAGTGCTATGTTAGTGACTTAATGTATATATATATTACACTGGAAAAATGTGTTAGCTTAAATCTTTTTTATTTTTATTTTTTGAAGTTATGTCAATTTGAGGGATCCTAATACCTTTAAAAATTGAGCTATACTCAGGCAATTCCCATGATTACCGGGAAGGACATTTTTGTATGAACCACAAGCTATAAGGAGAGATTACATTATGGCATTGATTTGGTTATGCCTTTATTTCAAATTTTTTTAAATGTCCATGAAGGTGAAAAAAAATAAGGACAAGTCAGAATGCCGATAATGTTTGAATTTTTGAAATATATTTTTCCTATTTTTTATTTCTGTTCTAGCTTTTCAAAATATAATTTTGTATTAGTCCATTCTCATATTGCTATAGATACATACCTGAGACTGAGTAATTTATAAATTAGGTTTAATTGGCTCATGGCTCTGCCGGCTATACAGGAGGCACAACAGCTTCTGCTCAGCTTCTGAGAAAGCCTCAGGAAACTTAGAATCATGGTGGAATGTGAAGGGGGAGCAGGAGCAAGAGAGAAGGTAGAAGGAGGTGCTACACACACTTTTTTTTTTTTTTTTTTTTGAGACGGGGTTTCACTCTTGTTGCCCAGGCTGGAGTGCAATGGCATGATCTCGGCTCACCACAATCTCTGCCTCCCAGGTTCAAGCAATTCTCCTGCCTCAGCCTCCCTGGTAGCTGGGATTATAGGTATGTGCCACCATGCCCAGCTAATTTTGTATTTTTTGTAGAGACGGGGTTTCTCCATGTTGGTCACGCTGGTCTCGAACTCCCAACCTCAGGTGATCCACCCACCTCGGCCTCCCAAAGTGCTGGGATTACAGGCGTGAGCCACCGCGCCCGGCGTTACACACTTTTAAACAACCAGTTCTCATGATAACTCACTCACATACTATCACAAGAACAGCACCAAGGGGATGGAGGATGGTGCTAAACCATTCATGAAGGACTACACGCATGATCCAGTCACGTCTCACCAGGCCCCACCTCCAACATTGGGGATTACAATTTGACATGAGAATTGGGCGGGGACACAGATCCAAACCACATCAACTTCAAATGTGTCTTGGCCACTGAACATAGAGGGGAATCAAGATGCTCTAATATTTGTAGAGTGGCAGAAATGATCTCTGAAATGAATGTAACCTCCACTTAGTTTGATTTTAAGACCTTCTTATTTCCAGCACCCAGAAGTGTATCCAACAATAGAATATTCTGGAGGGGGGGGATGGAGCTCTAATTGAAATAGAATTCTCATGTAGTGTAAAAACAAACAAACAAACAAAAAACTAGAGATGCTCTCAGAGAGGAGGAATTTGGGGACAGAAAGTCTCCATTGGTACCCCAACAGAATAAGAAATCTTAGGTTTTTCCACTCTGGATCTTTAAAGAAAAATAAGAGCACAACGTCATTAGGAGTCATCCCTGCACACACACCACACCATATAAAGCTTAGTATACTCCTAAAAGTATGCTCCATAGACCACAAAGACCAAAATCACTTGAAAAGCATGTAAAAATGAAGCCCCCTGGGCCCCACCTCAGACCTACTACATTAGGTGCTGGAGATACAGCAGTGAACAAAAAATAAAAATATCCTTGCCCTCATAAAACTTATAGTCCAGTGGTTCTTAATCAATAAACTAGAAATTGCATTAGCATAGAAGAGGCAGATTGCAAAGCAGTAACTAAGATGATTTAGTCAAATGAAAGATTGAAAGAGCTGTTTTACCACAGGAAAGATGATATGGTGGTCTGGAATTGGGTGGGAAGGATAAACTGATGACAAGCATTTTTTACTCAGAATTGCTGTAAAGAAAAAATACAGGGAAAATTACGAAGAAAATAAAACACTGCAAGGAATGAAAAAGGAGAAAGAATAAAGGGAGAAAAATTTTAAAAACAATGGGTTAAGTTTGTGTTTGAGAGAGCACAGGAGTGGGGAAGATGCATGCAACTTTTCCAGATAAAGAAGAAAATAACAAAATAGGCAATGCTGATTAGAACCTAAAGTTGAAGTATGATAAAAGCATACTAAAAGTGTAAAGGAGAATAATTACAGGTCATAGCAACAGCAACAGTTAAAAGAGATTTGGCAATACATGCGGAGAGTTAGGAGGAAATATTGAAGGAGGGAATGCAAAACCTGTAATCACAAGGACACCAAGGCAAAGAATTGAGGCTGATGCTAGTGGAATAAGTGGGAGTACACATGGATAAAAAAGGAAATAGTCACAACTGATAACTGGAAAAATGTTTTTCATTTGACGTTTTTCTAGAAGTATCCTCTTTACTTTCCCATCATACTGTTACTTGTCTTGTATTGTGTCCAACAATAATGAATAGAAGTTGGAATCCTTCTTCAGAAAAGTAAAGAAAAATACTTTGAACTTCAGCAAGATGAATTATCACTGCATCTTTATTATATTCTCTACTATGAATACTTTTTTAAAAATGCAAATGGTGCTCCTGAGGACAGCAGGACTTATAATGCTCCGAAGTGTTCGAAGGTTTAGTGTTTACCTAACAATGCCGGCTTGGTTAGTTCTCCATCCTCACCCTCTTTACAAACAATTCTATTTTCTTGTAATGATACATCTCCCTTAAATAAGCTTCCTATAAACTCTCTAGTGTCTCCTTCAAGAGTCTGTAATTTTAAGAAACATTTTAGTAGAATGTTTCGCACTTCAGAAAATCCAAGCCATGAATTTTTAAAAGTAGACTCCACGTTGTAAAGATAGTTCAGAAATACAGAAAAATTTAGAGATTAAAGTAACAAACAAAGAAATATCTATGACCTATAATAAACTAAAAGTTACCATTTAATTATTTTTGCTTTCCGAGTTTATGCCCACTTGTGAATATAAACGAAGCAAAATCATAGTTAACCTGGAGTCCTTTTTTCCCTTCCCCAGGCCCAATCCCATCCATCCCACTTTCACCATCTCTGCTTTAGAGGAAATTAATAAAATAAATTTGTTGTGTCTTTGTAGTTCATTTTAATCTTCTTAAAAAATATTATGTGTATGCATATATACACATTAACAATTTATGATGTTACTTAGCATCTTTTATTTATTTTTTTTAACTTTATTTTATTCACTTTCTGTGGTAAGAACACTTAACATGAGATCTACACTCTTAACAAAGTTTTAAGTGTACAATACATTATTGTTGCTTTAGGTATAATATTGTACAGCAGAATGCAAGAGTTTACTCATTTTTGTATAACCGAAACTTTATGCCAATTTATTAGTAATATTTTATTTCCCTCTCCCTGCAGCTAGTGGCAATCATCGCTTCACTCCTTGATATTATAAATTTGACTATTTTGTTTTATTTATTTATTTACATCTTTTATTTCAATAGCTTTTGGGGTACAAGTGGTTTTTGGTTGCATGGATACGTTCTATAGTGTTGAATTCTGAGATTTTAATGCACCGTGCACCTGTCACCCTAATGTTATACACTGTATGTAGTTTTTTGTCCCTCAGCCTCCTCCCACCCTCCCCCTTATGAGTTCCTAAAGGCCATCATATCCTTTGCATCCTCATAGCTTAGCTCCCCCTTACAACTGAGAAAATAAGATCTCTTGTTTTATATTTCGGAGTTACCTCATTTAAAATAAAATCATCCAGTTCCATTCAAATTGCTGCAAAAGGCATGATTTTGTTCATGTTTATGAATGGCTGAGTAGTATTTCATGCTGCATATACCGCATTTAAAAAATACACTCATTGGTTGATGGGCACTTCAGTTGGTTTCATATTTTTGCAATTGTGAATTGTGCTTCTATAAACATGTGTGCATGTGTCTTTTTCATACAATGACTTATTTTGTGTGTGGGGGAAGTGGGTAGATACACAGTAGTTGGCTTGCTGAATCAAATGGTAGATCTAGTTTTAGTTTCTTAGGAATCTCCATACTGTTGTCCATAGAGGTTGTACTAATTTACATTCCCACCATCAGTGTACAAGTATTCTCTTTTCACTATATCCATACAAACATCTAGAGAGTTTTTTTTAATGTTTTAATAAGTTTCATTCTTGTGGGATTAAGGTGGTATCTAATTATGGTTTTAATTTGCATTTCCCTAATGATTAATGATGTTGAGCATTTTTTCATTGGACATTTGTAAATCTTCTTTTGAGAAATATCTACTCATGTCCTTTACACAGTTTTTGATGAAATTATTCATTTTTTTCTTGCTGATTTGTTTGAGTTCCTTGTAGATTCTGGATACTGGTCTTTCCAGATGCATAGCTTGAAAATATATTCTCCCATTCTGTTGGTTGTTTGCTTACTCTACTGATTATTTCTTTTGTTGTGCAGAAGCTTTTTAGTTTAATTAGGTACTATTTACTTATTTTTGTTTTGGAGGCATTTGATTTTGGGGTCTTAGTTGTGAATTCTGTGCCTAGGCTAGTGTCCAAAAGAGATTTTCCAATGCTGTCTTCTAGAATTTTTATGGTTTCAGGTTTTAGATTTAAGTCTTTGATCCATCTTGAGTTGATTTTTGTATAAGGTGAGAAATGATAACCCAGTTTCATTCTTCTCCATGTGGTTTGGAAGTTTTCCCAGCACCATTTAGTGAATAGGGTATCCTTTTTCCAATTTATGTTTTAGTATGTTTTGTCAAGGATCAGTTAGCTATGGGTATCTGGCTTTATTCCTGGGTTCTCTATTCAGTTCCATTTTTATATGTGCCTACATTTATACCAATAGCATGCTGTTTTGGTAACTATAGCTTTGTGGTGTAACCCAAAATTCAATAATGTGGTGCCTCCAGATTTGTTATTTTTGCTTACAATTACTTTGGCTATTCAGGCTCTTTTTGGGTACAATATAAATTTTAGGATTCTTTTTTCTAATTCTGTGAAAAATGATATTGGTATTATAATGGAAACTGCATTGAATCAGTTGATTACTTTGAGAAGTATGATCATTTTCACACTATTGATTCTTCCTATCCATGAGCATGGGATGTGTTTTCATTTTTGTGTGTCATCTATGATTTATTTCAGTAGTGTTTGTCATTCTCTTTCTAGCGATATTTCATATTCCTAGTTGTTTACTTTGCAGCTGTTGTAAAAGTGACTGAGTTCCTGATTTGATTCTCAGTTTGTTCATTGAATGGTGCATATTAGTACAACTGATTTGCATACATTGATTTTGTAATGTGAGACTTTACTTAATTTGTTTATCAAATATAAGAGTCTTTTGAAGGAGTCTTTAGGATTTCCTAGGTATATAATTATATCATCTTCAAACAATAATAGTTTGACTTCCTTTTTTCCAATCTGGATGTATTTTATCTCTTTCTTTTATTTAATTGCTCTGGTTAGTACTTCCAGAACTATGTTGAATAGGAATGGTGAAAGTGGGCATCCTTGTCTTGTTCCAGTTCTCAGGGGGAATACTTTCGGCATTTCCATATTCAGTATGATGTTGGCTGTGAGTTTATCATACATGGTTTATTTATTTTGAGGCAGGTTCCTTCAGCTGATGGATTCATCTGTGAATCTACCTGGTCCTGGGCTTTATTTTGTTGGCAATTTACTTTATATTATTGATTCAATCTTGGTGCTCGCTATTGGTTTGTTTGGGGTTTCTATTTGTTTCTGATTTAGTCTAGGAGGGTTTTATATTTCCAATAATTTGTTCATTTTCTCTAGGTTTTCTAGTTTATGCACACAAAGGTGTTGATAGTAGTCTAAAGTAAGCTTTTGTATTTATATGGTGTCAGTTGTAATGTCTCCAATTTCGTTTCCAGTTGAGCTTATTTAGATCTTCTCTCTTCTTTTCTTGGTTAATCTAGCCAATGGTCTATCAATTTTGTTTATATTTTCAATGACCCACCTTCTTGTTCTGTTTCTCTTTTGTATATTTTTTGTTTTAATTTAATTTCATTCTGCTCTGATTTTTTGTTATTTCTTTTCTTCTGCTAGCTTTAGGTTTAGCTTGCTTTTTTTTTTCTCTAGTGACATTAGGTTGTCAATTTGTGCTCTTCTGAATTTTTTGACGTAAGTATTCAGTACTGTAAATTTTTCTCTTAGCACTGTTTTTGTTGTATCTCTGAACTTGTAGTAACTTCTGTCACAATTATTGTTCGTTTCATAGAATTTTAAAATTTTCATCTTGATTTCACTGTCAGCCCAAAAATCATTTAGGAGCAGATCATTTAATTTCCATATATTTCTATAGTTTTGAAGATTCCCTTAGGAGTTAATTTATAATTTTATTTCACTGTGGTCTGAGAAGATACTTGATATGGTTTTGATTTTCTTAAATGTATTGATACTTGTTTTGTGATTTATCATATGGTTTACCTTGGAGAAATGTTCCACGTGTTGATGAGAAGAATATATATTTTGCAAGTGGTTACGTAGAATGTTCTGTCATTATCCGTTCAGTTCATTTGTTCTAGAGTATAGTTTAATTTCATTGTTTGGTAACTTTCTGTCTTGATTATCTGTCTAGTGCTTTCACTGGTGTACTGAGGTCCCCTACTATTACTGTATTGCTGTCTATCTCACTTCTTTGGTCGAGTAGCAACTGTTTTATAAATCTGGTAGCTCCAGTGTTAGGTGTATATGAATTTTAAATTTAATATATTCTTGTTGGATTTATACTTGTATTATTATATAATGACCTTATTTGTCTTTTTTAAGTTGTTGTTGCTCTAAAGCCTGTTCCATCTGATACAATAATTATATCAGACTCCTGATATAAATTTAATAAAAACTCTTGCTCACTTTTGATTTTCACTTGCATACTTAACCCCAAACTCCTGCTTGCTTTTGGTTTTGATTTGCATGGAATATCTTTTTTGAAACTTTTACGTTGAGTTTATAGGAATCCTTCTGTGTTTGGTGAGTCTTTTGAAAACAGCACATATTTGGTTTTTGAGTTTTTATTTATTCTACCATTCTATATCTTTTAAGTGGAGCATTTAAGCCATTTACACTCATTGTTAATGTTGAGTTGTAAGCCACTATTCTGTTTTTTATGTTTACTGTTGCCTTAATATTTTGTTTTTTTGTTGTTGTTGTTGTTGTTGCACTACTGTTTTGTAGTCCTTGTGAGTTTTACACCATTAAGATGTTCTATTTTATTGCATATTGAGCTTTTCTTTCAATAATTGAAACTTTTTTTTAGCATTTCTTTTAGTTCTGGTTTTGCAGTGTCAAATTCTCTTACCATTTGATTCTCTGAAAATGGCTTTATTTCTCCTTCATTTATAAAACTTAGTTTTGCTGTATGCGAAATTCTTGGCCGACAGTTATTCTGCTTAAGGATGCTGAATGTGGGACCCCAATCCTCTCTGGCATGTAGGGTTTCTGCTGAGAAGTCTGCTGATAGTCTGACAGGTTTTCTTTTGTAAGTTACTTGATGCTTTTGTTTTATTGCTCTTAGAATTCTTTTCTTCATGTTGACTTTAGATAACCTGATGACTATGTGCCTTTGTGATTATCTTCTGCAATGAATTTCCCAGAAGTTAATTGAGGTTCTTCTTCTTCCTTTTTTTTTTTTTTTTTTGATATCTGAGGCCAGAGTAGTTTTTTTTCAATTATTCCCCCAAATAAGTATTCCAAACTTTTCACCTTCTCTTCTCCCTTAGGAGTACCACTTATTCATAGGATTGGTCATTTTACATAATTCCATTTTTTTGAGACTTTGTTCATTTCTTTTTATTATTTTCTCTTTATTTTCCTCTGACTAGGTTAATTTGAGAGTCTCATCTTTGAGCCCTGAAATTCTTTCTTCCACTTATTCTAGTCTATTTATTTTGATTATTATACTTAAGTTCTAGGGTACATGTGCACAACGTGCAGGTTTGTTACATAGGTATACATGTACCATGTTGATGTGCTGCACCCATTAACTTGTCATTTACATTAGGTATATCTCCTAATGCTATCCCTCTCCTGTCCCCCAACCCCACGATAGGACCTGGTGTGTGATGTTCCCCTTCCTGTGTCCAAGTGTTCTCATTGTTCAATTCCTACCTATGAGTGAAAACATGCAGTGTTTGGTTTTCTGTTCTTGTGATAGTTTGCTGAGAATGATGGTTTCCAGTTGCATCCATGTCCCTACAAAGGACACAAACTCATCCTATTTTATGGCTGCACAGTATTCCATGGTGTATATGTGCCACATCATTGTCTTAATCCAGTCTGTCACTGATGGACATTTGGGTTGGTTCCAAGTCTTTCCTATTGTGAATAGTGCTGCAATAAGCATACGGGTACATGTGTCTTTATAGCAGCATGATTTATAATCCTTTGGGTATATACCCAGTAATCCGATGGCTAGGTCAAATGATATTTCTAGTTCTAGAACCTTGAGGAATCGCCACACTGTCTTCCACAATGGTCGAACTAGTTTACAGTTCCACCAACAGTGTAAAAGTGTTCCTGTTTCTCCACATCCTCTCCAGCACCTGTTGTTTCCTGACTTTTTAATGATTGCCATTCTAACTGGTGTGAGATGGTATCTCATTGTGGTTTTGATTTTCATTTCTCTGATGGTGAGTGATGATGAGCATTTTTCATGTGTCTGTTGGTTGCATAAATGTCTTCTTTTGAGAAGTGTCTGTTCATATCGTTTGCCCACTTTTTGATGGGGTTGTTTGTTTTTTTCTTGTAAATTTGTTTGAGTTCTTCATAGATTCTGGATATTAGCCCTTTGTCAGATGAGTAGATTGCAAAAATTTTCTCCCATTCTGTAGGTTGCCTGTTCACTCTGATGGTAGTTTCTTTTGCTGTGCAGAAGCTCTTTAGTTTAATGAGATCCCATGTGTCAATTTTGGCTTTTGTTGCCATTGCTTTTGGTGTTTTAGACATGAAGTCCTTGCCCATACCTATGTCCTGAATGGTATTGCCTAGGTTTTCTTCTAGGGTTTTTATGGTTTTAGGTCTAACATTTAAGTCTCTAATCCATCTTGAATTAATTTTTATATAAGGTGTAAAGAAGGGATCCAATTTCAGCTTTCTACATATGGCTAGCTAGTTTTCCCAGCACCATTTATTAAATAGGGAATCCTTTCCCCATTTCTTGTTTTTCTCAGTTTGTCAAAGATCAGATGGTTGTAGATGTGTGGTATTATTTCTGAGGGCTCTGTTCTGTTTCATTGGTCTATATCTCTGTTTTGGTACCAGTACCATGCTGTTTTGGTTACTGTAGCCTTATAGTATAGCTTGAAGTCAGGTAGCGTGATGCCTCCAGCTTTGTTCTTTTGACTTAGGATTGTCTTGGCAATGCAGGCTCTTTTTTGGTTCCATATGAACTTTAAAGTAATTTTTTCCAATTCTGTGAAGAAACTCATTGGTAGCTTGATGGGTATGGCATTGAATCTATAAATTACCTTGGGCAGTATGGCCATTTTCACAATATTGATTCTTCCTATCCATGAGCATGGTATGTTCTTCCATTTGTTTGTCTCCTCTTTTATTTCACTGAGCAGTGGTTTTTAGTAATCCTTGAAGAGGTCCTTCACATTCCTTGTAAGTTGGATTCCTAGGTATTTTATTCTCTTTGAAGCAATTGTGAATGGGAGTTCACTTATGATTTGGCTCTCTGTTTGTCTGTTATTGGTGTATAAGAATGCTTGTGATTTTTGCAAATCAACTTTGTATCTTGAGACTCTGCCGAAGTTGCTTATCAGCTTAAGGAGATTTTGGGCTGTGATGATGGGGTTTTCTAAATATACAATCATGTTATCTGTGAACAGGAATAATTTGACTTCTTCTTTTCCTAATTGAATACCCTTTATTTCTTTCTTCTGCCTGATTTCCCTGGCCAGAACTTCCAACACTATGTTGAATAGGAATGATGAGAGAGGGCATCTCCGTCTTCTTCCAGTTTTCAAAGGGAATGCTTCCTGTTTTTGCCCATTCAGTATGATATTGGCTGTGGGCTTGTCATAAATAGCTGTTATTATTTTGAGAAACGTTCCATCAATACCGAATTTATTGAGAGTTTTTAGCATGAAGGGCTGTTGAATTTTGTCAAAGGCCTTTTCTGCATCTATTGAGATAATCATGTGGTTTTTGTCTTTGGTTCTCTTTATATGCTGGATTACATTTATTGATTTGCGTATGTTGAACCAGCCTTGCATCCCAGGGATAAAGCCCACTTGATCATGGTGGATAAGCTTTTTGATGTGCTGCTGGATTTGGTTTGCCAGTATTTTATTGAGGATTTTTGCATCGATGTTCATCAGGGATATTGGTCTAAAATTCTCTTTTCTTGTTGTGTCTCTGTCAGGCTTCGGTATCAGGATGATGCTGGCCTCATAAAATGAGTTAGGGAGGATTCCCTCTTTTTCTATTGATTGGAATAGTTTCATAAGAAATGGTACCAACTCCTACTTGTACCTCTGGTAGAATTCGGCTGTGAATCCGTCTGGTCCTGGACTTTCTTTGGTTAGTAGGCTATTAATTATTGCCTCAATATCAGAGTCTGTTATTGGTCTATTCAGGGATTCAACTTCTTCCTTGTTTAGTCTTGAGAGAGTGTATGTGTCCAGGAATTTACTCATTTCTTCTAGGTTTTGTAGTTTATTTGTGTAGAGGTTTTTATAGTATTCTCTGATGGAAGTTTGTATCTCTGTGGGGTCAGTGGTGATATCCCCTTCATCATTTTTTACTGTGTCTATTTGATTCTTCTCTCTTTTCTTCTTTATTAGTCTTGTTAATGGTCTATCAATTTTGTTGATCTTTTCAAAAAAACAGCTCCTGGATTCATTGATTTTTGGAAGGATTTTTTGTGTCTCTATCTCCTTCAGTTCTGCTCTGATCCTAGTTTTTTTTTTGCCTTCTGCTAGCTTTTGAAAGTGTTTGCTCTTGCTCCTCTAGTTCTTTTAACTGTGATGTTAGGGTGTCAATTTTAGATCTTTCCTGCTTTCTCTTATGGGTGTTTAGTTCTATAAATTTCCCTCTACACACCGCTTTAAATGTGTCCCAGAGATTCTGATATGTTGTATTTTTGTTCTCATTGGTTTCAAAGAACATCTTTATTTCTGCCTTCATTTCGTTATGTACCCAGTAGTCATTCAGGAGCAGGTTGTTCAGTTTCCATGTAGTTGAGCAGTTTTGAGTGAGTTTCTTAATCCTAAGTTCTAGTTTGATTGCACTGTTGTGTGAAAGACAGTTTGTTATACTTTTTTTTTTTTTTTTTTTTTTTTTTTTTACATTTGCTGAGAGTGCTTTACTTCCAACTATGTGATCAATTTTGGAATAAGTGCAATGTGGTGCTGAGAAGAATGTATATTCTGTTGATTTGGGGAGTAGAGTTCTGTAGATGTCTATTAGGTTTGCTTGGTGCAGAGCTGAGTTCAATTCCTGGATATCCTTGTTAACTTTCCACCTCATGGATCTGCCTTATGTTGACAGTGGGATGTCAAAGTCTCCCATTATTTTTGTGCAGGAGTCTAAGTCTCTTTGTAAGTCTCTAAGGTCTTGCTTTATGAATCTGAGTGCTCTCGTGTTGGGTGCATTTACATTTACGATAGTTAGCTCTTCTTGTTGAATTGATCCCTTTACCATTATGTAATGGCCTTCTTTGTCTCTTTTGATCTTTGTTGGTTTAAAGTCTGTTTTATCAGAGACTAGGATTGTAACCTCTGCCTTTGTTTGTTTTCCATTTGCTTGGTAGATCTTCCTCCATCCCTTTATTTTGAGCGTATGTGTGTCTCTGCATCTGAGATGTGTCTCCTGAATACAGCACACTGATGGGTCTTGACTCTTTATCCAATTTGCCCATCTGTGTCTTTTAATTGGAGCATTTAGCCCAATTACATTTAAGGTTAATATTGTTATGTGTGAATTTGATCCTGTCATTATGACGTTAGCTGGTTATTTTGCTCATTAGTTGATGCAGTTTCTTCCTAGCATCGATGGTCTTTACATTTTGGCATGTTTTTGCAGTGGCTGGTACTGGGTGTTCCTTTCCATATTTAGTGCTTCCTTCAGGAGCTCTTGTAGGGCAGGCCTGGTGGTGACAAAATCTCTGAGCATTTGCTTGTATGTAAAGGATTTTATTTCTCCTTTGCTTATGAATCTTAGCTTAGCTAGATATGAAATTCTGGATTGAAAATTCTTTTCTTTAAGAATGTTGAATATTGGCCCCCACTCTCTTCTGGCTTGTGGAGTTTCTGCTGAGCAATCCATTGTTAGTCTGATGGGCTTCCCTTTGTGGGTAACCTGACCTTTCTCTCTGGCTGCCCTTAACATTTTTTCCTTCATTTCAACTTTGGTGAATGTGACAATTATGTGTCTTGGAGTTGGTTTCTCGAGTATCTTTGTGGCATTCTCTGTATTTCCTGAATTTGAATGTTGGCCTGCCTTGTTAGATTGGGGAATTTATCCTGGATAATATCCTGCAGAGTGTTTTCCAGATCAGGCAGCAACGTTTGCTGTTCAGCAATATTCACTCTTCTGCAGCCTCCGCTGCTGATACCCAGGCAAACAGGGTCTGGAGTGGACCTCCAGCAAACTCCAACAGACCTGCAGCTGAGGGTCTTGACTGTTAGAAGGAAAACTAACAAACAGAAAGGACGTCCATACCAAACCCCATCTGTACGTCACCATCATCAAAGACCAAAGGTAGATAAAACCACAAAGATGGGGAAAAAACAGAGCAGAAAAGCTGAAAATTCTAAAAATCAGAGTGCCTCTCCCCCTCCAAAAGAATGAAGCTCTTCACCAGCAACAGAATGAAGCTGGATGGAGAATGACTTTGACGAGTTGAGAGAAGGCTACAGATGATCAAACTTCTGTGAGCTAAAGGAGGAAGTTCGAACCCATCACAAAGAAGCTAAAAACCTTGAAAAAAGATTAGATGAGTGGCTAACTAGAATAACCAATGTAGAGAAGTCCTTAAATGACCTGACAGAGCTGAAAACCACAGCACAAGAACTACGTGACAAATGCACAAGCTTCAGTAGCTGATTCCATCAACTGGAAGAAAGGGTATCAGTGATTGAAGATCAAATGAATGAAATGAAGCAAAAAGAGAAGTTTAGAGAAAAAAGAGTAAAAAGAAACGAACAAAGCCTCCAAGAAACATGGGACTATGTGAAAAGACCAAATCTACATCTGACTGGTGTACCTGAAAGTGACAGGGAGAATGGAACCAAGTTGGAAAACACTCTAGTCTATTTTTAAAACTTCCCACTGCATTTTGTAATTCACTAATAGTATCTTTTATTTTTAGAAGATCTGGTTGTTTTTTCCTGTCTTTCCAGAAATTTTTTCATATATATCCTAAACTACTTTGTAAATTTCTTTATATTGGTTTTCACCTTTCTCTGATATCTCCTCGAGTAGCTTAATAATAAACTTTTTGAATTCTTTATCTGGTATTTCAAAGATTTCATCTTGGTTTGAATTAATTGCTGGGATACTAGTGTGGTTTTTTTAGGGCATTATCAAATCCTGTTTTGTCATATTACCAGAATTACTTTTCTGGTTCCTTCTAATTTGAGTAGACTATTTCTTCTAATAATTCTTCAATTTATTTTTTATTTCACTTTGGTTTGTTTTTCATTTTTTTCCACGTAAAGCTATGACTTTAATATTTAAAGTCTATTATAGCCTATTTTTTTTCTTGTTGCTTCCAAGGATAAAGACTCTATATACATTCCTTAATTATAGAGAGTCTTTGTGTGATGACTTTCTCAGATGTTGGTTGTGGTAGTAATAAACTTGGTATGTGAACAAACTTACTGTCTTCTATTGCTACTACAACTAGAGATGCTATAATGAACTCTTTCAGCTGGCCTCCAGCCAGGAGGTGGTACTGCAAAAGATCACCAGATGTGATAGTGGCAGTGGAATTTGTGTTTGGTCTATGTTGTCCAGAGGAGGTACTCTGGTTTCTCAGGTTATGGGTGGGGCCACAAAGCTCCCAACAGTTTCTGTCTTTTGTGTTAAATTACCAGCATGAGTGGAGAGGCAGAGACAGGTAGGGGCTGAGTCAGGTGGGTCAGCACTCTGTCTCTCCATGTGCGGAGCAATCTGCAGCCCCTGTAGGGTATGAGGGGTGGTTCTCAGGCTAGGAGGGTAATATTCCAGAAGGCACTATAAATGCCTATGCCGCACAGAAGAGTTCGCATAGGGAGTGTGGATTAGCAGGGGGCAGTAAGCCTCACCCAGATCCCACGCAGTTGGCAAGGCAGATCTCACTCCCGCAGTGCTTCGCTAGCAGCAGCAAGCTAAGTTGCAGGTAGCCTGTGCTCAGAACTCACACCTAGCCAGTCATTAAGCTTTCCTTGAAGAAATAACAACTAGGATTTTTAGGCCATGTCCTTCCTCATTTTCTTGCTAAGCTAGGCACCCAGCTCTTGAGCTTGTGACTATGACACACTTCACACTCATCCATGGGTTTCTGGCTAAGGAAGTTTATTGCCCGTTGAGTTTACATCATGAAATTCACTTGGGAGCTTCTTTCAATTTGTTCTCACTGCCTGAGCTAGTTGGTTCACTTTTGTGTGGTGCCTCCAATTTATAATCTTGGAATTAAAAAAAAATGAGTATTTTAGATACCTCATATAAATTGAATTATGCAATGTTTGGATTTCTGTGTCTGGCTTATTTTACTTAACAAAATCTCAAAATTTATCCAGAGTGTTACATATTACAAAATTGTCTTTTTAAAAGACTGGATGACTTTAAATGATATTCCAATGTATGTGTGTGCCACATTTTCTTAATCTAGTCATCTCTTCATGAACACATAGGTTTTTATCCATATCTTGTTTTTTTGTGAATAGTGCTACAATGAACACTAAAGTTTAAATGTCTCTTTGCCATCCTGATTTCAATTCTTTGGATAAATACTCACAAGTGGGATAGCTGAATCACATGATTGTTTTATTTTAAAATTTTTGGGGAGCATCCATGCTGTTTTCTACAACAGCTGCACCATTTTGCACTTCTGCCAACAATGTGAAAGGGTTTCAATTACTTGATATCCTCTTGAACACTTGTTGTCATTTGTTTTTGGATAATAATCATTCTCACAGGTGTGAAGCAATATTATGTGGTAATTTTGATATGCATTTCTCTGATGATTAGTAATATTGAGCATGTTTGCATATAGCTCTTGACCATTTTTAGGTCTTCTTTGGAGAAATGTCTATTCAATTCCTTAACTCATTTTTAAATTGAGTTATTATTATTTTTTGAACTATTGCATCATAGGAGTTCCTTATATACATTTGAGATTAACTTCTTTTCCGATATATCTTTTGGAAACATTTTCTCCCATTCCATAGGTTGCTTTTCACTTTGTTGATGGTTTATTTTGCTGTGCAGAACCTTTTTAGTTTAATGTAGTCCCACTTGTTTATTTTTGTTTTTAATATATGTGATTTTGGTCTTGTATTAAAGAATCATTGCCAATACCTATGTCATAAAGCTTCCCCCCTACATTTTTTTTTTAAATATTTAGAATTTGGGTCTTACATTTTTGTCTTTCATTCCTTTTTAATTGATTTTGTGATTGGTGTAATTTCATTTCTTCCCAACAGTTTGGCAGTCAGCAGATTGTTGCAGAAGTGAGGGGAGAAAAGAAGCACTCCCATCTCCCATTTCTGTAGGGCTTTAAGTTCTTTGGGGATTAATCTCTACCAGACTCTTGCCATTTTCCTTTTCTGCACCCCATTTCTTTTCATTGGCATTTCTTCCCATGGACACTTCAACATTGAACTGAGGTCCTAGCTCCCTTCCCTCTGTTTTCCACTCAGAACTTGTCCATTACCAGTAAGTTTGATCTTATTTCTGAGGAGAACTGGAATTCAATGTTCCTAGTCAGCCATCTTGAGAATATCCAGAAGTCCATAAGAATTTAAGGACTGATTTTCTATTCCTGTAAATAATGTCATTGAGATATTAACAGATTTCACTGATTCTGTGTATTGCCTCCAGTAGTATGGAAATGTTAGTAGTATGTATTCTAATCTATAAGCAAAACATGTCTTTCCAATTATCTGTATCTCCTTTAATTTATCTCATTAGTATTTTACAGTTTTCAGTGTACAGATCTTTTATATTTTCACTTAAGTTTATTCCTAGGTTTTTTTTTTTTTGGTGTTATTATAAATGGAATATTTTCTAATTTCCTCTCCAGATAGCTCATTGTTAATGTATAGAAATACAACTGATTGGCCGGGCGCGGTGGCTCAAGCCTGTAATCCCAGCACTTTGGGAGGCCGAGATGGGCGGATCACGAGGTCAGGAGATCGAGACCATCCTGGCTAACACGGTGAAACCCCGTCTCTACTAAAAAAATACAAAAAATTAGCCGGGCGAGGTGGCGGGCGCCACCCTAAGAGCTAGGGTTCTCCTCCCAATTCTATGGTGCTGTTCTGGGATAGGGATTCTAGCCAGAGAGTGTTTTGTATCTTTTTACTAGTTTCAGTGAATCTGGTTTTGCATTCTCCTCAAGTATAAGAGCCTTTCAATTAATTTTTGATAAGCTTTTCAATTAATTAATTTTCAATTAATTTATGATTTTGCACACAAACAAAATTGTATGTGAATGGTTGTTGAATCACTGTGTTTGTTCAGGAAAGGAGGGGTCCAGTGTTCCCTACTCTGTCATATTGCTGAAGTCATCCTTGCTATTATACATTTTTGAAATCTTTGCAAATACTATCACATTGTTTGTACCTTTCTGCACCTTGCTCTTTCCTATCAGCATTATGTTTTCTAGATCTATTTATAATAATAACTTAAATGAAATTCATCCATTACCACTCACCCAATTCCGTTTTGGTATGTAATAAGGGAATAAATTTCAATATTCTGTATTAGTCCTTTTTCATGCTGCTGATAAAGACATACTGGAGACTGGGAAGGAAAGAGGTTTAATTGGACTTACAGTTTCGCATGGCTAGAGAGGTCTCAGAATCATGGTGGGAGGCAAAAGGCGCTTCTTACATGGCAATGGCAAGAGAAAAATAAAGAAGATGCAAAAGCAGAAACCCCTGATAAAACCATCAGATCCCGTGAAACTTATTCACTACCATGAGAACAGTATGGGGAAACTGCCCCCAGGATTCAAATTATCTCCAACCAGGTCCCTCCCACAACACGTGGGAATTATGGGAGTATAATTCAAGATGAGATATGGGTGGTGACACAGAGCCAAATCACATCATTCTGTCCCTGGCCCCTCCAAATCTCATGTCCTCACATTTCAAAACCAATCATGCTTTCCTGACAGTCCCACAAAGTCATAACTCATTTTAGCATTAACCCAAAAGTCTACAGGCCAAAGTCTCATCTGAGACAAGGCAAGGCCCTTTCCACCTATGAGTCTGTAAAATCAAAAGGAAGCTAGTTACTTCCTTGATACAATGGGGGTACAGGTATTGAGTAAATCCAGCTATTCCAAATTGGAGAAATTAGCCAAAACAAAGGGGTTACATGGCCCATGCAAGTCCGAAATTCAGTGGGGCAGTCAAATTTTAAAGCTCCAAAATGATCTCCTTTGACTCCATATCTCGCATCCAGGTCACACTGATGCAAGAGGGAGGTTCCCATAGTCTTGGACAGCTGTGCCCCTGTGACTTTGCAGAGTATACCCCCACTCCTGGTTGCTTTCATGGGCTGACATTGAGCATCTGTGGTGTTTCCAGGTACACAGTGCAAGCTGTCAGTGGATCTACCAATCTGGGGTCTGGAAGACAGTGGCCCTGTTCTGACAGCTCCACTAAGGAGTGCCCCAGCAGGGACTCTGTGTGAGGACTCTGACCCCACCTTTCCCTTCCACACTGCTGTAGCCTAACAGAGGTTCTCCATGAGGGCCCCGCCACTGCAGCAAACTTGCCTGGGCAACCAGGTATTTCCATATATTTTCTGAAATCTAGGTGGAGGTTCCCAAACCTCAATTCTTGACTTCTGTGCACCTGCAGGCTCAACACCATGTGGAAACTGCCAAGGTTTGGGGCTTTCACTCTCTGAAACCATGGGCCGAGCCGTACCTTGGTCTCTTTTAGCAATGGACGGAGCAGCTGGGATGCAGGGCACCAAGTCCCTAGGCTGAACACAGCATGGGCACCCTGGGCCTGGCCCATGAAACCATTTTTTCCTCCTAGACTCCTGGGTCTGTGATGGGAGGATCTGCCGTGAAGACCTCTGACATGTCCTGGAGACATTTTTCCCATTGCTTGGAGATTAATATTTAGCTGCTTGTTACACAAATTTCTGCAGCCAGCTTGAAATTCTCCTCCAAAAAAAAAAAAAATGGGTTTTTCTTTTCTACTGCATTGTCAGGCTGCAAATTTTATGAGGTTTTATGATCAGATTTGCTTTTAAAATGGAATTCTTTTAATAGCACCCAAGTCACCTCTTGAATGCATTGTTGCTTAGAAATTTCTTCCACCAGATACCCTAAATCATCTCTCTCAAGTTCTAACTTCCACAAATCTCTAGGGCAAGGGCAAAATGCCACCAGTCTCTGTTAAAACATAACAAGAGTCACCTTTGCTCCAGTCCCCAACAAGTTCCTCAGCTCCATTTGAGACCACCTCAGCCTGAACCTTACTGTTCATATCACTATCAGCATTTTGATCAAAGTCATTCAACAAGTCTCTAGGAGGTTCTAAACTTTCTCATATTTTCCTATCTTCTTCTGAACCCTCCAACCTGTTCCAATCTCTGCCTGATACCCGGTTCCAAAGTCGCATCCACATGTTTTGGTAACTGTTCAGCAACGCCACACTCTACTGGTACCAATTTATTTGTTTGTTTTCATGCTGCTGATAAAGACATACCTGAGACTGGGAAGAAAAGAGGTTTAATTGGCCTTACATTTCCATGTTGCTGGGGAGGCCTCAGAATCATGGCAGAAAGAGAAAGGCACTTCTTACATGGCAGGAGCAAGAGGAAAATGAGGAAGATGCAAAAGCAGAAACCCTTGATAAAACCATCAGATCTGGTGAGATTTACTCACTACTATAAGAACAGTATGGGGGAAATCACTCCCATGATTCAAATTATCTCCTACCAGGTCCATTTCACAGCATGTGGGAATTATGGGAGTACAATTCAAGGTGAGATTTGGGTGGAGACACAGAGCCAAACCACATCATTTCACTGCATACCATTTATCTCTCAGTTCTTATTTGTTTAATGAAACAACATAGAATTAGTCATTGATTTCAAGTATATGGAGATAGTTTTACATTTTCTCAGGTTTTAGGACCAAATGCAATTGCATCTTCCAAAATATTATCTTCTCCAACTTTAACCAGAAACTATTACAATCACCTTAATTTTTAGTAGGTTCATTTTTTCCCAGTAAATTATGGCAGCATTTACAGAAAAGTTCACCAACTAGGAGGAAGTTATGTTCTTAGTTCCTTTCTTAGGTTTATGTGCTTGAGAAAGCTCTCTTGAAACATGACGAGAGCAGAGGGCAAAGTGAGCAGAAGTAATTTGCTACTTAAGGCAGAGAGCAGAAGCTTGAACTTCTATGGCATATGAGACAAGCAATTTCAGAGAAAAGCTGTATGTCTTTAAAAAATATGTGCGTGTGTTTGTGTATCTGTATCTATCCATAATATACACACATGCATACACAGTGGAGGGTGAGCATGCAGACAGTTGATCTGGTGTAATGGTATATGCATATATAAAGAGTTTCAAGGCCAGGCGCAGTGGCTCATGCCTGCAATTCTATCACTTTGGGAGGCCGAGGCAGGCGGATTAACTGAGGTCAGGAGTTCCAGACCAGCCTGGGCAACATGGTAAAACCCTGTCTCTACTAAAAACTACAAAAAAATTAGCCATGCGTGGTGGTGCATGCCTATAGTGCCAGCTACTGGAGAGGCTGAGGCAGGAGAATCACTTGAACCCAGGAGATGGAAATTGCAGTGAGCCGAGATTGCGCCAGTGCACTCCAGCCTGGGCAACAGAGTGAGACTCCGTCTCAAAAAAAAAAAAAAAAAAAAAAAAAAGAGTTCCAAGCTTCAGTTTGAGAACTACAAATAGATTTTAGCATCAGAAATTCTAATAAATTAAGTGAAAACCCACCATGCTAATTTGTTATAACTCTCAAAATCAAAAGTTTAATATTATCTTTGATTTTTACTAATGAATTCTTCTAGGTTTCAAATTTATAAACAAAGTGAAAAACTGACTTCTAATTTACAAGTTACAAAAATGAAAACACTACTATTACTGCATTTTAAGTAAAAGGTTCTTTTCCGTGTGTAGACAGTGAAAAGATAATAAATCTCAGGACCCCAAATCACTAAGCCAAAGAGAAAAGTCAAGCTGGGAACTTCATAGGGCAAACCTGCCTCCCATTCTATTTGTAAATAAGATAGCTACAAAGATTAAAAAAAAAAAAAAAAAAAAAAAAAAAAAGCCTCATGCTTCCCTCACAATTTGCCCGGAAGACAATTTTTTGTGGATAAACAACAGACAGAACGCAAAGTCATCTCTCTCTTCATATGAGACAAATGCATATCTGATTGCTTCCTTTGCCCTATTGTTTTACTAAGCCAGAATAAGGCGTTAAGTGACTAGTCATGTAAATTGTGTATTCACTGAAAGTCTAATCAAAAACTCAAAAGATTATCTCCATCAACTGCTCTTTATAAAGCACCTACTCTGGGTCAGGGACTGGATGGAATGAACACTGGGGACACAGCTGTGAATAGATGAAAGAGTTTGTCTTATGATCTGTTTTTAATCACTAAGTTTCTACTTTCAAATACAAGGATGCTATACTCCATTAAAAATAATTTGTGCTTATGTTTTCACTTCAAAATAATACAGCCTAGATTGTCAGACTCTATCATTGTATGAATCAGAAGATCCCACAAGTGATTGATGAGATAACCAAGAGATTTAGGATTAAACCCCTATCAAACTGTTTTGAAACTTATAATCCATGAAAATTAACTATTTAGGAAGTGCAAGACATTTCACGACCTTTGAATTTTTTGAAATACTACATTATTTATCTTTTACAATAGAAAGGAACCTCAGAAAGGAAAATACATTACTTTCACCCCCAGCCTTTTATTTTGTACTCAGGAATAAAGTCCTCTGTAAGTGAACTCAAAAACAAACAAACAAACAAACAAACAAACAAAAACCTCAAAAGAATGTAACCGTTTGTCTTTTATGTACCTGTGACATGGAAGCCTCCTCCCCATTTCCAGTTGTCCTACCTTTCTGGACCAAACCAATGTATATCTTACATATACTGATTGATGTCTCATGTCTCCTTAAAATGTATAAAACCAAGCTGTGCCCAGACCACCTTGGACACATGTCCTCAGGATCTCTTGAGGCTGTGTCACAAATGTATCCTTAACCTTGGCAAAATAACCTTTCTAAATTGATTGACGTTTGCCTCAGATATTCTTTGCTTTAAAAGACTCATGTATCTAATATATAAATATCTGAAAAACTATGTTTTTTAAAACACAATGATTTCTGGTTATACCTACGAAATAATTTCAAACGGTCATTATGAGAAAAATGACCATACTCATTTTCAGAGAATATGTCAAACTGTACATACTGCTTGGTTCCTGCACATAGAAATGTAAAAACTTCAAAAATCCACTCACTCTTTCCCTTGTTCCTCAGAGAAACTGTAGTTTTAAATGATAGCAAATGCCTGCAATATTAATATATTTAAGACTTTGGTTTGAAGTTAATTTTCTTTTAAAAATAAGCAAATAAGTAAATGACACATTTAATTTTTGTTAAATATCAAATAAACATATCAGCAACTCTGAAAAATTGTTTGTCATTGAGCAATTCTATTTTAATTGAGCATACATAAAATCAATTGGCTGAAAAAACTGCTAATATTGGTTAAACAACTTTAAAGGTTATCTTATTACATTCCAGGAGAATAAAGGCACACCAATTTCAAGGTTTTACACATAGTTCTAAGACCATGATGTAGAGACTTTATATCTGACTGTGCCTCCCCTTCAAGAGGAAAAAACACAGAGAGTTTAGGACAATATTACCTTTGGGGATCATTTTCATTTGGCACTTACAACAGTAAGAAAACCTAATCGAGAATGTTTCAGAAAACAAAGATTTCTCATAATGGGATAAGTACTTATGAAGGATACCATAGAAAATGTTTTATGTGTTTGTTTTCAATCAAATTTCCTTTTTTTTTTTTTTTTGGTCGTGCAAAGAATTACTTGACTATTTCACTGAATAAGTAAGTGGAGAAGAAACTGGTTTCCATTTTCCTAAGAGTTTGGTTCTAGATAATTTTGTTGAACTCTTTTGAGTTCATTGATATTACACTCCAATAGTATCGCTCAACTTAGCACTGATTGTGATGTCTACACGCATCCTTCTCTATATGAATCTTCCAATAAGATCATAGCTATTGACTTAAACTTTATCTGGCTTTCCCCACTAAGGGTAGTAATTACTCCCGTAGTGTGTGATTAAGCGTTTTTTGTTTAAACCACGTACAAGGGGAATTAGGATGTGAGTTGAGATGCAGCTCCTTTCTAAGGTTTTCTCACCCTACATTTTCATAAATAAAGGGAAAATTCAAGTGACCTTTTTCAAAATAAATAAAATCAGTTTCACTTGATTTAATTTCCAAAACCAAAGCCAAAGGAGACAATCCTTTGCCACTGAGAAAACGTATAATACTCTACCTTCAATATCAGTTTATTTCAAAAAAGTACCACTTGTCCTTGCCTCTAGGTTTGAAATTTCTGTTTCTATCTAAAATGATTTAAAGGCCATAAGATCCAAGGGATTAGAGTAAGTGTATGATGGGCCAGACACAAAAGTTCATTGGTAATGTCTAGTTATACAGACATAGGAAAAGGTAACTTTCGGAAACTTGATTAAAAACTATCAAAAATATATATGGGTGTGTGGCAGACAGTCTTGGGTGATCCTCATGATCCTCACTGCCTGATATTTATACTCTGGTATAATTTGCTCCACTTCAGTGTGGGCATCATCAGTGGCTTTTTTTTTTTTTTTTTTCAACCAATCGAATATGGTAAAGGTGGGAGAGTGTGTACTCTATTTTGCATACATAATTATTTTTATAAAATAGCAGTGTCTGACTTGTGGAAAAATTCACTCTCTTGCTACATTTGAAGAAACAAGCTGCTGTATTGAGTATTGCACTGAGAGAGCCACATACCAAGGAACTATGGTTGACTTCTGGCTGACAGTCCACAAAGAACTGAGGTCCTCATTCTGGCAAACTGCAAGAAACCGAATGCAGCCAATAACCATGTGAGCTTAGAAGCAGATTTTTTCCCAGTCCCACCTCAGATGAGAATCCGGTCCTGGGCAATACCTTGATTCATCCTCGCAGAGTACCCAGTTATGTCACACTCAGAATCCTGACTCACAGAAATTATGAGATAATAAATGTATGTTACTTTAAACCACTAAATTTGTGGTGATACTGTTATGCAGCATTAGAAAAAACAATACAAGGCACAACATTGGCTGAAGCATAACATTTTAAAGTGAGGTTTTTTTTCACCCATCTCTACTAAAAATAGAAAAAAAATTAGCCGGGTGTGATGGTGTGCACTTGTGGTCCCAGCTACTAGGGACGCTGAGGCAGGAAAATTGCTTGAACTCGGGAGGCAGAAGTTGCAGTGAGCTGAGATTGCGCCACTGCACTTCAGCCTGGGTGACAGAACTAGAATCCATCTCTAAATAAATAAATAAATAAATAAATAAATAAATAAATACAAAGCCAGGAAAGAAATAAAAGACCTTTAAGACATATACCATGTTTCTAGTTGGGGAAAATATGCTGGAGTATTCTTCTGAATACAAATATAATGATGCCTTTAACATACCTATACTGACTTATATATGCTAACTACTCAATAAATGATACTTTGGCAGTGACTGTCAATAGTAAGAGGAGTTGTGATCGCTTCTAAGTAACAATGACTCTTTCAAAACTGTCACTTTCTACACAATCCAACAATGTTAAATTCATTTTTTCCTAAAAGACTGCATTCATGTGTTTTAAATATATTTGTAAGCCTTCTCGATTACAATAAAAAAATGAGCTATTCAAAAATGGCTTATATAGTAATCGAATTCTAACATATGGCACAGACCTAGGGAAACTTCTTTTGTGACTGAATATTCTAATAGTGATAGTCAGCCATAGAGCTTGAAATTTTTAGTGCATTTCTCCCTCTTGGGACAAGCTGCTTACATTTAAACCTATGTTTTATGATTAGCTTTGAACCTTGGGGGCAGTTACTTATCCTTATAGCTCAGTTTTCTTATGTGTAAAATGGGGATAATAATATTAGCTTTGCTGTGAAAATTAAATGAGTTCATTCATGTGAAGACGATTGAACAATGCCTAACAAAACCTATATATTGCATAATAAATGTTAGCTATTATTACAAAAATTAATAGCCCCAATGTAGAAACAACCTAAATGCCCATTTGCAGATGAAAGGAAAAAGAAAATGTGTTACATATATACAACCTTATATTATTCAGCCTTCCAAAAGAGGGAGATCCTACCATATGTGACATGGGTGAACATGGAGAATAAGCCACACACAAAAAGGATAAATACTGCACAATTCCGTTTGTGTGAGGTATCTAAAATAATCAGAGATGATTTCGTTCTCATAGAAGCAGAGAGTGGAATGGTGTTTGCCAGGGTTGGTGGTGGTAGGGGGAAGCACGAAATGGGAAGTTGCTGTTCAATTGGTGATACTATGTGCCTCTGTGTTGACACCAAATCTTATCTGGAATTGTAATCCCCACGTGTCAAGGGAGGAACCTGTAAATCCCACACGTTGAGTGAGGGAAGTGATCAAATTATGGGGGCGGTTTCCCCCATGCTGTTGTCATGATAGTGAGTGAATTCTCACAAAATCTGATAGTTTTATACATGGTAGAGTCCCTGCGCTTCCACGTGCTCTCTCTTTCGCCTGCCACCATGTAAGATGTGTCTGCTTCCCTTTCTGCCATGATTGTAAGTTTCTTAAGGCCTCCCCAGCCATGTGGAACTCTGAGTCAATTAAACCTCTTTTCTTTATAAATTACCTAGTCGTGGGTAATATCTATAGCAGTGTAAAAACAGACTACTGAAAGTTGACAACGTGCTAGCAGCCCTCGCTCACTCGCTCTGGGGCCTCCTCAACCTCGGCTTCCGCTCTGCTCTGGCCACACTTCAGAAGCCCTTCAGCCAGCCACTGCACTGTGGGGGCCCCTCTTTGGGGCTGGCAGAGGCAGAGTCGGCTCCGTCTGCTCCCAGGGAAGTGTGGAGGGAGAGGTGCCGGCTGTTGCGCACGAGAGGCGAGGGTGGGCGCGGACTACAGGTGGGCTTGGGACCCACACTTGGGCCCCGGACAGGCGCCTGCTGGGCTTGATAGGGGGATGAGCTCCCTCTGGGCTGCTGGAGTGCCCTGGCTAGGTGCCGCAAAGTCCCCTGGCAAGTGCCATTGAGAGGTGAAGCCAGCTGGGCTTCTGGGACCGGTGGGGACTTGGAGAACTTTTGTGTCTGGCTAAAGGATTGTAAAGGCACCAATCAACACTCTTGTCAAAACGCACTAGTCAGTGCTCTGTAAAACAGACCAATCAGCTCTCTGTAAAATGGACCAATCATTAGGATGTGGGTGGGGCCAGATAAGGGAATAAAAGCGGGCCACCTCAGCCAGCAGCTCAATCCACTGGGGTAGCCTTCCGCTCTGTGGAAGCTTTGTTGTTTTGCTCTTTTGCTCTGCAGCTTCACTCCTGAAGCCAGCGAGACCACAAACCCACCAGAAGGAAGAAACTCCAAACACATCCGAACATCAGAAGGAACAAACTCCGGACACACCACCACAGTAACACTCACCGCAAGGGTCTGCCGCTTCATTCTTGAAGTCAGAGAGACCAAGAACCCACCAATTCTGGACACACTACTACAATTGGTATAAAGTTTCAGTTATGAAAGATGGGTAAGTTCTAGCTCTCTGCTGTGCAACATTGTGTTTATAGGTAACAATATTTTATTGTGCACTTTAAGTGGATACATCTCATTTAAAGGTTCTTATCACAGTATTTTTTTAAAAGCAAGATCTATGCATGAATTCAAAATTTAGAATGAAAAGGAGCCACAAAGAATCAGTAAAAAGTGTACTCCCTTTTCCGAACCACTTTCTTTCGTTCCTCAGAGGCAACTTCTTTTAGCATTTACATGTGCTCTAGTAGGATAAACTGTGCATAGCCACACAAGGTCCTACACAGCAGAGAACACCTCTCATTTTTTACCTGTGTGCCGAAAAGTCAACGTGCCCTTTCTACCTGGAAACTCATGTTCTTTAGCTCTGAAAAATGTTTAAAATTAATTCTGTTAACTTTTTTCTCCTCGCAATTTCTTTCTTTCTGGAATTCTTTTTCAAATGTTAAATCTCCTGGACTGCCCTCTTTTCCTGTTAACTTTCTGGAATATTTTACCTACCTTATATTTCAAATATTCTATTAATTTTTGAAAAAATATTATTTTTTATTTCTAACAGCTTGCTTTTTCAAAATGTTTATTATATCTTCCTGTTCTTGATTTATAGTTGTAACATCGTTTTTATATCTCCAAATATATTGGTTGCTTTTCCTTAAGTTTTCTTCTTTCTGTATAGTCTGTCTTCTCTGAACTGCTTTTTTTTCCTATTTACTGTCTTGTGTCTTTTATGTAAGAAAGTGGATATTTAAATATCGTTGTTTTGGAACTGAGTCGGAAAGTGGTATAAAGTGTGTTCTCAGAATTTTACATATATGTTCACTTACTCCAATGTTTTTGCCATGGCTCCAGCCATCTAAGCCTGACATCCCACAAATCCATAGATTTTTTATTTTCATTTCCCCAGAAAACAAACATCTAATCTTATGTTTTGATGGGGAAAGGGAAGACTCTGAGTGGAGTGAAGTGCAGAAGATTTAAATATGATCATCAAACAACCTTCACCTTATCTTTCTTTCAACTTCTCTGCCAGTTCCTGAACTTACTGGGGATTTTTTTTTTTTCTGGTATAAATCAGATTATTATTTGCTTTCCTCACAGCCAGCTTGGCATTTGGCTTTCTTAGGTCTGGTAAATCTCTTCTCTCTCCTTTCCTCTTAGCTTATTTTCCAGCTTCTAAAATTGTGTTGGCTTTGGCTTATCTCCTGCAATCCTTATCCTTGTGAATGTATCTTCTTAAATTATCCCTTTAGTGTAAATTTTAGTTGAGCTTCCTAAGGAAGCTTTATTAGAGGTATATATTTCTTTGGACTTTTTCCTCAGTTACATCTCAAACATGGAGCTGTTTATAGTTATCATCCAGATTAGTACCTCATCTCTAAGAAATACCTGACTCTGCTAGTTACATTCTTTCCGAGAAAACACTCTTTACTTTGCTCTCAAACTTTTCTTCTTCTCCTATACCCCTGTCACAGCTCTTCCTTGCTCTCACATGACATATTTTCTTTATCTGATCTTTAAATAATGAAGTTCCAAAGTGATGAGTCTTAGTCATTCTTTTCTTGTCACTGTAATTCCTCTCCATATAGTTTTTCTGAAAATTAGGTCCTCTGATCATCTGCATTACAAATACTCATAACAAAATGCATATTATGAAGTCCCACTCCAGACCTAATGAATTAGAATATCTACAAGTGAGAGATAAAATATGCATTTACAAATTTTTTTAAATAATATCACCCTCATAATTTTTTGATTTAAGAAATTTAAGAAAATTTAAGAGCCATTTCCAGAAAGAAAAATATTTATTATTCATGACTATAATAGCTACACAAGTTATACCAAGTTAGTCCTAATTGTCATACTTGAAAACAGCAATAAATGCTTAGTGTCCCTCAGAATTTAGGAGTGGTTTGGCTTTGTGGGTCTGACTTTGTTTTCTCATGAGATTGTGTTGCAGAACAGCCCTCTATGTGTCTCTCACTTTTGCACATATATTTCTAATAATGCTTGTAGCCAACAGGCTTAGAAGATAAAGAGTGTCTACATACAGAACTAAGGGCAAACTTGCTTAAAAACCATAATAATAATAATCATACATACGTACCTCAAAAACAAAGGGAAGGTTACGTTAACTTTGGAATTTTTCAGCTGTGGTGCATGTTTAGCATTGATCTGGACAACGTAACATCAACCCTGTGAGACAAAGGGGTCAAGACGCAAGCATGAAGCTTTTGCTGCCTGCTGTGATATAAGTGAAAAAGTTCTTTGTCTCTCATTCTTGGGTGATATATCTTCCACCAGGATCTATGAAACTGTGGCTGACTGACTTGTTATCTTAGAAGTAGGGTAAAATTCCAAACTCTTCACAGTTCTTGAAAGGTAACAGTTAGATATGAACAGGGGCTATATTAATCTAAAGGTTTGACTGAAGTTGAAGGATCCACTTCCAGGGCTCACTCACCCTGTTGGCATGTTATTAATGCCTGTTGATGTCTCAGTTCATCTACATCATGACCCTTCCACTAATAGAGTGTTCTTATGGAATGGAGGCTGACTTTTTCCAGAGATAGTAATTTAAAAGAGCAAAGTAGAAGTAGCAATTCTCTTCATGACCTAAGTCTCTAAGAAGACTCGTGTTCTTATAATATGTCAGACACACAAACCGGGTCTGATTTATTGTGGAAGACCACACAAGGATGTGAATTGTAGAAGGTGGAAAACACTGGAGGCCATCTTAGAGGCTGGATACCACAATCACAATATCTTTAATTACCAGTTACGTACAGGCTGGCTTACAAAGTTACAGCTCCATCCTAGACTTCTTAGAGATCCAGCTTCACATATTCAATTACCTACTATTTCTGACCATTTGGAAGCTTGAAAAGTGGCACAACCACAACATGAACAAACTGAAGTGTAGACTTCTTTCTTTTTCACAAACCTAACAGATTATTTTCCAGTATTAAATATATTAGTGAATATTACAACTACCAATCTGGTTGAAGAACCTAAAAATTCAGGAATCATCATTAACACAGTCTACTACTTCATACATAATCTACCACTGATCCTTCAGTTCCTAAATATCTCTTAAATATTCATCCACCTATTTCGAACTCCACCACCACTGCAGTGGTGGGGCTCCCATTACTTCTTATTTGAGTTACTGCAATAGCTTCGTAATTGGTTCCCCCGCATCATCCCTCAGCCTCCCGTATCGAATCATTTATGCACATAGCAAAGATATCTGTTTTACAATGTAAGTAAGACCATATCAATCTCCTGCTTAAACTTCTTCAAAAGCTTGAGAATCCTTGGAGCCCATCTTGCAGGACTCGAGAATCAAATATGATCTGCTTATTATGAAAGGTTTTGGCATCATCTTGGTCCTGACTTTCTAGCTCCATTATACTCCCCATAAACTCCATCGATACCACTTGAGTATACATTTCAGTCCGTCAGAGGAACATGTTTTCATATAATTTATGGGCATTGGATATGACTTAGAGTGTCTTCTTTTTTTTTCTGCCACTTACCTGTTTTCATTAATTTTTTTATATCTTAGCTTAAACATTACTTCCACAAAAAAGAAGGACCACTTTTAGACTATACAGAGGTTTCGTCTAAATTAAAGGCACCCTGTTTGCAAGAATACAGCATCATGAACACAAAGCTCGGTAATTGAGAGCACTTTTGGGGAAAGAAAATAGTTCTTTTTCCTCTGGGCACAGGAAGCCAACATATACAGTAGTAAATGCATAACCCTACACAGTGCCTCCATAGGGAAGACTTTCCTGACCCCCGACACCTTCCAGACTAGATAAGGTCATTTTATTTTTAGCTCTCATCACTCACTACACTTCTATTTTATAACACTCAGCACAATGTACGTTTACGTATGAATCTTTGTGATTGTGCTACTAATGTCTATCACTTCCGCTAGGAAGTAAGCACTAAAAGGAAGAAATTATTTTTCTTTTGGTCATGAATGCATTCCAAGAGCCAAACAATGCTGGGATCAGAGAGGATGCTTAATAAATACATATTTAGTTAATGTGAATGCATGCGCACACACATATGAATGTGTATATATATTTATGTATGTGTGTGTATATATATGTATATAACCTAAACAGTATTTAAAGATAAGAATAGTAAATACAAAAACTGATAACTAAACTTTAACAAGAAAAAGTATGCAGAGCCTATTTTAACATAGAGTGACAGTTTACTAGGATGATAATAAAAGATTATTTATAACAGTCTTTTTTTCCACGTTTCAGGCCTATAAAATTCTTTAACCATTACTCTGATACCTGTCACTGCAGGTTTATCAGAAATTGGACAGGGGTTTAGGTGCCATTTGTACTTTGATATTTTCTCTTGGCCTAACTAGGATGTGTGTCTCCTGATTAACTTAAATAGATCTTCTTTTGATCCTAATAAACTTGTCTTGTGTTACCTATGTTCTAACATTATTCTCATTACCTTTCGTTTGCCACATCTTTCTTAACTCTTCACCCTCTGTGACATCTTTACTTTTTTAACTACGCACAGTATTAAATATTCATAATCACTCTGTCTTACATATAATATGTATAGCAATTAGCCATGTGACCTTCAGTGAGTCATTTCACATTATTGGAGCTCCTCAGCTTATGTGGTAAGTTACAGAATTGAACTCAGTGCTGCCTAAGATATATTAGAGCTCTAAATTTCTGTGCTAAGACTGCTTAGGGATTCCATTTTTTGCCTGCTTCAATCTTCATCATTTCATTACAAGAACACAGCATAGGACATAAAAAATTTATCCTTAAAAGAGTTAAGAACACTTTTAGAAAAGAGACAATGCTAAACAATATGAAACTGCAAGTTAACAGACACAGCAAGATACAGGAGTTAGAGAACACCATGTACCCAAGAACTGACAAATGACTTTCTGGAAGAGGAGGGACATAATGAGGGCTGAATGCCGAAGGAGCTCTAAGACTTGAGTATGTCAATCTTAAAACTTTGGGTGGCATTTGAAGTGGAATAAAAAAGTCAAGGTCTCAAAATGAAAAATGTTTGCATTCGGTGTACAATGAGGTTAATAAAAAGGAAATGGGAAATAATCGTCAGGGGGAGCCAGGTTATAGAAGACCTTGCTGACTCAGTGAAGGGTTTTTAACATTGCCCTGCATACACTGGGATACTTTTGAGATTTTATTTAAGGGCATAATTAGTGCTCATATGATGAAGGTAGTGTTTTAGAAAAATAAATGTGGAAACTGTGTAGGACAGGCTAAAGGGGAGGGACATTGAGGGCTATGAAAACATAACTCATATATATTATAAAAACAGACTGATTAATAGATAAGTAACTTTTATGTAAAAATCAACCTACCCAAAATATAAAAAGTAAATATTATTTAAGACAATTTTATAAATGTCTTATAAGAAACTACAGAGGTAAAATTACTTATAATTATGAAAATCATAATATAAAGCAAAAAGGAAGTAATCATAAGGTACATGCTAAATATTTAGGTTTTGAGAACCTGATGGATTGCAAGACAATTAAAGACACCACAGCGTACTTCTAATTAAGTAGGAGTTTCTTTGTCCTTATTGATGGCCCGAATCAATAGCACTAATGGTTTTACATGCCCTGGACTTGCCCTGTATATTCAAACATGTCAACTCTAACTAAAAATAATCAGAGTTTACCCATGTACTTACTATGCCCATTCTATCACTTATATAGTCAATGTCTACTTGTGTGCTTTAATGAAAGTCAAATGTTGCATAAAAGTTATTAATATTTATTTGTTATTACCAAACCAAAAATCTGAACGTATAATCCTACAAATATTTTTTTGAATTACAAAACAGTTATAATAAAGATAAATTTATTTTAGCTAAGCATATAATGAATTGCTATGTTGAAAATGATACAATTATATAAAATTGTGACTGTCTCCCAAATCCTAAATTATGTGTCTAATAATCTGGTGTTTTTCTAAAAATAAAAAATCTGTTCTATGAAAAGAGCTAAAATTCTCAACTGGGGAAGAGAAGAAAAGTGGATTATATAAAGGGTACATGCAGGAAAATTATAAAGGCTGCATTTGTTATAGTTGAGCCTTTAAGGGATCCATTTATTTGTTACAAATAAAATTGCTGAGGGACAGCTGAGGCTAGGCACCATGCTGAATTCTAACAGTAAACAGACGTGAGCTTACATTCACATAGCTTACTGCTTAATGGGAGATATTTTCAAAATTTACGATAACAAGAAAAAAGCAGAGCTTATGGCACATTTTGTTTTAAAAAGTGTATTTTTTGTTACATATGATAATTATGTAACAAAATATAATAATTTGTTACAGAAGATAGGGCTCTGTATTAGTCTTCCTTTGTTATGGCAATAACAACCCCAAATCTCACTGGCTTATAATAACTCTAATTTATTTTTCACATTGAATGGCAGTTACAGATCACCCACTGGGCTCAGCATAGCTCAGTTCCATTTTCCTGCTCATTCTACACATTTAATGTGTAACCACTACCTCAACATGCTGCTTTTCTTTTTTTTTCTTTTGGCACAAGGAACAAACTCAAAGAGGGCAAAGCTACAAAGCTAAACCATATAAACTCACTTAAAACTTCTGATTGGTCAAGGTATATGTTGTATTCCCTTTGACCAATCAACTCACATGGTCAAACCCAAAAGCAATACATTGAGGAAGTATATGCCCCTTGCAGGAAACCATAGTAATGGTGGAGCAGTCATCAGTAATTATCAGCAAATAATACAACTTAACATTGGCCTATTTGAGATATGTTGGTCAGCAAAGACATCTCTTTGGATGAATCTTCCGATCTGATACCTGAAAGACAAGAGGAATCTAGCAATGTTGAGATTTAGAGTAAAATAATTTTAGGTAGAAGAAATAGCAACCATGAAATTTCCATTCTGAGAAATTGCTTGGAGAATTCTAAGAAATATTTGAAGTCACTGTGGTTTTACCATAGAGAGTAAGGTTGAGAATAGAAAAAGATGAGAATTAAAATAGAGAAAATGCCAATTCATACAGGACATTATAGGACAAGTTAAAGGGATTGGTATTATATAATAGGTGTAATAAAAGAATAGCTTTTCAAAAAGAAATAAAAATGTAAAAAGATGCAAAAGTCTAGTAGTATATGATGTATTTTGGAATATGATAAATGGTGTGGTATAACTAGAAGATAGTATTTGTGAGGATAAGTGTGGCTTAGAGTGAAGGACTGTGAAAATAGTAAAGCAATTTATAGGTAAGATATGATTCCATGGTATAAACAACAAAGGTGACTGGAGGTTTCTAATGAGAGCAATAAGTTGTAGCCCTAAAAGTTTCAAGTTTGAACATGTTATCAGTAATCTTTTTCTCCAGAACAAAAAAAAAGTTACTGACTAAAATGATCACTTGTTTACCACAAAATTTTGTGTGTTGGTAACTTGAAACGGGCTCAGCTGGGAAGCTTTTCAGGTATTGGTTAGACTCACTCTTGTGCCTGTGATCAGTTGCTAGTAATCTATATGGAATTGATTCTGAGGATTAGCAATTTTGGCAGTGTCAACAAACACAAAATATCTGATCATTTAACCTGTTATATCAGGTTTATTTGCATGATGCCTTGACAGAGTACAAAGAGTAGAAGAGCAATCAAGTGCACAACCTCCTCAGACCTTGTCTCACAACTAACAATATGTCCTTATTTGTCACTTTCTATTGGACAAAGTAAATTACAAGCAAAAAGCCCATATTCAAGCAGGGGATAAATAGGTTCCATCTTTTGATGGGAGGAGCTGCAAAGTCACATTGAGAAGGGACATATATACAGGGTGTTATAAAGCATCATAGCATTTTTTTTTTTTTTTTTGCAATCTATAACAGATTGCTTACCAAAATAAGAAAGAATGACCAGGAAAGAGATTTGAGAGGTAAGATGACACATTTAGTTTGATATACATCTGTAATACCTGGGTAGAGTTGAAGATGCTTGTTAGACAATTGGGCACTGCGTTCTAAAGTTAAGAGAGTTATAAGCTAGAGATATTTGGGAACCACTTGTTAACAAACAAAAATTCAAATTATAAAAGTTTATGGGATTCCCTAGAAAAAAACATGAACATATGGGAGAACTGAAGAAAATTTGGAAAACAGAAAATTTTTTAAATAGACATAAAAATAGAAAGGAACAAATTATTAGGGAGGTAAGAGGAGAAGAGAAAGAGGAGGAGGCTCAAAGTCCAAAAGAATGCAAAACTTGTAAAAAGATGAATCAAAAAGATTGGTGATTTCTGCTTGCTGTCATAGTGGAGTAGTTTACTACAGGCCAATCTTCTCACCAAAGACAACCAGAAAATATGAACAAAATGTGTTTTAAAAATTTAGTTTAAAAGCATCACAGGGCTCCAGGGCAACAAAGATATTATGGGGAAGCAAAATTTTAGAGAAAGAAGAAGAGAAAGAGAGTTGGGCTTCATGAGCTTGAACAAAGTGAGTGTCAGGGTGTATAGAAGCTGAGTAGAGATGAATATAGAAGATGGCATACCTACAAATTTTGGGAAAACAAAAAATGGTGTTAAGGGACTTCCAGGAAGGAAGAATCCTGATAAACAGCCCAGGTTTTTAATTGAATTTCTTGAGAGGCTACTCCTGAAGTGTAAGAGGGAACCAGAAATGACCAACTCTTACAAAGACTTACAATCAATTTAACTTATGTTTGAATGAAGTTAATTTGTTAAGTTTATTTGTAACTTTTTGCAAGTAGCAAAAGCATATTCTCTTTGGAGAAGCATAAAATTAGAGACTCAAATTAGCTCTTCAATGTATCACACAGAAGAATTGAATCAATCAAAAATTTATAAGCATAATTAAAGACAGGACCAAAAGACTGAGAACCAAGTAAAAAACAGATCATAGCAACACAATCCCAAAAGATACAGACATCATAGTTGTTAGACATCAACTTTATAATTAATGTGATTAATATGTTTAAGATTAGATCTTTGTTGGATGCAAATATTTTCTCCCATTCTGGAGGGTGTCTCTTTACTCTGTTGATAGTATCTTTTGCTGTGTAGAAGCTCTTTTATTTAGTTAGGTTCCCATTTGCCAATTTTTGTTTCTGTTGCAAGCTTTTAGACTCCGTCATAACATTTTTGTCCCTTCCTATGTCCAGAATTGTATGTCCTAGGTTATGTTTCAGGGTCTTTATAGTTTGGGTTTCACATATAAGTCTTTAATCCATTTTGCATTGATTTTTATATATGGTGTAAGAAAGGGGTCTAGTTTCAATCTTCTGCATATAACTAGTCACTATGCTAGCATCATTTATTGAATAGGCAGTGATGTCCTTATTGCTTTTTTTTGGTCAACTTTATCCAAGATCAGATAGATGTAGGTGTGTGGCATTATTTATTGGGTGTCTCTTCTGCTCCCTTGTTCTATGTGTCCATCTTAGTACCTGTGCCATGCTGTTTTTCTTACTATAGCCTCATAATATGGTTTGAAGTTGGGTAGTGTGATGCCTCCAGCTTTGTTCTGTTTGCTTAGGGTTTCCTTGAATATTCAAGTTCTTTTTTGTTTCCATATGAAGTTTAGAATAGTTTTGGGGTTTTTTTGTTTTTTTTTTGTTTTTTTTTTTTTGTTTTTCCTGGTAATCCTTTGAAGAATGTCATTAGTAATTTGGTAGGAATAGCATTGAATCTGGAAATTGCTTTGGGAACTATGGTCATTTTAACAATATTAATATTTCCTATCCATGAGCAGGAAATGATTTTCCATTTGTTTGTGTCTCTCTGATATCTTTCAACATCATTTTGTAATTCTCATTGTAGAGATCTTTAACCTCTCTGGTTAGCTGTATTCCTAGGTATTTTATTGCTTTTGTGGCTACTGTGAATGGAGCTGCATTTTGATGTTGCTTTCAGCTTTGATTTGTTTTTAATGATACTAATGTTTGTACATCATTATTGTATCCTGAAACTTTGCTGAAGATTTTTTTTTATCAGATCAAGAATCTTTTGGGCACAGGCCATGGGGCTTTCTAGGTATAGAATCATATGATCTTGCAGACAGGGATAGTTTGATGTTCTCTGTTCATATTTGGGTGCCTTTTATTTCTTTTCCTTCCTTGATTACTCTGGCCAGGATTTCTAGAAATATGCTAAATAGGAGTGGTGAAAAAAGACATCCTAGTTTTGTTCCAGTTTTCAAGAGGATTTCTTCCTGATTTTGGCCATTTAGTGTGCTTTTGGCTGTGGGTTTGTCATAAATGGCCCTTATTATTTTGAAGTATGTTCCCTCACTGCCTAGTTTTTTGAAGGTCTTAACATGAAGGGATGTATCTATTGAGATGATCATGTGGCTTTTGTTTTTAGTTCTGCTTGTAGCAAATAATATTTATCAATTTGCATATGTTGAACAAATTTCGCATCAGAGGGTAAAGCCTACTTGATTATGATGGATTAGCTTTATGATATGCTGCTGAATTTGGTTTGGTAGTTTTTTCGGGGGAATTTTTGCATGTATGTTCATCAAAGACAGTGGCTTGAAGTTTTCCTTTTTTGTTGTGTTTCTGTGAGGTTTTGGTATCAGGATTATGCTGGCCTCATGCATTGAATTAAGGAGGTGTCTTTCTCCTCAAATTTTTGGAATAGTTTTGGTAGAAATGGTACCAGCTCTTCTTTATGCAATTGGTAGAGTTCAGCTATGAAATCATTTCGTCCTGAGTTTTTTTCTTGTTGGTAGGCATTTTATTCCTTATTCAATTTTAGAGCTCATTACTAGACTGTTTAGGGATTCCATTTCTTTCCTGCTTCAATCTTGGGAGGTTTTATGTTTACAGGAATTTATTGATTTCTTCTATATTGTCTAGCATGTGTGCATAGAAGGTTTCACAGTAGTCTCTGAGAGTTTTCTGTATTTCTGTAGGGTCAATAATAATGTGTCCTTTGTCTTCTTTGATTGTGTTTATTTGTATGTTGTCTCTTAAAACCAACCTAGCTAGTGGTCTATCTATCTTATTAATTCCTTCAAATAACCAACTCCCAGATTCATTGATCTTTTATACAGTTTTCCGCATCTCAATTTCCTTCAGTTAAGCTGTGATTTGGGCTATTTCTTGTCTCCTGCTAGCTTTGAAGTTTGTTTGCTCTTGTTTCTCTAGTTTCTTTGGGGGTTATGTTAGGTTGTTAATTTTAGGTGCTTCTGAGTTTTTCATGTGGGCATTTAGTGTTATAAACTTCGCTCTTAACATTGCTTTAGCTGTGCCCCAAAGATTCTAGTATGTTGTATTTTTGTTCTCATTAGTTTCAAAAGATTTTTAAATATCTGCCTTAATTTCATTGTTTATTTTATTTCACTGGAGTCTGAGGGCGTGGGTGGTATAATTTCAGTTTTCTTCGAATTTGCTGAGCATTGTTTAATGTCTGATTGTGTGGTTAATTTTAGAGTAGTGCCATGTGCAGATGAGAAGAATGTAAATTGTGTTATTTTTGAGTTGAGAGTTATGTTGATATCTATTAGGTCCATTTGGTCAAGTGTCAAGTTCAGGTGCTAAGCATCTTTGTTAGTTTTCTGCCTTGATGAGCTCTCTACTATTGTCGGTGGGGTGTTGTAATCTCCCACTAATATTGCGTGGAAATGTAGGTCTCTTCAACAATATCTAAGAACTTGCTCTGTGAGTCTGGGTGCTCCTGTGTTGGCTGCATATATAGTCAGGATAGTTAGGTCTTCTTTTTGAATCAAAACCTTTACCTTTATGTAATGCTTTTCCTTGTTTTTTAAATATTTGTGGGTTTAAAGTCTATTTTGTCTGAAATTCGAATAGCAATCCCTGTTAGGTTTTTTTGTTTGTTTATTTGTTTTTCAGTTTACATTTGCATGGTAGACTTTTCTTCATCCCTTTAGTTTGAGCCTATTGGTGTCACTGCATCTGAGATGTGTTTCTTGAAGACAGCCTTCCGTTGTGTCCTGCTTCTTTATCCAACATGCCAACCCATGCCTTTTGATTTGGGTATTTAGCCCATTTTCATTTAAGGTTAATATTGACAAGTGTGAATTTGAACTTAGAATTGTGTTGTTAGTTGACTATTATGCAGACTTGTTTGTATGGTTGCTATATAGTGTCAATAGTCTGTACAATTAAATCTGTTTGTGTAGTGGCTGGTAACTTTCTTTCCGTTCCATATGTAATGCTCCTTTCAGGACATCTTGTAAGGCTAGTCTGCTGGTTACAAATTCCCTTTGTATTTGTTTGTGTGAAAAAACTTCATATCTTCTGTTACGAATTTTACTTTGTAAAAAAAAATTTTACAAAATTTTTGTTTGGAAATTCCTTTCTTTGATTACGCTGAATATAGGACGCCAATCTCTTCTGGCTTGTAGTTTTTCTGCTGAGAGATCTGATGTTTGCCTGATGAAGTTTCCTTCGTAGTTGTCTGCCCCTACTCTCTAGCTATGTTTAACATTTTTTCTTTCATTTCAACTTTGAAGAATCAGATGACTATGTATCTTAGGAATGGTCTTATGCAGGGGTTTTCTGCATTTCTTGAATTTTAAAATTGACCTTTTTAGTGAGGTTAGAAAAATTTTCATGGATTATATTCGGAAATACGTTTTCCATGTTGCTTGCTTTCTCTCCCTCTCTTTTAGGTACATCACTGAGTCATAAATTTGGTCTCTTTACATAATCCCATATTCTTTGAAGGTTTTCTTTATTTTTTATTCTTTTTTCTTTATTTTTGTTTGACTGTATTTATTTGGAGAACCAGTCTTTGAGCTCTGAATTTTTTTTCCTCATGTTGGTTTATTCTGCTATTAATACTGATGTTGGAATTATGAAATTACATCCCATTCATATTCCATTGTGAATAATGGCTATTTCATCTTTCAGCTCCTGTTTTATTTTATTGTAATTCTTATATTTCCTGGATTGGGTTTTATCTTTCTCCTGAAACTTGATGATGTTCATTTCTGTCTGTATTCTGAATTGTATTGCTGTCATTTCAGCCCAGTTAAGAATACTTGCTGGGGAATTACTACAGTCATTTGGAGGAAAGAAAACAGTTTGACATTTTGAGTTTCCAGAGTTATTTCATTGGTTCTTTCTCCTCTGTGTGGGCTAATCTTCTTTTAACCATGGTGTAATTTGAGTATAGCCAGTTGATTTATTTTCTGGATGTTTTCAGGGGGCCAAGACTTTGTTCAGGGTATTTATTTGTAGCTGGGTTCTTGTCCTTTGTTTCACAGGAAAATGATTTGGTGAAGTGATTTTCAGTGTTGAATTTTGGGCTGTGATCCTGTAGATGGCACTTGAGTGTAATGGTCAGTAGTTAGGCTCTTGCTCGACCGGGTGTCTCCTCTGTATTTCCTTTGGATTGCACCTGTGCTCTCTCAATGCTCTGAAAGTGTGAATCCTGTCCCACTGTAACTGTCCCATGGGTTGACCTTGCCTGCTGCCTAAACAGAGCCGATTTATCAAGACAGGGGAATTGCAATAGACAAAGAGTAATTCACACGGAGCCAGCTGTGCTGGAGAAAAGAATTTTATTATTTATCAAATCAGTCTTTTCGAACATTTGGGGATCAGGGATTTTAAGGACAACTTGGTGGGTACGGGGAAGCCAGTGAGCTGGCAGTGGTGAAATCATAGGGAGTCAAAGCTGTCTTTTTGTGCTAGGTCAGTTCCTGGATGGGAAGCCATAAGATCAGATGAGTTAGTTTATCATTCTGGGTGGTGCCAGTTGATCCATCAAGTGCAGGGTCTGCAAAATATCTTAAGCACTTATCTTAGCAGCAGTTTAGGGAGCGTCAGAATCTTGTAGCCTCCAGCTACGTGACTGCTAAACCGTAATTCTTAATCTTGTGGCAAATTTGTTAGTCCTACAAAGACAGTCTAGTCCCCAGGTAAAAAGGGGATTTGCCTTGGGAAAGGCCCGTTATCATCTTTGTTTTAAGCTATAAACATTAAACTAAATTTCTCCCAAAGTTAGTTCAGCCTATGTCCAGGAAGAAACAAGGACAGCTTGGAGGTTAGAAGAAAGATGAAGTTGGTGAGGTCAGATCTCTTTCACTGTCTCAGTTACAATTTCACAGTGACAGTTTCACCACTCTGGTGCTTGGGTGCCGATCTCAGCTTGGCATGGGAGAGCTGCACACCACAGCCCTGGGGAGACCTCCGGCTTTATATTCCTTCTCCAGCTTGAAGGCATCATGGAAAAAAACTTTGGCAATGGGCCTTTCACTCGTCTCTTGAGGCTGCACCCCAGAGAAATGCAGAGCTGCTACCTGTTGATATGATTGGCTATCAGTTTGGGTAGCTACACTGTGGGCCCATGCCAGGGGGCCTTGCCTGGTGATGAGGAGGGAAACAGAGGCTCTCAGAGAAAGCAGACTGGTGTCTTCTCACGAGGGCAGCTGCAGCTTGCTGGAGTTAGTCAAAGCTTTCCTGCTCCCTTGGGAACTCTGTCCCAGGGAAGTTCAGAGTTGCTCCCAGCCTGAGAACCCAGGCAGGGATGGGGTGACCTCATTTGCACCCCAGGCCAGTGGGCCTTATCCTGTGAGGTGCAATGGAAGTGAGGCCTGGAGTCCATTACTATTCAGCCCTGTGGATTTTGCCCCTTTCCTGGAGGTATGTGAGGGAGCCTGACTTCCCCCATTGCTGGAGCTGCAGCCACTTGTTCTGGGGTGCCTGGGCATCTAGAATTCCCGGACTCTGCATGTGTCTGAGCAATGGCTCTGCTCAGATTCCACATAGCTGTCTGGGTCAGTCTGGACGCCATGGTGGAGGGGGTGAGTCACAAAATATCTCCAGAGCTCAGAATTGAAAGGTCCATAGCAGAAGTGTGGGTTCCCAGAGACTCCTGCTCGCACAGTGTTTCCCAATAGTGAGGGGCATTCCCTGGCTCTGTGCCTCTCCCAGGTGGGCGGTTGTCCTGTCTGGCTTTCCCCCGTTCTCCAGGGGTCACGTTGTTTCCTTGATAAATCCTAGTGTGTCCACCTGGACACAGTTCCTGTTGAAGAGCTAGTGTTTACTTGCCACTCTTTCTTCTCCTCATGAGAGTGTTACATACTAGCAGCTTCACTCTTTCACAAAAAGTCCAAAAAATTGGATCAATCTAAATAATCACTTCCTCTATTGATACACTAGGACTACTGTGCACTGTAGAGGAGAATCACAAAATTGTGAATTGAGGTAACAAGATATTTGTAATCTCTCTTCATCTGATATTTCTTTTTTGTTGTTGTTGTTGTTGTTGTTTTTGAGAGGGAGTCTCGATTTATTACCCAGGCTGGAGTGCAGTGGCATGATCTTGGCTCACTGCAACCTCCACCTACCCAGTTCAAGATTCTCCCACCTCAGCCTCCCAAGTAGCTGGGATTACAGGTGCCCGCCACCACACCCAGCTGATTTTGTAGTTTTACTAGAGATGGGGTTTCATCATGTTGGCCAGGCTGGTCTTGAACTCTCGACCTCAGGTGATCCACCTGCCTTAGCCTCCCAAAGTGCTGGGATTACAGGCATGAGCCACTGTGCCCAGCCATCTGAGATTTCAATATCACTCAGAAATTCTTGGATGAGTCCCTGCTTAGCATCTTTGAATTCCTCTAACAGCTATTCCAAATTTTTACTTCTCATCTCAACCCTCCAATCTTGTATCATACCTCTAACTCACTAATTTAAGTTTTCTTCTAATTTATTGAGAAAACTGAGTCCATGGAGTGTGAACAAACCAAACCTCTTGGATTTATACCAACAACTTTTCTGTATCTCTTGCTCACTTTTACATTTTCTCCTTCAGTTTCAGAGCAGGTGGCCCTTTTTCTTTACAAAGTAGCCACTAATTTTATTCCACATTGGACCTCAATGATCTCTCTCTTTGGCATACTCAACTTTGCCCTCTTGATTGGTTTATTCCTCAGAGATATAAGTATATTGCCATAAAACATCTTTCTCCAAAGTGTAGTTAAGAGTCTCTTCATCTGCCAGCCATTCTTCAAAACACCAATCAGTCTTCCACCACTACTTTGCTGAATATCCAGGGGCAAATATTAAGAGTAACCTCTTAATAGACTCTTATTAGCCCTTGTATAATCGGATGTAGATATTCAGACTTTGAGGTCCTTCTTCCATGTACTTCTGTACCAGAACTCCATTTTGGTTCTCCTCTCAATTCTCCAAATGTTTTATTCTCATGCTTATTTTCTATTGCCTCTCTCTGGGGAAAAACAAAATATCAATGCTAGCCAGGGTTATAGTCTCAGTTTTTACGTTATTTATATGGTCTCCCTAAACAATCTCATCTCTGTCCATGTCTTCAAATTTCATGGATATACAAATAGATGCCAAATATTTACGTCTGAGTCAGCCTACTATCCTGAGTCCCCAACTTTTACAACTGCCTGTTATATATTTCCACCTGGATGTGCTACTAGTACCCACAAACTCTCCCCTTTCTTTACTTCTACATCCAAAACGTCAATAACTCTTATCTATTTTATATCTTCAAGGTCTCACAAATATTTTATAGCCATGCAATTTGAAGACATGGACAGAGATGAGATTGTTTAGGGAGACCATGCAAATAACCTAAAAACTGAGACTATAATCCTGCTATTATTAAAATTGTGCTGTTCAGCAACAGAAAAGAATGAGAAAAAAAGGTGGTTAGGGAATTGAGAGGAGGACCAAATACTTGTGTGAGTGCCTTAGCTCTGACTCTTATTATATTTACCTGAAATTTTGAAACTGCCTCCTAACTGGTCTCCCTGAAGTTAATCTTGACTTACTTAATCTATTCTTTGTTATCATCAGAGTCGACCTTTCTAAGATACAAATATAACCATTATTCTCCTCCTCAAAGCATTTTCACTGATTACTATTTTTTATAGGACAAAATTCAAATTCTGTAGCAAAACATATAAGAATACTTGATGGTTCAAGTATCTGCTTATTTCTCCACACACAGTGGACCACCTAGTTACTTGTAACTTATATGTTTAACAATTATTTTGTTAATCATATGAGTTAGAAATGACCAGGCTATGCTGCATTAACAGCCAACTTCAAAATCTTAGTGGCTAATTACAACTAAGTTTAATTTTTGCTTATGTAGTATGTTAATGGCGGGTCATTTAATGATGAGTTAGTGGGTGCAGCACACCAACATGGCACATGTATACATAGGTAACAAACCTGCACGTTGTGCACATGTACCCTAGAACTTAAAGTATAATAATAAAAAAAAAAAGAAAAGAAACTCTGTTTTATGTCCCCTCACTCAAGAATCATCATCTGAAGAACTGTTAGCTATCATTGCAGAGGTATAAACAACATGGCAAATAATACTCTGGCTCTTAAAGTTTCCACCTACATGTGACACATCTCACTTAATTTCATGAATTATTGCCCAAAGTAAGTTACGTTGTCATGTTTAATATCAAAATAAGTTAGAAAGTACATTCCTACAATGGGTCTCTAAGGAGGAATCCTAGAATACATGATCAAAGCCTCAGTGGAAACCTCACGGTAATGGCAAATACACACTAGTGGAAGCCACACACTCAATGGAAATCTCACAAGTTTTTCAACCTAGAATTTTCTTCTCCTTCTTTGTAAGGTACAGAAATTCAATTACCTCTCTTTTTTTCTTTTCAGAGATGGGTTTTTGCCATGTTAACAAGGTTGGTCTCAAACTCCTGGCCTCTGGCCAACTGCCTCCTCAGCCTCTCGAAGTGCTGGGATTAGAGGTATGAACCACCACACTGGGCCCTCAAAAATCTTTAAAGAATCATTTTACCTATTCTATAACATCTTTTTTTCTCACCAGTTTCTAGGACTTCCAATGTATTCTGTTCACATGTATTCTACGATATTCAAAGTAATCCAATGCACTTGATAGATTGCACTTCTGTCTTCTCCCTCAGAACCATAAGCCATGCACTATTTTGTTGTCTCTACCATTAAATACCACACTGGGTGCAGAGTAGGTGCCCACTGTATTGCCAGGTAAATATTGTATGGTAGAAAACTATTTAGAAATTATAATAATCTGTTTTCCTCCTAATGGATAAAATAAATATATTTGATCATAAAATTCAAATACCACTTTTCTAGGGGTTCAGAAAAAAAAAAAATGAAGGCATATTTTTTAAGAAAAGCTATCTTGTCCACAGACCAGATAGAGACAAGATACCAGGAGCTGGGAAAAAGGCAAGTGGAGGAAAGTACCAGGTAGGACTAGAGGGAAAGCTTCAGAGACCGTTTTTACAGAATCAAACATCTATCACACACAAAAATGAATGATATTAAAGCAGTTTACCTTCTCTTTGCCATCCGGTAAAGACCCTTATGATATTTTTAATAATATCAACTTCTATTTTAGGCTCAGGGGATACACATGCAGGTTTGCCACATGGGTATATTAAATGATGCTGAGGTTTGGGGTATGAGTGATACTGTCACCTAGGTGGTGAGCATAGTACACCATAGGTAGTTTTAGAAGCATTGCCTCAATTCCTCCCCACTCTAGTAGTCTGCAGTGTTTATTGTTGCCATTGTTATGTCCATGAGTACTCAATGTTTATTTTCCACTTATAAGTGAAAATGTGCAGTATTGTGTTATCTGCTCCTGTGTTAATTATTTAGGGTAATGGTTTCCAGCTACATCCATGTTTCTTCAGAGGAGCTCATTTTGTTCTTTTTTACAGCTGTGTAGTATTCATGGTGTATATGTGCCACATTTTCTTTATTCAATCCACCATTGATAGGTACATAGATTGATTCCATATCTTTGCAATTGTGAATAGTACTGAGATTAAAATACAAGTGTATGTGTCTTTTTGTTAGAATAATTTATTTCCTTTTGAATATATATCCAACAGTGAAATGTCTGAGTCAAATGGTAGTTTCATTTTAAGTTCTTTGAGAAATCTCATTCTGACTGGAAAATCATTATTCTATGCCAGCCAGAAAACGTCATCCATCAGTCATTAAGCTAAGATGATACTTAACTCTTGAATTTACTCAAATTCAATTTAACTCTTTTCTATATGGACAATTCCTGCTTCAGAAGAACACAAGTGTAGTAATGATGGGGGCATGTAATAGTTTGGATATTTGTTCCCCCAAATCTCATGTTGAAATTTGATCCCCAGTATTAAAAGTGGGGCCTAATGAGAGGTGTTTTTGTCATGGGGTCAGATCGTTTATGAAAGGCCTGGTGCTGTTGAAATGGTAATGAGTGACTTCTCGCTCTACCAGTTTCCATGAGAGCTGGTTGTTAAAAAGAGCCTGGAAACTACCTTCCCTTTCTCTCTTGTCTGCTCCACTTTCACCATGTGATCTCTGCACACGCCAACTCCCACTGCCCTTTTACCATGCGTGAAAACAGCTTAAGTCAGTCAGCAGATGCAGATGCTAGCACAATGCTTCTTGTACAGCTTGCAGAACCATGAGCCAAAAAACTATTTTCTTTATAAACTGTCTAGTATCATATATTTTTTAATTTAACTTTTATTTTAAGTTTAGAGGTGTGCTGGTTTGTTATATAGGTAAACTTGTGTCATGGAGGTTTACTGAACATAGTATTCCATACTATGGAATACCCAGGTATTGAGCCTAGTATCCATTAGTTATTTTCCTGGTCTTCTCTTCCTTCCAACCCTCAACCTCTGATAGGTCCCAGTGTATGTTATTCTCTACATATAATGTGTTATCATTTATCTCCAACTTATAAGTGAGAATATGTGGTATTTGGTTTTCTGTTTCTATGTTAATTTGATAAGGATAATGGCCTCCAGCTCCACCCATGTTCCTGCAAAATTCATAATCTTATTCTTTTTCATGGCTGCATAGTATTCTTTGGTGTATATGTACCATATTTTATTTACCCAGTCTATTTTTGATGGGCATTTAGGTGGATTTCATGTCTCTGTTATTGTGACTAGAGCTGCAATGAACTTATGTGTGCATGTGTGTTTATAAAGAATGATTTATATTACTTTTGGTATATGCCCAGTAATGGGATTGCTGGGTTGAATGGTAATTCTGTTTTGGGTTATTTGAGGAATCACCGCACCATCTTTCACAATGGCTGAACTAATTTACACTCCCACCAACAGTGTATAAGTGTTCCTTTTTCTCTACAACCTCTCCAGCATCTGTTATTTTTTGATTTTAGAGTAATAGCTATTTTGACTGGTGCAAGATGATATCTCATTTTAGATTTGATTTGCATTTCTCTAATGATGAGTGATGTTGAGCTTTTTTTTCATATAATCATTGAATGTATGTATGTCTTCATTTGAAAAGTGTCTGTTCATGTCCTTTGCCTACTGTTTAATGGAGTTGATTTTTTTCTTATAAATTTAAGTTCCTTTTAGATACTGTATATTAGATCTTTGCCAGATCTATAGTTTGCAACAATTTTCTCTCATTTTCTAGATTGTCTGTTCACTCTGTTGATAGCTTCCTTTTCTGTGCAGATGCTCTTTAATTAGACCCATTTTGTCAACTTTTGCTTTTGTTGCAATTGCTTCTGATGTCTTCATTATGAAACCACTGTCTATCCCTGTGTCCAGAATGGTATTTTCTAAGTTATCTTTCAGGGTTTTTATACTTTTTGATTTTACATTTAAGTCTTTAATCCATCTTAATTTCTGTATATGGCATAAGTAAGGCACCCAGTTTCAATCTTCTGCATATAGATATTCAGTTATCCTAGCATCGTTTATTGAATAGAAAATCCTTCTGCCATTGCTTGTTTTTGTCAAGGGTCAAATAGGTACATGTTTGCAACCTTATTTCTGTTTTCTCTATTCTGTTCCTTTGGTCTGTGTGTCTGTTTTTGTACCAGTACCATGCTGTTTTGGTTACTGTATCTCTTTAGTATAGTTTGACAGCAAGTAGCATGATGCCTCTAGCATTACCTTGAATATTCAGGCTCTTTTTTGTTCCATATTAATTATAAAATAGTTTTTTTATTATATTGATATTTTCTCTCCATGAGCATGGAATGTTTTTCCATTTGTTTGTGTCATTTCTGATTTCTTTGAGCAGTGTTTTTTAGTTATCCTTATAGAAATCTTTCACCTCCCTTGTTTGCTATATTCCTAGTTATTTTACTTATTTATTTTTGTGGCAATTGGGAATGGGATTGCATTCCTGATTTTGCTCTTGGCTTGACTTGTGCTGGTGTATAGAAATGTTAGTGATTTCTGCACAATGGTCTTGTATCCGGAGGCATTGTTGTAGTTTTTTATCAGCTTCAGAAGCTTTTGGGTTGAGACTATGGTATTTTTTAGATATAGGATCATGTTGTCTGCAAACAGGAAGTATTCATAATATTCTCTGATGGTTGTTTTTATTTCTGTTAGGTCAATGGTAATATCCCCCTTGTCATTTCTGGGTGTGTTTATTTGAATCTCCTCTCTTTTCTTCTTGATTAGTCTAGCTAACAGTCTATTTTGTTAATGTTTTTCAAAAAAATACAAGCTCCGGATTTGTTGGGTTTTTGAATGGCTTTTCATGTCTCTATCTCCTTCAGTTCAGGTCTGATTTTAGTAATTTCTTGTCTTCTGCTAGCTTAGGGATTTGTTTGCTTTAGATCCTCTAGTTCTTTTAGTTGTGATGTTAGCTTGTTAACTTGGAGTCTAACTTTTTGATGTGGGTATTTAGTGCTATAAATTTCCCTCTTAACTCTGCCTTAGTTGTGTCCTAGGTATTCTGATATGTTGTATTTTTGTTCTCATTCATTTCAAAGAACTTCTCAATTTCTACCTTAATTTCATTATTTACCCAAGTTATTAATGATTAGGTCATTCAATTTCCAAGTAATTGCATGGTTTTTAGTGAATTTCTTAGTTTTGATTTCTAATTTGATTACACCATGGCTCAAGAGATTGTTTGCTGTAATTTCAGTTCTTTTGCATTTGCTGAGGAATGTTTCCAATTATGTGACCAATTTTAGAGTACGTGACATGTGGCAATAAAAATACATATTCTGTTGTTTTGGGGTTGAGAGTTCTGTAGATATCTATCAGGTCCATTTGATTCAGTGCTGGGTTCAGGTCTTGAATATCTTTGTTAATTTTCTATCTCAATGATCTGTCTAATATTGTCAGTGGGGTTTTAAAGTCTCTCACTATTATAGTATGGGAGGCTAAGTCTCTTTGAAGGTCTCTAATAACTTGCTTTATAAATATTGGTGTTCCTGTGTTGGGTGCCTATATATTTAGGATAGTTAGATCTTCTCATTGAATTGAACCTGTTACCATTTTGTGATATTCTTCTTTGTCATTTTTATTAATTTGTGTTGGCTTAAAGTCTATTTCATCTGAAAAATATTATTGAAAGCCCTGATATTTTTTGTTTGTTTGCTTTTCATTTCTTTGGTAGATTTTTTCCCCCCAGCCCCGCTTTATTTTGAGCCTATGTGTTTTATTGCATGTGAGATGTGTCTCTTGAAGACAGCATACCAATGGGTTTTGGTTTGTTATTCAGTTTGCCACTCTGCTTTTTTTGTTATTAATTGGGAAATTTAGGTCATTTATATTCAAGGTTAGTATTAATATGTGTGGATTTCATCCTGTCATGATGTTAGCTGGTTATTTTGCCCACTTGTTTATGTGATTGCTTTATAGTGTGACTGGTCTGTGTACATAAGTGTTTTTGTAGTGGCTGGTAACAGTCTTTACTTTCTATATTTAATGTTTCCTTCAAAATCTCTTGTAAGGCCTGTCTGGTGGTTACAAATTTCCTCACCATTTGCTTGTCTTAAAAGGATGTTTTCTTTTACCTATGAAGCTTTGGCCATATATGAATGTCTGGGTCAGAATTTTTTTTTAAAGAATATTAAATATTGGCACCCATTTTTTCTGGCTTGCAAGATTTCTGGTGAGAGGTCTACTGTTAGTCTGATGGGCTTCCTTTTGTAGGTGACCTGACCTTTGTCTCTAGCTGCCTTTAACATTTTGTCTTTCATTTGGGCCTTATAGAATCTAATGATTATGTGTCTTGGGGATAGTCTTCTTGAGAATAATTCTTGAGAATTATGTTACTGGGGTTCTCTGCATTTGCTGGATTTGAATATTGGCCTCTCTAACTAGGTTGGGAAAGTTCTCCTGGACGATATTATAAAATATGTTTTCCAAGTTTAGTTCATTCTCCCCATCTTTTTCAGGGACACTGGTGAGTCATAGATTTGGTCTCTCTATGTAATCTCATATTTCTTGGAGGTTTTATTCATTCTTTTTATTCTTTTTCTCTATTTTTGTATGAGTGTCTTATTTCCAAAAGCCAGTCTTTAATTTCTGAGATTCTTTCCTCTGCTTAATCTATTTGGCTATTAATATTTGTGATTGTATTATAAAATTCTTGTAATGTGTTTTTCAGCTCTGTCAGATTGGTTACATTTTTTCTATACTAGCTTTTTTTTTCTGTCAGTTCCTGCATTGTTTTATCATGAATTTTAGCCTCCTTTGATTGGGTTTCAAAATACTTCTATAGCTCAGTGATCTTCGTTCCTATCCACATTCAGAATTCTATGTGTCATTTCTGCCATATCAGCCCTGTTCAGAACTTTTGACAGAAAGATGATGTGGTCATTTGAAGGAAAGAATGGACTCTGGGGTTTTCAATTGTCAGGGTTCTTGTGCTGATTCTTTTTCATCTTGTGGACTTATCTGCCTTCAATCTTTGAGGCTGCTGACCTTTGGATTTTTTAATACTATTTAATGACCTTGAGTGTTTGTGTTATAAGATAGACTTAACTACATAGATTTATTTCTGGAAGATTTTATGGGGCCAGTGTTCAGCTCTCAATGCCTAGGCTGCATGCTTTAACTCTGAGAAACTTGTATTGGGCCCTGGCTTTGTTCTCTGGCCCCTCAATGTTAAGAATTCACTGCACTGGGGAGGCCAAGGCACTACCAGACCACTGGTTACTACTCTCCCCTGGATAATGTAAGCCAAAGCATTTTGTAGTGTGGTGACAGTGGGATCTGTCCTTGTAGTGGCAGCTGTGGCAGAGTGCTAGTGCATGCTGGCCTGCCTGTCTCCCTGCCAGCATTCACCACAGTGGTGGATGCAAGGCAGTTTGGGGGGCAGGTGGGGAACTCTGCTAGTTACTGTGTGCATGGTCATGCTGAGATGGTGTTGGCTCAGGGGCAAGGCACCGGCAGGTGCAGGTGTGAATGCCTTTTCTGCCCTGCAAGCAAGAGTGGACACTCAGGGCATGTGAGGGAGGAGATCTGCTGTCTCTATACAGTTAGTGGTGTGCTGGTAAGGGGCAGGACTGGCTGGCTCTGTGCCCACTGAGGCTCCATTCACAATGGTGGTCAGTGGGGGGAAGAGGATAGACTGCACTTCTGCATGTTCATGAGGCAAGAAAACCAAAACCCACCCCTGCCATTACGTTCCAGCAAAGCGATGTTGGGAGGTGCTATATGGTGGCCTGGGGAAAGCTGCAATATGGGGTGGGAAAGTACAGACTGGTGTGTGGCCATAGGGGCTGCCCCTCTGGAGCTCTTTACTGGTCAGCCACAATCCACCAACGTAGAAGCTATGGTGCAGACCTCCAGGGCAACTGTAACTGCCCTGCATGCAGGCATGGCCAGGCTGGGGTCCTGGGAAAGGCTGGAGATCAATGGGTGCTCAGGTCAGATTGGCCCCATCTGATGGGCAAGACCACTGTGCAGAGTTCAGGTCTGACAGTTCCCCTAGAGCTAAAGTCTCCTAAGGCAGCAAATTGAGCCTAGGAGGATAGCTGTATCTGGCCATGATCTGCTACAGATGCTCGAGCATCAAACCCTCTGGGCTCCACATCAGCTGGCTTGCTGCCCCTACCACTTCTCTAAGCAGCTCTCCTTGCCAACCTGTATGTCTGTGGTGGTCAAGGGGTCATCCCTTAATGGGGTTCCAGATGCCTGTGGCAATAGCAGTTTGCTCCCTGCCAGATCAACTCACCCGTTCCCCAGGAGCCTTTGAGGGCCAGGAACGATTCCTGGTGTCTGGTAGACCCATGCAAGGTTGTCAGCTTTCTCTATTTTCAGCCAAGCTTCTGTGTCTTTCCTCTGTCCAATCTCAGTGCCTTCCCTTTGCAGATTTGTTAGGAGCATACCAGTGGTCTCTGTCTCTTGGTAAGAGCTGTTCCACCTGGCTGTATCTAGTTGGCCATCTTGCCCTTCCCCCACAGGTATTTTTAATAACAACACAAATGGATTTTGACAAGATATTAAAGGAAATCCCTTGTACCTTTCCAAGTTTTTACTGAAATTATCTAAAGATTCTGCAGTGGTCAGGATATTTATTTAATCCACCAAACCTTTGTCCTTCAATTTCATAAAAATGATGAATGAGTAAGTATTAATATCCATTCACTGTACATTAATATTTTAAATAGTTCTTTTTAAGTTTCCTATTAATTGAAGAAAATATCTATAAAATTGACTATCATTATTACAGCCCCTCTCTGAAGAACATTTTTCACCAAAAGTAGCAAATGGAAAGGAATTAGTGGATAATATATAATGATTACAGTATCTTCAAAAATGTTTGGTTCTTCCTAGTAGGTGTCCCTTGCTTCTGTTTACTTACTCTCATTCTGCTATACCGGAGAGTCATTAATGAATGGTTCTTTACTGCTCAGAGCTTTTTAGATATATAGACATGAACACTTTTCTGTGATGTCTTTGCTTTTTGGAGAAAGAACATAATCTTTAGAGTTATGGTATCGCTGAATCTTTTATTAATAGCCTCACAATTCCCACAAGTGCATTTACTTTGTGATTCTGTCTGCTGTGGACTCAGACAAGATTGAGAACTCTGGTGTTTGCTATTTTCTTCTTTAGTTTTTTTTTTTTTTTTTTTCTATTCATGGGAGCAAAAAAACCAAAACTGATTAATAGAGCATATGAAATGTATATGAATCTTACTGTCTCTAAATTGGGATTCTGCTCATGCCGACTATTATATTTCCCTCCTTCATCATCTTTTTGTTAATTCTGGCCATTCCTGTGTTCTCTCAAAGGAGACATCTAAGAATTGTACAGATTTTAAAACATCCAGGTAATAAAATTAGAGAAATTAATAATATAACTGTTGCTATTTTAAGTACCAATGATCTAAAGCTTTACATATCAGTGAATTACAGTTGAGCATATGACTAACTTCTTATATGGAGACATTTCAGATGCATCCCTTCAAAATATGACAATATGTATATGTGTGTATGTACTGTACATTTCTAATTCTCAGACAAAAGTCTGAGAATCTGAAAGTTTATGTTTAAAATGAAAATAGAATCAAGGTTTTTAAATTATTACATGCCAAACATGGACTGCTTTGGAAATATCGTTAATTACAGATATTGCACATATATATATAGAGAGAGAATATATGGTCTTAACCAGTATTCACACATACACACACACACACACACACACACACACACACTCAGTGTTTTTTATTAAAGGGTGGAGTACTTGACCCTGTTAAGGGTGGAGACCCTGATCTACATCCTCAGAAGTAAGTCAATTGAGTTAAATCTCAGAATAGTCAAAAAATATTAAGGAAACACAGAGTAAGTGCCGGCCTTTTCTGCAACTGTAGTCATAGGGACTCTAATGCATAAGCTCTTTGATTTTCTGGAAACCATAAGGGATTATCCTCTTCATAGGAAATTTTATCTCAGAACTTTGGGAAGGCTTCTAGGAGAAACTTCTGTAAACTGCCTTTTTTCAGGAGCAGAACACAATGTTTGGGGACGTTTCAATCAATTTTATCTGAACCTCAAAAGGCACATGTAATCTGAAAACGGTAAAGAATCGTTGCCTCAAGAGAAGTAAGAAAGATTGTAGAACTATTGAGGTAAAACAATGATACACAAAGAAACAAATGTGCGGTGTGTGTCTGTGTTTGTGTGTGTGTACTTTGAAAAGGAGGGGCTCCCAGGGAAAGCAATCCTGCAGAAAGCTTGAAGAAACTTTGGATATTTGTTTAAAGAGAAACCCTGAGTTTCTCTCTAAGGACTAATCTCTGATTTTTATCTTGCCCAAATTCTTACCTAAGGGGCCTGGGGAGTCACACCCTACAAATCATAAAGTCTCATGGGCGGGGGGGGGGGCGGTTTATTTAACTCTATATAATGTGACATGCTTTCCAACCTGGCTCTGGCATAACATCACATAAAGAATCAGAAAATAAATCAAAATATTTAAACCCCAAATATATTTCCTTGTCATATCTTTAAATTGCCTTGCAAGGTTGTCTCCTCTGAGAAAAAAATCCACATTCTATAAAGAATCCCCTTCCCCCAACCTTTTTCTTCTTCTTTCAAGACCCAGGATATAATCAAGTAAGAGCCAGGCACTATTTTCAGTCTGATAAGAAACATTTTACAACCTGCTCTTTCTAAAGTCAGCTCTCTAAGAGCTTCCTCTGCTCAGTAAAACTTGGTCTCCACAACTCTGTATCTTAACCTAAACATTTCCTTTCTGTTGATCCCAGGTCTTTAGATAAACTCAACCAACTGTCAACCAGAACATTTTAAAATCTACCTGTAAGGTTCTCTGGACCTCCTGAGGGTTGTGTCATGGTCCATGGTCACTCATATTTGGCTCAGAATAAATCTTTTCAAATATTTTACAGAGTTTGACTCTTTTCATTGATGTCTACTTTTGAGATACCCAGCGTGACCCGAGTGATTTTAATTTTTTTCAAACCATATGATTTTCATAAAATATCCTTTACTCAATTTTCATTATTATTATCTTGCTTACACGTGATGGTCAGTTGGGCTCACCTTGAGAACCAGTTTCTTTTAAAATCTACTTATGCTACTATATGCTCAGAAAATGATAAATTGATCTGTCAATTTAGCAGACAGACATGTTGGTGAGCTATCTAATAAAGATTGACAAAATAGTAAATGTATGTATTTCAATTTAATTAAACTTACTTAGAAATATATCTATCTTTCTTTCTTTTTACTTTTGTGTTGCCTTTATTATTTTTTTTAACTTTTATTTTAAGTTCTGGGGTACCTGTGCAGATTTGTTACGTAAGTTTGTTACATACATTTGTTACATGTGCAGGTTTGTTACATAAGTAAATGTGTTTCATGGGTTTTTTTGGGTATGGATTATATCATCACCCGGGTATTAAGCCTAGAATCCATTAGTTATGTTTTCTCATCCTCTCCCTCCTCCCACCCTCTACCCTTGGATAAGCCCCCATGTGTGTTGTTCCCCTCTATGTGTCCATGTGTTCTCATCATTTAGCTCCCACTTATGAGAACATGACATATTTGGTTTTCTGTTTCTATGTTAGTTTGCTATGGAACATGGCCTCCACCTCTATCCACATCCCTGCAAAGGACATGATCTCATTATTTTCTATGGCCATATAGTATTCCACGGTGTATATGTACCACGTTTTCTTTATCCATTTTACCTTTAATGGGCATTCATGTTGATTCCATGTCTTTGCTATTGTGAATAGTGTTGCAATGAACATACACATCCATGTGTCTTTATAATAGAATAATTTATACTCTTTTGGGCATATACCCAGTAATGGGATTGATGGGTCAAATAGTATTTTTGTTTTTAAGTCTTTGAGGAATCACCCCACTGTCTTACAGAACAGTTGAACTAATTTACACTCCCACCAACAGTATACAAGTGTTACTTTTTCTGGACAGCCTCACCAGCATCTGTTTTTTTGTTTTGTTTTGTTTTGTTTTTTGACTTTTTATAATAGCCATTCCGACTGGTGTGAGATGATATCTCATTGTGGTTTTTGATTTGCATTTCTCTAATGATCAGTGGTGTTGAACTTTTTTTTTTCATCTGATTGTTGACCACACGTATCTTCTTTTGCAAAGCGTCTGTTTATGTACTTTGCCCACTTTTTAATTGGGTTGTTCTTTCTTGTAAATTGGTTTAAATTCCTTATAGACACTGGATAGTAGACCTTTGTCAGATGCATAGTTTGCAAAAATTTTCTCCCATTCTTTAGGTTGTCTGTTCACTCTGTTGATAGTTGTTTTTTGTTTTGTTTTGTTTTGTTTTTTCTGTGCAGAAGCTCTTAAGTTTAATTATATTTTCAATTATTGCTTTTGTTGCAATAGGTGTTGGCATCTTTGTCATGAAATCTTTGCCTGTGTCTATGTCCTGAATGTTATTGCCTGGGTTTTCTTTCAGGGTTTTAATAGTTTTTGGTTTTACATTTAAGTCCTTAATTCATCTGAGATTTTTTTTATATGATATAGGTAAGGGATCCAGCTTCAATTTTCTGCATATGGCTAGCTAGTTATCCCAGCGACATTTATTTAGTAGGGAATCCTTATGCCATTGCATATTTTGTCTGCTCTTTTGAAAATCACATGGCTGTAGGTGTTTGGCCTTAATTTTAGGCTCTCTGTTCTGTTTCATTAGTCCAACTGTGTGGAGGTTTTTTGTACCAGTACCATCTTGTTTTGGTTACTGTAACCCTGTAATATAGTTTGAAATTGGGCAGCATAATGCACTCAGCTTTGTTATTTTGGCTTAGAATTGCCTTGGCTATTAGAGCTCTTTTTTGATTCGGTATGAATTTCAAAATAGTTTTCTCTAGTTCTGTGAAGAGTGTCAATGGTAGTTTAAAGGGAATAGCATCAAATTTATAAATTTCCCTGGGCAGTATGGTTATTTTAACAATATTGATTCTTCCTATCCATGAGTATGAAATGTTTTTCCATATGAAAAATACATATAATATATAATATATTATTATATATAATAATTTATAATCTATATTGTATATTATATAATATATACTATATATAATGTGTTATATATATAATATATATTATATATAGTATATGATATATATATATATTTCCATTGTGAATGGGAGTTCATTCGTGATTTGGCTCTCAGCTTCACTTGTTGTATAGGAATGCTAAAGACTTTTGCTCATTGATTTTGTATCCTGAGACTTTGTTGAAGTTGCTTACCAGCTTAAGAAGATTTTCGGCTGTTTAGCTCTTTCTTTACATTACCCCAATGTGAGATATGGTGACAACTATTATTGCATAATTGTTTGAGTCAGCTGCTTCAATTCCAACTATTTTGCAATGTGAAGCATCCATTAATCAAAATCTTAACTATATATTGCAAATTTATTTTGGGTACATGTTATTTCTTGCAATTAACACATTGATAAAATGTAATTTTAAAGCTTAAATTGACCATGAAAAATCTACTTTTCTATTTTCTATACATCAAATATCAATGCCTTTTGGGCGGTGTGTTGGTGTGTCTATGTATATGATATATACACAAGTTTTATATATATATACACAATTTACATATATAAGGTATATTTTAAATACATATATACATATTTACATGTATATAAAATATACTTTATTTTCTCTCATAATATGGTACTAAATGATGTTAGAAATCCACTTTCAGAAAAAACAGCTTTTGACAAAATTTTATAGGAGTCAAATAAATGGTGATTTTGGGCAACGGTTCCCAAATTTTGAAAATGTGCTATGTATTGCAATTATTCTTATATGGCATGTTGATAGAAAATTAATCATATTTATGTCTCTTGTCACTGTTCAGCTACAACAAATGACAGGTTTTCATGATGCCAAACCATCCAAGAAACTATTTCCTGTAAGCCTTGTCAGAAATTTGCGAACATTAGATATGTTCTTGACTATAGTTCAGATATGGATTTCCAGCATTGTGTCATATATGCATAAACACTTTTCAACTATTTTTGCTCTTTGGAACTTTTAAAAGGTCAGAAGTAATCAGATCACCTAGCAGGTTACTATATGTCATAGTAATAGTCTTGAGACCTCATATATAGAAAATCATGCTCGATATTAACACTGACATTTGAACAAGGGGCTGATCACCTTGAGCACTGCAGCTTTATTACTTACTAAGTCACCTAATATCTTGAAATGCCTTTGGGTAACTTTTTCTGCCTTAATATTTGGGGGGAATTATTTAAGTGTTTGCAAATTATCTTTCCCCATTGGAGATAATGTAGTTTATAGTTTATTGTGTTTTAATATATTACCCATCAAAAATTCATCACATAACTTCACTGTTTTTAAAATATGCAACTAGAGTCCCAAACTGCTCTTGTTATTTTATTTTCCCCCACTTTATTGAGGTATGTCTGACAAATGAAAATTGTATGTATTAGCAAAATTGAAGTTTCATGTGATAACTTTTGGAAGAATGTTAAAGGATCTAGGTAAAACTCACGTAGGGAATAAATGAATTATCTATTTTTGGTTTTCATTAGAAACTGTGTGAAACTACAGAAAAAGCATGTAGAATAGATGCAGAATTTTAAATACTGGCATGCACTAATTAGTTAAGAGTATCTGCATATATATTCTTAAAAGCATATCCAGAATGGTTTGGGTGAAACACTGCCTGTTCATAATGAAAGATAGTACATTATCTTATGAAGTTCCTCCTGGATTATGCTTTACTTGCAATATTTAAAATATTTTTAGGAATAAACGAACACGACCATGAAGTAAGTCCATGACCGTGTAGTTTATCTGACATATAATGAAATTTATGATGAACAGTACAGAAGCACTAACTTGCAGACAATTAACTATAATTATCCTATAAAATATTAATTTATATGTTCCATGGTCCAATTCAGATATGACAAATATTATTTATTTTCTACTTTTCACTTACAAGTGTGATGATTCATTTTTTTCTCTTCTACTTTCAGTGATTTTGTGTTTGATAGCCTGTATTTTCCTGTATATTTTATTATCCAATGGTCAGGTATATTAATTGCTGTTAAGTGTAGGATTATTGAAATTTTAAGCTTGTATGTATTGTTATTTGTTACTTCAATATGAATATTTCCCTTCAAGAAACTATTATATAATATGTATATGTTGCATACATTTTAAAATAATACATTTAAGAAAAGTTGAAGTGTTTTTTTATTTTTAAAATTTTATTTTAAGTTCTGGGATGATACATGTGCAGAAAGTGCATGTTTGTAACATAGGTAAACATGCTCCATGGTGGTTTGCTGCACCTAGGTATTAAGCCCCCCATTCATTAGCTGTGTTTTCTGATGGTCTCCCTCCCCTCGCCCCCACCAACAGGCCCCAGTATGTTGTGTTGTACCCGTCCCTGTGTCCGTGTGTTCTCATTTTTCACCTGCCACTTATGAGTGAGAACATGCAGTATTTGGTTTTCTGTTCCTGTGTTAGCTTGCTGAGAATGATGGCTTCCAGCTTCATTCATGTCCCTGCAGATGACATAATCTTATTCCTTTTTATAGCTGCATAGCATTCCATGGTATATATGAATCACATTTTCTTTATCCAGTCAATCATTGATGGGCATTTGGATTGGTTTCGTGTCTTTGCTATTGTGAATAGTGCTGCAATAAAAATACATGTGCATGTATCTTTATAATAGAATTATTTTATTTTCTTTTGGGTGTATACTCAGTAATGGGATTGCTGGGTCAAATGGTATTTCTGGTTCTAGATCATTGAGGAATCACCAAACTGTCGTTCACAATAATTGAACCATTTTATGTTCCCACCAACAGTATAAAAGCATTCTTATTTTTCTACAGCCTCATCAGCATTTGTTTTTTCTTGACTTTTTAATAATTGCCATTCTGACAGATGAAATGGTATCTCATTATGGTTTTGATTTGCATTTCTCTAATGATCGGTGATGTTGAGCTTTTTTTCATATGTTCGTTGGCCGCATAAATGTCTTCTTTTGAGAAGTGTCTGTTCATGTCCTTTGCCCACTTTTTGATGAGGTTATTTTTTTCTTGTAAATTTGTTTAAGTTTCTTGTAAATTCTGGATATTAGACCTTTGTCAGATGGGTAGATTGCAAAAATTTTCTCCCATTCTCTAGGTTGTCTGTTTGCTCTGATGATAGTTTCTTTTGCTGTGCAGAAGCTCTTTAGTTTAACTAGATACTATTTGTCAATTTTTACTTTTGTTGCAATTGCTTTTGGCAATTTCATCATAAAGTCTTTGCCCATGCCTATGTCCTAAATGGCATTGCCTAGATTTGCAGTGTATTTTAAAGTCCTCCTTGGCAATATTGCCTTTTATCATTTTTCAAATTTAAAGCATACTAAAAATTGCTGTACTTTCAGTCTGTGTATTAGTCTGTTTTCATACTGCTGAGAAAGATATACCAGAGACTGGGCAATTTACAAAGAAAAAAAAGAAGTTTAATGAACTTACAGTTCCACATGGCTTGGGGGGCCCTCATAATCATGACAAAAGGCAAGAAGGAGCAAGTCACATCTTACATGGATGAAAGCAGGTAAAGAGAGAGCTTGTGTAGGCAAACTCTTGTTTTTAAAGCCCTCAGACCTTATGAGACTTACTCACTATCACAAGAACAGCATGGGAAAAACATGCCCCATGATTCAGTTACCTCCCACTGGGTTGCTCCCATGACACATGGACATTGTGGGAGTTACAGTTCAAGATGAGATTTGGATGGGGACACAGCCAAACCATATCAGTGTGCTAGAATTCAACAATGATGTAGACAAATATGGATACAAACACAAACACAAAGACAAATATATAAGTAAAATATTTACTGTAATGAAGGTTAAGACTCAATTGTAAATAAAAAATTAGCATAATTAAGACTCAGTTTAAAACTCCATTATGATTTCAGATGAATCCTTGATGTGAACCATGATATGAACATCAACTATATACCTTTTGGAAATGAAAAAGTTAAAACAGTTTTACTTAGTTGAGTACATTAAAGATCTTAATGGAAGCAGACTCTATCACTTAATATAACTGAAAATATGTAACTGAGATTGAAATTCTTTTATTGCTAGTTTGATCACCCATGAACCACAGCTACTTTTCCACTCTACATATCAGCCTTCGTCTATCAATTTATTCATCTATCCAGACACATACATATATGTATAATATGTATGTAGATATACAATCATATAACACATAATGATATTTCTGTCAATGACAGATCACATGTGCAATAATGATCCATTAGATTATAATGAAGCCGAAAAATTTCTGTTGCCTAGTGATGTCTTAGCCATTTTAGTGCAATGCACTAGTCACATGTTTGTGGTCATGCTGTTGTAAACAAACCTACTGTGCTGCCAGTAGTATAAAAGTATAGCACATACGATTATGTGTGGTGCATAATACTTGATAATGATAATAAACCACTATATTATTGGTTTATGTATTTACTATACCATAGTCTTTATTGTTATTTTAGAGTGTACTCTTGCCACTTATTTAAAAAGTTAACTATAAAACAGCCTCAAGCAGGTTCTTCATTAGGTATTCCAGAAGAAGGCGTTATTATCATGGGAGATGACAGCTCCGTGCATGTTGTTGCCTCTGAAGACTTTCCAGTGAGGCAAGATATGAAGGTAGAAGACAGTGATATTGATGATCCTGACCTTGTTTAGCCCTAGGATAACGTGTGTGTTTGTGTCTTAAATTTTATAGAAAAAAATGTATAGAATAAGGACATTAAAAAGAAAATATTTTTGTACAGCTGTACACTGTGCTTGTGTTTTAAATTAAGCGTTATTATAAAAGACTCAAAAAGTTAAACAACATTGAAAGCTTATAAAATAAAAAATTTAGAGTAAGGTAAAATTAATTTATTATTGAAGAAAAAAAAGAACTTTTTACAAAGCTAGTATAGCTTTAAATATCTACAGTACAGTCATGTCCTAGGCCTTCACATTTACTCACCACTCATTCACTGACTTTCCCACAGCAATTTCCTGTCCTGAAAGTTTTATTCCTAGATAAGTGCCTTATAAAGGTGTACCATTTTATTAATCTTTTATACCATATTTTTTCTGTACCTCTTCTACATGTAGATATGTTCAGAATACACAAATACCATTGTGGTACAGTGCATACAGTGTTCAGTACAGTAACATTATGTACAGGTTTGTAGCCTAGGAGAAAGAGGCTATAGCATATAGCCTATTTATGCTATAAATAACATACTATGTAGTAGACTATACTATCTAGGTTGTATAAATATACACTATAATGTTTACACAATGATAAAACTGCCTAATGGTGCATTTCTCAGAATGCATCCCCATAGGTAAGAGATGTGTGACTAGGTAGATAGATAGATAAATAAATATAGATAGATAGATAGATATCCATAATCATCACAAAAAATTATTAGCTAGGAAACAAATATAATCTTTATTTATAGATAGAAAACTGAATGTCAAGAGAAGCCACTTATTTCTGATAAAAGTGCTGAAGGCAGAGTATGTTAAAAATAGGTAAACTCAAGTGAGGTACCAACTAGCTACTGTATCTTATAGTATGAGTAAGTACTTTATCATCACTCGCCATCAGAGAAATGCAAGTTAAAACTACAATGAGATACCATCTCACACCCAGTTAGAATGGCGATCATTAAAAAGTCAGGAAACAACAGGTGCTAGAGAGGATGTGGAGAAATAGGAACACTTTTACACTGTTAGTGGGACTGTAAACTAGTTCAACTATTGTGGAAGACACTGTGGCGATTCCTCAAGGATCTGGAACTAGAAATACCATTTGACCCAGCCATCCCATTACTGAGTATATACCCAAAGGATTATAAATCATGCTGCTATAAAGACAGATGCACACGTATGTTTACTGCAGCACTATTCACAATAGCAAAGACTTGGAACCAACCCAAATGTCCATCAATGACAGACTGATTAAGAAAATATGGCACATATACAACATGGAATACTATGCAGCCATAAAAAAGGATGAGTTCGTGTCCTTTGTAGGGACATGGATGCAGCTGGAAACCATCATTCTCAGCAAACTATCTCAAGAACAGAAAACCAAATACTGCATGTTCTCACTCATAGGTGGGAATTGAACAATGAGATCACTTGGATACAGGAAGGGGAACATCACACACCGGGGCATGTTGTAGGGTAGGGGGAGGGGGAGGGACAGCATTAGGAGATATACCTAATGTAAATGACGAGCTAATGGGTGCAGCACACCAACATGGCACATGTATGCATATGTAACAAACCTGCACATTGTACACATGTACCCTAGAACTTAAAGTATAATAAAAAATTTAAAAATAAAATAAATAAATAAAAATAAATAAAATAAAATAAATCCTCCTGTTCTGCCACTTACATGAGGCAGATTTACATGTCATTCTACTTCATGTTGACCTCTTAAAGAGACTTATGCCCCTCTTTAGAGAGCTACCATGCAAACAATGCTGCATTACTTGAGAGTCTATGAAAGGAAAAAATCAAGCTATTTTATAAAGTGATGACATCTTAAGGGATAGGTGAGGTAAAAAGTAGTCCCATAGATAAATCTGATGTGGCAAGCAGGATAAAATTTTCAAAGACTGGCAATTGTGAAATCAGACTGCCTAATTAACATCCTTACTCAACCACTTAGTTGTGTTACCCTAGCAAATTGCCATCACCTCTGTGCCTCAGTTCTGTCATTGGTAACATTGGGATAATAATAATATGTACTCTGTGGGGTTGTTGTAAGAATTAAATTAGAAAAATCATGTTAAGCATTTAGCACAATGCTTTACCTTTAGCAAACATGTACTAAATATTAGCTTTTATTATTATTACTATCAATCTTACTAAGCTCTATTAGAACATATTTGCACACCCATTATTTTGGCTACTGTTGGTGAATCAAAATGTGAATTGCTGAAGGAGGTTTGATACATTTTTCTTACAGTGAGAGAGAGATTGCAATTGAAATGGAGTAGGAGTCCCTCTTAGGGGCCTGCCAGGTTGCTATCCCCTCTTCAAAGCATGTGAATAAAGAAAGATTTGCATCCCTTCATGGGAAATTCCATGCACCTAGCTAGTTTTGCAACCAGCAGCTGGTGAAGGGAATAAATAAACTGCTAAGCAAGAAGATAATAATAGCTTAAACAATAGTCACCCATAGAGAGATATGAGACATCAAGCAAATACATTTAGGATACAAATTGGTTTGGTCCAGAAAGGCAGGATAACTAAGCAGGTGGGTAGGCTTCCAGGTTATAGGTAGATTTAAAATTTTTTGAACTGGCAATTGGTTAAAAAGAGTTATCAGTAGAAAGGAATGCCTTGCTTTTGATAAAAAGGTTGTGGAGACCAAAGTTTTATCATGCAGATGAAGCCTCCAGTAGCAGGCTTTAGAGAGAATAGACTATCAATGTGGTTTGTTTGTCGTCGTTGCTTTTTGTTTTTTTAAAAAATCAGGCTTAAAGTCTGTGTTGATGTTAAATGCTGGTTGACTTTTCCTGAATTACAATAGGGAGGAGGGCATAATGAAGCATGTCCAACCCTCACTCCCCGTCATAGCCTGAACCACTTTTTTAGGTTAACTCTGAAATGCCACTTGGCTGAAAAGAGGGGTCCATGCAGATGGTTGAGAGGCATTAGATTTTTATTTTTGGTTTACAAGTTCAACAAGGAAATAAAAAGTGGCTATATCCAAAAGTTGTTTTTTATTTATGGCTTTGCCAGATGTCCTTTCAGTAATAAGAAGATGTATTACATTTTCAAAACATTACTCTGTTAAATCAAGTTTAACCTAAATCTGCCTTCTTGCATATTTTAAGTTTAGACTAATGGTTTCTCTGTACAATGTGAACTGTAGCCTATAAAAGGAAAATCAATCTTGGGACTCCAAAATCTCTAAACTAAAGGGAAAAGTCAAGCTGGGAACTGCTTAGGGCAAACCTGCCTTTCATTCATTCTATTCAGTCATCCCTCTACTCACTGAGATAAATGCATATCTGATTGCCTCCTTTGGAAAGGCTTATCAGAAACTCAAAAGAGTGCAGCTACTTGTTGCTTATCTGACTCTGGAAGACCCTCCCCATTTTGTCTTACTTTTGCTTCCAGTTGTCTCCCCTTTCCAGACTGAACCAATGTTTAGCTTATATATGTTGATTGATGTCTCATGTCTCCCCAAAATGTATAAAACCAAGCTGTGCTCGGACCACCCTGGGCACATGTCATTAGGATCTCTTGAGTCTATATCATGGGCGCACATCCTTAACTTTGGCAAAATGAAATTTCTAAATTTACTGAGACCCGTTTCAGATATTAAGGGTTCACAAATCTAAATAGAGTTGTAAATAGACTGTAGCCTACTCTTATGCCAATCACTGACTTTGGGCAGTCAAAGGTAGCCAACTTTTCAAACAGTGTTCAAATATGACAAATGCCAAGCTTAACCAATCTGGCTATTTCTGTACCTCACTTCTGTTTCCTGTACATCACTTTGATTTTTCTGTTCATAAATCTTTTTTCAGCACACGGCTGTGATGGAGATTCTGAGACTACTCTGGCTTAGGAGTCTCCCTAATTTACAGATTTTTCTTTGCTCAATTAAACTCTTAAATTTAAGTCAGCTCAAGTTTTTCTTTCAACAAATGATATCAGAAGTGGGATCTAAAGTAGAGCTTCTAACAGCCCCCCTTGTGTGCTGAGTGACCAAGAAAGGTATACACTGGACCCATAGTGTCCACTGGTCTCTCAGAGCAAATGGGGAATGTGATAAATTCTCTCTCAGATTCTGAAGCTCCATAGATTTGTGTTTTGCACTCCCCGAGTTTCTTTGAGCAAACTTCTGATCCACACTGCGTCTGGAAGTCATAAAAGAAACTGGACTGAGTCCAGGATTGAATTGGATCCAATAATTAACTGGCTTACATCCAGTTGGAGGTTTGTTACATCTGACCGTGTCAGAAAGAAACCAGTAGTAAATGGCAATACTTCGGGGGTATAACATTTGGCTTTTGAAAATTCTCGGGGATTTTCATGTTCTACCCTCTTTTTTTTTTTTTTTTTTTTTTTTTTTTTTTTCTTGTACACTTAGATAGGGAACAAAATAATGGTTAAGTTGACCAAGGGATCCTGAGAGCCAAAGCCAATATTTGAGGAGAAATTGGTTCCTTAATTTCTGAAGAGCTGAGTTTGAAATGAGACGAGAAGTCTTATTCCTATTGAAGGTTTTTCTCAGTTGAAGGGTTTGTGGTCTCACGGGCTTCAAGGAATGAAGCTGTGGACTGCAGCAGCGAGGGTTACAGCTAGATTAGAGAAACACGCGGAAGAAATGAGAGGCTGAGTCTGCTTCCTGATCAAAGGGTTTTCTTGATTGAAGGGTTCGTGGTCTTAGGGGCTTGAAGGAATGAAGCCGCGGACCGCAGCGGCAAGTGTTACAGCTCAATTAGAGAAATGCGCGGACCCAAAGAGTGTGGCGCCAAGATTTATTAAAGCGAAAGCAAAAATAAAGCGAAATTGAAAGCAAAAGTAAAGCTTCCACGTAGTGGAAGGGGACCCGGAAGGGTTGCCCTTTTCTGGCTTGGGTGTCTTATGCTTATATCCCCTTGTGACTCGTCCCTTTTCCATTTTCTGTCCTATAGAATTAGCTTATTTTCTATCTGCTTGTGGGTTGGCGGGCCTGATTGGTTAAAAACATCAGGCTGCCATTAGCGCTTAAACTCCCTATATGATTGGTTGAAGTTTTAATCCCTTAGCTTTCAGCTGTGACTCATTTTGGCTTAGAGGAAAGTCCCCCTTGATTGGTTGAAGTGTCAATCCCTTAGCTCGCAGGCATGACTCATTTTGGCTTAGGGGAAAGTCCCCTTAGAGAAGTCCCTATTGACCCAGGAAGTCCAGCCAACTTAGCCACTTAGTCCCTCCCTTCCAGGTGATACATGCCTAAGTATTAGGCCACAGAAGCAGCAGTCTTACAGAAACGGTGAAATCTCACTAAAGACATAATAAGTTACAGTGGAACATTCCAAATATACAACATTGCACTTAAAAAGTGCATTTGAAAATTAGGGCTCCCAAATTAGTCTTATCTAGGAATGCCTATTGATATTCAGTAGCTTCTAAAATATTTTAATATTTTTATTTAAAGACTTTATGAAAGGCAAATACAAAGCTTAAGTGACTAATTGATAAGCAAAATTGAATTGGCTAACCGTTTTGGCTTAGTTACTACTCAGCTCTGAAGGTGGAAAGGAAGCTATGCTAGATAAGGTGTTTATAAAAGGTAAGCCCTCAGGTAAAATAGGCTTGCTTCTTTTTCAGATATATTCATGCTGACTCCAGGCATACAAAATGCTTTCTTGGCCCTATCCCTTATTGGACTCCACCCATTTCCCTGAATTCAGTAATTTTAGCTAAGAAGCAGTAACTAAGTTAAAAAGAACACCCTGTTGAACTAAAATACAACTTTCTAGAATTTAATTGGTTATCTTTAAACTCTTTTGTAAAAGAAATTTATATCTATAATAGAAATTTCCATTTTTAAGGATGTCTGCCTATACGTAGTAAAATTCTTACCATTCTTTTAAATTTATATAATAAGTCATATCTTTGTTTAAGATGCTTTTCTGCCCATCTGAAGTGAACTTTTATTTAAGAATTGTTTTTCTTTGGTTTGAGCAAAGGATGAAACAATATTTAAGCCCAAAATGTTAGCTCTGTGCTTATGAAATATAATTTCCTTTCCACCTAAGAGTTGTCCCTTTAGCATTGCAAATCTGTTGCTTAGTTAATAATTGCTCAGAACAATGAAACAGGTAATTGGAAGACTGTTAGACCAAATAGGGAAAAGTATTTAAAAGCCGACAATTAAAAATTATTTATGAGGTAAGATTTGCTTCTGTGTGTTTGATATTTGGTAAATAAAGCTAGTTTTTAAATTGTTTGTAAAATAGAAAGGGCTTCAAAAGTATTCATTAAATACAATTAGTTGCTTTATTTGACTGTGAGATTATGTCTTTGATTAAGAGTCTCTGGATTCAGGGGTCTTAATAGGTGGCCATGATGAGGTCTGGAGACATGTTTTTAGTGCCTAGAACAGCAGCTACAAGCCAGAATCAGGCCCAATATGATCCCTTCTTCTTCTGCTTTCTCCGTTTTTCCTCCTGCCTATTTTGTTAGGGGTTGCATCCTCCAGGTATAGGCTTCATAGCTCTGTCTTCTGTCCTGACAAACTCAGAAAGGCCCTGACCTTCGTAGTCCTCCTCGGCACCATGGCTACTTGGGACCTAGTATAACTTGAGGAGGACATTAGGGAGGTTACCTGTGCCATAGTTTCAAAATTCTTTTCAGAAATTTAAAATTGTAGAGTGATATTAAGTTAAATTAAGTAATGAATAATCATAAAATGTCTGAGTAATCTGTAAGTTAAAATACCAAAATATTAATTATTAAACATGGGTTTAAGACTATATACCTTGACATGGTCATTTTATATGGTAAAGAAAAGCTAAATATATTTAAATCTGTTAAATAATAATTTGAAAAACTATCCTTCCAAAAATTATAAAATTGTATTTATTTACAAATACGTAAAAGAGTTCAAAATTACTTTATAGGGTATTCACTAGAAATTATAGTTACTAAGAGTTAAAAATAAACACTAGATATGGGAGAAACAATTCTGTATACAGAGTTTTTAAGCAAAAACAAAATATGCATCTGATGAGGAACGTTATAAAGGCATAAAAATATATGTTAAATTTTTTTTTTCTGGTTTGAAAGTTACATAAAGATTTCAAATTGAAGGGGAAAAAATAGTTAAAACAAGATGAATGGAAAAGTTGGGGAAAATGATGTCTTTAAGGGTGTTCATGAAAGGAAGGAAAGAACCCTAAGAAGCACTCTTGAATAAAGGTTTCTGATAACTTTAGAATCCTTTGGACTGGGTAAGGATTCCCAGAACTTTAATAAATAGACTAGTTTATGAAACTGCTAACCCAAGCAGAACAAAAATTAATTAAATACTAAGAAAATACTTTTCCAGATTTTCATGCTAAATCAGCCAGTACCGAAATTGTTTGGACATGCACTATGAATGAACTGCATGGTCTAAGACAAATTAACTATGATAACCCTTCAGTTATCAGTGCTATACACCTAAGTTAGAGAGACAACTGGTATTCAAGAGGACGTAAGTCCAATGTTATGCATGGACACATGGAGAACTAGGATGGCTACCTTGTCCTTCCTGAATCCTTAAATATTTTGTTATTAAGAGTTCTGCATTCCATGACTTATTGTGAAAAATATAAAATAATCCAAGTGTTTTATATATATATAAATATGTGCCTATAAATACATATGTGTGAATATGTATATACATATATACACAGGTGTATATATGTATATACATATAGGCTTGCTTCTTTTTCAGATATATTCATGCTGACTCCAGGCATACAAAATGCTTTCTTGACCCTATCCCTTATTGGACTCCACCCATTTCCCTGAATTCAGCAATTTTAGCTAAGAAACAGTAACTAAGTTAAAAAGAACACCCTGTTGAACTAAAATACACCTTTCTAGAATTTAATTGGTTATCTTTAAACTCTTTTGTATATGTATATACATATATACACGTGTATATGTATGTATATATATACACACACATATACACACATGTATATATTCATGATTTGGAATAAATGAGGTGATGATTTGAAATATATATAATTGCTAAAATAGTTTATGACTAATGTTTGCTTTGTCAAACCCTCATTCCTGAAAAATCAATCAAAATTTCAGGTACATTCTGCTACTTGATGGATCATTTAAACATTAATAGAGGGATTTCATTCAATTGTCATTTAAATGCATATTTTCTGATTCTATAAAAGCTTTCCCATGCAAGAGGCTTGATGTTATAACACTAGCTCATTATGCCACAGTGTATTTTCACAGGTAAAGAAAGCTTTTCACGATTTACTGACTGAGGACAATTAACCTGTTCACAATCTAGAACCCGAAGACTGCATCTTCTGAGAACATCAGAGAAAGACTATCCTTGCCATTCACACTGCAGAAAAACTTCAGAATCTTGAACCTTGGGTTCACAATCTCACAACTCAGAAGGTTCCCTCCTCACTCTAGAACTGCACACTTATTGCAAACCTTTAGGTAAAGAGAACCAGGGAAGTTCCTCCCAGAAAAAGATTATATCCTTGAAGTGCACAGTTTTTGCTAAGATCATGGATCAAGACTTCTGTACTATGATGCAACTCTTATTTTTCCATTTTTTTTGCATCACTTATGCCTCTGTGAACAATAGAAGTAAAATGGGGGTCTGTTATGTGCACTCACGGGGTAAACTTTTACTTGTGAAACCTTTTGCAGCCAGACTTACGTGTGCATAACCTTATGCTTTGACAGATGAAGATGAGAAATTGTAATGGTACCTACGTTACCTCATAATCCGTCAGAAACAGAACATTGGTCTGCTACTCTTAACCTATGTCATGGGTTAAAAATAACATTGCCATGAGTTTTTCACTTTTCTAGAAGGGCATCATTTTTATGGTCCTTTTCTTCCATGGTTTGAAGTAAATAAGGCAAATGATTACAAATGTCTTTCTCATAAGCTCTACTGCAAATTCTACTGTAAAGACTGTGGTTACACAACAGACTTTAAATTATCTTGTGAAAGTTATGCTATAGAATTGCTCTAGATTAATTACTGGCTAAGCAGAGAAATATCTGTGCAGCTTCTGGCACTTCTTGTTTCCCATATAATAACACATCATACTGGATATTATAGATATTCAGTTGTAGGAAACTAACAAAGAAACTAACAAAGTTACTACTTTAACTTAATTAAAGTAAGTAAACTCTTTGTCTATCCCAGTCTTTATTTGATTTCAGTTGGTTTGATTTACGGGGATCATGGTTAAGGAGCATACTCCAAACTCTTGGTATCGTTGTCCTGATAATCATAATAGTAGTCTCTCTGGTGCATGGTATTCTCTCAAAGTTTTAAGTGTTTTCATGAAGCCATCTCTAGAATGTCAAATTGTCTCTCTTCAACTGGAATGACAAGAGCTGAAAGAAATGTGTGATCATGAGTGCACCATAACCTGTAAATGATGTGCTGAGACAGGCAACCAAAAATGATGGTAACTGAGAGTGGCGCTAAGGCCCTAAGTTTTGGTCACGCTCTCACCTAAGTGAGAACCTGGCCAGAAGAGGGGAGTTTTGAAACAAATTATGGTAAGCTATTTTTTGGACTGAGCTAATGCACTAGGCCACAATAGACCAGACCAAACCAAAAGGCAGTAACTTGTGCTAAATGTGTCATAATCAAGCTAGGACTTTAAGGAAACATATAGATCCTAGAACAGATCAGGTTTTGTTTTTTTCTCCTGTAAACAGGACATTCCAGCATAAGGGGGTACCCTCTACTCTAACCTTTACGTAAAATAACGGGAAATCCTTCTTCTCACCTTACAAATCCCACTGTTCTGCTATTTCCCAGTGAGTTTAAAGACCAAATAAGTACATTTATGATGGTGATAGTGATGTCAATGAATAAAATTTTGGTCAATCTTTCAAAATTGCTAGGATAACCAAGAGGGGGGATTGTTAAATCAAGTTTAGCCTAAAGATACCTTCTTACATATTTTAAATTCAGCCTAAAAGGTTTCTCTGTTCATCATGAACTATAACCTAAATAGTGTTGTAAACATACTGTGGCCTACTCTTGTGCCAATCACCAAATTTTGGTCAATCAAAGGTGGTCAGCTGTTTAAACACTGTTCAAATAAGGTAAATACTGAGCTGTAACCAATCTGGTTAATTCTGTACCTCACTTTCACTTTCTGTATGTCACTCTCCTTTTCCTGTCCATAAATCTTCCACCACATGGCTATACTAGTGTCTCTGAGCCTACTCTGGCTCGGCAGACTGCTTGACTCATGAATCATTCTTTGCTCCATGAAACACTTTTAATTTAATTTGGCTAAAGTTTTTCTTTTAAAAACTCTTACAAACTCTAGTTCAAAGTTCGCTTTTGTCAGTATTTTTGATGCCACAGATTTGTTATCCTTCTTATCAGTTTTTCTTTATTTCTTTCTCTACAAACTCACTCCAAATCAAACATAAATTTCTATTTTCTCAAGCTCCATGCAAGCCACTAAAAAGTAGAAATTGTTTTTATAAAAGTAACAAAAAGATTGCTGATAAAACACTGTGGCCCTTAGCCATAGTATATAAATAACCTGATTTTTAGTGTTTTTGTCTTCTGGAGAGAATGCTAGAAACACTCAGATTCTCAGGAGCCTGGGAATAGTCTTGGAAGTGACATTAGACTTCAATAGTCTATGGAACACAAACAGATGTGGTGCAAATATTTAGACCTTGGCTCTGGGGAGCTATGAGTTTCTAAATACCTATTGGGGCGGAGTAGAAATGCACATAATTGGCCATGCCAAAAGTAGTAAGGTATTTATAATTTGGTGAAATTTGAGACTTAATGAGGAAGAGAGGAATACAGAGAAAGCTTTTGTATTTAATATGGAAACCCAATGCCTGCAAGGACCAAGCTGGGAATCAAAATGTATGACACAGTCAGGTGGAAAGTATATAATCTCTCAGTAAGCAATTATGATCCATACAACTGTTTGTTAGCTTCAGAAAATATACACCCATTATTTTTAATCTACCAAATTCTCAAAAAAATCAGAACATCAGATTTTCTCTGTGTTAATATTTGAATACATAGTCCATATTTGCCATCCATTGTACTGTTTGTTTGTGCCTGGAGTGCTGATAAGAGAAATAAAAGATCTGAATTTATGCACAACGTTCAGTGTAGAAGAGAGTTCTCTGCACTCCCTGTGTTATCATTTCCAAGGTCAATGAGATAGAATCCTGAGTAGAAGAATTATCCAAGGGCAAGCGATCTTAGACCAAGCTCAGAATTACCCAGTGGGCTCTCCACTATTGTTTCCAAAATGAGTGTTGCCTATATAACAACTAAGGTAACTTAGATGTTAGCTATAGTAGAATAAATACAGGTGAGAAAGTGTTATTATTGTATATGATTCTGTTTATTTTCATTTTGTTTATTCAGGATTTTTTTGTGAAAATGATTTGCAAACCAAAATTACTTCATATAGCCATTTTTTAAATTTTGATTCTCTTACTTATCAATATTTATCACAGAAGTTATTATATCTCCAGAGACTTTTCTAATTTCAGCAGTGCTCACCACTCTCTCTTCCCTTCTGTCTCTTTTTCATACTGGTTCCTGCCATTGCCTCTATTGTAGTGTATCATGACTTATTTATTTGAATGACCATTCTACTGTGAACTTCTTAAGGGCACAAAGGCTGCATTTTAACCACTTTTTTTTTTTTTTTTTTTTTTTTTTATCAGTTCTTTACACTGTACCTGGCACATAGTAAAAAAATAGCCAGTATTTTTCAATTGCATAAAATATGTCATGTGGGCATTTATTTAGCCTGATGGTATTTAATTAAATTGTGTGTTTGGAGCCAGGTGTGATGGCTCACACTTGTAATCCCAGCTCTTTGGGAGGCTGAGACATGCAGATCATTTGAGTCCAGGAGTTCAAGACCAGCCTGGGCAACATGGTGAAACCCCATCTCTACAAAAAATACAAAAATTAGCAAGACATGACAGCACATGCCTGTAGTCCCAGCCACTTTGGAGGCTGAGGCAGAAAGATCACATGAGCCCAGGGAGGTTGAGGCACCAGTGAGCTGTGATCACACAACTGCACTCCAGCCTGTTAAACAGACCAAGACCTTGTCTCAGAAAACAAAAAAGAAAAGAAAAGGAAAAAAATGTGTGTTTGGAGGACATAATATGTGAAGTTTCCGGTTATAGTGTGAAGTATTAACTTTGTCTATGTTTATATTCACTTTGTCAATCACCCAGTGACTCAACTTCCTACTTAGTAAAACTGTAAACTACTATAAAATACTCTAATTTTCTGAAAGTAGCAAGGTTTAGTTTCAAAAATATTGTATTGTGTCGAGAAACATAGGTTTGAATTCCACCTTTTCCTTAACTTGTTCTGAAACTTTAGGCAAATTGCCTTTTGTTGGCTGTTTTCTCATGGGTCAAATGGTAAAAATAATATTTCTTATACCTACTACATGGAGTTATGTGGGAAATAAATGCTGCCCAACACAAAATGGTGGGGAGTTTAATCATTGATGTAATATATACTTTGCATATAGTCCTAGTAAATCTATTTTTATTTTTATTTGACAACATATTTAAACAATTATTACACGTGGTGAATTAGAAGATTAATCATAAATCCAGATTTATATGTAACATGCAGAAAATCTTTTTTCCCAATAGAGTGTTGTCCAGTTTTTATTTTAATTTACTGGTTATAATACAATAAATGTAATATAATACAATTTCAAAAAAAAGACCTAATTTAGGAAGCAAATGACTGCAATTCACCTCACAAAACTAATATTATAGCACTTACCAGTAACGTAACAGAGAGTAGATTTGCAAAGCATGTTTTCCAGATTGATATATTAATGCATTCAATTATACAATTATTATACCATTATTAGCTAATTTTGATTACTCAGTTTTATACTTTGTTCAATATTTACTGTGTGTTTAATCTGAGAACTGGTCATTGACATATTTGTAAAGGCAGGGTTCAGAATACCCAGTGGTCAATAAAAGACCTTTCTCAGTAGAACTGCACTAACTACTCAAAACATCAGTAATGGAGTTTTGATTACTTTTCTTTTCACATATAGTATTTGGAAGTGCCAAATTCAGTTGATAATTAATGGTTTTAATTAAAGCAAAACAAAACACTTACTTTGGAGAAAATCTAAATGAACCAAGTCAAAAGGGATATAATAAAAGAAGAATGAAACTACTGTAAATAAAAAGGCAAATTCAGCTCAATATGCAGGGAATACATCAATGACGCAAAAAGTGCCTGCCACTTAAATGTTATGTGAAACAGAGATAATGTACTGGACTTGCTATCTGCTCTCCCTCTTTCTATTCTCTGAGTGATAATTAATAGTCACCAAGGTTATTTTTTAAAATGTCTATGAGCTGATTTTATAAGAAATTCCAAAACAGCATTGTAAGGATATACTAGAATAACTGGCTGCCACGTCAGAATTACCCGAGATATTTGTTAAAAATCTGATGCCTGGACCTTGTTCAAAGGATTCAGACTCAGTCGATTTAGGCAACTTGAATCTGTATATTAGTGATCATCTGTGTGCTCTGATTTAGGTGATCCAAGGATAAGCATAATGGCATGCTACTCAAGAAATGTCTCAAATATACAAGTCTTCCTGACTCTAGTATTTTTTCCCTATTTCAAAAAAGCACACATCATATTTTTCAGAAAAAGAAAAAACCTATTTCATCATGGTAATTACTTGCACATTCACAACAACTCTTACATTGTTTGCTGTACCATGCCAAAGCTATCAAGAACCTTAAATACCCAAGATCTTTCTACTTATGCTTAGTCTTGAACTTTCCTGCAGTACATATTTCAGCAGACCAAGCTCCCCTCTGTCTCTCACATATGGCATCCTGGTGTCTGCTTTTGTGTCTTTCCTCATTAGAATGCCTTATTTTACTTATTCTCATGTCTTCCTACAATCCTACCCCATTCATCAGGAAAACTGATTTGGCTATTATTGTACCCCCTGATGCTCCCTTTCTTTTGTCTTCTAGAATATTCATTCATGGCCAGTAGAGTTCAACATTTAATTTTTCAAATTATTTTGTTTCCTCGACTAGAGTATAGACCTATAGACTCCCTGAACAGAGTGCCATTCTATATAGTATTTCTTTGCATGTCCCACAGAATGGGAAACGTACTGAAATTATATATTGCTCCTTGACTTGATGAATTCACAATCTTGTTAGTTCATGGAAAGACATATTTTGCAGGTTAGTAAAAATGAGCAGCAGTGAGTTATTACCATACTTTGTTTTTATCTTTCTTCATGTCATATTTGTATAATATAAGCATAGCTAAGTAGTTTATAACATGGCTCAAATGCAAACTGCCTGTTATTATATAAATCCTGCCATTTACTAGCTAAATGCCTTTCATTGTGTTTCTTATATCTGGATGCATCAATTTCTTCATCTATAAATTTGACAAACTTTAGAATCTGTCTAAAAGAGTTATTGCAAGTGTTTAAATATATGAGTAAAGGTGCTTAGAAGAACGCTTTGTAGGCCGGGCATGATGGCTCACATCTGTAATCCCAGCACTTTGGGAGGCCGAGGCAGGCGGATCACGAGGTCAGGAGATCGAGACCATCCTGGCTAACACTGTGAAACCCCATCTCTACTAGAAATACAAAAAATTGCTGGGCGTGGTGACACATGCCTATAATCCCAGCTACTCAGGAGCCTGAGGTAGGGGAATCACTTGATCACGGGAGGAGGAGTTTGCACTGAGCGGAGATGGCTCCACTGCACTCCAGCCTGGAAACAGAGTGAGACTGTGTCTCAAAAAAAGGAGAGTGCTTTGTACATAGTAGATGCTGAATAAATGTAAGCCTTGCTACTAACTACTTCTGATAGTAATATTTTATGATCACAGTAGTCATAGGAATAGTAATAGGAAGACTGATGATGAAAACCTAAGCATTAGCAATTTTAATCTCCTTTCCATGTGTTTTTATTCCCTATCTCTACATTTTCTGTAACTGGAATGACTTTTTCAGAGTTCTTTTTACAGTGTCCCATGCCTACCAGTGAACTCCTAATTATTTGTCAAGTCTCAGCTCATATGTCTACTCTGTGGAAAGGAGACAGATTGATTGTTCCTTTCTCAGTGTTTTTAAAGCACTCTGAATGTTCATCTATCATAGCTCTTCTATGTTTGGAGCTGCGTGTTTGATTACTTGTTTGCATATCCCCCACTTCTGCCATCATGCGAATTCTTTGAGGAGAGGAAGTGGTTTTATTCATCTTTGTATCCCCATGGCCTAGCATAATATCTGACACAAGCTTAATCAATGTTGTCTCAATAAATGAATGAATTTTACAACTATTTAAATGCAAGTATTAATGTTGAAAGATGTTACCTTGTTTCTTCAGCACACAGACATTTTATCATCTATTCTTCCTTAGAAATTAAGAGTAATGGTGACCACGTCAAACCACACTACAAAAGAAAAGACCTAAGTTATTTGTAGGTTCCAATTGTTTAAAGGCATTTAAGTCATTTTGAAGATATTTTGAAAGATTAAGGAAAAAAAAATGACTTAAGAAAGTGAAGAATAAAATGCAGATTCTTAAAACACAAAGGAATGTTGTCTATTTGACTAATATATAGATTTAATGAGCTAATTTTATTAAGAAAAAAACCTGTAATGAACACTTACAGTTACATATAAAATCTTCACTATGCACAGACAACGAAATGAAAGTTTCCAATTTAGAATGTCTATTCACATTTTCTCAAGGACCTGAGCATATATCTTTTCTAGCTCTTTTCATTTCTTTACTAGGTAATCTGCAGGACACTGTTCAAATAATAAAGCAAACTAGACCTGCTAATACCAATTATTGACATTATCACTTAAAATGCCAATGATCGTGGCTCAGGTATAAAAGGTAAATGTGGACTTTCTAAAAGGGACATAAGACTGTAGAGAACAATGAAGTTTTGATAGCTCTGAATGATTTTGAGGAAATTACTGCATGTACTTCCAGAGAATTTAAAAGTCACTTCAAGTCTATTCTATGTGAATTTCTACAGTTTAATGTTATTTTTAAATTTCAAGTCCAAAGGAAATACACCTTTATTGAAATCAATAATTTTCAAATAGCTTTCATTCTCCAAAACGATCTAATCTAAATTCCCTTAAAAGTTTACATTTTTAAAAACCACATGCCAATAAAAAACTTTTGCAGCAAATTGACTTTGCTTATTTTTTCCCAACCTGACTGCAGTGTGAGTTTCAAAATTATGGTCTTGGAAATATTACTGGATTGCATTCTAAAATTTATCTCCAGTAGATAAATAATAATGACAGTTCAAGAGTTGTTGTTTCTTACAGCTAGAGAAAATAATTCACTCTGAAAAAAATTAACAATCTAAAAATTTGTGACTTTCAATTACTTATTCATAAATCCTCCAAATCAACAAAGGAAAGATTGGTCACTAAGTAGAAAAGCATGTCATTCATAATTTTTAATTTTTGTATGAAAATTAACTTAATTATTTTTCTACAGGGATTTTCAGAGAAAAGCAAAATATAAGACATAGGTTCTATGCTTCAAGAAATGTGTTACCAAAACACAATGAGCAATCTCACCTACTTCCAAAGTTTTGTCTATAGAACGCTACACAGAAAATTTACAAATGTTTTTTACCTCTCCAAACCTCACTTAGCACCAGCTTCATATATTATTTAGTGATCTTTCCCACTTGAATGCATCAAAGACTTCAAGAATTAGCCAGAGTATAATTTAATTTAGTATCACCAAAAAGCAAATGGCATTTCCACTCATGTTCACTTTTGTAGTCAATGGCAAACTCATCTACCGAATTCAGAAACCTTGGAGTCATCTTTAACTATTCCATATGTTTAGCTCTATACCACCTCATTTCCAATCTAATTGACCATATCCAATTCTACCTTTGGCATTTATTTTTAATCTGATGTCTTCCTCATGCCTACTGTCCCTGACTTTGTTCACAAAACTCAAGCAATAGACCTTAATTTTTTTAAAAGTTTGTTTTCTTCTGTTTGTTTTGTTTTGTTTTGTTTTGAGGCTGGGTGCAATGACTCAATGTCAGCACTCTCAGAGGTAGAAGTGGGAGAATCACTTGAGCTCAGGAGTTTGAGACAAACCTGGTCAATATAGTGAGGCACTATCTCTACAAAAATTAAAAATTGGCTGACTGTGGTGATGTGTGCTTATAGTTCTAGCTACTCGGAAAACTGAAGGGAGAGGATTGTTTTGATCCGAGAGGTTGGGTCTGCAGTAAGCTAGATTGTGCCACTATTCCCCAGCCTAGATGACAGAGCGAGACCCTGTCCCAAAAATAAATAAACAAATAAATAAATAAATACTATTTTGACATAATTTTAGACTTAAAGAAGAGTTTTAAGGATAGCACAGAGTTCCTGTATATGCTTCACCCAGCTTCTCCTAATGTTAACACCTTATTTAACCATGGTACATTTGCCAAAACTAAGAAATTAACATCTGTACAATACATCTAACTAAACTACAGACTTAAGTAGATTTCATCAGATTTTTAAATAATTTTTATTTTCCATGATTCAATTCAGGATATCACATTGCATTTAATAATTGTGTTTGTTTAGTCTCCTCTTGACTGTGATAGTTTCTCAAACTCATTTTTCCATGATTTTAATATTCTTGAATAGTTCTGGTCACATATTTATAGAATGCCCCATAATTTGAGTTCATCTGATGGTTCCTCATGATTAGATGGGTGTTATGCATTATTGGAAAGAATGCCACAGAAGCGATATATGCTTCTAAGTGCCTAGTGTCAGGGAGTTATATTATAGTGACATGGCTTATAATTTAAGGTGTTAAACTTGATCATTGTTTAAGGTAGTGTTTGCCAAGTTTCTCCATTTTAAAGTTACTATTTTTCTTTTTGTATAACCTGTTCATTTGAATTGAGTCATGATGTCTGTCTTGCCCTCAAGGGAAGGGAAGCAATATCAACTGCATAAATAATTGTAAAAGATATTACAGATGTACATTAATATTATCCAGTAATTTCTGGTAATATTTTAGGGAAAATACTTGGAGGGTCTGCAAACATCTTGTTTCTCCTTAAAGTTTCTTCCACTAATTTTATAATTTATTTATGGAGCTTGCCCACAGAATTTATTGTTGCAGTTATCTAATGGTGATTTTCTATTTTCCTCTTTCATTCTACATTAACTTTTTGGAACTCTTTAATAAAAGTTTTCCTTGAATGGCCATGTATTTATTTATTGAATAAATTATTTATTTCAGTATGAACTCAGATATATTTATATTGTTCTTTGGATTAAAATCTAATACTATGGTTATCTATTATATTGCATAAATTGCTCCAGGCTTGATAATTAAGAACTCTTTAAATTGGTACCTTATAACTTTAACATACTTTATTCTTGCATTTTCTTTTTGCCTTAATTCCTTCCTTTCCTTCTTTATTTTGAGCACGTTATTAGTTTTTGTCAATATAAGATGCTCCAAGAATATCTTATATTTTCCCTGTCCCAACCCTTATAATCAACCATTTCTCCAAGGATCCTTGTATCCTTTTATTGGAGAACGGTATTAGAAACTAAGATAGGTGCACAAGATGTGCTTGTTGCTACTATAGTGTCATTCCTTCCAAAATAAGGCCATATATGAGAAGCCCATAGCTAATATTACACTTGAGTAAAAAATTGAAAGTCTTTGACTGGGGAGACATGTGACATATTGAGCCACCGGCTGGAGAAGCCAAGGGAGTGCTGGCTTTATACCTCCCATAGCCCCAGGCTGCACAGCACATGGCTCCAACAGTCCCCTTTCTTCTGCTTGAAGAGAGGAGAGGGAAGAGTGAGGAGGACTTTGTCTTGCATCTTGGATACCAGCTCATCTGCAGCAGGATGGGGCACTGATCAGAATCATGAGGCCCTTGTTCCAGGGTCTAGCTCCCAGATGACATTTCTAAACACACCCAGAAAGGAGGCCACTGCCTTGAAGTAAAAGACCCAGTCCTGCCAACGTTCATCACCTGCTATCTGAAGAGCTCTTGGACCCTGAAAATCCAGCAGTGATACCCAGGTACTATATCAAGAACCTTGGTGAGCCTCTGAGACTTGCTGGCTTCAGGTGAGATCCAGCATATTACCAGCTGTGGTGACTATGGGGCAAAACTCCTCCTGCTTGAAAAAAGCGGAAGGAAAATTAAGGGGCTTTGTTTTGCACCACAGGTACCAACACTACTACAGGGTGGTAGAGAGCCAAGCTGGCTCCTGGGGTCCTCGATCCCAGGACTTGCTTTTTGGATAGCATGTCTGGACCTGCCCTGTTCCAGCGGGGAGCCTACTGCCCTGAAGTGTGACTCCAAGGACAGGCAGCATTCACCATAAGCTGACTTCAGAGACCAGGTGTCTTAAGTATACATCTATGGTAGTCTGGCAGTGTTCTTCATGGCCAGGGATGGCATTGGCTATGGGGCAAGGCTCCTCTGCCTTTGGAAAGAGGAGGGAAGTGTAAGAAGGACTGCATCTTGTGGTTTGAGTGCCAATTCAGCTGCAATACAATATAATACCAGGTAGACTGATGAGATTTTTTACTCCAGTCCCTGACACCCACACAGTGCTTCTGGACCTAGCAGAGACCTGGGAGACATTGCTGCCCTGAAAAGAAGGACATAGGCATGACAGGCATTGCCATCTGCTAATTGTAGAGCTCCAGGACCTTGAGAAAACATAGGCAGTAGTCAGGGAGAGGTTACAGCAGGCCGTGGGTGAGTCCCAGCCCTGTCCTTGCCTTGGTTAAGCTTATGGTAATCCACTGTCATTCTCCAAGCTCCATCTATCTTCTTCACAGGCCAAATGGAATTGTGGAACAGGGATGTGTTGGGAATCACAACCCCTGCACCTTTCAAGTCCTTGATAGTGGCACTGATCTCCACAATCCCTCCAGGGAAGTGATATTGTTCATGATTTACTATTTTTCTAGATAGAGGCAGCTCCAATGACTTCCATTTGGCCTTTGCCACCATAGCCCTCACCCTACCACTTAAGGAGCCAATGGTGGGGTTCCACCAGCTGCTAAGAACGTCTGTGTCAATTATGCATTCTCCCACTGAGGAAAGCATCACACAATGAGTCCAGGGACCCACTGGACGCACTGAAAGTTAAGACCTGAGCTAAAATACCCTGAGCTAAAACACCTGACCTCCATAAGCCCCTACTTTAACTGGAAGACCACCACAATGACACTTTGGGTCCCCTGGAATCAACATCAGCTCAGAGTCAGTGTCCAGCAGTCCCCGAAATATCTGATCATTTCTCTCTCCCCAATTCACAGTTACCGTGGTAAAAGGCCAGAGGTGTCCCTGTGGAAAGGTTGGCAAAAGATTAACAGCATAAATTGTCAGTAGTGTAGTGGGATCCTTCATCAAGGGGACCAGGCCTCCCCTTCATTCAAGGGGTGAACATGTTGCCTCCAAAATCCAAATAGGCCCACTAGGCATTGTGACTCTTTCTTGGTTATAGGAGGGGCCAAATGCAGCAACTTATCTTTCACCTTAGAAGAAATATGTTGACAGGCCTGACACCATTAGACCCCTAGACATTTTACTGAGGTAGAAGGTCCTTGAATTTTAGTCAGATTTATTTCCCATTCCCTGGCAGGCTAATATCTCAACAATAAGTCCAATGTGTTTGCTACTTCTTGCTCACTGAATCCAATCAGCATAATTTCATTAATGTAATGGACCAGTGTGATATCTTGTGGAAGCAAAAAAGTGATCAGGGTCTCTTCAAACAAGATTATGACACAAAGCCAGAGAGCTGATATACCCCTAAGGTAGGACAGTAAATTGAGAAAATGACCAAAAGGGGGAAATTGTTAAAGCAAACTAAATATGGCCTGAGAAGGACTCCGTATGTCTATATTAGAGTCCTTGTGGACAAACTGCAACCTAACTTAATAGGTAGACAAGATTGAAAGCCTAACTTAGGAGTATGTACCTGTAACAATAGCTGAGTCTTGGCCAATCCCAGCAGTGGTACTTTCACCATTCATACACTATTGAGTGTTTAAACCGTGTTCAAGTGAGGTGAACACCAACCTGTAACCAATCCTGCTGTTCTGTACCTCATTACTAATTTCTGTGTGTCATTTTCCTTTTTTTGTCTATAAATCTTTTTCCAACATATGGCTGCACTGGAGTCTCTGTGAATCTGCTGTGATTCTAGGAGCTGTTCTATTCACTAATCGTTCATTGCTCAATTAAACTCCTTTAAATTTAATTCTGCTTAATTTCTTGTTTTACCAAAGAGAAAAACATTATACTAAGTGAAGTAAGCCAGGGACAAAAAGACAAATACCACATATTCTCATTTATATTTGGAATCTAAAACAATTGATCTCATAGATAGAGCATAGAAAGTACAAAAGCGGTTACAGAGGGTGGGGAGTGGAAAAATGGAAAAATGTTGATCAAACTGTACAAAATCTCAGTAAGAGGTAATAAGTTTTTTGAGATCTATTGCACAACAAAATTAGTATTGTTACTAATTGTATACTATACATTTGAAAAGTGTCAAGAGGAAATTCCAAATGTTCTTATCACATGCATAAGTAGAGGTGATAGATATGTTAATTAGCTTGATTTAGTTTTTTTGTATTGTACTCATAAATCATTACCTCATTTTCTATCCCATAAATATATACAATTATAAAGTGTCAATTTACAATAAAATAAAAAACAATTTTTATTGATTATTTTTATTTCTACCACTTATTTGATAAGACATTGTTTTCATACCTTCCTTTACTTCTCTAAGCATTATTTCCTTTAGTTCTTATATCAGATTTATAATGACTACTTTAAAGTCTTTTAACAATCTGACACCTGGCCCCTTTTGCAGACAGTTTCTTTTGCCTGCTTCCCCCCGCCTCCATTGGAATATATCACACTTTTCAGTCTCAGCCTGTCTCAAAATTTTTTGTTTAAAAAGAGACAATTTAGATAATATATTGTAGCAACATGAAAACTTATAACATTAAAGGGTTAATGTTGTCATGGTATTGTTGTTTGTTGGTTGGTTTTTCATTTATTTTTTTAATGATTTTGCTGAATTGATTGTGCGAATGTTTTTCCTGCAATACATAACCTCTTTTGTCCTGAATCAGATTTTTTTTTTTTTTCTAGTTTTGATCTTTTAGTCTGGCTAATGAGGGGTCACCTCTATGTCAGGTTAGTCATTTATTGGACACAAATTGTTCTTTAGCACTCTTAGCCAGTTACATTTTCATTCTCCACTGTTAGATATATGTATGTGGCTGCATTGTAGTTTTATGAGTTTATATGTTTCCGTATGTTCATCCAGAAACTAGATTAAATTTTCCCTCTTGTATTGTTCTTGTGATAGCATATTCTTAGAAATGAACACAGTCTTTTGTAATCATTGATATTTTTAGAGTAACTAGTCAGCCATGAGCAGAGCAGGAGAGGGCACCACCCCCCACCAGAAATGTCAGATGACCACTAGGTGATAGTCATGGTTCTTAAACTCTCTCTCTAAAATAAGAATTGGTCACAGTTGATGCCAGGGAAAGGCAGTTTCTGAATAGATAAAAAAAAAAGTCTGAAGCTGGTGATCAACAGCTTCCTGATAAGATCTTGGGAGTTGGGAAAATAGGCTCAGGCACGCACACTAAGAGGCAAAATGGTGGAGTTCGACTGATATATGACCTTCCTATAGGAACACTTAACTGGTAAGAAAAAAAACACCTAAAATGAGCGTGCACACAACTTCAGCAAACACGCTGTGCATACGACTCCTCTCAAGTGCTGGCTGGCCACCACGCATGCAGAAAACCCACCCCAAGGAAAAATTGAGGGAGGAGAAGTGCAAACTCTAAACCACACCAATGTGTAAAACCCCAGGTCACAGGCTGAACAGAGCACTTAGATCTTTCAAGTTGCCTGCTTGGCCCTCTTCCAAGTGTACTTCCCTTTTGTTCTCTAAAACTTTTTAATAAACTCTCACTCCTGCTCAAAACTTGCCTTGGTCTCTCACTCTGCCTTATGCCCCTCATGTGAATTATTTCCTTCGAGGAGGCAATAATCAAGTTGCTGTAGATCCATAGAAATTCGCTGCTGCTAACATACTTTGGTGCCTTGTGACTGGGATACATGGATACATTCCCTAATGGTAAGACACTTCTGCACCTCACCTTGTTTAGCTGGAAGTGTTCAACCCTCCATACACAGTTTTCTGCTCCTCTTTCACTGCCCTACTTACTAACAAACCCCAGAACTATTTATTTCAGCCACAGTGACTCTGGTTTTCCCAGCTGATCTCTCAGCTGACCCTGATGGGTGGTTTGCGGGGGTGGGAAGAAGCTCGGAGGTCTGTACCATGTAGACCTGAGACACTAATGGCCCCCCTGGATAGGAAGGCTGGTGATAGTGGTAGCACTAAAGCCTAAAGTTGTGCAATGTCTGGGGTTTCCTCTGCTTTTTCATCTAAAATTGGCTCTTTTCCAAATCCCTGCACAATCTCCACTCCTGTTTTCTCTGTGTGTATTCTGAAATGGCCTTGTGCACCCACCAGACTGTACACCTCAGGAGCAAGTTTGCTTTTCTCTGCTTTCATCTTGCATGCCACACAACTTCCTTCTCTGCCTTAAACACACACTCACTGTTTGTTATTTGTGCACATGTGGCTCTTGCTTTGTTTGCCTGGAAGAGGACAGGCTCTCTTGTGGATATTCCATGAGATTTATACTTGTTTTTACATGACCAGCTCAGATGACCTCTAAACTTTCCCCTCTCTGTTGGTTCACTGAAGGGACAGACACTAATCAGTCCCTGGTAATGTCTAAATACCCCACATCCTTTGGGAATGGGTGCCTGCTTAATATTTACCCAACCTCTCAATTCATCTTTTCCTCTCCTGGAAAATAGGATTTTTTTGCCCTATTTCTCCTGGAAACACTACCTAAATCTTTAACCAATAACCTCAAACTGGACAGTCCCACCTCAAGGGTTTTAGAAATAACCCACACTTATTCAGACAAGCCCTAGAAAGCAATCTAACCAAGCAATCTCTGTAGGGGAATAACTTCTACAGTATGTACATAATCTCTTTATCTTCTCATTCACAGGACTCACACAAAAACATGTAGTAAAAACTGTACTTTCAAACAGAAGGAAAATTACTTTTGTCTAATTAAAAGGGTATAAAGGTAAATCATTGTTTTCAGTAAGGCAGATTATAAAGAAAATATATTTTATATAAAAAATTTTGTATGATAAATACTTGTCCTAAAGTACAACGACTATTTTAAAAAGAGGGATGTTTAGGACAAGTCAGAAAGTCTAAGCACATTGTAGTTGGTCTATGTAAGTCATAAAACAATTGTGAAAGAAAATTTATTTTAAAATGTTATACAATTTTAAAGGTTATTAAGTCTACTGAATACTTTGAAGTCATAAATTCCTACTGTGACTCTTAATAACTGTACAACTTGCTGGCTTTAAAGCCATTAATTTTTAAGTAAGACCTGAGCACATATGGAGTTAGCCATGTCTCCTAGCTATGCTGGAAGGAGTCAGACTTTTACTGCATTTTGACATGTCTACTCATCTTAAAACATGAGGAGCCATCTCTATTTGTGGCCAATTCAACAATGTCTTCTACTAACTGAACTGAAACTTGTATGATAGGCTATGTATTGCCTAACATATTTATAGTAACTGGCAATCTCTCTTTTCTAGTATGAAACTACAGGCATTCTATTTTGCCAGGGTGAGGGGAGATAGCAAATTAATTGCCCTTCTCATGGGACTCTGCATTATAGCTGATGAAGGAAATATATTTGCTGGAATCACAAACCCTCCTTGACCTATAGCCTACTCTCAAAGGAAATAGCCAATAACATTGACACTAGGGCTAAAACTTTAACAACCATGCAAGATCAAATTGACTCTTTAGCAGCTGTAGTTCTCCAAAATTGTCAAGAACTAGATATGTCCACAGCAGCACAGGGAGAAATTTGTTTAGCCTTAGATGAAATATGTTTCTTTTGGATAAATACATTGGAAAAAGTACAAAAGAACATCAGACAACTCCTAAATCACGTCTCCAGTTTATGGGAACAAGCCTCTCAGGGTTGGTTAAACTAAGAAGGAATCTGGGAATGGTTCTTCTGGGCTCTTCCTTTTTTATGGCCACTTGTTACTCTCTTACTTTTGTTCTTTTTGGTCCATGACTTCTAAATCGAATAACCTGATTTGTCTCCTTTTGTCTTTAGGCTACCCAATCCAGATCATCCTCCATGAGGTATACTGTCTCTTCAATATTCAAGAGTCATCCCTCTACAAAGGACCCCTAGACTGCCCATCAGTAGAATACAACAGAGGCAAAATCATTCCCTTTTCTTTATTGGACCCAGCTGGATACCACTGTCACTAACCTACAGATCCAGCCTGCCCTGACTGCTACCAAAAGGCCAAGACCCACAGAACAACCACCACTGCCCCTCTGTCAGCAGGAAGCAGCTATAGAAGGCAGATCTTCATCCATTTTCCCAAAGAATTGGGTCTTGGACTCTTGAGAGGGAAATGTTAGAGTAGGTAGATAAACAAGAGCAGGGCAGAAGAGGGCTCCCACAGGAATGTCAGGGGACAATCACGTGATAGTCAATTGGTTGTTAAACTGTCTTGCTAAAACAATAATTGGTCACAGCTGGTGCCAGGGAAAGGCAGTCTTCCAATAGATAGAAAATGCCTGAAACTGGTGATCAGCAGCTTCCCAGTAAGATCTCAGGAGTTGGGTGAGTAGGCTTGAACATTCAGAGTAAAAGGCAAAATGGCAGACTTTAACTAGTATATGACCTTCCTCTAGAAACGCTTGACTGGTAAGGGAAAATACACCTCAAATGAGCATGTGTACAATTTCAGTAAACACTGTGAGCATGCAGTCTCTCCCAAGGAGTGGCAGGTCACTGCACATGTAGACATCCTTTTCCAAGGAAAAATCAAGAAAGGAGAGACACAAACCCCAGAACCATGCCAATGTATAAAACCCCAAGTCAAAGGCTGAACAGACAGTTGGATCTCTCAAGTTGCTCAGTTGTCCCTCTTCCAAGTGTACTTTACTTTCTTTCATTCTCTCTCTAAAACTTTTTAATAAACTCTCCTTCCTGCTCGAAACTTGCCTTGGTCTTTCTGCCTTATGGCCCTTGACTGAATTATTTCCTGTGAGGAGGCAAGAATCGAGTTGCTCAAGTCCCATATGGATTCACCAGGGCTAACAGTATGACTGATACTATTTTTTTAAACCTGGCATTTTTGGTGTTATCCCTTAGTCAGAGTAGCTCATTATTCAACCAGTATTTTGCCAGAGGTTGTATTTGAGCCCTTTTTGCCTGTGAGGTCTCCATCCCTGGTTTCACAGGTCTGTTTGTAACTTGAGTAACAATTTCCATTCTGTCTTATATCCTGCTTTCATTGTTCCTGAGCAGCTAAAGCTTTGTGTGTGCAAAATGCTGGACCAGGTGTTGACTACGGACCCCGTAGTACTGTTCTTGTGTGTCCGTTTTGTTGGTTCCCTCTGTTAAACTTCTTTTTTATTATTGTTATTATTATACTTTAAGTTCTAGGGTACACGTGCATAACGTGCAGGTTTGTTACATATGTATACTTGTGCCATGTTGCTGTGCTGCACCCATCAACTCGTCAGCACCCATCAACTCGTCATTTACATCAGGTATAACTTCTGATTGTTCTTCTCTTTTCATTGTTGCTGCTTGCTTCATGGATTTAGAAGTTTTCCGTTAATTTATCTTCTTCAAGATCTCCCTCATGATCAACAATGTCCTTAGGTATGAAATTCTCCAAGCTGTGTTCCAAATAGAGCTAGTTGCCTCAGGAAGAGCTGGAGGGATTTTCATCTTTGAGGCCTTCATTTCTGACTTACTTCTACCCATGGCCATTACACAATAACTAAGTGTAGAGATAGTGGCTCACTTTTCTAAGAGTGAAACCCCTACTCTGTGAGTGGGTATGGTAGGGAAATCAGGAATAACAATTTTTGGTCTTCTCTCCTCTCTCTCCTTGGGTAGAGCCTCTACTCAATGAGAAACTTTGGGCAGGACTGTTATAGTTCCAGTAATCTCAGCGTGCTGCACCTGGGAAAGACCTTCTATGTTACAAGTGACAGAAGAGACACCAGGACCTCTATGTCACATTTGACTGAAGTAGAATTCTGAAACACATGGCTGAGTTGGGGGGGGGGCGAGGGAAGCAGGCAGCCTTCTGATCCCTGCCACATCTTCTGGAGTAGAACTTCCATAACACAGATTTAAGCAGAAGAAGTTATGATAATCAAACAGGTTACAGCTCAAAGGCCATAGACTCTCAATATTCTTACACAAATCAGTAGTTTTTTTTCTGAATTAATGTTTTCTCTCTTGCTATATGCCCTTAGGAAAATGCCAGAGATTTTAAAATTATTTTTAACATAATTGTATCCAGTTAAATAATTTCTTGTTAGGAGAAAAGTTTGACATGCTCTTCACTCCTTCATTTCAGAAGACAGTCTATCACTTTTTAGTTTGCTACTTACTTGTTCTGTTTCATGCAGGGATACAGAGAGATGGATGAACTAGATTATCATGCTGTCGTCTTCCCAGAATCTACACATACAACTTTTTCATAGATAAAAATATTGTGATTGAAATCCAAGTGAAAGAAACATTTGCCTTAATGAACAATTCTAACCAACTATCTAAGAATTTTTTTTATAAGAATAGATATAGCTTGAAACTGTATGACCATGAATACATTTGAATTCCTTTAACTTTTTAGGCCAAATAAATGTTTTATGTATGTCCTTTAACTGATGATGCTACTAGAATATATACAGAGAGAAAATATCACAAAGCTTTATTTCTTGTGCATTAAAAAGTTGGGATAAATAACGTTAAGAAAGAGTATATTATTTTAAAAGGATTGGTCTTTTTCATGTGAGAATTTATCTACAATAAATTGATAGAGTTCACACCAAGAAGACATACTGAGCTGCATTTTATAACGTTTAAAAATAAATATTAGTGTTATCTGACTTTATTTTCTATTGGTATTTTAGTTAATTCAATAGTGTACTTTATTCTCTTTACCAATAGTGTGGCGTTCTAGCAGTCGGTATAACAATAAAGTTTCAGTTTGGATCACAGTCCTCTTATATTTATGATTTTTGTAACAATATTATCTTAATTTCTATCTTGCTACAAACAACATTTGGTTTTAATATTTTCTAACGTTTTCTTTTCTAGACAATTCCAAATAACATGTCAGAACTGGAAATTCAATCCAAAATTGTTGCAAAAACAATAAAAACCCATCACAATAATATGCATCCTATTACGTGGACAAATTGATTCTAAATTCACTATAAGAAATGCTGTGAGTTTCTGAATGTGTAGTTAATCTGAGCAATAAATTATAAAAGCAATCTCAATTCCATCTGATTTTCTTGTGTATAATATGCAGTAAACTTTCTTGGTATTTATTAAAAGTGATTATAGGTACAAAATGGCTGTCATGTAGCTGCAAGAAATAGTTGATCTCAGCTTGATAAAAAGTTTGTAAGGTACTTAAAAATAACTTGTACTGTCTCAGATTGTTATATCCTTCAAGATGATATATAAATTTGCATTTTTAGCTTTTACTATTTCTTATAAAAATTTGCACATAAAATTTAGTTTTGAAGGAAGTTTCAGATTCTCCATTGACCTACTGCACATTGTACAGAAAAAGCAGGACCTTATAAAATGGAACACTGATATTTTTCAGTATAATGTACATTTTATCTAATTTATTTTTATATAATGTAAATTATAGGTTAAATATAAACTATGGATGGACGTAAGTGTGCTTTTTCTACTGAACAAGTAAGCATTGTGAACACAGTTTGTCAAACCTCTCTGTTTCAAAATTCTATAGCACAGTAATGTGTTTAAAGTCAAGATATTTGTTTGCAAATATACCTTGATCTAAAATAATTTCATTTAATTAATTTTATTTGGTTTCTTAAATGTCCACTTAACACATCTTAAAGAACTAGAAAACAAGATCAAACCAACCCAAAGCTAGCATAAGAAAAGAAATAATAAAGGTCAAAGAAGAAATAAATAAAATTGAAATAAAATATCACAAAAGATTAATGAAAGAAAAAGCTATTTTTTAAAAAAGTTAAACACAGTTGACAAACCTATAGCCAGACTAACTAAGGAAATTAGAGAAGAAACACATAAATAAAATTAGGGATGGAAAAGAGGACATTACAACTGATACTTTAGAAGTAAGAACAATTGTTAGTGGCTACTATGAGCAACTATATGCCAAAAAATGGAAAAATCTGGAGGAAGTGCAAAATTCCTACATAGATAAAACCTACCAAAATTGAACCAGGAAAAAATCCAAACCCTGAACAGACCAATAAGAAGTAACAATACTGAAGCTGTAATAAAAAGTTTCCAAGTAAAGAAAAGCCTAGGACCCAATGAACTCACTGCTGAATTCTACCAAACATTTAAAGAACTAATACCAATCCTACTTAATCCCTTCCAAAAAAATGAAGTATGATGGGATATTTCTAAACTCATGCTAAATGGACTGATACAGATCCTCAACAAAATACTAGCAAACAGAATTCAACAGTGTATTCAAAATATCGTTCATCATGAACAAGCAGGATTTATCTTCGGATGCAAGAATGCTTCAACATATGCAAATCAATTAATATGATACATCATATCAAAAGAATAAAGGACAAACACCATATGATCACTTCAAATGATGCTGAAAAATCATCTGATAAAAGTCAAAGTCCCTTCATGATAAAACCCTGAAAAAATGGGTATAGAAGAAACATACCTGAACAAAATAAAAGCCATATGTGACAGACCTGCACATGGTATCATACTAAATGGGGAAAACCTGAAACCCTTTCCTCTAAGATTTAGAACATGACAAGAATACTAACAATTACCACTGTCACTCAGCAACTCAGCATAGTAACAGAAGTCCTAGATAGAACAAATAGACAAGAAAAAGAAATAAGGGACATCCACATTCAAATGGAAACAGTCAAATTATCTTTGTTTGTAGAGGATATAATCTTATATTTGGAAAAACCTAAAGACTTCAGCAAAAAAAACTATTACAACTGATAAATTCAGTGAAGTTGAGGAAACAAGATCAACATACAAAATTTAGTAGCGTTTCTATATGCCAATAGTGAACAATCTGAAAAAGAAATTTAAAAAATAATTCCATTTACAGTAGCCACAAATAAAATTAAATACCTAGGAATTAACTAAAGAAGTGAAAGATCTCTACAATGAAGACTATTAGACACTGATGAAATAATTTAAAAGGACCTAAAGAAATGGAAACTCATTTTATGTTCATATAATGGAAGAATCAATATTGTTAAAATGTCTATACTACCCAAAGTTATCTACAGATTCAATGCAATCCCTACAAAAATATCAATGGCACTCCCCACAGAAACAGAAGAAACAATCCTGAAATTTATATGGAGCCACAAAGGATCAAGAATAGCCAAAGCTATCCTTAGTAAAAAAGAATAAAGGAGAAATCACGTTACCTGACTTGAAATTATACTACAGAGCTACAGTAACCAAAACAGCACTATACTGACATTAAAACAGACACATAGACCAATGGAACAAAATAGAGAACCCAGAAACAAATCCATACATCAACAGTAGACTCATTTTAAACAAAAGTTCCAAGAACTTACATTGGAGAAAGGACTATCACTTCAATAAATGGTCCTGGGAAAACTGGATATACATATGCAGAAAAAAAGAACTTGACTTACATCTCTTGCCATATACGAAAACCAAATCAAAATGCATTAAGGACTTAAATGTAAGACCTCAAACTATGAAACTCCTACAAAAAGCCACCTTTCTAGGACATTGGTCTGGGCGGAAAATTATTGAGTAATACCCCACAAGCATAGCCAACCAAAGCAAACATGGACAAATGGGATCACATCAAGTTAAAAAGTATCTGCACAGCAAAGAAAACAATCAATAAAGTGAAGAGGCAACCCACAGAATAGGAAAATATTTGAAAACTACCTATCTGACCAGGAATTAACAACCAGAATATATAAGGAGCTCAAACAACTATATAGGAAAAAAAATCTCACGATCTGATTTATCAATGGGCAAAATATTTCAGTAGACATTTCTGAAAATGCAACATACAAACGGCAAACTGACATATGAAAAGGCACTCAAGATCATTGTTCATCAGAGAAATGCAAATCAAGACTACAATAAGAGAAACGATCTCACCCCAGTCAAAATGGCTTTTATTCAAAACACAGGCAATAACAAATGCTGGAGAGGATGTGGAGAAAAGAGAACCCTCATACGTTGTTGGTGGGAATGTAAATTTGTAAAACAACTATGACGAATAGTTTGAAGGTTCCTCCAAAAACTAAAAATAGAGCTACCATATCATCCAGCAGTTCCACTGCTTGATATATACCTAAAAAATTGAAATCAGAATTGAAATCAGAAAAAATCCAAAAGATTTCTTCACTCCCATGTTTGTTGCAGCACTCTTCACAACAGCCAAGATTTAGAAAGAAAACTTGTGCCCTTCAACAGATAAGTGGATACAGAAAATGTGGTACTTATACACAATGTAGTACTACTCAGCCATAAAAAGAATGATGGCCAGGCATGGTGGCTCATGCCTGTAATCCCAGCACTTTGGGAGGCAGAGGCAGGAGGATCACTTGAGGTCAGGAGTTCAAGAACAGCCTGGCCAACATGGTGAAACTTTGTCTCAACTAAAAATACAAAATTTAGCTGCCCATGGTGGTGTGTACCTGTAATCCCAACTACTCGGAAGGCTGAGGCAGGAGAATCGCTGGAACCCAGCAGGTGAAGATTGCAGTGACCCGAGATCACTGAACTCTGGTTTGTGCAACAGAGAGAGACTCTGTTTCAAAACAAAGAATAAGATCTTGTCATGTACAGCAACATGGAGGGAACTGTAGGTAATGATGTTATGTGAAATAAGCCAGGCACAGAAAGACAAACATTACATGTTCTTACTTATTTGTGGGATGTAAAAATCAAAACAATTGAACACATGCAGATAGAGAGTAGAAAGATGGTTACCAGAGGCTGAGCTGTGTAGTGGAAACTGTAGAACAGGTGGGGATCGTTAATGGGTACAATAAATAGTTTGAAAGAGGGAATAATACGTAGTATTTGATAACACAACAGGGTGACTATATTCAAAAATAATTTATTTGTAAATTTTAAAATAGCTAAGTTAGTATAATTGGATTGTTTGTAACAAATAATAAATCCTTGAGAGAATGGATACCCCATTTTCTATGATGTGATTATTACACATTATATGCCTGTATCAGAATATCTCATGTATCCCATAAATACATACACCTACTCTATACCTGCGATAGTTAATATTGAGTGTCAACTTGATTGGATTGAAGGATGCAAAGTATTGTTCCAGGGTGTGTCTGTGAGGGTGTTGTCAAAGAAGACTAATATTTGAGTCAGTGGACTGGGAAAGGCAGACCCACCCTGAATCTGGGTGGGCAGAATCTAATCAGCTGCCAGCACAGTCAGGATAAATGAGGGCAGGAGAACATGGCAAGACTAGACTGACTAAGTCTTCTGCCTTCATCTTTCTCCCATGCTGGATGCTTTCTGCCATTGAACATCAGACTCCAAGTTTTTCATCTTTTGGACTCTTAGACTTACACACCAGTGATTTGTCAGGGGCTCTTGGGCCACCAACTGAAGGTTGCACTATCGTCTTCCCTAATTTTGAGGTTTTGGGACCCACACTGGCTTCCTGGCTCCTCAGCTTGCATACAGGCTATTGTGGGTCTTCACCTTGTGATCATTTGAGTCAATTCTCCTAATAAACTCCCCTTCATATACACATCTATCCTTTTAGTACTGTCCTGCTAGAGAACCCTGACTAATAAAGTACCCACAAAAACTGAAACTAAAAAAATTATTCAAAAAATGACATTTTTCTAGGTATTTAACACCCACAGCGACACTGAGTTATTTTACTTAATCCCTCTATAGGAGTACTTATACCCATACCCTTGCCATTGTATCATGGTTGGCAGAGTACATTTTTCTGCCCTTTGGCTTTAGCTTTGGTCATGTGACATACATAGGACAATGGTGTATAAGTAAATATGAGTCAAGATAGGTTTGAAATGTGCACATAGGATTGTGTTTGATACCTTGCACATCTGCCATCACCATGGAAAGACGTACATTGGGCAGCCGTTGCCCTTTTAGCCTGACCCCTTTATTGAGACATGTAAAACATAACTGAACCAGAAACTGTAGCATGAATCCTATCCCACCAACTCACACACTCATGAGAAAGAAAAATAAACATTTGTATTTGTTAAGCCAGAGAGATCATGGTCATTTGTTACACGGCATCATGACAGCAATAGATGACTAACACACTCTATTCTCTTCCATTTTCTCCCTTCTGCTTTTCACAGATATTATTATCATTATTTCCTGTTACTATACCTGTAATGACAACACTTCAGCTTTCTTCAGGCCCACTACCCAATCTAAATGCAACAGCTAGTCATTCAACAAATATTCTTTGGCATTATCTATTTTCTTCTCCTTTGCCTTGGGTCATGCTTTGCCAGTTACCAAACATATATCGTTTATTAGAAGGTGTGACATAATATAGAGTTTTTATACCTTATTTCTTATCGAAAAGCTGAAAAAACCCCAAATTCTAAAAGACATATTGTTCCAAGAGTTTGCAGCAAGTTATTATAGATTTGTGTTTGCACACTTGTATGTGTGTATACTTGTCTTTAAGTATAAAAATAAAGTATAAAGATATAGAAAAAGAAGAGGTTAAAGGTTTGAAGGACATACAGAATACTCATAATACTTTTTTTTCTCTGGGGAAAGTAATCTGGATGTTCTTTGAAACCAGGATATATAATGTAACAATTATTCAGTTAAAACTTTAAAAATAATACATGGTTTAAAATCCTGAAGCAGATAGGAGCTTGTGGATTTAAGAACAGAACTAAATTTGTTCATCAGGGCAAAAGAAAGGGGGAAAGGAATGCTTCTTTCTCTAAAAGGAGAAGGAAAGTAGTAACATGCAGGTTGTTCTCCATCTATACACCCCATGCATTTTCAATTCTTCTCTGCTGTGTTCTGTGCCCTGGGAGGTTTCCCTTAATTGAGCTCTCCTACTGAATAACTTCTTATTAGGTTTGACCACTTGGAAGCACCGGCTATTAGGAAGAGTGGTAGAGAAGTAAGTATGAATACTTCTTTTTCATCCCTTCCCTACTTCAGTGCCACATTTAATAGTACTGGCTGCATTTCTTCAGGACTATAGCTCTCAGGAGGCAGGTTCTTCTCCATGGTTCCAATTGTCAAAGTGCTCTGCTATGGTTATTTTTTTTTTCATTTGTCTTATCAAGAAGAGGCATGGGAATAGATTCTGATGATATAATTAGACAGGAATGATAATGATGAGCTACTAAACTATTACTAAAGTTTACCTTTTTTTTTTTTCAGGAAAAATGTGAGGCATGGCCATATAAATAAAATGAGAAAAAGGTAACAGGATTGACTATATTAGTCAGCTATTGCCAATGAACTAATTATTTTAATTCCTAATATCTAAAAAATAAGCAATTTATTAAAGAATCAAAACCCTACATGATCTGATCTCAACCTACTTTTCAACTACTCTTTAGCCTACTCTCCTACATTACCCAAATATTCTAGATGTTTTCAATACTCTATACATGTTTAAAATTTTCCAATTTTCTCCTTTTGCTCTTACTCTTCCTCTTGCAATAATTCCTTCTTTCTTTCTCCCCCTTTTCCTCACTAAATCCCTCTCCTGTTTCTGCATATTTAAATTCTACCAACACCTATATATCAATTTGTTTATTTTTTATTATGAAAATGTTCAAAATAGAAAAAATTGTACAGTGAACACCCATATACCTACCTCTTAAATTCTACAATTAACCTTTAATTGTATTTCCTTTACAGCCTACAGTCCATCTATTCTTTCCTCTATCCATCCATGATTCCTCTTGTTTCTGAATCTTCTCAGTTAGTTGTTCATATCAGTTCATTTAATTGTAATCAGATCATGTGTATCATTTACTAGAGTATGACACTATGGTTTACTGTTTTCAATCTTTCATTTGGATTGTCATGCAATTTTATATGTAACTCTCTCAGAGTTTTTGCCCCATGCCTTGCACTGTAATTACTATTGAACATTTGATACTTCTCCTACTACAATATGTTATTCTGTATACATCTTCTAATGCATTGATTTTCAATCAGTAAAGGTTTAATTATTCTATTTGACCAACTGAATGAATATGTGTGACAGTTTGGAATATATTGAATGCAACTGTAAACACCTGTTTGGCACCTTGTTTCTGTAGTACTCAAATCTTCCGAGCTGTGGTAACCTTGACTGAACCAGTCTGAAAATTTTGTCTCCTCAAAAAAATCTATGAGTAGTCCTATAGAGTATGAGACAGTTGCTTAACAGGTCAGTAGTATCAGTCATGATGCTGGACCTTCCCTGAGATTGGCATCTCATTTTCTCAGGCTCATACCATGTTGCCATTCTATCTAGATTTCCGCTCCTGATCTTTTGTATCCCCACTGCTGTGTCACCAGTATCAACCAGATCTTACCAGAGCATCCTTTCTTACTATCTGCCCATATCTCCTGTGATTATTTGCTGCTTAAATTTCTGTCAACTTACTACCCATGAGAGAGCAACGTGGATTTGTCCATTTAGTGATGGTGCGTATGTTCTCTTTGTCCTTTCTTCCCAAAGTTGGCCCTTACTTGTTGGAACTTTCAATTAACAACTGTCTTTTCCATTCTTTTAAAGAGCATAGCCCTTGGCCTTATTGTACTCATATGTCTCACTTTTATTTGACCTCAAATAAACCTAGACTTCTGATCTCAGCCCAAGCCCTCTTCCAACAGATAACTCCTTGAAAGGTGGTTGGCTACTACAGAAAAAACGTTTTCTGACCACAGTGATATGTAAATATAGACTAAATGATTTGCTTGATGTGGTGTTCTAGCATCAGATGGTAAAAGACAAGACCTAAAACAGACCATCTGCATTATAATCTTCTTAGACTGCTGTTAGAAGGCAGATGTTTTTATCATTTTGGAATATAATGTGGCAAGTTTTTCGTTAGTTAAATATATTCAAGTTAGTGAAATTTCCTTTGTTTACTTCCTTAATGTTAAAATGTTCTTTCTTTCTTTCTTTTTTCTTTTTTACTTTTTTTTTTTTTTTTTTTTTTTTTGAGACCAAGTTTCCCTCCTGTTGCCCAGGCTAGAGTGCAGTGGTGTGATCTCTGCTCACTGCCCAGGTTCAAGCAATTCTCCTACCTTAACCCTCTAAGTAGCTGGGATTACAGCCACCCGCCACCATGCCCAGCTAATTTTTGTATTTTTAGTAGAGATGGGGTTTTACCATGTTCGCCAGGCTGGTCTCAAACTCCTGACCTCAGGTGATCCACCCACCTTGGCCTCCCAAGCTTTTGGGATTACAGGCGTGCGCCACCACGCCCGGCCCTAAAATGCCTTTTCTTTCATGAACTAATAGTGATAATAGAGGTCAGTTGGTGTCTCTTTAACATTAGTCCCTCTGGAAAAAGTTGGTAACCCTTTAGCAAGGCAGATACCTGAGAATTTCCACAGACTTGTAGAATCAAAATATCTGGGAGTATGGCACAGGAATCTGCAATTTTAATAGGTTCCAAGCTACTCTTACATTAAGTTTGAGAGGACACTTGCTTAAACCAATAATATAATATTATGAGAATAAAGATGGTAGGACTGAGGCGAAGCTGACTTCCCTGAAGCAAAAGGAGAGGATTAAAATGCATAGGGATATAAGTTACATCTTGATTTAATATTTGAGTAAAAGAAAGCTTTCAGATAAAAATAAAAATGAGTAAAAGCTGTATTGTATACTTGAAATTTGCTAAGATTGTAGATGTCAAATGGTCTCAACACCAAGAAAATGTAACTATGTGAAATGGTAGGTAGGTTAATTAACTTGATTGTGGTAATCATTTCACAATGTAAATGTATATAAAACATCAAGTTGTATATCTTAAATAGGTATAGTTTTAATTTATCAATTATAACTCAAAGCTTCCAGGGAAAAGCTTAAGAAGGAATGATTGCAAAATAGGTGGATGAAAAGTCACTGAAAGACTTTAAAGGAAAATTTTGTCATCAAAGCGTAGCCTTTAGTATGTAATTTGTTATAGCCAATTGTCTTCACTCTTCATATAATTACTTCCCATTCATTAATACAGATTATGTGCTATGTAATCTACTTAAATTCTATATAAGTCATTGATCTAATGTATAATATAGTTTTTTTAAAATATTGTCTTGACCCAGTTTTGAGGCCCTGGCTAGAGTTCTGTAAATGTCCTTTTTTTGAGATGTTCATGAAGTCCAGACCTCAGTTACTGCCCTTAGGGGACTGTCATGCTCCTGGCCACTATGCACCCTCTCCAATTATTTCAGAGCCAAGTAACAGACAACTATGGACAGCCCCTATGCCCTGAAGCCCATGGAATTATTCAAATTAGTCAATCTACAGGGAGCCTGCAAAACAGCTAACATCAACCAGCTTGCCATATGTGAGCTGCCTCCTATAACTGTAGCTTGCTGTTACCCTATCCCAATTCTGCCTTTCATCTATCCAAGAGTCAGTATATTATGTCTTGCCATTAAAGGAAATTTTTAATTGTGTAAAACATAAGGCCAACTCTAAGTCCTAATATTTAGATATGAATAGTCATTTATATACCACCACTCAGCTGGATAGTAGAAGCATCTATGTGTTTTGCATCTTATAATCAACAGTAAAGAGAGAATTCTTCTGAGAAAAATGTATGGTATCACCAGTAAACATGGTAACATCAGTGTTGTCAGTCACCATGGTGACATAGCTAGAATAACAAATATTTGGCTAACAGTGATGTAAAAGTAATCAGGGCTGACATTAATCACAGACAGAGTAAGTGCTCACTCAAATAGCACATTTTGAAGAGCACTAAAACATGCTTCTTCTTATTCAGAAATATCATTTTATCTCCTATGATGTCTGAAACTCATTATCAATCCATTGGCTTTAAAAAGTGTTAACTTCTTAAAATGTATTGAATACTTGCTATTTTTTAAGCTTAAAGTTATATACAAGAGAATAAGGAAAAAATAAGACATAGAATCCATCCTCAATGATTTCGCAGTCCAGTAGAGAATATAGAGACAGATAATTAGTGTAGAGTTTGCTAAGTATAATGGTACAGAAAGGGAGTGGCTAGTGCCCTAGAGTAGAGGACTTTTTGAGGAGATAACAATTAAGCTAAAACCAGAAGGCTGAGTAGAAATTAAGAAATCAGCGTTGAGGCACTACTTTGGGCAGAAAAAAAAAAAAATAGCACATTAGAAAGCCCAAATTTGTCAGTCTTCTCCAGTAACTTACAACATCTTAATTTATTCCTCATATGAGAAAATATCTAAAAACATAGAATATCTTACTTTTTAACTCATATAAGAAGATATTAGAATACAAATAACTTAAAAATATTGTTTATGACTACAAAAAAGTGTAGAAATTTACTAAACTTAGACAGGTTGATCAACTAGATGGAACCTAGAAACAGTTTATTTTTTCTTGCAGAACTGCTTCAAATATACAAAAAAGATTTTTTAAAATGCAGAGCTATTTGTTAAATTGTCACAATTTTAGTAAAGATTCAGACTTTGATGAGTATATGAATCATGCTTAATTTTCTGTGGCTGACTTTGTATTGCAAACCTCAGGCTATATTAAAATAATCAAGAATTTGTCCTCTCAGTTTTACAGTTTCCTAAGGAACCAATTGACTTAAATGCCAACTTTTTGACACAAAGAAACAAGGTAATCTTGGAATTGCAGAAATGAATGTGTGAGTGAGTCCTGTATACATGTTGATATCTCTGAGCCTATGAGCAAACACTAGGCAATATTTCAGTCCACCTGGCTATGTGAAATAATTTTATTTATGAAACTGTGAAAATCAAAGCTTAGATCAACCCACAATCAGTTATGTTAACTTTGGATCTAAATTGAGAGGTAATCAGTGATGGTTAACTTTATGTGTCAACTTGACTGTGTTAAGGATATCCAGATAAGCGATGAAACCATTTCTGGATGTGTCCCTGAGGATGTTTCTGGAAGAGATTATCATTTGAAACAGTGGAGTAAGTAAAGAAGTGCGGGCAAGCATCATCCAATCCACTGAGAATCCAGATAGAACAAAATAATGATGGAAGGGTTAATTTTCTCTCTTTTCTGGAACCCGGTCATCCGTCTTCTCTCACCCTTAGATATCAGAGCTTCAGATTCAGAGCACTCCAGACTCCAGGACTTATACCGACTTCCCCCTTCACCTGGTTCTCATGCCTTTGGCTTCAGACTGAGAGTTACACCATTGGTTCCACTAGTTCTCAGGCTTTTGGGACTAAATTACACCACTGACTTTCCTGTTTCTCCAGCTTGCGGGTGGCATGTCTTGGTGCTTTTCAGCTCCCATAACTGTGGGAGTATATTCTCATTATATATACCTTTATCTATCTATCTATCTATCTATCTATCTATCTATCTATCTATCTATCTTTGTTCTATCTATATTTATCCTATTGGTTTTTTTTCTGTGGAAAACCCTGAACTAAATGTAGCCTCACTAAATACAACTCACTGCAATTGAGAATAGTTAATGCTAATATATTCCAGTATTCTCGTTGACTTGATCCAAATTTATCAATTAAAATAATATGAAACTTTATGCAAATAAAGTTGATAAATTTTATCTTTGGACTGATTCTATGTTTCTGCTAAAATGTATATAATCTTTATAGCAAGAAATATCTCACTACTTTTATCATTACAAAATATCTGTGCCTGGACACATAAGAATTTCTGATCTTCAGTCTAATTGCTGAAAAACTTGGATGCCCTGCTTTATTTCTTTTTTTTTTTTTTCATTTTTCAAAAGTTGATTTTTTTCTATATTCTTCAGGTAAGTGAGAATAAGTACTTCTAGTCTTTTTTGACAGAGGCAAATTCAATTTATATAGCACCATATCTTTAAAAAAAAATCACTACTAGTGCACTGACATTTTCAGCATATTGCCAAACACCATTTGGAAATTGTGCCTGTTAACGTTACACTGTTGGCAATTTTATAAAGGAGTCTAAAATGGAGATATTATGTGGGTCATTCGAATTATTTGGGGCTCAGAGTAAATGAATTTTTTCTAAATTTTTATTATGAAAAATTTCCAACCTACAAAAAAAAAAGATTAATATAATGAACCTTCAGGTACTCATCCCCTAGCTTAAAAATTAATCAACAAATGGCCAATTTTATTTAATCTCCTCACCCCTACACTACTCTATTTAGAAGCCAATCCAAGACATTGTATTTCACCTGTGAATATTTCAGTGCGTATCACTGAGGTAAAATTTCCCTTTTATAAATGTAACCACAGTATTCTTATACCTAACAAAATAATATTTTGTTAATATCTTGTAATAGCCCATTAATGTTCAAATTCCCGCATTGATTAGAAGCTGACTTCTTTATTCTCTTTGTTTTCATCTGGAACTAAACAAGGCCTATCTGTTGCATATAATGAATATAACTATGTATCTCTTCTTTTTGTTTCTTACATTTAATTTTAAGATACTTCAACTCTGCAGAAAAGAATTGGAGGAATAGTGCAATAAACACTGATATATCCTTTATATTCAATAATTATTAATGTTGCACATTTGTCTTCTCTCCCTTTACATATCCTTTTTTTTTTTTTTTTTTTTTTTTTTACATTTTTGCTAACTCATTGGAAAATAGGTTTCATACATGGTAATGCTTCATCCCTAAACTCTTCAGTGTTTCTGATAAGAAGGGGGAAATGCTCCTATATGAGTCATGCGTGTATAAGGTAAGGCAAGCAGCCTAGTTTGCCCGCAATGCAGGAAGAAAGGCCATGAGATATGATTCGTACTTAGGTTTGCATTCCAGATTTCACATAAATCACTTACCATCTCAAACTCAGTTTTCTCATCTGTAAAAGTAGCGACAATAACGCATCTTTCAGGAAGATTATGGTGAGGTTCAAATTAGACTGTGTAGGTAAATGTATCTAGCACATGGCCTGGCACTTGGAAGACCGTCTACATGTTGTTTTTAATCTTCTCTGCTTCTCTCCTTTGCAAGTTAGCACTGCCAGATGGGGAAAGTTAATTGAAAAGGGACATTGAAAAGCAGGCTGGAAAGTTTGAATTTACTATGAGAAGTAATTGGAAAATGCTGTTGCTCTTTTATGAAGCAAGTCGTCTATTTATAGGTTCAATATCTGTAAGACATACAATACAGTGTGGAAAATCCTCATTAAACAATGTCACAAATACATAGGGAGTATAAATTGCAATAAATAATATTTTTAAATAATAGGGCTTTATAAAGAGAAAATAACAGGGTTAACCTAATTTAGAATGAAGGGTACAGAGAGTCTTTCTGAGGATGACACTTAAACTATGATATAAAGATAAGTAAGAGTTAGCAAGGCAAAGAAAGGAGGCAAAGAGCAGCCCAGGCAGAGGAAACATGTGTAATGGTCTCAGTGTGAGGCAGTGATTGGTATATTTTGAAGACTTGAATAAAGGACGGTGTCACCCAAATATAAAGAATGAGGCCGGGCGCAGTGGCTTACAGCTATAATCCCAGCACTTTGGGAGGCCGAGGAGGGCAGATCTCATGGTCAGGAGTTCAAAATCAGCATGGTCAGCATGGTGAAATCCTGTCTCCACTAAAAATACAAAAATTAGTCAGACATGGTGGGGTGCACCTGTAGTCCCAGCTACTGGGGAGGCTGAGGCAGGAGAATCGCTTGAACTTGGGAGGCAGAGGTTGTGGTGAGCCAAGATCCCACCACTGCACTCCAGCCTAGGTGACAGAGCAAGACTCCATCTCAAAAAAAAAAAAAAAGAAAGAAAGAAAGAAAGAAAGAAAGAAAAAGAAAAAAGAATGAAAAAAGGGAGTAGAAAACGGCAAGCCTGGAGAAGTAGGCTGACTGTCACATGGAGATTGAAGAGTTTTGAAGTGTTGATGTAGTCTAACTTGCTTTAAAAAAATATCACTTTGACTGCAGTGTTACAATGAGTTTTAAGACACTCAAGAATGAAAGAAAATAAGATCAATTAGGAGGCTATTGCTGTGGTCCAGGAAATTGATGATGGTAGGATGAACTACATGGTGGAGGGTTTGAGGTATATGTTGAAGATAATGCCTGTAGACTTGAAGACAAATTAAATGTGGATGGTAAATGAAAAGGATGGCTTACAGATGATGTACAGAATTTAGACAGGATGGGAGACACTAAGGAATAAATAGACTGGAGGAGAGTAATCAATAATTCTGTCTATACTGGACTGTTAATTTGAGATATTTGAGATATACAAGTGGAGATGTCAAAGCAACAGTCGCATACATGAATCTGGAAGTCAATGAGAGAGAATGATGCTGCTGCTGTTACTGTTGATGATTACAAAGATATAGTGAATTTTATGGAGTCTCACCTTATCGCACCTGAAAACTACTGTGACTCTTGCCATTTATAAAATAAGCATTAGTAGGCTTATTTAGCTCTAATGAGCCACAAAATTAAGGCATGGCATTTTGAAATTGTGTTTTAGTTGTCTTTCTAGAAACATCCAAGTGAGTATTTTACTTACTAATTTGTAAACACTCAGGTAATTTACAAAAGGTATTCTCTAAAACCTTGAAACAAGAATTACATGGAAATTGAAAACTTTTATACTGATGCCATTTCAGATTGATCTTGATTTTCTTTTGATGTACTTGTTAACGTCTCAGTTATTTCATCATCAGAGAGTAATACAGACTCACAAGCTCAGAGAAGACACACACCTACTCTTTAAGCTCTGCTATATATTTCACATGGAGATATGGAAAAAGTCACCCTCCAATGTTTAAGAGACTAGGCATAATCCTTAGCTCTTATAATCCACATTATGAAAGTGAAACTGTGGATCTTTATTCTCCTACTATAGCCATAGTACATACTCCTTAAAAATTACTGCTTTTTCATAGGAGAATGGGAGCAGGCTAAACCCACTGCTTCTTATGTATGCAGGGGGAAAAAACAGAAATTCTCCTAGAACTTGTAAACGAGACCTTGGTAGACCTGGGAGAAATTTAGTGAACTAAATAGATAGGTACATCCCATGAGCACATAGCTTGGCAAGAAGTGTGTAGGCTGAATTTTTGTGCCTATTTGCCTCTTTAGCCTGGTAGTTTTGTTCAATGAACAACCTAAACAACTCAATGCAGTGACACTGTTTATAAACTGCTTAGGGATAAGAAAACAAGGCAGTGCAATGGTAAGTTCATTGACCTGAGAAACAGAAGAATGATGAGCACCGTCAACATGAGCAAGTCATTTCTGCTTTCTGTGTCTCAGTTTCTTTTTTATTTTTTTATTTGGTTTTAATCCAATATGTCAGATAATCAGCTCCTTTAATTGTAAAATATTTTAATAACAATAAAAAGTCTATTCCAAAGTTAGCATTTTCTGATCCCTCACATAAGTATGCTAGCTCCTATTACTCAGAAATGTATCCTTATGTTCACTTGACATAACCTAATGACCCTCTAGATTTCAGAGACATTTTTGTGTAGGAAATTTTTCTATGTATTTGCATATATTTTCTGAAGTGAACTGCTTGCTTATTTTAGTCCATTGAGAACTTACTTTTACAGTACACTAATTTTAAGAAATGTATTTCATGTAAAGGAGCCTGATCATTCTAATGACCCGATAGAGATGTTAATCAAATAGTTTTATATGATTCACTAATACCTTTTTCCCTTTAGTACAGCAGTTTTATTTCCAAGATTCTATTGTATAGATACACTAGCACTAAAATGCAAAAAACATATATATGTTATTAATTACAATATGTTATTACAAGACTGAAAAAATTAGAAAAAGAATAAATTTATATTGATAGCAATGGTTGAATCCATACTGGAAATACTACACAGCATTGAAAATGAGGTGAATCTACATGTTCTGATCTGGAAGCATCTCAAAATTGTAATCAAGTGAAAAATAAAAGGTACAGAAGTGTACATGATATACTTCCACCTACAGAAAAAACAGAATAAGGTAATACATAAAGTTATATAAAACATACATTTTATATGTTCCCAAAACATTTTAATTCAGTAATACATCTTAAAGTGTTTATTGTCCTAAAGACAATGATGCAGATCTAATTCAATGAGTGCTACTAGAGCAATTACACTGCCACTTGTTTGAGAAAATTAAGACATTCATTAATTTATACCCCTCTTCATTATAGTACAACTTTCTCAGGTCTACCATAACCATGTCAATCCAGAAGCTCTTTGCTCTCTCAGGAAGAAACATTATAGTTAATGGAAGCTTACAAGTTTTGTTTGCTTTTTGTTTTACTATTCTTGACATTGCAAAACATTTAAAATATTCCATTATGTGTAATTCATGAATAGTAGGGAATCACATTTTCCTAAAGGTAGCACTAAATCTTCTGAAAAAAACAGAAGAAATAGTTATATATTGATAGTGTTATAAAAATAGGTCTCTAACACCTTGCTTTATGAATCTGGGTGCTCCTGTATTGGGTGCATATATATTTATGATAGTTAGCTCTTCTTGTTGGCGTTGATCCCTTTACCACTATGTAATGCCCTTCTTTGTCCTTTTTTATCTTTGTTGGTTTAAAGTCTGTTTTATCAGAGACTAGGATTGCAACCCCTGCTTTTTTTTAAATTTCCATTTGCGTGGTAAATATTCCTCCATCCCTTTATTTTGAGCCTGTATAGCCAAGACAATCCTAAGCAAAAAGAACAAAGCTGGAGGCATAATGCTAACTGACTTCAAACTATACTACAGGGCTACAGAAAACAAAAGAGCATTGTACTGATACAAAAACAGACACATAGACCAATGGAACAGAATAAAGAACCCGGAAATAATACCACACATCTACAACTATCTGATCTTTGACAAAACTGACAAAAACAAGGAAAATAATTCCCTATATAATATAAGGTGCTGGAATAACTGGCTAACCAAACACAGAAGATTAAAACTGGACCCCTTCATTACATCATATACAAAAATTAATTCAAGATGAATTGAAGACTTAAATATAAAACTCAAAACTGTAAAAACCCCGGAAGACAACTGAGGCAATACCATTCAGGAAATAGGCATGGGCAAAGATTTCATGATGAAGATGCCAAAAGAAAATTGCAAAAAAAGCAAAAATTGACAAATAGGATTTATTTACACCAACAAATTTCTGCACAGCCAAAGAAACTATTAGCAGAGTAAACAGACAACCTACAGAATGAGAGAAAAATTTTGCAAACTATGCATCTGAAACAGGTCTAATGTCCACCATCTATAAGAAACTTGCACCAATTTACAAGAGAAAAACAAACAACCCCATTAAAAATTGGGCAAAGAACACAAACAGACACTTTTCAAAAAAAGGCATACATGAGGCTGACAATCATATATATATATATATATATATATATAGCTCAACATTACTAATCATTAGAGAAATCCAAATCAAAACCACAATGAGATATCATCTTATGCCAGTCAGAATGGCGATTATTAAAAAGTCAAAAATTTAACAGATGCTGGCGAGGTTGTGGAGAAAAAGCAATGCTCATACACTGTTGGTGAGAGTGTAAATTAGTTTAACCATTGTGGAAGATAGTGTGACTAGTCCTCAAAGACCTAAAGACAGAAATACTATTTGACCCAGCAATCCCATTACTGGGTCTATACCCAAAGGAGTATAAATTGTTCTGTGATAAAGACACATGAATGTGTATGTTCACTGCAGCACTATTCACGATAGCAAATAGAAGAAATCAATCTAAATGCCCACCAAAGGTAAACTGGATAAAGAAAAGGTGATACATATACACCATGGAATACTATGCAGCCATAGAAAATAAAGAGATCATGTTCTTTGCAGGGATGTGCATGGAGCTGGAGGCCATTATACTCAGCACACTAACACAGAAGCAGAAAACCAAATACTGCCTGTTCTTACATATAAGTGGGAGCTAAATGATGAGAACACATGGACACATGGGGGCCTTTCAGAGGGTGGATGGTGGGAGGAGGGAGAGAATCAGGAAAAATAACTAACAAATACTAGGGTTAACACATTTGTGATGAAATAATCTGTACAACCAACTCCCATGAAACACGTTTAGGTAGGTAACAAACACGCACATTGTGCACATGTACCCCTGAACTTAAAAGTAAAAAAATAAAATAAAATAAACTTGTAAAAGTAGATACCATCACTTGAGGAAAGTTTGGAACTTTAAACTATAAGTTAGAGGAGAAAAAAATGAGCAAAATAATTGAATAGCAGTAGAAAGAAAAAGTCACAAGCTTGCATTCTCATAAAAGCCAAGAAATGAGAGTCTTATTAAGGAAGGTCATCCATTTTAAATTCAGAGAGATTCAGGAAATTTGAGGAAAACCATTAAGTGGCTCAGGATAATTAGCTTAAAGCAGTTTTTAAAAAGAAAATATTTTTCCTGAACAGCATAATAATGTCATGTAACTAACAATGTATCAGTTTGACATTCACACCAAAACAGTGTAATCAGAGGGAAAGTTCAAGGAAGTTGAATATTGAATACAAATAAAAACAGAGACATAATGATTTAGGTATATTGCCTTTTATAGAGTGAAAACCAGAATTTTTTTGTCATAAATTCAAATGAGGTTGAAAAATGTGGACATAAAGTGTTTAAATTTCTCTGTGAGCATCATTTTCTCAGGAGGACTGTGATTTTATATATGTGTTTATTTTTAATGTACATGTAATGCAATATTGCCATCTAGTGAAAAGTCAGCAACTGTGATCACATAAAGGATGTTTAGAAAGAAAAAAAAGGCTATGATTGTGTCATTCCCAGTCAAATTTATGTAATATTCTGTATGATATATTAATATATACTGCCTCAATTCATCACTCTTCTATTTATTTCAGTAAAATATTATTTTCCTTAAATGAGAACTCAACAAATAAAAATTTGATGTAGCTATACAGGAACCATTAATCACATAAAATGAAGCACTATTTTAAAAGGTAGATATTCTTGTAGACAGGCATCCTAGAATTCTGAATATGTAATTACATGAACATTGCAATAGTTTAAAATATCTTAAAGCGTATATTAGCAGAAGGCCAAGAGCTTAAACTATTTTACTTATATAGACTAAATATTTTACTTACATAGACTAAATATTGAGCTTTATCTTGAGCTTTATCAAAAACAGAATGAGCGTATATTTGTGTTTTACCTTAAACATACCTTTTACAATTATGACTAAAAGAAAACTCACAAAGTACCCCCCAAAAATCCCAACTTTTTTCTGTCTCTGTTTAGTATACGTATTAGTTCCTTCTCAAGCTGCTAATAATTACTCAAGACTGGGTAATTTATAAAGGAAAGATGTTTAATTGACTCACAGTTAAGCAGGGCTAACGAGGCCCTCAGGAAACTTACAATCATGGCAGAAGGTGAAGCAAACACATCCTTCTTTTCTTGACGGCGGGAAGGATAAGTGCCAAGCAAAGGGAGGAGCCCCTTATAAAACCATCAGGCCTTCTGAGAACTCACTCACTATCATGAGAACAGCATGGGGGTAACCGCTCACATGATTCAATTACCTCCTACCAGGTCTCTCCCATGACATGTGGGGATTATGGGATTACAATTCAAGATGAGATTTGGATGGGATACAAAGCCAAAGCATATCAATGTATACTCAGACATACTAACCATGCACTAAAATGCACTAGACAAGGAACACAGACATACTAGACAGGAGGCCACACTAGTTCTCTAGAGAAACCATTCTCTACTGCTGACCTAGAAATCTAGGTGACTTTTCAAAACCCATCCCACAAAACCAGATGGTGGAGATGCTTTCATATCTCAGCCTTGGTTCTACATAAAGGAGACGCATTAAAATCTTAACCATGAGCTAATCCTCACGTGGATTTGGAACTAGAATTCACTCTATTTGTTCATCCCTTCAAGGAACATTTACACCAAAAATTTAATTTAAATAGGTCCCGAGTGGGCTGTGCTCCCAGGTATTACATCCACTATGTGGATGTAGTTAATGCAACTTCTCTTTGGTAAAACATGCCCCAAAGTGTCCACACTGATTTTAAAAAACAAGGTAAAACAAATACAAGTAAAAATTTAAAAGCACAAGAGAAAATATGACAAGTTAAAAAAGAATTAGCAGAAATGAATTGCAGATTAAAATCATCAAAAACTGCAGATATAGGAATTATAGGATACAGAAGAGATTTACTGCTAGATGGAACTCATATATTAATACATATATATGTAAATACATATATGAATTTATATCAGCATATGTATTTAATATAAAATATTATATATATTTTTTTCTCCACATTGCGTACTGAATAATAATTAGATTCAAATCATTTTATCTTTTCTCTCTACGCTAATACAGAAAGTAAATCCTAAAATAATTCACAGCAAAGACTTACCAAACGTAGCTTACAGGAAAAATTGGGTGCATGAATTTTGACAATTGACACCAAGTGAAGATTTTGCCTTTATTTTTTTAAATGAAGAGTCTACATTTGTAGAGGATCATGTCATAAGAAAAAAAAAAAAAAAGAAAACACGTAAAACAGTCCTACAAAACAATAAGTAAAAATCCCAATGAGAAAAACAAAGTACAGCTACATTTACACACAAAGAAATATGTGGCCAATAAACGTGATCAGCCTCCTTCATAATTAAATAAAAAAATTAAAGCAATGATGAGATACATTTCCCATTTTTCACACAGGCAAAAATTGAGATGCTTGAAAATATCTATTGTCAGCAAGGTTGGGGGGAAAATGTTATTATTTACTATTGATAGGTGTTTATATTGTTGCTAGCATTGTGTAGAAAAACTCTTCAATATCTACCAAAATGTTAAATCCATTGTACTATTTGCCCCAGTAATTTACTTTTTCTTGGGGATTATGCTATAGATATACCAGCACACATGCATGAATATTTATCCATAAATGTTATTTATTGCATCTTTGTAATAGAAAAATGGAAACAAGTAAACATCTCATCAATAAAATACTAGCTATAAATTTTGAAACTTCCATACAATAGAATACTATTGAGAAATGACATAGAAATATATGAGCTGGTAGTTAAATATCTCTCCAAATTACATCAAGTGAAAAAATAAACAAAAAACCCTCTGTCCATGTGCATGTGCACACACACGCATATATGCATAGTACATGTATAATATGTATGGTGACATTTTTATGGACTTGATCTAATTTATGTGTATTTGCTCTATCAATTTTTATAATATACGTGTTCTAATTTCATAGTAGTTTTAAAACTGATTGCTTTAAAACATTAACGAGATCAACGATACACAATGTAGCACTGATGGGAAATACCTGCTTCTGTTTAATGCTTCTGGGTTCTTTTCAAAACATCCCTGTATTTTATACATCACAGACCTGCAAGGCAATTTATTTCTACTTTGATTCTTAAAACACTATGAGTTAGAAAGAATCCCCAAGTTACGAATAATTTCTACAAGGTTTCAAGTATCTTCAATTACATAATCTATAGTTTTAAAATCACAAGAATCTAAAACCACTTATTGCTCTTTCTTCCTTCTAGCTTTAAAATTTTCATAGCCACTTTCTAGTTATAATTTAATAAATACATACAATTAATAATGCAAAAATAAAAACAAAAGGAAAATAAATAATAAAGTAACTGAAAATACTAAAGTTTAAAATTGCAGCAGTGCATAATTGTTGTATCTGTCTAATGAGCAGTATTTTTCTTTAAATGATAAAATTATGTTTTCTACTATATAAAATTACATATATTGGCAATAATTTTCTCAAAAATTTATCAAAAATAAAAAACATAAATCTCATAAATTCTCAATAAATTTCTCATAAATTTTCTCAAACTCGAAAACAGTCGAATTTGTTTATATAACACATTCATGTGCAAACTCAGATTTTGTCAGATGCTGACCTCCATTGCAACAGACATTTTCCATTCAGAAAACCATTTATACAGTTAGCAAGCTGTCATTCAGTAAAATGCAATCTTTAAATTAAACAGATGGTGATATCAAAGAAATTAATGAACACACACTTGTTTGCTTTCTGTACTAATTTGCATTTCTAAATTATTCAGGTTATGCTGCAATTAAGCGTTAATTGCTTTTAGATAAATGCATATCTGAAAATTAATGACACATTAAAATTAAACTGTCAAAGAAATGTCATGATCCCTATTGTTGCTGAGTCATTGCAACATTCTATTGAGATATTTTCAAGTGCACATAAGAATATAAATAATAATGATGCTGATTTATTACATCTTACAATGTGGCTTTATTGTACCATATAAAAACAAGCATGGCATCTTCACATACATAACTATTTAGCTGAAAAGCTAAAGTTTGCAAGGCTATTATTGCCTGAATATCTTTCATATATATGAAACTCCTTAGTCTAACATAATTATAATTCTTGCACAAACAATTGCAAATTATGGTGATTTTCAATATACAGTTAACCAAGTGAACGAACATTTTATTATAATGATTTGGTGGATAAAACAATTATTTCGTAAGATAGATTAGAATGGGGCTACGAGGGAAAAAAAAATCAAAAGAAATGAAGTGAATGTTCAGAAAGCATTCATCTGAATAGAAATCCATGAATGAGCCTGAGAGTGGAAACACAATAGAATACACGTAGTTGAAATAAGTTCAATAGACTGGTGAAGTAAGAATACCGCCGTGGGAGTCTATTTTCTTTTGACCAACAATATAGAAATTGTGGGGAGTCTATGATGCTTACTAATTGACATTTAAAAATTGACATACGGGCAAGATACGGCAATAAATATCAATTTCAACCATTCTAACACTTCGTAGGGTTCACATTTTGCTAAAAGCAAGGCATCTAATCCATTCTAAGGATGTATTATTTACATGGAGTGAAATTCAAATATCTTAAGAGTACAAATGATCCTTCCTGACAGGCATAAGCACACATGTAACCAACACTTGAATCAAGATATAAAACATTCCAGTCACCCCTGAAAGTTCTCTCTTATCTTTATTCAGTCAATTCTCATCCCCGACAGCAACCACAATTCTGATTTCCATAAATACACATTATTTAACCTGTTCTAGAACCTATTATTTATTTATTTTTTTATTTTACTTTAAGTTCTGGCATACATGTGCAGACGTGCAGGTTTGTTACATAGGTACACATGTGCCATGGTGGTTTGCTGCAGCTATCATCCCATCATCTAGGTTTTAAGCCCCGCATGCTTTAGGTATTTGTCCTACTGCTCTCCCTCCCCTTGTCCCCCAAGGGGACAGGCCCTGGTGTGTGATGTTACCCTCCTTGTGTCCATCTGTTCTCAATGCAGGACTTCTTATCAATGGAATTTTCTTCTGGGTCTGGCTTCTTTCATTAAGCACAGATCTTGATGTGCCATGGTGATTTGCTGCACCTATCAACCCGTCATCTAGGTTTTAAGCTCTGCGTGCATTAGGTATTTGTCCTAATGCACTATAATATCACTGTAAAGCTACCCAGCATTAACCTTTTAAGTTAAAGACTGAGGGAGTCTTCACCTCTCTACAGTGAATCCCTCAACTAGATACAGGTATCGTCCTACTGCATGCAGGGCTTAAAACCTAGATGACGGGTTGATGGGTGCAGCAAACCACCATGGCACACGTATACCTATGTAACAAACCTCCATGTTCAGCACATGTATCCCAGAACTTGAAATAAAATAAATAAAAATAACAACAACAACAATGAAAAGAAAATCCATCCATGTTGCTGCATGCATAAATAGTTACTTTCTTAATTGCTGAGAAGCAGTCTATTGCATCATTGGCTTATAATGCTTTTTTAGCTTTTTATTTCAAAATAATTGTAAGTTTACATGAGAGTTATAAATACAGCATACAAAATTCCTGTATACTCTTTGCCCAGCTTCTGTTAACTTTAACAGAAGCGTACATAATCAGGGTAGATTTATCAAAACTAAGAATTTAGCATTGGTATGTTGCTATTAACTAAGCAGCAAACAATTCATATTATACTAGTTTTAAAAAATTTTACTAGTGCCCTCTCTTTGTTCAAAGATCTAATCCAGTGTCCCATTTTACACTTAGTTGACATGTCTCCTTAGCCTCCCCCAACGAGTGATACTTCCTCAGTCTTTCCATGTCTTTCATGACTATGACACTTTCGAAGAATAGTGGTTAAGTATTTAATACAGTGTTTCTCAATTTTGAACTTGTCTGATGTTGTCTTATGATTAGCCTGACATTATAGATTATTGGGAAGAAGAACAGAAATGGAATATCTCCTTTGCTGTCACATTATATCTGGTTTACCTATCAAAATTAATTATTATTTGTGAAGCTAAATTTGATACTTACTTTAGATGATGTTTACCTGAATCCTCCAATGTAAAATTACATTTTTTCCCTTTCTATACTTTATTAGAAGGGAGACACTAAGTCCAGTACATATTCAAGGAATGCGAATTAAGTTCCACCTCCTTTAGGGAGGAGTATCAGATATATTTAGAGTGTATGTTAAAACCACTACAGGAGTTAGTAAATATTTTGTGTTGAGGGGAGTATTTTGAGGCTATGCAAACAAAATGTTTCTCAAAGGTTTCCCTATTGATTGTATCATTCACCTGCGGATCTTGCCTGTGGCAATTATCACTGTGGTGTTCTAACGGTGCTTTCCTATTTCTCTCATTCTTTCTACATGTATTAGTCAGAATTATCGTACAAGGAATATCTGTCCATTTTCCCCATTTACTTAATTATTTAAACATTTATTAATTGCAGTATGGACTCATGGATATTTATTATTTGGGTTATATGCCAATAATATTGTTAATTACTGTATTTCTCACATTGTTTCAGTCTTGACAATTGGGAACTCTTTCAGGTTGGCTTTTGTATTATTTGGACATGCCCTTATCATTTAATTTTCAAGGCTTTTTTTTTATTGTTGGCCCAATAAGATTCTTCAAGTTGATCTTTTATTTCTCCTCTTCCAGTCCTGGAATCAGCCATTTCTCCAAGGGACCCTAGTTTCTTTTATTGGAGAATGGTATTTAGAATCAAAGATCTGAACAATGAATGTGCTGGTGACTACTAAGGTATGATTGCTCCCAGGAACTCAAAATATATATTTTAACACCATGCCACATATGCATGTGTATCAGTATTCATGTATCTAGCTATTTATGTATTTATGTTTATGTATGTGTATATATATGTGCATCTATATATAAATATATATATATATATAAATTGATCAAAAATTTGCACTCTTATCAAAGACTAAAGACTGCCTTAAGATCAGGACAGGGCTTTAGTTATTTTGATAGGTTTAAATATTATCTACTTTATCAACTTTCAATATTTTGTAATATCAGTGCTCTTGTGCCCTGATATACCCTCTAAAAATACGTATCAGCTAGAACAGTATTATCAATCATTGTATTCAACAGAAATGCCCAGGAAGTTTATAAAATTGCAGATCATCTGGCCTCACCCTTAGAATTCTGAATCAGTAGATTTGAGGAGAGGTGCAAGTATCTGCACTTTAAATAAGCACCACTGAAAATGCCCAGTCCCTTCATATCTGCCTGTGGAAATCCCACTTGTCCTCCAAGGCCAGACTTAAATTATGCTACTCGTGAAGGCATCCCTGATCCATAGCAGCCACTCATGGATCATGTGATCTCTCCTGCCCGACACTGTGGGACTGGAGCCATATGGAGAGCCATTGGCAGTGGGAATCAGGGTATGTGGGAAGAGAGCTGGAATAGAGCTGCCGAGTAGAACACGGGCAGAGGCTAGACATTTGGCACTGAAGTCTTGCATTGAAACAGAACTTTAGAGCTCCTTTAGTTCAATGAACAAGGGCTAGAACTGGACGAATTATAAAATATCCAGTACAATGCATTTGAAAGGTAAGAAGACTGAATGCCAACGTGATGGCAACCATAACCAAGGAAAAGGAGGCCGTGTCAGGTCAGGAAGCTGAGTTGGGAAGGATGGGGCAGGATGCAAGACCAAAGGGCTGGCAGTTGGATAATTGCTCTACAAATATTCAGAAGATAGAGGCAGTGAGTGACTGGTGGTAATAAACCTACTGAGGGGCTTTTCCTGGCTGAGAAGAGGAGAACAGGAAATAAGCAAACTAAACTTGTGAAGGTAGGAGATAGTTACATAAAAGAGGAGTGCGAGAAAGAGGTCACAGCAAGGAGAAGTGTGACACACAAGAGGATGTGCACCATGGGCCCAATGAGGAACTGAAAGAACTGGGACTTTGCCTAAGTTCAGTGATGATATCCATGCTGTTTGCCCTGTCCAGCCATCCTCATAGTATAATGTTCCTTGTACCTGCTTGTGAAAATGCATGTTTCCAGGCCCAGTCTACAGTGATTCGCTATGACTCACTAGGTTCTCTCTGACTTGGAGAGGGGCCCATGATTTTGCATTTGTTGAAGCACCTGGTTCACTTTCAGCCACACTTTGAAAAACACTGCCTCTAATTCTTAAGTCATCTTTTCTAGCTGGGGTGTTGTCCCATCCGAGTTTGAAAATTGAATCATCATGTTAAATGGAAATCTGAACACTCTACAAAATTTGATCAGTACTTTCAAAGCAGATGTTCATATAAATGTTAATTATATTTTTAGCCTCCATGACAAGTGGAGTTAAGCTGATAGTTTCTCTTATGACTGGGCCAACAGAGGAACAAAATATTTATATTTTTAATAAATTTGTCGACATTGCCTTTTAAAATATAATGTAAGCAAAGACATCAAAGAAATGTCAGCATCAGAGTTCTATTTAGTCAATGTATAAATCCCAACCATGTTTTGGAAGAAAGATTGGGTAATATGTTCTGGAAATAAATTTGTGGGGAAATGAAACAAGATAATCTATCAATTTAACAACTGCACACCTGTGGCATGGGTGGTGGTAGGGTATAGCAATATTGACAATATCCATTGTTGGGACTTTCTTTTTTTCCAGAAGTACTAGGTGATAAAAACATGCTTCCCAGAGCTTTTTAGTAAGAATAGCCTTATATAAGCAGGAGGGAGGTATTTTAAAACATCAGTGTGTTCAAATAGCTTGCAATGACACATGAGAGCGGTAGTGGCTTTGGGAAAAGATTAGTAATAAAATGGGGATTCAAATCCAAATTCATCTGACTTTAAATTCACACTTTAAATTAATTGTTCTCAAACTTAGGAGGGTTTAAAAATCACCATGTGGCTTGTTCAACATACAGATGCTTAGGTTCTTCTCTTCCCACAATATCTGAATTTGTGGGTCTGAGTTGAGTCTCAACAATCAGTATTTTATAATAGTAGTCCAAAATTTCTGTTGTTGGAGTCCTGTGGACAATAACTTGAGAAAATATGGACCATAGGACTGTGCAAAATAGTATACAAAAATTGGAGAATAGATTATCAACAGCTGGCTCTGGTAATATAGTTGTTCTCTGTACCAGCTATTTATCATGACAGCTCTGTTCCAAAGACACATCTCAGGGCACCTTCACAGCTGCAGAATTAGAGTCTCTTGGGTAGGACCATCTGTCTCTATTATAAACAAAACTATCTATGTTATTCTGACCTGGAGGCAAGATTCAGAGAATACATTTTTAAAAACAAAGAAATTCACAGTGACACAGAATAGCAACTTTGCCTAATCTTAGAGAACATGGGAGAATATCTCAACAAAACAGCTTTGACTCCAGAGCTCTACCATTTAAGCATTTAAAATATTTCCCCTAATTCTGATGGAAACGCTTTAAGACTAAATTCATTACAATTGTACATAGATCTATTTTGCCAGTCTGAACACAATTGCTCTTACAACCCTGGATTAGATAGAATAATCATGCTTTGCTTGTAGATTTGATGGAAAGTTCAATAAGCTAGCATATATAAAGCACCTAATTTATGGGTTATACTGGCAACTTCATAGCAATTTTACAGTAAATGGTGATTCTTGTTACTTTCAATCTTTCAGAATATGATTATTCAATTGTAGTAATTACTGTAAATTATAATGGCAGTTTGTGGTATCTGCCTGGGGTCACTTTAATATTATGAAAATACAACCTTACAACATCTATTTAGATAGAAGCCTAATTTTTCCTTTACTCAAGACTCTTGAGAATCTCAGCATTCCCAAGAAGGCTACTAATGCAAAAATATAAAAAAGTTACTACTGAAAAAAGAAAAGGAAGTAAAACGTCACTAGGTGTTCTCTAAAAGGAACTATGCATTTTAACCTGGCTCCTCTTTGGAAATATGATTTTAATTCTCGAGTTTTAAGGCATACTATTTTTTTTAACCAGAGGATTCATTAAGCTCAATGCTATGTGGTGAGTTTGGTTGTTCTTCCTATTTCTTCTGAAGCGTCAGCAGTTTCAGGAGGGTTCTGAAGAAACCTACACTGGGAATCTAAAATGTTAAATGCCTAGAGTAAAAAAGAATATAACAAGCAAACAGAGTTGAGAAATTCTGGGAAATCACAGTTTCTAGTTTTTGAATGTTTCTCTTGCTCTAGTTAAGAATTAATTACAAGTACTGATTTTTTATTTTTGAGACAAAGTCTCGCTCTGTCGCCCAGGCTGGAGTGCAGTGGTGCAATCTCTGCTCATTGCAACCTCTGCCTCCTGGGTTCAAGCGATTCTCCTGCCTCAGCCTCCTGAGTAGCTGGGACTTACAGGCGCACCACCATGCCCGGATAATTTTGTATTTTTAGTAGAGATGGGGTTTCACCACGTTGGCCAGGCTGGTCTTGAACCCCTGATGATGTGATCCACCTGTCTTGGCCTCCCAAAGTGCTGATTCTTTTGACTTAGTATTGTCAGCTCATGGGTAAAGTAGGACAAGAAAGCAATGTCATATGGTGTCATAACAGAGAAATTTAGGAAAATAAAACAAGATTTGCAACAGGTGACTTAACATCAAAATTTGTCCATATCCCAAAGCTGGACTTTCAGATGTGTTTGGCAATAATCTATCATTTTTTTTCCTGTAAATACATTTGAGAGTTAGAACATAATAATAAAGCTATGAAATCGTCATCTTCAGGGCCAATCCCACCCCAAACAAATACCAAAGTAGACATTATCTTCATTACCTTCAGCAAGAGTATATTCACAGCAAAAACGGAAAGAAATGAATGATCATTTAGTTACAGCAGATGAGAGTTGTATACTGTGGCTAATAATGCAGAACAGGTAATTTGAGTTAATTTAAGTTAATAGAGAATGTATTTTAATATGGAGATGATTGAAAACCTTTTGAATCCTCTAAGGCTCATATGATTAGAAATATGCGATTTCCACCAAAGAAAGAAATGTATTTTATATTGGAATTTTGCAGTTCCTTTTTTATAATAGTTGTGTAAGTAGAAAAAAAAAGTATTACAGTTTTCTCACTTGGTTTCTGAAATTTTATAGAAGTTAAAAAATACAGCTTTGGTAAAATGGCTGTGTCTCTTCTACAATTTCTATGGAAGGTATAAATTTTCTTTGATTGATATCTTTAGATTACTTTTTAAAAAGGACCACTTTATCCTGCTTTCAACATGACAAAGAACAATTTTGGAGAAAGAACAGCACAATGAGGTATTTGGGAAATAGAAGACAGGAGTCCACAACACATTATGGCTTTCTATTAGCATTCCTCTCTCACAACTACATCAAGTTTAAGCTTATGATTAGAAGTTTGAATTATCTTCTTCTACTTTCATACACACTTAATTACTATGATTGTCTACTATCCAATTGGTTGCAGTCCCTCTTATGTAATGAAACTTTGTATTTAAAGAGCTGAACCCATTATTTTAGAAACATCAGAACTCTACACATGTCCTTGGCCTTACTGGGTATGAGGTACTATGAAGAACCACAGGAATAGAAGCTGACTAAATAAAAACGTAATTTTATAGAAAAACATATTTTATCTATCTTGTTTTGACAGAACTCAGGTTCTATGTTCAGTGAATCATTTACTTCTTTATCAAAAGTATGCATGAGAAGAATTATTTTTATATTTTTTATGCAACATGTTTCACCTTGAGTTTCTCTTGTCTCCTTGTTTTTAGTTATATTGCAATTGCCATGCAAATAATAGTGAGTTATCTGACCTATGCTAAGTGAATAGACATATTCCCTATAACCATTTTAGAGTTGGAGATATAATACAAGAGATATTGATTTACTTTTCACATTTCATTACCATGCCAAACTGAAACATTGATTCAGGTAGCTATTCCTTGTATAGATGAATCCAAAATGCAGTATAATTAATCACAGAAAGTTGAGTTGGAACCAACATAATATTACCCAATTCAATGACAGGCAGGTTGATGCTGCTCTTCCCAGTGTATACTTATGTTTTGTTCAGGTTAGCTGTCATTTCTTAGTTCTTATTATCTAAATTACTCCTTTAAGCTTTCATAATCTACTACACCATAGATTAATGAGCTTTTAAATGATCTTTACTAGTAACTCCATTGATACTCCTTATGGTTTTTCAATAATGCATCTTATAGAAAGGTATGTCAATATAACCAGTATTATTAATTTACATATGCTCTTCACAATGAAACAGAAGTATTAGGTCTTAGAGATTTTAAATATTAATTACAGTACTAATCTTATCAGGGATATTTATATTTTAAAACCAAACGGAAGAGCTTTTATGGTACATCACATTCTGAAACTGCTAGGCCTACTTCTATTCTGAACTAGAAAACATTTTATGAAATAAATGTGACTTATGTAAAAGTATAATGCTCATGGTAGTGGCAGTTTCACCAGCAGATACTAAGACAATGACCCAAAAGGTAATGATTTGGTTCCTAACGTGATGGAGACATTAATGTATGTTTCTTTCCTCAGGATCTATTTGAACATTAAATATATATCTTATTTTGAAGGGTAATATAAGTGAGATATAATGACAGAATTATGTGTACATTACAATGCCCAGTGGAATTCTAGAAGTAACTTTTTACTTAGGAAAAAGAGTCAGTGAAACTGACAAGCTATTTAACAACCTATTAATATATGTAGATTTATAAGAAATGAAACCTATATGCCACTTAAGAAACTTTGTTCGTGAACTAGCAACAAGGATTTAGCAAAAGAAAGACTCCATGAAAAAACGTAAAAATCAATTTAATTTAAAAAGTGCTAATGCTACTTTTAAGTAATGTAAAAATAAAACCTATCAGTCGAAAAAAAGTTGGAAAGATGGAAGATAGGAGACAGGGCAACATACAACTCCCATTTGGATTTAACGTTACCAGAGCCAACACGAATTTAGGGAGCCACACGATATATAAAAATAGAAGGAGCTGCAGGAAGAGTGTTGTTGGCACTTCCAGTCTCCAGCTCAAGCCCAGGGAAGCCATCCCTGACATATCTCACAGAGGCCCTTGGGGAAGGCAGACAGAGAAATTAGAAAGGGGTCACAGGGTAAAAAAAAAAAAAGATTCCAGCTGATTTTTTAAAATTAATTTCTATCGGGCACAAACTTTTTGAGCAGAATCCAGAGGATGAACGGGAAATGCTCCAGATAGGAGCACAAGAGCCACCACTGACATTGTGGGCAGAAGGGGAGGAGTGAGGCCTGAAAGCCATGCTTGCTTTCTGATCAGGGAAGCTTATGGCCTGGTGCAAGGTCTGAGTTCTGCACACAGTCTGCCTCGATCTAAACTCAGTACTGTTAGCAAGGCACTGTGGGAGCGAGGCCAACCTTGCTGCCCATCCTCCATTCCTCACAGTGGCCACAGAAAGCCCCACTCAAAGAGAGCCTGAGCTCAGACCAGCCTAACCTACCCCACTTCATGGTATTTCTCTACCCACCCTGGTAGCTTAACACAGAAGACATAAACTTTTGGGAGTTTATGGCCCCACCCATTACCTGATAAAGCAAAATACCTACCCTGGCCAACATAGGGCAAATTTATATCCCCCTAATACTACGGCAGCTCGTACTCTCTTGAAAATGCCACCTCCTGGCTAGAGGCCAAGCAACTCAGGCCATTACAGCAACTCATGACAGAATAACCCTACTCTCAGAAAGAACAAAAGAACAGCTAATACAACTGCCTGCAACATCCTGGCTACCCAGAGTTCCTGAGTCTGTCCAAGTGACAACTTCACTGCTAGAACCACCACCATTCAGGAAAGCCAGCACACTAAACATATCTAGAATCAGGGATTCTCACAGAATCTACTTCACTCCCCTGTCACCTCCATGAGAGGAGGTGCTGGTATGCACAGCTGGGAGACCTGAAGATAGATCACACCACAGAACTCATTACAGACATTTCCCAGCACCAACTCAGAGCCTAGTAGCCCCGCTAAGTCACTAGACCCAGAAGAGCCATAATAATCACTGTAGTCTGGCTCTCAGGAAGCCCCATCCCTAGAGGAAGGTGGAGAGCATCACATCAAGAGATCATCCTTTGGGACAAAATAATCTGAACTGCAGACCTTGAGTTCCATAGCTCCCACTGTAAAAGTCTACCCAAATAAGAAGAAAGCAGAAAAGTTATTCTGGTAATATGACAAAACAGGTTTCTATTAAAACCCCAAAAGATTACACCAGCTCCCCAGCAATGGATTCAAAATGGGAAGAAACCTCTGAATTGCCAGATAAATAATTCAGAAGGTTGATTATCAAGCTACTCAATGAGATACCAGAGAAAGGGGAAAATCAATTTAAAGAAATTTTTAAAAATACAGGATATGGATGAAAAATTCTCCAGAGAAAGAGCTATTATAGAGAATAAACAATCACAACTTCTGGAAATGAGAAAGACACACTTTGAGAAATATAAAATGCACTGGAAAGTTTCAGCAATAGACTAGAACAAGTAGAAAAAAGAACTTCAAAGCTCAAAGACAAGGTTTTTGAGTTAACCCAATCAAAGACAAAAAAAGAATTTCAAAAAATAAAGTATTCAAGAAATTTAGGATTATGTTAAATGGCCAAACCTAAGAATATTTGGTATTCCTGAGAAAGAAATCTAAAAGTTTGGAAAACTTTTTTGAGGGAATAATTGAGGATATCTTCCCGTGCCTCGCTAGAGATCTAGACATCAAAATACAAGAAGCTTAAAGAACATGTGGAAAATTCAGTGCAAAAAGATCAGCATCTAGGCACATAGTCGTCAGGTTATCTAAAGTCAAGGCAAAGGAAAGACTCTTAAGAGCTGTGAGACAAAGGCATCAAGTAACCTATAAAGGAAAACCTACCAGACTAACAGCAGATTTCTTAGCAGAAACCTTACATGCCAGGAGGGATTGAGATCCAATCTTTACCTCCTTAAACGAAATAATTGTCAACCAAGAATTTTGTATCCAGCAAAACTAAGCTTCATAAATGAAGGAGAGTTAAAGTCTTTCAGACAAACAAATGCTGAAAGAATTCGCCACTATCAAGCCCACACTACAAGCAATACTAAAAGGAATTCTAAATGTTGAAACAAACAAAACCTTGAAATACACCAAATTGAAACTCCTTAAAGCATAAATCCCACAGAGCCTATAAAACAATAACACAATTTAAAAAAAAAAAGTTATTTAGGCAACAACTCACATGATGAATAGAACAGTATGTCACATCTCAATACTAATATTGAAGGTAAATGACTTCAATATTCTGGTAATATGACAAAACAGGTTTCTATTAAAACCCCAAAAGATTACACCAGCTCCCCAGCAATGGATTCAAAACAGGAAGAAACCTCTGAATTGCCAGATAAATAATTCAGAAGGTTGATTATCAAGCTACTCAAAAGATACAACTTAAAAGATACAGAATAACAGAATGGATAAAAATCCACCAACAAAGTATCTGCTGTCTTGAAGAGACTCACCTAACACAGAAGGACTTACATAAACTTATTGTAAAGGAATGAAAAAAGATATGTCAGGAAAATGGAAACCAAAAGCAAGCAAGAGTAACTATTATTATATCAGGCAAAACCGATGTTAAAGCAACAACTGTAAAAAAAGACAAAGAGGGACATTATTTAATGATAAAAGGATTAGTCAAACAAGAAAATATCACAGTCCTAAATACACACGCACCTAACACTGGTACTCCCAAATTTATAAAGCAATTACTACTAGACCTATGAAATGATATAGATGATAACACAATAATAGTGGGTGACTTCAATATTCCACTGTAAGCACTAGACAGTTATTCAAGACCTAAAGTCAATATAAAACAATAGACTTAAACGACACACAAGAACAAATGGACTTAACAGATATTTACAGAACATTCCTACACAATAACAGCAGAATACACATTATTTTCATCAGCACATGGAGCATTCTCCAAGATAGAACATATGATAGGCCACAAATCAAGTGTCAATAAATTTAAGAAAATCAAAATTATATTAAGTATTCTCTCAGACCACAGTGGAATAAAACTGAAAATTAACTCCAAAAAGAACACTTAAAACTGTACAAATACATGAAAATTAAATAATCTGCTCTTGAATGCTCTTTGAGTCAACAATAAAATTAAAATAAAAATTAAAAAAATTCAACTGAATGATAACATTGACACAACTTATCAAAAACTCTGGGATGCAGCAAAAGCAGTGCTAAGAAGAATGTTCATAGCCTTGAATGCCTATATCAAAAAGTCTGTAAAAGCACAAATAGATGATACAAGGCCACACCTCAAAGATCCAGAGAAACAAGAACAAACCAAACCCAAACTCAGCAGAAGAAAAGAAATAACAAAGATCAGAGCAGAACTAAATGAAATTGAAACAAACAAATACAAAAGATGAATGAAACAAAAAGCTAGTTCTTGGTAAAGATGAACAAAATTGAATGACCATTGGTGAGATTAACCAAGAAAAGAGGAAAAACTATCCAACTAAGCTGAATTAGAAATGAAATGGGAGATATTACAACTGATATCACAGAAATACAAAAGATTATTCAAGGCTACTATGAACACCTTTACATGCACAAACTAGAAATATAGAGATGGTATATAAATCCCTGGAAATATACAACTCTTCTGGATTAAATCAAGAGGAAATGGTAACTCTGAACAGACCAATAACAAGTAATGAGATTGAAACCATAATTTTAAAATTGTAAACAAAAAAAGTCCAGGACCAGATGGATTTATAGCTGAATTCTATCAAGCATTCAAATAATTGTACTGATCTTACTGAAAATATTTCAAAATATAGAGAAAGAGGAAATCCTCTCTAAATCATTCTATGAAGCTAGTATCAGCCTAATACCAAAACCAGCAAAAGACATAACCAAAGAAGAAACCTAGAGACCAAACAGCCCTGATGAACATAGATGCAAAAATCCTCAACTTAATAATAGCTAACCAAATCCAATAGCATATCAAAAAGATAATACACCATGATCAAGTGGGTTTCATACCTGGGATGCTTTAATGTACACAAGTTAATAAATGTGATATATCACACAAACAGAATTAAAAACAAAAATTATATTATCATCTCAATAGATGCAGAAAAATCCTTTGACAAAGTCCAGCATCCTTTATCATTAAAACCCTAAGTAAAATTCCCATAGAAGGGACATACTTCAAGGTAATAAAAGCCATCTATGACAAAGCAATAGCCAATTATACTAAATGGGGAAAAGTTAAAAGCATTCCCCCAAAGAACTGGAAAAAGACAATGATGCCTGCTTTCACCTCTTCTATTCAACATAGTACTGGATGTCCTAACCAGAGCAATCAGACAAAGAGAAAGAAATAAGGGGCATCTAAATCAGCAAACAGGAAGTCAAATGTTTCTGTTCACTGATGACATGATTATATACCTAGAAAACCCTAAAGACTTATCAAAAAAGCTGCTAAATCTGATAAACAAATTCACTAAAGTCTCAGGATACAAAATCAATGTACACAAATCAGTAGCACTGCTATACACCAACAACCAAGCTGAGAATCAAATCAGGAACTCAGTCACCTTTACAACAGTTGTAAAAAAAAATAAATATATATATATATAATTAGAAAGATACCTAATCAAGGAGGTAAAAGATCTCTACAAGGAAAACTACAAAACACTGCTGAAATAAATCATAGATGACACAGAAAAAAATTGAAACATATGCCATGCTCATGGATGGGTAGACTCAATATTGTGAAAATGACCATACTGCCTGCCCAAAGCAGGCTGGAGTTTCAATGCAATTCCCATCAAAATATCATTATCATTCTCCAAAGAACTAGAAAAATCAATCCTAAAATTCATATAGAACCAAAAAAGAGCCTGAATAGCCAAAGCAAGACTAATAAAAATCTGAAGGCATCACATTACTGGACTTCAGACTATACTACAAGGATAGTTAACAAAACAGCATTGTACTGGTATAAAAATAGGCATGTAAACCAATGGAACAAAGTAGAGAACCCAGAAATAAAGCCAAATACTTGCAGCTGACTGTAATAATTTTGTCCATGAAACAAAGTTTTGACTTGCTTTGGCTGTAACCTGTCACATGAGGTCAGGTATGAAATTCTCCACTTGTGGTATTATGTTGCACTCAAAAAGTTTAGGAGTTTGGAGCATTTTGGATTTCAGAGTCTTGGACTAGAGGCCCTCAACCTGCACTTATTACTTTCTTGCTTTTCTTTATAAGACTACGAAGTCTATAGTCTAAGACTACAGTCTTATCCCATAAGTGTTTATCCCTAAACAGTACAATTTAGTTTTACCTATTTTCATATTTCCTTTAAGTCTCAATCGTTAGGCTTCTATTTGCTTTTCTTTTTTCTCCTTGTAACTGAAGATACTGGATTATTTTTTTCTGTAATATCCTACAGCATAGATTTTGCAGATTGCATTCCCATAGTACACATGTTCCACTGTCAGGTATATTTCCTGTAGTTGATAGTATAATAAGAATTGTTCATGTATGTTTCCTAATATAATGAGATCTTCGATAATAATCAATTGTCTTTATAAATCCTATTCATAAATTTGTAAGTCTGTAAAATAATAGGATTTGCATGCATTGCAGGAGATTGGGAGATTAACCTAGATCCCATAAGCCTGGACTAAGGAAGCATCAGTTATATTTTATGTTAGGAAAATGTTAACTTTTTTTCCATTAAAAGCTCCTTATGAAACTTTTGTATTCAGGGAGTATCACATGCCCACACACACATGGTCTCTGATATATGAAGAAAGAGAAAAGCCTGTGCAAATGACAGAAGCAGATGGCCTTGCTAAGCAATGTTCTACCTTCTCTATCTCAATTTCGCAATTAAAACCAACTTGAAGATACAACTGTTCATAAGTTAGACTTTCACACGTTAATATGGTGCTTTTTTATTTGAAGAAATTTTAACTCGGCATGTGTTTGTGTATGTGTGTGTGTGTATGTGTTTGTGTGTTTGGTTGCTGTTTTTTCTTTTTTTATTAGTTAAATAAGATGACATAGAATAAATGTTTGAGTACTTATCCGAGACCTAGCTTAGAAACTTTATTAACAAAACCAGCTTTGTCGTCAGCTACACTTAGTCAGGAAGTGCCATTTGTCAAGTCACTTAGCCTCTCCTGGCTTGAGTTTTCTGTCTGCATTACGAAGAGAAAAGTGTCTAAATAATATATTAAAAATGTGCATAGCAGAATACCTCACTAATAATATGATTGCAATAAACAATTGTTCACTACAATAGTCATAGTAGTGTGCTGAATATTAGAAAAGATTTTAAAAAGATATCATAACCTACAGTATATTGAGCAAGATGAGACTTGGATACAAAATCTATATAAGATAGGATACAATAAAGTGGTAGTTGCTGAGAGCAGTTTTTACTATAGTGGTAAGATAAGAAGAAGTTATTATTAGATAAAGAAAATAACGAGAATAGCAACATATAGCCCCTCAAAAGCTGCAGAAATTAAGACATTATTTAACTTGGGAGAAGCTAACAGGATGGAAAGTATATATATGTATAAAAGGAGCCATTAAAACAAGAGAAGAGATACAATCCAAGGACCATGAACTTTACGTTGCCCCCCATGCCCCAAAATAAAGCAACCATGCCATAAAAGGAAAATGTTCTAAGTCATTCAGCTGTGTTGAATTTTTGACAGAAATAAAAAAATAATTACCAAGTGTAAAGACCTGAAAATCTGAGCATATACTAACAATCAGAGCACCACAGGTCTTTAACTTCTGTGTTCAGAACTTAAAAATTGCCAACATGTTAAAGATTGGCTTTAATGGGCCAGGCTCAGTGGCTCAAGCATGTAATCCCAGCACTTTGGGAGGCCGAGACGGGCGGGTCACGAGGTCAGGAGATCGAGATCATCCTGGCTAACCCGGTGAAACCCCGTCTCTACTAAAAAAATACAAAAAACTAGCCGGGCGAGGTGGCAGGCGCCTGTAGTCCCAGCTACTTGGGAGGCTGAGGCAGGAGAACGGCGTGAACCCGGGAGGCGGAGCTTGCAGTGAGCTGAGATCTGGCCACTGCACTCCAGCCTGGCGACAGAGCGAGACTCCGTCTCAAAAAGAAAAAAAAAAAAAAAAAGAAAAAGAAAAGATTGACTTTAACTCCCTTGTTTTATAATTGGCTTTATGAGCAATGCTTTTGTATCAAGCTATTAAGAACAACCTAAAGTGCTATTGTTATGCTTTACTGACTGTTACGCAAGATATCACTTGAGTGAAAAATCTGAAAATGGATATTTTGATATATGTAAGATGGCAGACCTGGAAGCCACAGGCGCTCAATCCCCCACATAAATATTTTTAAAAACCTATAGACATTGAAACAACTTGATAGGAGCTCTGAAAACTACTAAAACATCTGGAGCAATGAAACAAAGCACAAATAAGAAGAAACCACATTCAAAATGGTTTTTGTGGCACTTTTACACTCCCTTTCCCCACACCGTCCCTGGCATGGTAGTCAGAAGAAAGCAGCCCATTTCCCAGTTTTCTTTCATGGAATGGAAGTAGCAAAGTGAAACCTGTTTACAACATTCTAACCTTTCTGTGGGCTACATGGAAGGTTTGTTTCTATCTCAACTGATTCAGAGCTCAGATGGAAAATGTTAGTATTCTTTGGATTTCAGTCTTATAGAAACAATGAAAGGCACTGGCAGGTGCTCCAGAACATGAGAACCACATGAAGACAGAAGACCCATTGACCTCTGGGGACAAGATTATAAGCAGAGGAATGAAATAGAACATCTAAGGTCTTAAGAAGAAGATGTAATTAAGCTCTTTGGGAAATTAAAACATTTTAAAGCAGACTTGTACACAGAAGAAATTGGCGGAAAAAAAAAAAAAAGCACACATACAATCCCAGGGGAAATTGATGCCCAGAAAAGGCCTGCGAAGACCTTAAGCCTTTGCCCCAGACTCATCACAAGACTCAGGACCCGACTAATTAGTAAAGGCCTTCTCTATCACTCTGTAAAAAGTGTGAGAATTGGTGGTTTTTTTAATATATTCAGCTTTTCAAAGGAAATTGCAGGCATACAAAGAAAGAGAAAAATATACCCAAGAAAAGTAAAATAAATTTTCAAAACTGTCCCTGAATAAACACAGGCATGGGACACACTAGACAATGACTTGAAAACAATTATCTTAAATATGTTTAAAGAGCCAAATAAAAACACAAAGAACTAAAGAAAATCAGAAATATATATATATATGTATAAACAAAATTACAACATCAATACAGAGATATAAATTATGAAAAAAAAGAAGCAGGAGGATGAAATGGGAGGATTACTTGAGACCAGGCGTTTGAGACTAGCATGGGCAACATAGCAAGACACTGTCTCTAGAAAAAAATTCTAAAATAAATAGCTGGGCATGCTGGTGTATGACTATAGTTCTAGCTGCATGGGAGGCTGAGGTAGGAGGATTACTTGTGCTAAGAAGTTCAAGTCTGCAGTAAGCTATGATTGTGCTACTGCACTCCAGCCTGGTTGACAAAGCAAGACTATCTCCAAAAATTAAAATTAAAAAAGAAAAAAAAAAAGGAGAAATTTTAAAGCTGAAAACTAAAATGAATGAATTTTAAAATTTACTACAGCAGTTAAACAGCAGACTCAAATAGGCAGAAGAAAGAATCAGAAAAGTTAAAGACTAATTATATAAAATTATTGAGTCTAAAACAGAAGAGGAAGGTAACAGAGTCCAAAAGATTTACATGACACCATCAAGAAGATACAAATATGCATTATGAAATTCCCAGAAGGAGAAGAGGAAGATAACAGAGCAAATATTTTATTTGTATGTATAATGGCTAAATATTTCCCAAATTTCAAGAAAGACACCAATCTAAGAATCCAACAGTATCAATAAACTGAAAATAGGATAAACACAGAAACCCACACTAAGATACATTATAATCAAACTGTCAGAAGACAGATTATTTTGAAAGCAGCAAGAAAAAAGTGATTGATCACATAATAGAAATACACAGTAAGGTTATTAGTAGATTTTTCACCTAAAATCATTCAGGCAAGAAAGTAATAGAATGATATATTTAAAGTACTGAAAGAAAAATAAAATGTCAACTAAGAATTCTATATCTACTTAAACTGTGATTCACATGCAAAGGAGAAATGAATACATTCCCAGATATACAAAAGCTAAGCGAGTTTATTATTATTAAGCTGTCCCTATAAGAATAGGCTAAAGGGATTCTGAGAGGCCACCCCTCAAATGACTACATCTTTCCCTAGGGCTGACACCGCCCTTCTTGCCATTGGGTAAAGGAGAAAAGGAGAAGATTGGACATTATCATGGACCCCAAAGTCAAATACCACCTACAGATTTTGCTGAGGGCTTCTCTGGGACCAAAGCATGAGCAAACCATGTGCCTCAAAACTTCCTGTTTATGCTGCTCCCACTGAGAGTGACTCCATCCTCCCTGATGGCAGGCCTGCAGCACAGCTGTCACTGCCCCCACCTGAGCATTTCACCTGTGGACTGGGGACCACCCCACCACTACATATTACAGCCAACACCTGAGAACTCTACCAAGGGGTCTGAGGACAAGTCCATCAACTGATCTAATACCCGCAGAATGCAAGCATGCCATTCAGGGACCTGAGGATTGCTCAATCCAGTCCACTACACTTGGTATCTAAGTACTCCTCTCAGGGTCTGAGATTGGGCCAAACAAACATGACAATACCAACACAGCTGGCTCCCAAATTCACATGCCACCTGTGATTTAAGGTCCTGGCTCACCCAACCCATCACCTCAATGAACACCATCTTGAACCATGTGGGTTACACTGGGTTGCCCCAACACTTTCACTTCCATTGCTGACATCATGCCTTCTGCCCAGAGATCTGAGAACTTGTCCACAGGCTTGGCCTACTGATACCACTGCCAGAAGCCCAGGAATAGGCCTGGACTCACTAATACCAGAGCCAGAATACTTTGCTCTGGGGCTTAAGGACAGTCATACTCATCCTACCACTGCCACAACTGCACTCCATAGACTGGCCCACCTGGCTTCCCAATCCCCAGTAAAACTTCTTCACAGCCTCCACTACTAACACACACTAAGCTCCCAAGAAAACTACAGATACAACTGATGCTGTTTACACCCCCCGCAAAAAAAGATGCAGAGACCACGCTGCTGTATACATCCAAAATAAAAGGCAAAGTGCCCTACCTAACCAACACTATACAAACATCTTCAGGAGAAAGTTCTCCTTTAAGAAAGCAAATTAAAAAAATTGAAAGGATCACTGTTGCACACATACAGAGAGGTCAGTATAAGAACACAGAAAACATTTAAAAAGCAAGGAAATATGACACCTCCCAAGGACCACAATAATTCCCCAGCAAAATATCAATAAAAAATAAATTCACAAAATCTTTCACAAAGAATTCAAAATATTGATTTTAAAGCTCAACAAAATACAAAAGAATTCTGAGAAATAATACAAAGAAGACAGAAAAACAATTGACTATATGAATGAGAAATTTACCAAAGAGAGAGATCATTTAAAAAATTGAAATTCTGCAACTGAAAATTGAATGAAAAATAGAATACCTTTGAAATAGTCAACAATTGAATATATCAAACAGAAGAAAGAATCTCAGAACTTGAGAAAAAATTTTGAAATTATGTAGTAAGATAAAAAAATAAATTTTAAAAATTTTTAAAGAAATGAGCAAAGACTTCATGACATTTGGGACAGCATAAAGTAACTGAATATTCAAATTATTGATGTTCTCTAGGGTGAAAAAATAAAAGGCTTAGAAGACCTATTTAACAACATAATAGATGAAAAGTTCTCAAGTCTAGCAAAAGATTTATACATTCAGATATAGGATACACAAAGATACCCAAACTAATATAATGCAAAAATGATCTCCATGGCACATTATAGCCAAACTGCCTAAAGTCAAAGATAATGAGAGGATTCTAAAACCAGCAAAAGCAAAGCATCCATTTACCTATAAAGGAGCTCCCATTAGACTAACAGCTGAAACCTAACCAGTAAGGAAAGAATGGGATAACACATTCCAAGTGCTCAAAGAGAAAAATTGCCACTTAAGGATACTATATCCAGCAAAATTATCCTTCATAAATGAAGGAAAAATAAAGTCTTTCCAGGATAAGCAAATTCTGTGAGAATTCATCATCATTAGACTGTCTCTACAAGAAATTCTCAAGGGAGACCTGAACTTGGAAGTGAAAGGACAATTACCGTCGTAAGAACACACTCAATGTGTACAATTCACTGGTAAATCAAACAGGCAAATGAGGAGAAAAGACTCAAATGGAACCAGTACATTAAACCACCAAACCACAATAAAAAATAATCAGAGAAAAATTAAGAAACAAAGAATACAAAAACAACTAGAAAACAATTAATAACATGATAAAAACAAAGCCTTGAATATCAATAATAACCTTAAAAGCAAATGGAACAAATTCTCATCTTAAAAGATGTAGTCTCGTGAAACACATTTAAAAAAAAGATTTTCTAAGTATATGCTGACTACAAGAAACATACCTTACCTATAAAGATAAATATAGACACAAAATAAAGGAATGGAAGCATATTTCACACAAATAAAAACCAAGAGCAAGCAGGAGTACCTACATTTATATCAGATAAAGCAGACTTTAAGTCAAAATAGAAAAAAAAATTGAAGAAAATCATTATATAATAATAAAGTGGTTAATCTAGCAAGAGATTATACCAATTCTAAATACATATGCTACCAACACTGGAGCACCCATATAAGTAAAGCCAATATTACTAGATCTAAAGAGAAAGGTAGACTTCAAAACAAAACTAGAAGGATATTTTAACATCCTGCTCTCAGTATTAGACAGATGATCTAGACAGAATAAATATATACAGAGACATTAGACTTAAACTGGACTTTGGACCAAATAGACCTAACGAACATTTACAAAACATTTTATTCAATGACTAGAGAATATACATTTTTTTCACCAGCACATGCAACATTCTCCTGGATAGACTATATGTTAGGTAACAAAGTAAGTCTCAACAAATTTTTAAAAATTAAAATCATATCATGTATCTTCTCAGATTACAATAAAATAAAACTCAAAAGCAATACAAAGAGACACTTTAGAAAATATAGAAATACACTGAAATTAAACAACATGCTTCTGTGCAATCATTGGTTCAATGAATAAATTAAAATAAAAATAAAAATCATTCTTGAAACAAATGAAGATGGAAACACAACATAATAAAAACTGCTGAATACACCAAAAACAGTGCTAAAAGTAAAGTTTGTAGCCACAAATGACTACATCAAAAAAGCAGAAAAAGTTCAAATACAACCTAATGATGCACCTCAAGGAACTAAAGAAAAAAAAAAGCAAACCAAATCCAAAATTAGTAGAAGAAAAAAAATAATGAAATTAAGAGCAGAATTAAAATATAAACTAAACAGATACAAAAATCACTAAAATAACAAATTAGTTATATGAAAACATAAAGTTGGTAAAACACTAACTAAACTTACCAAGAAAAGACAGAAGCCAAAAATCAATACATCAAAAGTGAAAGAAGAGACATTACAACTGATAAGACTGCAATACAAAAGATATCAGAGAATATTATGAAGAAATATGCTGACATACTGAAAAATCTAGAGGAAATTGGTAAATTCCGAGAAACATACAACATACCAAAATTAAATCAGGGGAAATAGAAAACATGAACAGACAATGAGTAGCAAGACTGAATTAATAATAAAAATAATCTCAACAAAGAAAAGCCCAGGACTGTATGAATTCATGGCTGAATTCCATAAAATGTATATAGAACTCATCCCAATTCTCCTGAATGTACACCAAAAAAATTGAAGAGGTGGAAGCTCTCCCTAAATTATTCTATAAGGCCAGCATTACTTTGATACCAAAAACAGATAAGAACACAACAAAAAATGAAAACTATAGGCCAATATCTTTGATTAACAAAAACATGAAAATCCCCAACAAAATACTATCAAACTAAATCCAGTAGCACATCAAAAAGATAAGAGACTATGACCCAGTGAGATTTATACCACTGATACAATGAAGATTCAACATACACAAATCAATAAACGTTACATCAACAGAATTAACAAAAAACATATGATCATTTAAACATGCAGAAAAAAACAATTTTATAAAATTCAACATTCCTTCATAGTAAAACCCCTGAAAAAACTAGGAATAGAATAAATGTATATAATAAATATAAGTTAATATAGTAAAATTCATATGTGAATATCCCATAGCTAACGTACTGAATGAGGAAAAGTTAAAAGCCTTTTTTAAAGATCTGGAACAAGACGATGATGCTTGCTTTCAACACTCCTGTTCAACCTAGTAGTTGAAGTTCTATTTCCAGCAAGCAGACAAGGAAAATAAATAAAAAAAATTTCTAGTTGAAGTTCTATTTCCAGCAAGCAGACAAGGAAAATAAATAAAAAAAATCCAAGTTAGAAAAGAGGAAGTCAAATAGAACTTCTTTGCTGATTATACAATCTTACATCTAGAAAAAACTAAAGCCTCCATTAAAAGACTTCTAGATTTGATAGATAAATTTAGTAAAGTTGCAGGATGCAAAATCAACATACAAAAATCAGTAATGTTTCTGTATACCAATAATGAACTAGGTAAGAAAGAAATCAAGAACGCAATTCTATTTACAATAGCTACAAAAAAAGCATTGGGATAAATTTAACCAAGGGTGTGAAATATCTCTTCAAAGAAAACTGTAAAACATCGATGAAAGTAATTGAAGAGGACAATAACAAATGGTAAGACATCCCATACTCATGGATCAGCAAATTAATATTGTTAAAATGACCATAGTGCTCAAAGCAATTTGTAGATTAAGTGATACCCCCACCAAAATACGATTATTTTTCCAAAATAAGAAAAAGCAATTATAAAATTCTTATGAAACCCAAAAGAGGCCCAAATATTCAAAGCAAACTTGAGTAAAAAAGAACAAAGCTAGAGGCATCACACTGCCTGATTTTAAAATGTATGACAAGTCTTGAGTTTCCAAAACAACGTGGTATTGGCATAACAATAGACACAGGACGCAGAAATATATCCATGTATTTATGGCCAAATGATTTTCAAGAAAGGCACCAAGGACATGCATTGGGAAAAAGACATGCCCTTCAATAAATGGTACTTGCAAAATTAGATACCTATATGCAGAAAAATAAAACTGGATTTCTATCTCCCTCCATATTGAAAACTCAACACAAGATGAATTAAGACTTCAATTTAAGACCGAACAATGTAGAATTACTACAAGAAAACTAGAAAACACGTTAGGGAATTGGTCTAGGCAAAGATTTTATGGCTAACACCTCAAAAACATAGGCCATAGAAACAAAAATAGGCAAATGGGATGATACTAAGCTAAAAAGCTTTTGCACAGTAAAGAAAACCATCGACAAAATAAATAAATAACCTCTTGAATGGGAGAAAATATTCAAAAATGATTTGTTCAAAAAGAGACTAATATCCAGAATATACCAGAAACTCAAACAATGCAATGGTTAAATAATAGTAGTAATAATCCTATTGAAAAGAAGGCAAAGGGCATTAATAGATATTTTTCAAAATAAGGCTTACAAAAGGGCCAACTGTTATATGAAAAAATGCTTAATATTACTAAGCATCAGGGAAATGCTAATCAAAACCTGATATTATCTCACATTAAGAAATATTCAGAATGTATATTGTTAAAAAGACCAAAAAAAAAAAAAAAAGACAGACGCTGGCAATAATGCAAAGAAAGGGGAACTTTTATACTTTGCAGGGAATTTACATTAGTACAAACACTATAGAACAAAATTTGAAGATTTCTCACTAATTAAAAATAGAGACTGGGCATGGTGGCTCAAGCCTGTAGTCGCAGCAATTTGGGAGGCCAAGGAAGGTGGATCACCTGAGGTCAGGAGAGTGAGACCATACTGGACAACATGGTGAAACACAGTCTCTACTAAAAATACAAAAATTAGCCAAGTGTGGTGGTGGATGCCTGTTATCCCAGCTACTTGGGAGGCTGAGGCATGGGAATCACTTGAACCCAGGAAGCAGAGGTTTCAGTAAGCCAAGATCCTGCCATTGCACTTCAGCATGGATGACAGAGTGAGACTCTCTCTCAAAACATAAGTAAATAAACAAAATAAAAAACAACAACAAAAAAAACCAGAGTGAACACACAATTCAGCAACCCCAGTATTGGATATTTATATGAAAGAAAATAAATCTGTATCAAAGGGATACTTGCATTGACATGTTTATTGTAGCAGTATTCACAATATCCAATATAGGGTATCAAACAAAGTGTATATTAACAGATAAATGAATAAAGAAAACGTGGTATATATACACAATGAAATAGTATTTGGCTATAGAAAAAAATAAAAGCATATTATTTGCACCAATATAGATGGAACTGAAGGTAATGATGTTAACGTAATATGCCAGGCACAGAAAGATAAATACCACATGTTCTCACTTATATATGGGAGTTTAAAAAGGTGATGTCATGGAGATAAAAAATAAAATAACAGATTCCAGAGGGTGAAAAGGGTGTGTGGGGATGAGGAGGGGATAAAGAGAGGCTGGTTAGTGGGTACAGATATACAGTAAAAATAAATAAGTTCCAATATTCAATAGCAGAGTAGGGTGACTATAGTTAGCAACGATATATTGTATATTTTAAAGTAGCTATTAGAGAGGACTTGAAATAATACCAACACATAGAAATGATAAATAACCAAGGTGACGATTACCCCAAATACTCTGACTTAATTATCACACATTCTATGCATGAAAAAAAATTCACATGTATCCTATATATAACATGAAGTTTCCAGTAAAAGTAAATAAATAAAAACAGTTGAAATACAATACCATGATAATTTTGGTTTGTAACACCATTTTTGAATTGTTTACAGGATTTAAAAAACAAAATACATAAATATAAGTATAAATCTATGTTAATAGGAACACAAAATGTGAAGAATTAATTTGCGAGCTAATAATATTAAGTGAGCTAATAATATTAAGTGAGCTAATCATATTAAGTGAGCTAATCATATTAAGTGAGCTAATCATATTAAGGCGGGTCAGAGCTGCAAAAGAAATAGACTTTTTGATTGAGATTGAAGTTAATTTGGTATCAATTTACCATCGAATGTCATAAATATACATAGAAATAACATAAACAAGTATGTTATATGTAATCCCCATGGTAAGTGCAAAGAAAATATCTATAGAATATACACAAAAGAAGAGAAAAAGAGAGTCACATTCTTGCATTACTAAAAAGCAACTAAACACAAAGAAGGGCAGTAATGGAGAAAATGAGGAAAAAACATCATAAAATGCACAGAAAACAGAAAAGAAAATGGCAAAAGTCAGTGCTTACCTGTAAGTAATTACTTATTTTATTTATCTTATCTCATTTTATTTTATTTTTTGAGATTGAGTCTCACTCCGTTGCCCCAGACTTGAGTGCAGTGGTGCGATCTCGGCTCACTGCAACCTCTGTCTCCCAGGTTCAAGTGATTCTCCTGCCTCAGCCTTCTGAGTAGCTGGAATTACAGGCTCCTGCCACCACACCCAGCTTTTTTTTTTTGTACTTTTAGTAGAGATGGGGTTTCACCATGTTGGCCAGGCTAGTCTCGAACTCCTAATCTCAGGTGATCCACCCACCTCAGCCTCCCAAAGAAAGTGCTGGGATTACAGCACATGGCCAGTAATTACTTCTAATGCATAAGAATTAAATTCTCCAATAAAATAAATGAATTGGATGAATGGATACAAAAACAAGATCCTACTATACATTGTCTGAAAAACACTCACTTTCATTCTAAGTGAGTTTCATGCATAAGTTGAAAGTCAATGGGTAAAAAAAGCAGAAAGCAGTAGACCAAGAACAGCAACTTCCAACCCAGTTTATCTTTTAACAGTGATACAGGGGCAAGGGACCTTGTAAGAAACCTTGTCATGAGACTGTCCAATCCGGGAATACTGGACCCATCTCTCAATAAATGTTAAAGTTTCCAAAATTTTAGTAAGTTGAGGAGAAAAGGGATTTAAAAGTACTCACATTCTGTATTTCTATCTCCATAAAGTGAAAGCATTTTCCTCTTTAGGAAACAACATAGTTGTTTAATTTACTTTGGAAACACACTGTATTGGCAATATGTTTTTGTTCAGGCTAAGCAGCATAATAAGAAAAAGTGAATCCTTCACATAAGTTAGGCTTTGAGAAAGCTGTTTTTAGGACTGAGAGGCAACCAAGCTACTTTCCTTTGCACTAAGTTTTGGTCTGATAATCAAACCTTATCACTATAAAGATTTTTAGTGGTGCCAAAAGCTAAACCAGTAGAATGCCCACGTGGCTATAACCAAATAGTCTTTCCTACTTAGAAATGACCAGATTTCCAAATAGGAGACATTATGTACATATGATCAAAAACACTAGCAAACAAATTATCTATGTAACCCAGTGATTCTGTGATCTCTCAACCATATACCTTTAAAACTCACTGTCATTTCATAAGTGGTATGTTGATTTAAAAAGGGATTATTCAAATGTATGATTGGAAATTGTGCTATCTTCTGGCACCATAGTTGCATTATCAGAGAAAATAGCATGAAAAAGCTATTGATTATTTTTTACACGGAATGACAAAAAGCACCTTTGATAAGTAATTGGGGAGCAATAGAATGTAACAGGTTTTAATTTCTTGTGCAAATGAAAGACAATAAAGAGGAAGCATGAAAACAAATTAAGCCATATATAGGTCAATCATCCTATTAGGACTCTTCAGGGAGCACATACCTAATTTGCATAATTGTATTTTTATAGCTGCCAGACTAGCTGCTGTGCTGATACATGTACTTGGTGAGTTTAAAAAACAAAAGGATTGTCTTTCTTATTCTAATGATTAATGACTAAGTGGGTAACAGTGTTAATGAGTAAGTGGGTAACTGTGTGTGTGTGTGTGTGTGTGTAACTTAAAAAATAACCAAATATATATATTTCTAAAATAACTACTATTATTATATGACAAGTCTCTTTAGGAATTAAGACATGATTTACTAAACTTAAACATCCATTGAACATTGCATAATAACCTATCTCCCTAGTATTTATATAAGCTTGTCCAAAAATATCACCCATTATAAAACTTGGACTAAACTTCTCATCACTTATAAGACTAAACCATATTTTATTAGCTAACATATTAAATGTATTTGCTATTGATTCCAATTATATCAACTTCAGTCCAGGTTATGCCATGGTAGTCAGATATTAAAAATTGAAAATTTTACATATTTTCGATGAATTACTATGAGAATGCAAGATATCACTTGATAAATACAAATTATTGCAGAATAAACATTCATGGAGTTCATGAGAACAGGAAAGTTAAAAAGCTTTCTCCACCTCCTGGGTTCACGCCATTCTCCTGCCTCAGCCTCCTGAGTAGCTGGGACTACAGGCGCCCGCCACCATACCCGGCTAATTTTTTGTGTTTTTAGTGGAGATGGGGTTTCACCGTGTTAGCCAGGATGGTCTAGATCACCTGACCTCGTGATCCGCCCGCCTCAGCCTCCCAAAGTGCTGGGATTACAGGCGTGAGCTACCGCGCCTGGCCAAAAGTGAGAAGGTTTTAAGTCTAATCAATGATCACCACAGACCTCCTAATGGTGCATTATTAGTGCTATTATTATAACTATTCTAGTATGTTCTTATTGTAGGACAAAAACAACAACAACAACAACAACTATTCCTAAATAAAAATTCCTCAAATTGATTCAAAAGTCATGAGCGTCATGATTTTCTGTGAAACTACTTGGTATATTTCTTGCCAGAATTCCATAATTTACAATTTACTTATTTGAGTGCAGTTATGCCTTAATGATCCATGTGAGTGGAGTTAAATTGTGCAGGCTTCCCATAGAGTAAATAATCTAAGAAGTGCATTTATTTATAATGTATTACAGACTGAGCTCATTTTATGCATTGAATATATTTCTATTATTTTTTTATAAATGAAATGATCACTTATTCACCAAGCCAGGACTTTCCTTCTGAATTCTATTATAATTTTGGAGCCGTGTCTCACAAAATAGAATATATAACACTAGGCCTGCCTACCTCACAGGATTGTTGAAAAATATAAAATGCTAAAAAGAAATGCTATAAACTGAAAGTTTGTGTTTCCGCAAAATTCATATGTTGAAATCCTAATACCGTATGTGATAGTATTATGAGATGGGGCCTTTGGGAGGTGTTTGGGTCCTGAGAGTGGATCCCTCATGAATAGAATTAGTGTTCTGATAGTAGAGGGTCCAGAGAGCTCATGAGTGCCTTCTGCCACGTGAGGGCACAACACAACGACAGCTGTCTGTCAAACAGGAAGTGGGCCCTCACCAGACAACGATTCTGTTAGCACTTTCATCTAGGACTTCTCAGCATTCAGAACTGCGAGAAATAAATTTCGGTTGTTTATAAGCCACACAGTCTATAGTGATTTGTTATAACAGCCTGAACAAAGACAAGACAAAATTACAAATGTTAATGATAAAATCAGGGATCAGGAAAATTCTGGCTCCATAGATTAACTTAGGAAGTGTTTTTTTTCTCTCCACATTCTTGAAAGAGTTTGAGAAGTGTTGGTTTTAACTTTTCTTTAAACATTTGATGGAACTCACTAGTTTAACTATCTGATCCTGGATTTTTATTTGTTGAGAAGTTTTTCAGCGTATGAAATGAAGTATTTCATTTCAAAATAATAAGGCTCTCAATATATCAATGATTAGTCACAATAACACTAGAAGTAGTGAAGTGATAAAGTGCTTGCATCCATAAATGGAATCACCATGAATATGACAGCTAGAAATGCAGACTGATGCAAGCATATTGTATTGACAACTCAAATATCACAAGTAGCATTTCTTTAAGTGATGTGATTCTCTAAATTAGTGAACAACTCTTGGTAAGAGTAAATACATAAACCATAGGAGTTTATTATCATTATCATTTATTATATACTGCATACAATCAAATGTGCTGCACTTTTATACAATTGACAGTGCAATAAGTAATTGGTAATTTTCTAATTACCAATTAGAAAATCAGTTATGCATTCTAGCTGCAGCACTGTCTAATCTCCAGTGAAAACTGAATCAGCACGCCAATAGGAAATCTGGCCACTCCACAATGTTTAATCAGTGCTTTCAAAGCAGACATTTGGCCGGGCGTGGTGGCTCATACCTGTAATCCCAGCACTTTGGGAGGCCAAGGCAGGAGGATGACCTGATATCGAGAGTTCGAGACCAGCCTGACCAACATAGAGAAACCCTGTCTCTACTAAAAATACAAAATTAGCTGGGTGTGGTGGCGCATGCTTGTAATCCCAGCTACTCCAGAGGCTGAGGCAAGAGAATCACTTGAACCCGGGAGGAGGAGGATGGGGTGAGCCGAGATCACGCCATTGCACTCCGGCCTGGGAAACAAGAGCGAAACTCCGTCTTAAAAAAAAAAAAAAAAAAAAAAAAAAGCAGACATTTGTGTAAGTGTTAATTACATTTTTTGCCTCCTGTACTAGCCATTAAGCCTCATATCTGATGGTTTCTCTTATGACTAGGCCATCAGAGAGACAAAGAGCATCTCTTTCTCTAATTTATTTAGCTTCTTTTGGAAAGAGTGCAGGCAAAAGAATAAAAAAACACTTATGATGCATCCACAGATTCAAAGGAACCGGAATCCTCCAGATAGATCAATTGTTTTTCGGAGAGTACTTTTCCCTTTTGAATGAAAAGCAATTGTGTTGTTAAAAGAAAATGTATTCAAAACTATGACCCAGACTTTGAAGTTAAGCTAAGTTCATACATAAAATGAGCCACTTTTTATTGAATCAGCTCTGGGTCTGAATTTTATTTTAATCACCAAATTTAGGAAAATAAAAATAGAAGGTAATCAGTATAAATAAATCAACAATCAGCAATTCAGTATATGTGTGTGTGTGTGTGTGTATTTATTTATAAAGATAAATCAACTATTCAGTATAGATATCTATACTGCTATGTTCAATATCGATTTATACTGTATAAATTCAATATAGATTCAGTCTATTCCATACAGATATCTATTCAGTATAGATATCTATATACTATACACGTATACAGATATGTATATTGAATAGTTGATTTATTTTTATACATATATATACATATACTGAATAGTTTATCTCTATAATTTGATATTTAAGAGATGTTTTTGTAGTCATATAGTTAAGGTAAATATTTTAGACATGTGTACCAATAGACTATATAGTGTTGTGTTTGATTTCAAGCGAAAATGAAAATGTTCTCAGATTCAATGCACAGGTTGCAGCTGCATTTTAAAAATCCAAATTATACTGTTATTTGTATACATATCAAGTCAGCTGGAATGACTTTTGGTGTCAGGATCACATTAGGTCTCCCCAGCATCCAAGCTCAATTTGCAATTAGAAAATCACAACTTTCCAGTCTGTCTTTTCTTTTTTATTATTTATGCAGGGGCACACAAAATAAGTGTAGGACTCTGTCATCTATTTCTCTGGTCTCAGCTCCTAACATGACCCCAATCTTCACTCCCAACCAAAGTGTCTGTCAATTTAGCACTAATCAGCAGCACTTAATTCCGGCAAACTTTCAGAACTAGGAAAAGACCTTTGAAGTTCCCATTCTACTGTATGTTAGTCAGATTTACTTTACCACAGAATTAAATGAGATTCCTGAAAGAAGTCTATTTGGAATTTTTTTCTTTTCTTTTCTCTGTGAATATTACCACATACTTTAAATACACGAACCATAGCCCCATTAAAAAATAATTGCACTGTAATATATTTTCTCAGCAATAACTCTTTAATAATACCTTGTATAAATCAGATTGGGAATTTATATACCATTGGATCTGAACTTAAGATGCACTTATTTACTCTATTTGATAACAAATTGTTAAAGTGTGTATGTGTATGTACATGTGTAGAGAAAAGCATGAGAAGGAGACAAAATGCACAAATGTCATTAAAAAACCCTTATTTTGTAAGCATTTATATGTGCAATTCCAATGCCTTTTTTTTTTGGTTAAAAAATTAATTTGGGGCCAAGTGGGGTTACTTATGCCTATAACCTCAACACTTTGGGAAGCTGAGGTGGGAGAACTGCTTGAGATCAGCAGTTCAAGTCCAGCTTGGTCAACATAGTGACACATCATCCCTAGCAACAGCAACAAAAATTTAGCAATTAGCTGATCATGGTGGCACATGCCTGTAGGGAGACAAGAAGAGGGGATCTCTTGAGCCCAGGAACTCGAGGCTGCAGTGAGCTATGATCCTGTTACTACACTCAAGCCTTGGTGATAGAATGAGATTCTGTCTCAAAAAAAAAAAGAAAGAAAGAAAGAAAAAGAAAAAGGTGGGTGGGGGTGAAGCCATGCACATACATGGATAATGTACAACTGTTAAGATGAATGAGTAGAAAAGTAATGACACAAAAAGATATTTATAATATATTAAATGAACAGGGGTTAAAAAATAGAAAGCATATTATTGATATTATTGTATGATTTTTACTAAAATATGGGCATATAAGTAGATAAAAAATTTAACGAGAAGGAAATACATTAAATATTAATAGTAGTTTTCTCTGGGTTATTTTTATTTTCTTTTCTGCTTCTCTACATTTTCCTCTAATATGAATAATTTTGTAGTAATAAGATATGAAAGTTATGTTAAAAACATGATTACATAAAAATGTAGGAGTATAGCGACAGAATAAAATTTTAAATTTCTTAACTTAAAAATAATCACCCTTTAAAATGTTGGAACAGTTCCAGCCAGGCGTTCTATTCTCTGCACTTTTTTCTTTATTGAGATCATACTTTCTTTTGAAGTTTTCTGAATGTCTTCTCTATTGCAGCTGGTCTAAGTTTATCACTGGCTTAGATTAAACTAGCATGTAATAAGGTATCATCATGCTCAGAAAAACAGAGAACTACGTACACAGCTTCTGCAAGTAGAAGACAGTTTTTTGTTAGGATACTCCCTCCCTCAAATTGTCCATTATCTTTCCTACCCCGTTCTATCCAATACGTGATACTTAGGTAGCCACTTTGCTTTCCGCCTTGTATAGAACAGTGCTTATTAGAGCTCTTTGGTAATAATTACTAGCTATTACTCAAATATTTCTGAGTTGACAGTATTGATCCACTCACTGCAACCTCCGCCTCCTGGGTTCAACCAATTCTCCTGTCTCAGCCTCCCAAGTAGCTGGGACTACAGGCACACGCTGCCACGCCGGCTAATTTCTTTTGTATTTTAGTAGAGATGGGGTTTCACCGTGTTGCCCAGGCTGGTCTTGAACGCCTGAGATCAGGCAATCCGCCCGACTTGGCCTCCCAAAGTGCTAGGATTACAGGCAGTGAGCCACCACCCCGGGCCCTAACCCTATTTTTAAACGGATGTGACTTGTAAGCTTTTCAATTTATGCTTAATTTTTTTTTCATTACTGATATTTCTTCATTTCATCACTCCTCACATTTTTGTCATACCTTTTAAAAGATTGGTACTTATTTTAAAAGGAATTGTCTATCACGGATCAGTGAAGACTGGCATTTATCTCATGCTTTCAAGAAGCTAGCATCTGTCCACTGGCCCTAAATGATTAGTTCTTTCTAATCCTGCAGTTAGGAGCGTACAATACTTCTCTCTCTCTCCCCCGACTTCTGTGGACACAATAGCTGTCTCTGTCACCTCTTCTCCTTTCTGTTGTTGGTCCATCACACGGTGCTACTTGCTGCCTGGAATGTTATTCACCTCCCACTGCTTTTCACCTCTTTTATTCATACTGAGCTATTTGCTCTCGGCTAAATCTCAGTTCATCCCCAGGGAACCCATTCCTTACTCCTTATATACGTACTCCATAGGTTAAATTCTATTCTCTCACACAGTTTTATAGCACAATGATCTTCTTGGGATCTTCTGCAGGGCTAATTTGATATTAACTGTATGTATAACTTGCTTAATGTTCACTTTCCTCACTAGATCGTATACAACCTGGCAGCAGGGAACCATGTTTAACATAGGCTTTGACTCATTATGTAACCTCTCTTCCTCTCATTAGCATATCGTAGGAAATTAATATATTTGTTGAGTGCCCAGATGAATGAATAAAAAACTAACGAAAGCATGTAAAGCCTTCATATTATCATCAAGTGATACTGGAAGACTCAAACTATAGATAGTTAAAAACAGTGTGACAAAAGAACATTTACGTTGGGATATGTAGGTTCAAGCCTGGTTCTGCCTTCAACTCACCTTGTGATCTTGAGTGAAGCGGCTTTACCTTTTTAAATTTTTCCTATTTATAAAATGGTGTGGTTGTATCTAATGAACTTTAATGACTTTACACTTCTAAGATTCTATGCTTCCATGAAAAATAGGAAGGGGAAAAAGGTGGAATAAGAATTGCGGTTCCAGAAAGGAAGGAGGGATAGTGAAAAATGACAAGTACATTCGATTGTGACAAAGCCCATGTAGATTTCATGTCCTGTAAACAGACTACTGTGGGGCAGAGATGATAGGTTTAAAAATTCCAAAAATTAAGCAGAATGACCCATATCAAAATATTTTGGGTATTCTCCACATGAATATCCATCCTCTACAAAAGACAGCAGTAAAATGAATGTCTTAGTCTCTCCTGAGATTAACACATCATTCAATAATGAGTTTGTTATTTAATAGCTGTATGTGCAGTTGAATCTAGAATGTTTAAACTCTAGATTCCATGATAATGGAGTAGGAATAATGTCTTTTGTGTGTGATTCCATTTTGTTTTTCTTTAGTTGAATTTTCCAAATACAAAATTACACATTTAAATATAAGCTGAAAAAATTCAATTGCAGATAATTCTAACACAAAATCAATATACCTTTTCTCTGTAATGGGGCCATACTGTTCTTTGATGTTAGAAAAATATATATTCATATAACCTTCCTCATTTTATTTACATCTGTGATAATCACTTCTTTCATGTATAAGGAACAACTAGCTAGCATTGCCAATATGTTGCAAGTAATTCTCTCTTCTCTTACAACTTTTGGCAAGCTATTTTAAGTGAAATGGCAGAGTCTGGCCTTGGACACTCATGTTTTTTCTATGAGATTTTTTCCTTTGTGCTTCTTTATCCCACTTTCAAAGTTTTACAGCATTGAATATTAAAGTAGCTATTATTTAATTACCAGTTTTACTCTGTTACCATGTCTGTTTCAACCTCACTTTCAATTAAAAGATGAATGAAACATTTTAATTTTTAATAAAAAGAGAAAATTATGCTTTTTTAGAAGCTGCTCAAGTACTTATTAAAGCTAGAATTGTTCCAGCAAGTTCAAATTACATATTTGTTCAATGTAAATAATTCCTAGGCTTTTTTAATGCACAACATATAATGTGTATTATCTTCAACAACCAACCCTATTTACATGTTATTGGTGCTTCATAATATCAGTGGGATTCATTTTAATAAGGGGTACTTTTAAAAGTTTTTAAGGCCTTAGTGTGACCAAACTATAGAATAACAAAATAATAAAAACTCATTTGAAGATATTTTGTGGGATTTCTCTGTAAGAGACACAATTTATTGAGTGTTTACTATGTGCCCAGCACCATGCCAAATGCTTTACTTGCATTATCTTACTTCTCTTCATAACCACAAGTCTATAATTATTCTCATTTTACAAAGGAAAATCCCAGAAAATCAAGAGTAAATGACTCACAGAAGGCTACAAAGCTAGTAAACAACAATGCTTGGATTCCAATCTAGGTTCATCTCAAGCTCCCTTTAGCCATGATGCTTTGCCCACCCACTATCCAATTTTAGGCTAGATAATTGCTGAAGTCAGCCTTGGTCTTCAGTAAAGCAGGCTGTACTAGAGATTATTTAAAACTCTTTTTAATTGCCAAGAACGATCATCCACTTGAATAGAATTAACTTTCTATGGTTCTATAGAATATATAGAATCACTATTAGCATCCCTTTCAGTAAAACTTCTGGGTGATGATTTGCACTTCTGACTGGATTTAAATTAAAGATCAGCAAACCCCTTCATAGCATGATTTTTTACTTGTAGCTCACATTTCAAACATCATTATGACTTACCACTTTATAATCACTGTATTAAAAAATGTCAGATTGCCTTCAGTTAAGAACTGAACACGCAGATGAGCCTTGTCTCTATAGATTCACCAAATGCATGTTACAGAATGGGCACAGAAAAGTAATCTACAGCATTAAAGAACATGTCAGGGACACAGTCTTAATTAAACTTAAATTAGGAAAGGCATTATTTGTTTATTGCCAAAGAAACCAAGAAACATCAAATTATAAGTTTAATGGAAACTATCAGTACCTAATGAAACTTATTATAATGTTTAGTTAACTTGAGGTAGACTCTCAAATAAAATGAAAAGTAAATTTTTACTTAGCTATTACCCATGACATGTTTAAAAATGTTTATACATATGATAATAGTATTTCAAACATTCAGATTCAGGGACTATTTAATGGCATTTCTATACATGTCTGATTCAAACAATGAATTTTAAAACACCAAGGAGGGAAGTCAGTATTGCCACTTTCTACAACACTACACAGGACAGAAATTTCCTTTAACCTTGGCAAAGCTAAGAAACCTGATGTGGGGCAGTCAAGACTACTATGTTGAAAGAGATTTCGGAGTTCTCATCCTCTCCTCCAATGCATTTATACTTCGGTTTCCTGCAAATGACTCAAACTCAGTATTTCTAAATGAAGATTCAGCAGTTTCCTTTGCAGTTCAGTTTTAGATAGTTTGAAAGATGCTGGATTACCTACTCAGAATCACTTGACATTGAAAAGCACGTGGAGGAAATATTGGGTATTAGCCACATGATAACACAGCAGAAATATATAGTGACAACCATTTATTCAACAGTCACTCTATATCTGGAGTTTTGCTTTGGAGACTCCTAGATAAGCAAGATTTGGCCCCTGTTCTGAAGGAGTTCACAATTAGTAGGACAGAAAGACAGGTTAATAAATAGTCACAATGTGACAGATGATATAAATACAGGTTTGTATAAATTCCTATGAGACCATCTGTAAACTGAGATCTGAATTTCCTTATTTTCAACTTCAATGTTCCTTCAAGGATTCAAGTCGGGCCCTGAGCCACAACTTACTTGTTTGGGTCTTGAGTGCTTCTTCGGTCCCCAGGGTCTGCACTACCTCCTAGCCCCAAGCCTTGGCTCTTGATCTATGGTGCACATTCCAAAACACAGTAATGAAAATAATGATTCTAACAATAAAAAGGAAATGCTATTTAAAATAGCAATTTAAAAGTTCCTAGAAGTAAACTACATTTACAAAATACACAGAACCAAAACACTGAAGAAAATGTTAAAATATTACTGATTCTGTCACTGTGGAAATACCAGACTGGCTCTTCAGGCGTGAGGAAGGTCAGCTGACCCAGACCCAACCCTGGGCTCTAAGGAAATTTACCGAGGTTGTCAGCTAAACTCTGAGGCTGAATCAAGTATCTCTGAGTTCTCTGAACAAGTTGAAAGCATACTAATCAGGATCACTGGTTTGAATTTACAGTAGATTTTAAATCTAGCTGTTAAAGAACTGAAACCATGAATCCATAAGCCAGTGATGCAGGCATAGTTGGAAAAGGTTACAAAACAGTACGTAGGCCATAAAAGAATAAAATGTCTAAATATGTGTATGTATACACCGCCCCCATCCCACACACACCCTAAAAAAACCCACACACACTGGGGATATCTTGCTCTGATCAGAGAACAAAGTGGCATTCAACCAACACTTCATAGGAAGAGTGAAAAAGGATGACACGTATTTATTTCTAAATCGAGGATCCTAAAACTTTCCACTATTGATATTCAAAGAGAAAAATTATAAGACCATGTACAGCCAGCCATCCTCCACTCTGCATTGTTCTGTCTGAGCCAGATTGTGCCGAGTATATCAAGCTCTATTGCCAAATTTATAATGATACTAGCATGGTAAATAGGGTCTTTCATTGTAAAATAGGACAATTCTGTAGAATAGCGTGAGACTTTGTAATTACGGAAAAGATTAATGGATGATTTTCTGGATGACTATATTCACAGACATTTAGATATTTAGTGAATTACTACCAGTTTGATTCAGCTCTGTCACATGCTTTGTTAGATAGCCAGTCAGCTCAAGAGCTCAAAGTGCAGGCTAGTATATGACACTTTTGTAAAAAAATAAGCATAGGAAAGGACGTGTACAAAACTCAATGCTTCAGGAATTATTTGATAGTCATTCTTCAGTTTTGTGGAAAACTTCAGAAATAAATTTTATTTTTTGCTAATTATATTAAAAACACAGAAGTAAATAAAAGAAGGCTTAATAAATAGAAAATAAATACTGTACCTAGTTTTTGGAGGAAGATTCAATAATATAAAGGATATAATTATCTGCATAATTCGACGTGCTCATTCATGTGGAGAAAATAAATATATAATAGGAAGAAAGAGTCCACAAAAGAAAATAATGGAGATGGAGAGTAATAGGAACTACTAGGTACTAAAGCATCTAATAAATCTAATGTATTAGAATATACTGGAATAGACACATTAATAGATAGAAAGATCAACAGAATATAAAAAAAGAGACCAGTTATGTATCCAAATACATATAGAAATTAAAGCTGATAAGTTGACATTTCAGATAAAAGAGAGATGTATTATTTAGCACATAATTCCTTAAATAAATCAAAGATACATCTTAAAATAAATAGTTCCAGTGCTAGGAGAAAGCATAGGATTGGTTTTCCTAGAAATTCTAGAAGTGGAAAAGAATTGCCTCAGCCAAATACAAAATAGAAACCCAGAAGACATTAAACAATACATGTAGTTGACTACATAAAAATAAAAATAAAGTAATACACACAAACCATATCATAAACCAAGTCAAAATATAAAAGTCAAAATGGGGAAAATATTTGCAACACACATGACAGTCAAAAAATTGATTTTTAAAATATATAAATAGCTCCTAGTAATCAATAAGATAGCCTCTTCTGGGGATGCTGTCTGGAGGCATTCACAATGGTCCAGCACTTGATAGACCATCACAGACCTTCCTACAATACAGCCTCTAACAAAACTAGGCTTTCCTAGACCAATGGTAATAGAATTGTTCATTTTTATACAGGAAGGTTGAGAAAGCACCAAAATCTGCCTGTGGCATGTGCCCAAGCCAACTTTGAAGGGTTCAATCTGTGAGTCCTAAAATTATTATGAGGTTATCTGAAATAAACAAATGAAAATGTCAGCAGGGCCCATGGTGGTTCTATGCATGCTAAATGTGTTTGTGACAGGATTAAATATGCTTAATCAAGGAGCAGGAAATCATGGTAAGTGTTGAGGACTAAATTCTGACCTTTTTTCAAAATTTCTTTCTAAGGGGCCTGGAGAGAATCATGTCTGCAGACCATCAATCATGCTAAACAGGTCATTTCGACTCAGAAACTTTTGGCTTGATCTCACAACCTGACTCTGGCATAGCATCACATGATGATTAACAGGCTTCCTTATCTTAACTTAAGCATTCCTTTCTGCTTACTCCAGGTTTTTAGACAAAGCTTTTTTCCTTTAACCAATTGCAAATTTAAAAACCTCAGAACCCACCTATGACCTGTAAATCCCCACTTTAAGGTATCCTTCCTTTTTGGCCAAACCAATGTATAATCACCATGTATTGACTTTTGATTTTGCCTGTAACTCTGCTTCCCTAAAATAGACTTGCAGTCTGACTACCTCGGGAACACTTTATCAGTATTTCTTGAGATTGTTTTCCTTGGCTGCATTCACCTATGTTAGCTAAGAATAACCTTTCAAAAATATTTTAGAGAGTTTAATTCTTCTCCATTGACAGTGTTAAAGGTACAAGCACAGAGTCAATAAACAACATTTAAAAATAAAGCTTTTTTGAGTAGTAAACATTTAACGACTTTCAAAAGATCAATAAGATAGAGACACAAAACTTAATAAGAAAACAGGAAAAGGCATAAATAAGCAGTTAGCAATAACTACAAAATAAAAAATTGCTATAAACATAAAAATATGTTCATTATCACTCATAATTTTAAAAATGAAAATAAGTTTTTGGAGGTATGATGATAAATTTTGTCAGGCAATATTTGAAAGAAATATATTTCTTATGCATTTTTATTGCGTGTCGACATTAATAAAAACTTTATGGTGGACAATTTGGGAATACTTATCAGAATATTAAATGCATGTGATTTGACCTAGTAATTACACTTTTAAAAATATATCTTACAGTTATATTCATAAATAGGCACAAGATATATGACCACTGATTTTCATTGCAGTATTGTCTATAACAGAAAACAAACATAATAGTACTTAAATTATTAATTAATATTAATTGAATTAATTAATATCAATCAAATTAACTATGCAATATTAATTATTAATTAAATAATATGGCATCCATATAATGGAATAACATACTTAACAAATATTTAAAGCACATCTGTTATGCACCAAGCACTATTTCAGAAACTAAAGACAAAACAGTGAACAAGACAGATGGAGTATCTGTTTTCATGAAGGTTACCTTCTATTTGGATGGTGAGAAAACAGACAAGTAAACAGATAAACAAACAAGATTATTCCAGATAGGCAAAAGTTGAAGAAAATTAAACAGGTGCTATGATGAACATGTGGCTACTTAATATTGGATGAACAGATGGAGTATCTCAGAAAAGGGAAAATTACACAGTAAACTAAATAAAGTGAGAACTCAAGCCTTGGGGAGTCAGGTGGAGGGAATCTGGGAGAAAGAACGTTTCATACAAAGTGCAGACACAACCAATATAAAGAACGATTAATGGATATAGAGATACTGATACTTAAAGAGATTCAAGACACCCTGTGAAGTGATAAAAGTAAAGTATGGAATAACGTGTATAGTATACTTCTGTGAGGATAGAAAACAGAAGAAAAAAATATGATTTTTCTAAGATGAAATCTGAAATGATTCAGAATAAACTGATAGCAATTGTTGCTTGTGGCGGAGAGAGAGCTGGGAGACTCAGAATCAAGAATGGGAAAGAGATTTCCTATTCCCTTTTATAATTTTTGAATGATTTGTTTTCTGTATGAATTACTTTAAAAATGATCTGTCTTACGCAGTGTTCTAAGATGCCCTCCACAAGATTCCTAGTTTTTTGTTATTCAAAGTAAACACTAATATAGTTACTATCATGAAGAGATTTTGAAGATATAATTAAAGTCGCAAATCAGTTCACTTTAAAATGTAAAGAATATCTGGTGGGCTTGACCTAATGAAATGAAATGTTTAAAAGCAAAAAGTTTTACCTTGCTGGTCAGAGAAAAGCAATCCAGAAATTCAAAACGTGAGAAAAATCCAAAGTCCCGTTGCTGGCTTGAAGATGCAAGGGTCCCCATAGCAAGGACTGAGAGCAGCACCTAGGAGCTGAAAGTAGGCCTTGCTCAACAACTAGCAAGAAAACAGGAGCCTCAATCTTAGCACCATAAGAAACTAAATTCTGACCACACCCTGAATGAGTTTAAAAGAGGCCCCGAACCTCAGATGAGATAGCAGCCCCATCTCTCATCTTCCAACCATGCCATGCCCAGACTTCTGAGCTACAGAAAATATCAAATTCTAAATGCATATTGTTTGAATTCCCTTAACTTGTAGGAACTTGTTAAGCAATCATAGATACTTAATACACAAACAGACAAAATCAAAAAACTACAAGGAAATTCTAATTACTTGGGAATTCTAATTCAAAAAGTCTGGAATGAAGCCCAGGAATCTGCATTTTAAATAACCTCCACTGATGATTTTGATACATATAGGTTAATAGACCACAACTTCACTATGAGTAACCCACCATATTGAATTTCCTGAGTGTACACCAAGGCGAATTCTGAGTTTACCACAACTCTTTGGTTAATATGCTTGTTCTTGCCATTCTTTTTTCTTGCTTTTTGTTTTTTCTTATTTGAAGCGTGGTCCCACATCCAGTTAGGTTCCTTAGCCTTGCTGATTTTCTGTATATTCTATCTTCCACTAAGGTCTTTACATAATTTTTGGTCCATGTAGGTTATCAAAGTTCTATGCTGTAATTCTATATCTTTTGAAAACTCTTTTAGCATTTCATGTCTGTGCACTCTTTTAGACCTTAAACAGAATAGTATAAACTATTATTAAGTTTTGATGTGAATTTATTGCTAGTCAATGACACTGTCAGATCCTTAATAGCAAGGAATATATTCAGGCTTCATTTTATTTTTCTGTTGGGAGATATCAGCTTTCTATATACATAGCTCTACAATAACAAATGAATGAATAAAATGATTGGTTAGTATCAAAGGATTATCTGGGAAAATATTAAGTTTTTGAGTTTTAACTTTATTGTTGCATCTAGCACAGAGATGCTTACAATTTTCTAAGTATCTGGTACATTACAAGCACTCTACCAGACACTAGACAACAACAGGAGAAAAAGAGTACCCTTGAAGAATTATAGAGACTGTATGAAAGAAATAATATTTATATAATATTATAAGTATATTAGACATACAAATCAGGTATTGAGGAAACACAGACAAAGGAACTACTAGCTATGAGGGAGTGAGAAGGCTTCCCAGAAAAAGTTACATTTAAGGTGAATTTTTAAAGATTAGTACAAGTTTTCCAGATACATAAGTATTTTTAATGTTTCTGTATAAATTTATTGAAGGGGTGGCCTGCCCCTCCACATCTGTGGGCGTTTCTCGTTAGGTGGAACGAGAGACTTGAGAAAAGAAATGAGACACAGAGACAAGGTGTAGAGAAAGAAAAAATGGGCCCAGGGGGCCAGCGCTCAGCATACAGAGGACTCTGAGTTCCCTCAGTATTTATTGATCATTATCTTTATCATCTTAGAAAAGGGAAGTGGCAGGATAATAAGATCATCGTAGGGAGAAGGTCAGCAGTAAGACATATGAATAAAGATCTCTTGTGACATGAATAAGTTTAATGAAAAGTGCTGTGCTTGGATATGCATATGCAAACATCTCCATAAACCTTTTTAGTGCATAAAGAGCAGCATTGCTAGAACGTCCCACCTTCAGCCCTAAGGAGGTTTTCTCCCATCTCAGTAAATAGAGCATACAATCGGGTTTTACACCGAGATGTTCCATTGCCCAGGGACGGGCAGGAGACAGATGCTTTTCTCTATCTCAACAGCCAAGAGGCCTTCTTTGCTCTTACACTGGTCCTCCTCAGCACAGACCCTTCACGGGTGTCAGGCTGGGGGACGATCAGGTCTTTCCCTTCCCACAAGGCCATATTTCAGACTATCACATGGGGAGAAACCTTGGACAACACCTAGCTTTCCTAGGCAGAAGTCCCTGTGACCTTCCGCAGTGTATGTGTCCCTGGGTAGTTGAGATTAAGAGAATGGTGACAACTTTTAACCAGCAAGCTGCCTTCAGGCACTTGTTTAACAAAGCACACCCTGCACAGCCCCAAATCCGTTAAACCTTGAGTCACCATAGCACATGTCTCTTGCAAGGACAGGGTTGGGGGTAGGGTTACAGATTAACAGCATCTCAAATACAGAACAAAATGGAGTCTCTTATGTCTACTTCTTTCTATATAGACACAGTAATAGTCTGATCTCTCTCTCTTTTCCCCACATTTATACTTTTGAATTAAACATTAGGAATCACATTAGATACACAAATGTCATTATACATTTTCAATTTCTTAGATATAGATGTGTTTCAGGATTCAGGATAATTCAGACTTTTAAAATGTTATAATGTACATATCACATATATTAACAATCTCATCCCCATCTGAAGCAGTACTCTATAATCAAATAGATTAACATTTCTGTCACAATATGTATAGATATTCATGTCTGGTGAAAAAATAAAGACAAGAAATAGTCATAAGTCAGTTCAGATCATGTTTTGCCACAGAGTAAATTTTGGCATCAGCCTAAAATAAAGTTGACTCTTCAGTGGTTTTTGGAATTGCAGATTCCATTGTAGAGCTATATATGGTTAAAACATTTTTCAGAAAGGTTTGGTTCCTTTAAACTAATCGTTGACTTAAAATAACTCTTTCAGAAGTGGCCGAGGAAAGAATTGAAACCAGATAAATGCAAACAACATCTGGACTCTAGATTAGGCTGACCAGGTAAATACCAGAATATAATACCTGAACTAGAATCATTGTCCTCTGCCTTTGGCAACCGACATTGCTGCATTTACTTAAATGGAAATTTTTATTCTGAAATAATAGTTCAATTGCAAATTTCTACACTGAATAAAACTTCCATTAACTTTTATGTGAATAAAGAAAGAATATAAAACCCTGACAGACTATAAGGCCTAAGGGCAATATGTCACACTTAAGGACAAGACAGATCATTCATAATCTCAGGGTTACAGGAGTAAAATATTCTTTTGTCATAGAACATGATAATTGAGTAGTTTTGCTCCTGGCAAATTCTGGCAAACACTTTAGTAATCGTTCTTTCATAGATGTAAAGCTAAGGGAGTGCAGATAGAAGCATGCTCTCCGGCCGGGCGCGGTGGCTCAAGCCTGTAATCCCAGCACTTTGGGAGGCCGAGGCGGGCGGATCACAAGGTCAGGAGATCGAGACCACAGTGAAACCCCGTCTCTACTAAAAATACAAAAAATTAGCCGGGCGCGGTCCAGCTACTCAGGAGGCTGAGGCAGGAGAATGGCGGGAACCTGGGAGGCGGAGCTTGCAGTGAGCCGAGATCGCGCCACTGCACTCCAGCCTGGGCAACAGCGTGAGACTCCGTCTCAAAAAAAAAAAAAAAAAAGAAGCATGCTCTCCAGTTGCCTGCCTGTAAGAGAACCAGGGATGCTAATATTTAAAAATTTTTGCACGATGGTAAGCAAGGTGTGGGAAGAGAGGATACACACACACACACACACACACACACACACACACACACACACATTACAATGCTCCGGAGGTTATCCTTCCTGTGCCACTCTTCCTCCACTTTCCCATGAAGCTAATCACTCTGTCTTTTTTGTTCCTGTGTATTTTTGTTTGGACATCAGTTAAAGAGTGCTCATTACACTGTGCATTTATGTGTTTAAGTGAGCTCTCTAATACTAGACTGAACTCCAAGAGCGGGAATTGTGTTCTTTTCATTTATGTAGCTAACTGCCACAATGCCTGCAGGGCATTTCTACTTAACACAATGAATAAAGAAAACGGAAGTAAAAAAGGAGAGAAAGTCTGATATACATGGCTTTATCACTAATTTCAGTTTGAATTACTTTTGGCCCTGGGCATCTGGTGCACTGTCATGTATTCCTTCCCAAATAAAGGACATGAGCCTACTAACAAGCTCATTAGGTTCCACACCAGTGGGTATGTTCATTTACTGCACATGAGAAAGCAGCAGAGATCATTCAAACCCATGGAATGGGATTTCTTTCATTTCAAAGTGCCTCTCATAAGTTTTCCTTAGCCACAAAAGATCTGTTAGAGACCAGCAGACGTTTTTTTGCTTTCTCAAAATAGTCTTTTCTCAGGTTTTGTTTTACTCTGTTGTTTTTAATATTGATAAATACAGGTGGAAGTAGTTATTTCAGGAACATGAAATGTATAGTTATCACAAATCCATGATTTCATAAGTTTAAATTTCTGAGAAAATATTTTTCTTTCTGTCTGCCTCTATAAAGTGTATTTTATTTTAAAAAGCAGAGTTCCACCCAATAAAATTGGTATATTTTGAAACATTATGCAAGTTTTGATTTAGAGGAAACAAGGGACATACAATTGAAACAGTTTTTTTTTTTTTTTTTTTTTCTAATGCATGTATTATAATAGAAAGAGAGTTGAGGTGAAAGCTTTAATGATATGCATTGCTTTCCATCAAGTTCCAAAGTTCACTTGTCACTGGGATGTGCTTGTGCCAAATGTCCCTCTTCTAATTTCCAGTTAACTAAATCTTAACTTTTGGCCACCTGTATTTTTTGCAATGGTATCTGCAATGGAAGACTATTTCTAGCAATCACAACATTCACAGAATTATTTGGTGAGTAGTGGAGATAATGTGAAGAAAATACATAAATCATTGTTGATTGGACCCCAGTCACTAAAGGGTCATCTCACTATTAAAACAGCTCTATAAATTTTGATTTTCAGGTTCATTCTCATTAAAGAAAATAATATCTAAAATACAAGTAAAATGGGATACAAGATTCTTCAACATTCTAGTCTATTCTACAAATTATCCTAATAAATTTCAGCTTTGAGACACTATTACTACTCTGCTGTGCTTATTAAAATGCATCTCTTACAAATTAAATAAATAAAAATAAATAATTTTACTTTCTCTACATCAACTACTTGTCTACATCAACTACTTTCTCTACATCAACTCCTTCCATATTCTAATGGCTTATGCACAAGTATAAATGTGAATATCAAATGTTAGCTGACAAAATCTAAATTGGTGAAGTCACAGCTTAAACAGACCCCAGTAAAAGTAAACAAATGTGCCACTACTGTTGGGTTTGGTGATAAAATAAGTAATAGACTGAAATTTATGTAAACTTATATTTTTGTAGTATCAAGATGCAACTTGAAGTGTTAATGATCTATGTCATTTTTCCTTGGATGAGTTTCTTAAGCTCCAGGCCCACTGGACAACTATACATGAACACCTTAAATTCAATATGTCCTTAATTGAATTCAGTACTTTCCACCTAAAATCTGCTCATTTGCCCCATTGTGATCCATATGAATGCCATCAACATCCATCCAGTAGCCTAAAACAGAAGACTGAAAGGTCTATCAAACTCTTCCTTTATTTTCATAAAAGTTCCACTCATCAAGTCAAGCATCGAGTCTTTTCAATATTTTCTTCTAAAAATCTCTGGAATAAGGACCCATTTTTCTAATTTGCACAACTATTCATTCAAACTTCTCTAAGTTGAGACAGCAGGAAAGTCTAAACTGTTTTTCTTTAAATAATGTACTTATTAATTTCAAATGCATATCATTCCTATAACTGGATAAACAGTATTACAAAGTTCAGACAATCAAGATATTTGCCTTAATGTTTAATTATTGTATCAGATATTTGTTTGTAGTTTAGTACTTTTAAAGTGCTATACATTGAAAATAGGTGATTATTATTTTAATGGCATCCAGCCAAAAATATCTGATTCTTATTGATCTCATAGAATGAGATGTGGGTCCTCTAATATCTATAAAAATATGCATATATTTGTTTGTCCAGGAACTTCTACAATACAAGGAGTTATTCCTTTCTTCAAGGAGTAGCAAAGATATTCCTTGAAGAAAGTTGCATTTACTTTCCAAGAAAAGGAGAAAAGGGGTGGATGAGATAATTTAGAAGGTAAGGAGGAGCGGACAGAGGATGAAATTTCCCCACTTCATTTGCTGATTTGTGATTTCAAAATAAATTGTCTCAGTAATTTTTTTAAAAAATGAAATCATACCAACCACGCTCTTGGCCCAAAGTGGAATAAAAAAAGAAATCAATACTAGCAAGGTGTCTCAAAAACACATGATTACATGACAATTAAACAACTCGTTCCTGAATGACTTTTGAGTAAATGACAAAATTAAGGCAGTAATCAAAAAATTATTTGAGATAAAAGAAAACAGAGATGCAGCATAAAAAAATATCTAGGACACAGCAAAAGCAGTGTTAAGAAGAAAATGTATAGCATTAAACAACTACCTCAAAAAGTTAGAAAAATCTGAAATTAATGATCTAACATCACACATAGAGGAAGCAAAAAAATAAGAACAAACTAACCAAAGATCTAGAAGAAGAAAATATATATCTAAAATCAGAGCAGAAGTCAATGAAATTCAGATACAAAAATTTTGACAAAGAGTCAATGACACCAAAAGTTGATCCTCTAAAAGGGTGAACGCGATTGATAGACAGCTAGCTAAATTAATTAAGAAAAAGAGAAAGTCCAAATAAACACAATAAGAAATGATAAAGATGACATTACAACTGATCCTACAGAAACACAAAAGATCCTAAGGTAATAATATGAACTCCTCTATGTACACAAGCAAGAAAATCTAGAGGAAATAGATGAATTACTGGAAACACAAAATCTCCCAAAATTGAATCAGGAAGAAATTGAAACTCTAAGCACACCAATATCAAGTTCCAAAGATTAATCAGTAATAAAAACCATATCAACAAAATAAAGCCCTAGACCAGGTGGATTCACCGCCAAATTCTACCAGACATACAAAGAAGAGATGGTACGAATTATACTGAAATGATTCCAGCAAATTGAGGAAGAGAGACTCCTCCCTAGAACATTATATGAGGCCAGCATCATCCTGATCCAACACCTGGAAAAGATACAACATAAAAAGAAAGTTACAAAAGAATTCCCATTGAAAATAGATGTGAAATTCCTCAATAACATAATAGCAAATCAAATCCCATAGGATGTCAAAAAGTTAATTCACCATGATCAAGTAGGCTTCATTTCTGAGATGCAAGGGTGATTCATCATAACCAAATCAATACATGTGATTCACCTCATAAACGGAATTAAAAACAAAAACCATATTATCATCTCAATAGATACGGGAAAATCTTGTCATACAATTCAATGTCCTTTCATGAAAAAAGCCCTCAGAAACTAGAAATTGAGGGAACATATCTCAAAATTATATGAGCCATCTATGACAAACATACAGCCAATATCATACTGAATGGGCAAAAAGTGAAAGCATTCCACTTGAGAACAGAAAAAAAGACAAGAATGCCCACTATCACCAAAAAGCAGGAGTAACGATACTTATATCAGGAAAAAATAGACTTCGAGACAAAAACTACAAGAAGAGATAAAAAACAGTCATTATATAATGATAAAGGGGTCAATTCAGCAAAAATATATAATAATTTTAAATATATATGCACCTGACACTGCAGCACCCAGATATATAAAGCAAATATCGTTGGATCAAAAGAGAAAGATAAGCCCCAATACAATAATAGCTAGAGTCATAAATACCCACTTTCAGCACTGGACAAACTTCCAAACAGAAAAGCAACAAGACTCATTGGACTTAATCTGCACTATAAATAAAATGGACCTAACAGACATTTAAGAACATTTCATCCAAAGGCTGCAGAATACATATTCTTCTCTGCGGGCTCAATTTAGAAATTAAGAAAACAATTGAAGAAATTTTTGCAACAGAGAATAATGAAAACACAACATATAAGAACCTATGAAATACAGTAATAGCAATACTAAGAGGGAAGTTTATAGCTATAAGTGCCTACATTTAAAAAAAAGAAAATACTCAAATAAACAACCTAACAATGCATTGTAAAGAACTTGAAAAGCAAGAGCAAGCCTAAACCAGAATTAGTAGAAGAAAAATAAAATAAAGATCAGAGCAGAAATAATTGAAATGTAGAAAACAATACAAAAGACCCAGGAAACATGTTGCAGGAAGTCAGGGATCCTGGAGGGACTGGCTGAAACCGCAGCATAAATTGTGAACATAAATTGTGAAGATTTCATGGACATTTATTAGTTCCCCAAATTAATGCGTTTATAATTTCTTATGCCTGTATTTACTGTGAAACTAGGCCGTATAAAACTTAGAAACTAGGCCTCATAAAAAAAAAGAACTTAAAAAAAATTAACACCAGGTGGCTCTGGATAGGGTCCCACCCTGCCTCGATAAGGTCCCACCCTGATAGGGTCCCACCCTGCCAATTCCGGGAAACAACCTCATGGGGTCCCACCCTGCCAATTCCGGGGGTCCCACCCTGCCTCGAAGTTCCCAGAATCAACAACTCCAGGAAAAAAACCTCATAAGGTCCTGCTCTAACCAATTAGAACAAGACACCTTGCTCAGGCCATAGACAGACCCAATTACCACGTGCCTAAAGCTTTGTTTGAATTTCGCGCCCTAAGCTGTGTTTGAACTTGTGTTTGCCTATATAAACAGCCTGTAACAAGCAGTCGGGGTCCCAGGGCCAACTTAGAGCTTGGGACCCTAGCGCGCTAGTAATAAATAACTCTCTGCTGTGAATCTCGTTTCGGTGATCCTTCCCGGCGACCCCTGCCCAGGAGGGAATCGACAGTTCGGTTCCAACAACTGCAATCTCTGAACATAAATTGTGACGATTTCATGGACACTTATCACTTCCCCAATCAATACCCTAGTGATTTCCTATGCCTGTCTTTACTTTAATCTCTGAATCCCCTCACAAGGAGGATGAATGTCGCCTCAGGACCCTGTGATTGTGTCAACTGCACAAATTGTTTGTAGAGCACGTGTGTTTGAACAATATGAAATCTGGGCATCTTTAAAAAAAGAACAGGATAAACAGCGATGTTCAGGGAACAAGAGAGGTAACTTTGAACTGGTCGCTGGTGAGCCCCATGGAACAGAGCTATATTTCTCCTCTTTCATAAGCAAATAGGAGAAATATCGCTGAATTCTTTTTCTCAGCAAGGAACATCCCTGAGAAAGAGAATGCGCCCTGAAGGTAGGCTTATAGATGGCCCCTTTAAGGCCTGCTGTCTTTTACGGTCAAAGCGGAAGGGATGGAATAAGGCCGGGTCTCCTGTAGCGCTCCCAGGCTTATTAGGACTAGGAAAATTCCCGCCTGATAAGTTTTGGTCAGACAGATTGTCTGCTCTCAAACTCTGTTTCCTGATAAGATGTTATCAATGACAATGGGTGCCCGAAACTTCATTAACAATTTTAATTTCACCTCATCTGGTGGTCCTGTGATCTTGCCCTGCCTCCATTTGCTTTGTGATATTTTATTACTTTGTGAAGTATGTGATCTCTGTGACCCACACTCTATTCCTACACTCTCTCCCCTTTTGAAAATCACTAATAAAAACTTGCTGGTTTTCCGGCTCCGGGAACATCACGGATCCTGCCGACATGTGATGTCTCCCCCGGACACACAGCTTTAAATTTCTCTCTCCTGTGCTCTTTCCCTTAATTTCTCAACCCAGCCGAGACACTTAGGAAATAGAAAAGAACCCACGTTAAACATCGGGAGCGAGTTCTCCAGATATCTGCCGCCAACATGGTCTTTTTTCCTAAGTGCATGTGGGAACCTGATTCCCTTTGACAGGTGCGGTGAAATGACATCGGCTTGGTTCACAGATACGTGTGTTCGACTCCGTGACGACTGGTGAGCAGTCTGTGTATGGTCCGGGTTAACTATGGGACACACGGAGTATAAAAATTATACCTATCTCTTCTATATTAAACTCTGCTTAAAACAAACAATGATAGGAGTTCCCATGGAAAATATGGTCACTCCATTCAGGGCAGTGGAAAAATACTGTCCTTGGTTTCCTGAAAAAGTAACGGTATATGTAAAAGTATTGGATCTTGTTGCAGCATTCCAGGACCTGGTCTCCACAGGGAATTCTGTTCCTGTCACTGTTTGGAATGATCTGGCCTTGGTGCATGCCGTCCTAATAGCTCCTCAACCTTCCTCACACACATGGCCTTCATTATCTGATCAGCCTCTCCATTCAGCTACTCCTCTTCCACCTAACAATTCTGAAACGCCAATGCCTAACTCTGATAAATTTGGCTTAACGTTACCCCCTGGTAATCTTACTTCTTTTCACAAAGAGCTGGTACTCCAAGCTCCCCTGGCCACAACTCACACAGCCCAGGACCATAGATATGCTAATTCTTCCATCTTCAAACCTTTGCTGGGTTTACCTCTAGATGTCACCTAATGGCTCCAGGACCAAACTACAATTTACCTGTAATTCTGCAGGCCTTCCCCCATCTACTTCAGCCCCTCACCGTCCTGTTGTTTTGGTTCCTCAGCTGGTCACTTTGCCATCCCTTCAGCCTGCTTCTCTGTACCCTTCTTCACACATGGACGCCAGTAATCACCAGTATACTTCTGCTTCTTCTACTCCTTCAATTCCCCTTTCTCACACTCTCATTCCGGTCTGCATCGATATGCGCCGCTCAATCTTACCTTTTTAAAAGAATTTAAGGATGTTTGTATTCAGTATGGTCCTACTTCTCCTTATGTTAAAATGGCATTGCAAACTTTTTGTACAGAGATCACTTTACTTCCTTTAGACTGGGACATTTTGGCAAAAGCTGATCTGACCCCATCTCAGCATTTACAGTTTGGTACTTGGTGGTCAGAAGAGGCTCATTTGCAGGCTCAGCTAAATCGGACTAATGTATTCTAGTTACTCAGGCTCAGCTCACAGGTTCCAGTAGTTCCTCTGATACTTATGCCCAATTAGGCTTTAATACTCTTACCACAAAACAAGTAACAAATGTGTGTATGAGAGCTTGGGATAAATCACGCACCCCAGGCCAAGCGCCTGTTTCTTTTACTACTGTTAAACAAGCTCAATTGCTTTTACTACCTAATATCATTTTAAACAATGGAGATAAGACACGTGACCCTGGGATGGGCTCCAGCGGTGAAAAAAGCCGCTTCTTGGATTAATGTAATTTCTAAACAACGGCCCACCTACACCGTATACATTCAAGGGAATAAGGTGTGAGGGCCTAGTAGATACTGAGGCTGAAATTAATGTTCCACATAACTCTTATAGTGCTCCTAAAGAGCATATGATGGAAAACATGGAGTTTATTCCTGGACTCGGTCTCGGTCCAAAGCATGAAGGGATTACTAAACCTCTCCCAGTTACTTTAAAAAAAAAAAAAAAAAAAAAAAAAAAAAAAAAACAGGACTGTTTTAGTGGTGGCTGCTGCCACGCCTCTGGATCCTATCCCTTTACAATGAAAATCTGACACACCTGTCTGGGTTCAGCAGTGGCCGCTTTCCAAAGAAAATCTGTAGGCTTTAACTCAATTGGTTTCTGAACAGTTACAACTGGGAAATGTGGAACCCTCTCTTTCCCCCTGAAATTCTCCTGTGTTTCTAGTCATGGTAACCGCTTTAAGGGCCATTAACGCTGTAATTAAACCTATGGGGGTTTAACCTGGAAACCCGGTTAAACCTGGTTTAACCTGGCATGGCTGCCCCTGCTTTAATACCTAAAAATTGGCTTCTCATAGTTATTGATCTTAAAGATTGTTTTTTTCATATTGCTTTAAATAAATCGGATTGTGAGAAATTTGCTTTTACTGTACCATCTATCAATAATCAGGAGGCTGCAGCTCATTATCAATGGAAAGTACTTCCTCAGGGAATGCTGACTAGCCCTACAATCTGCCAGCTTTATGTTGGACAAGTGCTTTCACCAGTTCGAGCCCAATTTCCCCAGGCCTGTATTCTTCATTATATTGATGATATTTTAATTGTTTCTCCCACTGATAAAGAATTAATTGACTGTTATCAAATGTTGAGTCGCTGTGTTACAGAAGCTGGGTTACGCATCACCCAGGATAAAATTCAACAGACCGCTCCTATTCAATATTTAGGAAGGATGGCCAATAAACAATGCATTCAACCTCAAAAAGTTCAAATTAGGAGAGATTCTTTAAAAACTTTAAATTGGACAGGCTCGGTGTACAATACTTCAAATTTCTGGATTTGATCCCAATTTAATTATGGTTCCTTTAAATTGGCTCGAAGTTCAGGCTGCCTTTGAACATTCAGTACTGTGGCAAATTCACTGGGCTGATTTTATTGGCGTTATTGACAATCATTATCCAAAAAACCAATTGTTTGATTTTATAAAAATGACATCTTGGGTGGTCTCTCGACTAACCACAGATCAGCCCATTCCTGAGGCCCTTACAGTGTTCACTGATGACTCCAGCAATGGTAATGCTGGCTATGTAGGTCCCACAGACAAGCTTATTTCTACTTCTTATACTTCTGCTCAAAAGGCAGAGTTAATTGCTGTGATTACTGCATTACAGGATTTCCCCAAACCTTTAAATATTGTCTCTAATTCTACTTAACGTGGGAAAGAGGATGTGCTTGTGTTTCACCAGGAAATCATCAAAAGAAAACCACAGGCAAAAGACGTCCGTGTCAGAGACTGCCCTCAGACGTGGTGAGATCTGTGCCAACGCCTTAGAAGCTGGCACACTGAATCACAATGGGTCTAATTCAATCCTCTGATGGCAATGGAGACTCATCTAACTAATCTCACTTCTAATTACCTTTCTTTTTCTCTTTAAAACCCTAAAAATCTCACCATTTCTATTAGCCTGAAAATAACATCCCTGTTTTTCTCTTCCTCCTTCAGCACTCAATCTCGCTTATAATGGGTTTTATTTAGCGATTCTCCTTTTTATACTTTCTGTTTCACCAGTTTCCTCTCACACTGATTTACCTACTACACATAATTATTCTTATTGGGCTTATGTACCTTTTCCTCCACTTATTGGACCTCTCACCTGAATGGATGCTCCTGTGGGAATCTACACTAACAATAGTGTGTGGATACCTGGAGCTACAGATGACCATTGCCCTACTCAAGCAGGAGAAGAAGGCACTGCATTTAATGTTACCAAGGGTTATAAATACACCCCTCTGGGCCTCAGACATGCACCTGGTTGAATCCATCTAGAAACTCAAGTCTGGGCTGCTTATCTTCTGGATAAATCAACTACAGAGGAACCGGGACATTTGGTCTCTGGCCTCTCCCTTTCTCCTTTAAAACAAATAAAACAGGGAGTAATGGGAGATACTCCATACTTTCCATATAAACCTGCAGGAAAACTATGCCCTAAAAATTTTGAAGGCCCATCTAAAACTTTAATTTGGGAAGATTGTGTTAACTCACATGCAGTAGTATTAAAAAATGACTCATATGGTTTAGTAATAGACTGGGCACCAAAGGGCTATTTAAAAAACAATTGTTCCTCTGGCGGAAGGGAATGCCTGGACGCTACTTATTTTATTTCTTATCGGGAGAACAGAATCACCATTCTACTTTGCATAGGAGGTTCAGCTCATTCTTTCCCTTACACCACCCCCCCCCCCCCCCCGCCCGGGCTCATATGCTACTCCCCATTCTGAGCCCAGAACACTCAGAACTTTGAAAATTGGCTACTGCCATGTCTGGACTGCGAGTATGGGAAGCGGAAATTATTCTGTCTGTTGTCCCCACTACTGCTCCAGTATCTCAGTATCAATGTAGATCCAGACATTCTGCTTTACTTACCTCCAATCTGACTGTTCCCATACAGAGCTGTGTTAAGTCTGCTTACATGCTGTTATGGGAAATATAAAAATTTGGACGAACGATCAAACTGTCCAATGCATTGACTGTCATTTATACATTTGTATTAACTCCCATTTTGACTCAAGGAAAAGTGTAATGTTAGTTCTAGCTCAAGAAGGAATCTGGATTCCAGTAACTTTGCCCAGACCTTGGGAATCCTCTCCTTCAATACATTTAATTAATGCAGTGTTACAGCAAATTCTAAAAAGATCTAAGAGATTTGTTTTCACTTTCATCACTGTGATCATGGACCTAATTACAGTCACTGCACTGGTCACCGCTGCCGGAATGGCATTACATCAATCTATTCAGACAGCTCATTTTGTTAATAATTGGCAAGCCAATTCCACCCAAATGTGGAATTCTCAACAAGGCATTGATCAAAAATTGGCTAATCAAATTAGTGATTTAAGACCGTCTGTTATTTGGCTTGGAGATCGGGCAGTGAGTCTCAAACATCGCATGCAAATGCAGTGCGACTGGAATACCTCTGATTTCTGTATCACCCTGTATTCCTATAATGAGATTGATCATTCATGGGAAATGGCCAAAGGACACCTTCTGGGTAGGGAAGATAATTTATCATTGGACATAACTAAATTAAAGAAACAAACTTTTGAATCCTCTCAAGCTCACTTATCCATTCTGCCTGGAGCTGAGGCGGTAGATCAGGTGGCAGAAAATCTTTATGGATTGAACCCCATGACTTGGATCAAGTCTATTGGGTGCTCTACTATAGTAAATGTTGTAGTTATGTCTCTCTGTTTAATTGGCTTGTTTTCAGTGTGCTGGACCAGTCAAAGAATCCTGCATCAAAATCGAGAGAACGAACAAGCCTTCATCGCCATGGTATATTTATATAAAAAGAAAGGGAGAGATGTTGCGGGAAGTCAGGGACCCTGAATGGAGGGACTGGCTGAAGCCGCGGCAGCAGAACATAAATTGTGAAGATTTCACGGACACTTATTAGTTCTCCAAATTAATACTTTTATAATTTCTTATGCCTGTATTTATTGCAATCTCTGAACATAAATTGTGAAGATTTCATGGACACTTATCACTTTCCCAATCAATACCCTTGTGATTTCCTATGCCTGTCTTTACTTTAATCTCTTAATCCCGTCATCTTCGTAAACTGAGGAGGATGAATGTCGCCTCAGGACCCCGTGATTGTGTCAAGTGCACAAATTGTTTGTAGAGCACGTGTGTTTGAACAATATGAAATCTGGGCATCTTAAAAACAGAACAGGATAAACAGCGATGTTCAGGGAACAAGAGAGGTAAATTTGAACTGGCCGCTGGTGACACTGAATTATTTTTCTCAGCAAGGAACATTCCTGAGAAAGAGAATGCGCCCTGAAGGTAGGCTTATAGACGGCCTCTTTAACGGGTGCCGTCTTTTATGGTCAAAGCCGAAGGGATGACATAAGCCCAGGTCTCCTGTAGCGCTCCCAGGCTTATTAGGACAGGAAAATTCCCACCTAATAAATTTTGGTCAGACAGATTGTCTGCTCTCAAACCTTGTTTCCTGGTAAGATGTTATCAATGACAATGCGTGCGGAAACTTCATTAGCAATTTTAATTTCACCACATCTGGTGGTCCTGTGAACTTGCCCTGACTCCATTTGCTTTGTGATATTTTATTACTTTTTGAAGTATGTGATCTCCGTGACCCACACCCTATTCGTGCACTCCCTCCCCTTTTGAAAATCACTAATAAAAACTTGCTGGTTTTATGGCTGGGGAACATCACGGATCCTGCCAACATGTGATGTCTCCCCCGGACACCCAGCTTTAAATTTCTCTCTCCTGTGCTCTTTCCCTTAATTTCTCAACCCAGTCCAGACACTTAGGAAATAGAAAAGAACCCACGTTAAACATCAGGAGCGGGTTCTCCCGATAGAAACAAAAAGCTATTTTCTTGACAAGTCAAACAAAATTGATGAAACTTTAACCAGCCTAAGAAAAAAAGAGAAAACATTCAAATAAATGAAATTATAGGTGAAAAAGGAGACATTTCAAATGATACTACAGAAATTCAAAGGATCATTAGTGACTATTGTGAGCAACTATATGTAAACAAATTGGAAAACCTAGAAGGAATTGACCAATTCCTAAACACATATAACCCATCAAGATTGAACCATGAAGAAATCCAAAACCTGAACAGATGAATAACAAGTAATGATATCGAAGCTATAGTAAAGGTTATCCCAGTAAAGAAAAGTCTGGAACCTGATGGATTCACTGCTAAATTCTACCAAACATTTAAAGAAGAACTAATACCATTTCTACTCAAACTATTCCAAAAAATAGAGGAGGAGAGAGTACTTTCAAACTCACTCTATGAGGCCTGTATTAGCCAGACACCAAAACCAGACAAAGTCACATCAAAAAAGAAAATGACAGGTCAATGTCTCTGATGAATATTGATGCAAAAATCCTCCACAAAATACTATCAAACCAAACTTGACAGTACATTAAAAAGATCATTCATCACGACCAAATTGGATTTGCCCTGAGATGTAAGGATGGTTCAAAATATGCAAATCAATCAATTTGATACATCGTATTAACAGAATGAAGGACAAAAGCAATACAATAATCACAAGGGATGCTGAAAAAGCGTTCAACAAAATTCAACATCATTTCATGATAAAAACTCTCAACAATTTAGTTATAGGAGTACCACAACAAAATAAAGGCCATATACAACAAACCAATAACTAACATGATACTCAATGCCAAAATGTTGAAAGACTTTTTTCTACAAGGTTTGGAACATGATAAGAATGCCCACTCCTGCCACTTCTATTGAATACAGTACAGGAAGTCTTAGCCAGAGCAATTAAGCAAGAGAAAGAAATGAAAGACATTCAAATTTAAAAGGAAAATATTAGATTTTCTCTATTTGTCAATGGCGTGATCTTATATATATAGCAAACCCCAGACACCATGAAAAACCTGTTAGAACTAATAAATAAATGCAATGATGTTGCAGTAAATAAAATTGATATTTGAAAGTCATTAGTGTTTCTATACACTGGTAATGAACTATTAAAAAAATCAAGAATACATTCCCATTTGTAATAGCTGCAAAAAACTCAAAATTGTTAGGAATGAACTTAGCCAAGAATATGAAAGATATGTACACTGAAAATGATATAACACTGATTTAAAAATTAAAGAAAATACAAAAAAAGAAAAGATATCTTTGTTTCATGAATTAGAAATATTAATATTGCTAAAATTTTCATACTATCCAAGTAATCTAAAAATTCAATGTGATCTCTATCAAAATTTCAATGACATTTTCCACAGTAATAAAAACAATCCTAATTTTCAAATAGAAAAATAATCCAACAATTTGAATGGAGCTACCAAAGACCCCAAATGATCAAAACAATCTTCAGTAGAAAAAAAAAAAAAAAAACTAAGCTAGAGGCATCGTACTATGACAGTATTTAGAGATACTATCATATCTCTAAGTCTACTAAAAAGTTGTAGTAATCAAGAATATAATACTGACTTATAAATGAATACATAGCCCAATAGAATGGAATCCAGAAATAAACCCATGCCTTTATCAAGAACAGGTTTTTGACAAAGATGCCAGGAATAAATAATGAAGAGTCTTTTCAATAAATGCTGTTGGGAAAACTGGATATTCATATGCAGAAAAAGGAAATTAGTTCTTTATCTTACATCCTATATAAAAGTCAACTCAAAGTGAATAAAATACTTAAAAAGAAGACCTGGAGGCCAGGCATAGTGGCGCATGCCTGTAATCCCAGCACTTTGGGAGGCCGAGGTGAGTGGATCACAAGGTCAGGAGATCCAGACCATCCTGGTTAACATGGTGAAACCCCCGTCTCTACTAAAAATATAAAAATTAGCTGGGCGTGGTGGCGGGTGCCTGTAGTCCCAGCTACTCGGGACACTGAGGCAGGAGAATGGCATGCACCTGGGAGGCAGAGTTTGCAGTGAGCCGAGATCATGCCACTGCACTCCATCCAGCTTGGGTGACAGAGCAAGATTCTGTCTCAAAAAAAAAAAAAAAGAAGACCTGGAACTATAAAAATATTAGAAGAAAATACTGCAGATAGCTCCATGACATTGGTCTGGTCAATTATATTATATTATATATATGTATTTTGAGACATAGTCTTATTCTGTTTTCCAGGCTGGAATGAAGTGGTGTGATCTCAGTCTCCACTCACAGCATCTTCCACCTCCTGGTCTCAATTGATCTTCCCACATTAGCCTCCTGACTAGAAAGGACTACAGGAACACACCACCATATTCAGCTAATTTTTAAATTTTTCATAGGAACAAGGTCTTTCTATGTTGCCCAGACTGATCTCAAACGTCTGGGTTCAAGTGATCTTCCTGCCTTGACCTCCCAAAGCACTGAGATTAAAAGTATGAGCCAGCATTAAATATATATATACACACACACACACACACACACACACACACACACACACACACACAAAATTCCCAAGACACAGGAAATAAAAATAAACAAATGGGATTACATCAAACTAAAAACATTCTTCGGAACAAAGAAAATTATTAACAGAGTGAAGAGACAAGCTACAGATTGTGAAAAAAAGAGTTTCAACCATAAACCTGAGAAAGGGTTAATATCTAAAATATATAAGGAACGCAAACAACTCAATAGCAAAAAAAAAAAAATTAAAATTAAAATTAAAAAACTAAGCAACTCTATTTTTTTTTTAAATTTATTTATTATTATTATACTTTAAGTTGTAGGGTACATGTGCATAACGTGCAGGTTTGTTACATATATATACTGTGCCATGTTGGTGTGCTGCACCCATCAATTCGTCAGCACCCATCAACTCATCATTTACATCAGGTATAACTCCCAATGCAATCCCTCCCCCCTCCCCCCTCCCCATGATAGGCCCCTGTGTGTGATGTTCCCCTTCCTGAGTCCAAGTGATCTCATTGTTTAGTTCCCACCTATGAGTGAGAACATGCGGTGTTTGGTTTTCTGTTCTTGTGATAGTTTGCTAAGAATGATGGTTTCCAGCTGCATCCATGTCCCTACAAAGGACACAAACTCATCCTTTTTGATGGCTGCATAGTATTCCATGGTGTATATGTGCCACATTTTCTTAATCCAATCTGTCACTGATGGACATTTGGGTTGATTCCAAGTCTTTGCTATTGTGAATAGTGCTGCAATAAACATACGTGTGCATGTGTCTTTATAGCAGCATAATTTATAATCCTTTGGGTATATGCCCAGTAATGGGATGGCTGGGTCATATGGTACATCTAGTTCTAGATCCTTGAGGAATCGCCATACTGTTTTCCATAATGGTTGAACTAGTTTACAATCCCACCAACAGTGTAAAAGTGTTCTTATTTCTCCACATCCTCTCCAGCACCTGTTGTTTCCTGGCTTTTTAATGATCGCCATTCTAACTGGTGTGAGATGGTATCTCATTGTGGTTTTGATTTGCATTTCTCTGATGGCCAGTGATGATGAGCATTTTTTCATGTGTCTGTTGGCTGTATGAATGTCTTCTTTTGAGAAATGTCTGTTCATATCCTTTGCCCACTTTTGGATGGGGTTGTTTGTTTTTTTCTTGTAAATTTGTTTGAGTTCTTTGTAGGTTCTGGATATTAGCCCTTTGTCAGATGAGTAGATTGCAAAAATTTTCTCCCATTCTGTAGGTTGCCTGTTCACTCTGATGGTAGTTTCTTTTGCTGTGCAGAAGCTCTTTAGTTTAATGAGATCCCATGTGTCAATTTTGGCTTTTGCTGCCGTTGCTTTTGGTGTTTTAGACATGAAGTCTTTGCCCATGCCTATGTCCTGAATGGTACTACCTAGGTTTTCCTCTAGGATTTTTATGGTATTAGGTCTAACATTTAAGTCTCTAATCCATCTTGAATTAATTTTCGTATAAGGAGTAAGGAAAGGATCCAGTTTCAGCTTTCTACTTATGGCTAGCCAATTTTCCCAGCACCATTTATTGAATAGGGAATCCTTTCCCCATTTCTTGTTTCTCTCAGGTTTGTCAAAGATCAGATGGCTGTACATGTGTGGTATTATTTCTGAGGACTCTGTTCTGTTCCATTGGTCTATATCTCTGTTTTGGTACCAGTACCATGCTGTTTTGGTTACTGTAGTCTTGTAGTATAGTTTGAAGTCAGGTAGCGTGATGCCTCCAGCTTTGTTCTTTTGACTTAGGATTGTCTTGGAGATGCGGGCTCTTTTTTGGTTCCATATGAACTTTAAAGCAGTTTTATCCAATTCTGTGAAGAAACTCATTGGTAGTTTGATGGGGATGGCATTGAATCTATAAATTACCTTGGGCAGTATGGCCATTTTCACGATATTGATTCTTCCTATCCATGAGCATGGTATGTTCTTCCATTTGTTTGTGTCCTCTTTTATTTCACTGAGCAGTGGTTTATAGTTCTCCTTGAAGAGGTCCTTTACATCCCTTGTAAGTTGGATTCCTAGGTATTTTATTCTCTTTGAAGCAATTGTGAATGGAAGTTCCTTCCTGATTTGGCTCTCTGTTTGTCTGTTACTGGTGTATAAGAATGCTTGTGATTTTTGCACATTAATTTTGTATCCTGAGACTTTGCTGAAGTTGCTTATCAGCTTAAGGAGATTTTGGGCTGAGACAATGGGGTTTTCTAAATATACAATCATGTCATCTGCAAACAGGGATAATTTGACTTCTTTTCCTAACTGAATACCCTTGATTTCTTTCTCTTGCCTAATTGCCCTAGCCAGAACTTCCAACACTATGTTGAATAGGAGTGGTGAGAGAGGGCATCCCTGTCTTGTGCCAGTTTTCAAAGGGAATTTTTCCAGTTTTTGCCCATTCAGTATGATATTGGCTGTGGGTTTGTCATAAATAGCTCTTATTATTTTGAGGTACGTTCCATCAATACCAAATTTATTGAGCGTTTTTAGCATGAAGGGCTGTTGAATTTTGTCAAAAGCCTTTTCTGCATCTATTGAGATAATCATGTGGTTCTTGTCTTTGGTTCTGTTTATGTGCTGGATTATGTTTATTGATTTGCGAATGTTGAACCAGCCTTGCATCCCAGGGATGAAGCCCACTTGATCATGGTGGATAAGCTTTTTGATGTGTTGCTGAATCCGGTTTGCCAGTATTTTATTGAGGATTTTTGCATCGATGTTCATCAGGGATATTGGTCTAAAATTTTCTTTTTTTGTTTTGTCTCTGCCAGGCTTTGGTATCAGGATGATGTTGGCCTCATAAAATGAGTTAGGGAGGATTCCCTCTTTTTCTATTGATTGGAATAGTTTCAGAAGGAATGGTACCAACTCCTCCTTGTACCTCTGGTAGAATTCAGCTGTGAATCCATCTGGTCCTGGACTTTTTTTGGTTGGTAGGCTATTAATTATTGCCTCAATTTTAGAGCCTGCTATTGGTCTATTCAGGGATTCAACTTCTTCCTGGTTTAGTCTTGGAAGAGTGTAAGTGTCCAGGAAATTATCCATTTCTTCTAGACTTTCCAGTTGATTTGCGTAGAGGTGTTTATAGTATTCTCTGATGGTAGTTTGTATTTCTGTGGGGTCGGTGGTGATATCCCCTTTATCATTTTTAATTGCATCGATTTGATTCCTCTCTATTTTCTTCTTTATTAGTCTTGCTAGTGGTCTGTCAATTTTGTTGATCTTTTCAAAAAACCAACTCCTGGATTCATTGATTTTTTGGAGAGTTTTTGTGTCTCTATCTCCTTCAGTTCTGCTCTGATCTTAGTTATTTCTTGCCTTCTGCTAGCTTTCGAATGTGTTTGCTCTTGCTTCTCTAGTTCTTTTAATTGCAATGTTAGAGTGTCAATTTTAGATCTTTCCTGCTTTCTCTTGTGGGCATTTAGTGCTATAAATTTCCCTCTACACACTGCTTTAAATGTGTCCCAGAGATTCTGGTATGTTGTATCTTTGTTCTCATTGGTTTCAAAGAACATCTTTATTTCTGCCTTCATTTCGTTATGTACCCAGTAGTCATTCAGGAGCAGGTTGTTCAGTTTCCATGTAGTTGAGTGGTTTTGATTGAGTTTCTTAGTCCTGAGTTCTAGTTTGGTTGCACTGTGGTCTGAGAGACAGTTTGTTATAATTTCTGTTCTTGTACATTTGCTGAGGAGTGCTTTACTTCCAATTACGTGGTCGATTTTGGAGTAAGTACGATGTGGTGCTGAGAAGAATGTATATTCTGTTGATTTGGGGTGGAGAGTTCTATAGATATCTATTAGGTCTGCTTGCTGCAGAGATGAGTTCAATTCCTGGATATCCTTCTTAACTTTCTGTCTCGTTGATCTGTCTAATGTTGACAGTGGAGTGTTGAAGTCTCCCATTATTATTGTATGGGAGTCTAAGTCTCTTTGTAAGTCTCTAAGGACTTGCTTGATGAATCTGGGTGCTCCTGTATTGGATGCATATATATTTAGGATAGTTAGCTCTTCCTGTTGAATTGATCCCTTTACCATTATGTAATGGCCTTCTTTGTCTCTTTTGATCTTTGATGGTTTAAAGTCTGTTTTATCAGAGACTAGTATTGCAACCCCCGCTTTTTTTTGTTCTCCATTTGCTTGGTAAATCTTCCTCCATCCCTTTATTTTGAGCCTATGTATGTCTCTGCGTGTGAGATGGGTCTCCTGAATACAGCAGACTGATGGGTCTTGACTCTTTATCCAGTTTGCCAGTCTGTGTCTTTTAATTGGAGCATTTAGTCCATTTACATTTAAGGTTAAGATTGTTATGTGTGAACTTGATCCTGCCATTATGATATTAACTGGTTATTTTGCTCGTTAGTTGATGCAGTTTCTTCCTAGCCTCGATGGTCTTTACATTTTGGCATGTTTTTGCAATGGCTGGTACCAGTTGTTCCTTTCCATGTTCAGTGCTTCCTTCAGGGTCTCTTGTAAGGCAGGCCTAGTGGTGACAAAATCTCTAAGCATTTGCTTATCTGTAAAGGATTTTATTTCTCCTTCACTTATGAAACTTAGTTTGGCTGGATATGAAATTCTGGGTTGAAAATTCTTTTCTTTAAGAATGTTGAATATTGGCTCCCACTCTCTTCTGGCTTGGAGAGTTTCTGTGGAGAGATCTGCTGTTAGTCTGATGGGCTTCCCTTTGTGGGTAACCCGACCTTTCTCTCTGGCTGCCCTTAAGATTTTTTCCTTCATTTCAACTTTGGTGAATCTGGCAATTATGTGTCTTGGAGTTGCTCTTCTCGAGGAGTATCTTTGTGGCGTTCTCTGTATTTCCTGGATTTGAATGTTGGCCTGCCCTACTAGGTTGGGGAAGTTCTCCTGGATGATATCCTGAAGAGTGTTTTCCAACTTGGTTCCATTTTCCCCCTCACTTTCAGGCACCCCAATCAGACGTAGATTTGGTCTTTTTACATAATCCCATACTTCTTGCAGGCTTTGTTCATTTCTTTTTCTTCTTTTTTCTTTTGGTTTCTCTTCTCGCTTCCTTTCATTCATTTGATCCTCAATCGCAGATACTCTTTCTTCCAGTTGATCGAGTCGGTTACTGAAGCTTGTGCATTTGTCACGTATTTCTCGTGTCATGGTTTTCATCTCTTTCATTTCGTTTATGACCTTCTCTGCATTAATTACTCTAGCCATCAATTCTTCCACTTTTTTTTCAAGATTTTTAGTTTCTTTGCGCTGGGTACGTAATTCCTCCTTTAGCTCTGAGAAATTTGATGGACTGAAGCCTTCTTCTCTCATCTCGTCAAAGTCATTCTCCGTCCAGCTTTGATCCGTTGCTGGTGATGAGCTGCGCTCCTTTGCCGGGGGAGATGCGCTCTTGTTTTTTGAATTTCCAGCTTTTCTGCCCTGCTTTTTCCCCATCTTTGTGGTTTTATCTGCCTCTGGTCTTTGATGATGGTGATGTACTGATGGGGTTTTGGTGTAGGTGTCCTTCCTGTTTGATAGTTTTCCTTCTAACAGTCAGGACCCTCAGCTGTAGGTCTGTTGGAGATTGCTTGAGGTCCACTCCAGACCCTGTTTGCCTGGGTATCAGCAGCAGAGGCTGCAGAAGATAGAATATTTCTGAACAGCGAGTGTACCTGTCTGATTCTTGCTTTGGAAGCTTCCTCTCAGGGGTGTACTCCACCCTGTGAGGTGTGGGGTGTCAGACTGCCCCTAGTGGGGGATGTCTCCCAGTTAGGCTACTCAGGGGTCAGGGACCCACTTGAGCAGGGAGTCTGTCCCTTCTCAGATCTCAACCTCCGTGTTGGGAGATCCACTGCTCTCTTCAAAGCTGTCAGACAGAGTCGTTTGCGTCTGCAGAGGTTTCAGCTGTGTTTGTTATTGCCCTGTCCCCAGAGGTGGAGTCTACAGAGACAGGCAGGTTTCCTTGAGCTGCTGTGAGCTCCACCCAGTTCGAGCTTCCCAGCAGCTTTGTTTACCTACTTAAGCCTCAGCAATGGCGGGCGCCCCTCCCCCAGCCTCGCTGCTGCGTTGCCGGTAGATCACAGACTGCTGTGCTAGCAATGAGGGAGGCTCCGTGGGTGTGGGACCCTCCCGGCCAGGTGTGGGATATGATCTCCTGGTGTGCCTGTTTGCTTAAAGCGCAGTATTGGGGTGGGAGTTACCCAATTTTCCAGGTGTTGTGTGTCTCAGTTCCCCTGGCTAGGAAAAGGGATTCCCTTCCCCCTTGCGCTTCCCAGGTGAGACAATGCCTCGCCCTGCTTCAGCTCTCGCTGGTCGGGCTGCAGCAGCTGACCAGCACCGATCGTCCGGCACTCCCCAGTGAGATGAACCCAGTACCTCAGTTGAAAATGCAGAAATCACCGGTCTTCTGTGTCGCTCGCTCTGGGAGTTGGAGACTGGAGCTGTTCCTATTCGGCCATCTTGCTCCGCCCTCCGCAACTCTATTTTCAAATGCACAAAATATGTAAACATTTCCAAAATAAAGATATGCAAATGGCAAACACGCATATGGAATAAATAGCTCAAATGCACAGAGATAGAGAATGAAAAAGTGATTTGGCCAGGCACGGTGGCTCAAGCCTGTAATCCCAGCACTTTGGGCGGCCGAGACGGGTGGATCACGAGGTCAGGAGATCGAGACCATCCTGGCTAACACAGTGAAACCCCGTCTCTACTAAAAAAATACAAAAAAAATTAGCCGGGTGAGGTGGCGGGCGCCTGTAATCCCAGCTACTTGGAAGGCTGAAGCAGGGGAATGGCGGGAACCCAGGAGGCGGAGCTTGCAGTGAGCCGAGATCTGGCCACTGCACTCCAGCCCGAGCGACAGAGCGAGACTCCGTCTCAAAAAAAAAAAAAAAAAAAAAGTGATTACCACAGGTTGATGGGATAGAGAAAATGGAGATACGTAGGTTAAAAGATACAAAATAGTAGATATCTAGGATGAACAAATTTGGAGACTTAATGTACAACAAGGGAACTAAAGCTAACAAAATTGTATTGTATTAGGGATTTTTGTTAAACAAGATTTTAGCTGCCCATGTCACAAAAAAGTAACTATGTTAGATGATAGATATGTTTATCTGCTTCACTATAGCAACAATTGTACTATCTATATGTATTTAAGTATCTATATATATCCCATAACATCATGTTTTAAGCCTCAAATATACACAATACAATTTATTTTGAAAAATAAAATAATTAAAATGCAAGCCTTAGAATGGATGATATTGTCTTTCCCACTTTACCTTCCTGCTTCAAGCTAGTAAAGAAATCAGTAGTAGTTGCACATACACTTGACTTGAGGGGAAAGAAACGTTGTGATAGGCAGGTTTCACGTCAAAGTTGGAAAACTTGTATCCTCTTGAGATATTTTGACATTTCAGGGAAAATAAGTTCTTTGAGATAAGTCATGCGTCATAATTATCTCATTCATAGCTAATTGTCCCTGCTGGGTTCAGACCTTCAATTAATCAAGCAGCAGGGAAAAATTGATATGTTTGTTTCTCTCCATTCCAAGAAATATTGTAACAAAGTGGGCTTCAAACCAACCAATTTCAAGACAATTTAATACATTTCACCATGAAAAATCAGAAGAAAAGAAAACTTAGAAACACGATGCATTTTTAAAAGAACTTAAAGCCTATAATAAATGGTAGAGTTTCAAAGGTACTTTATCTCATCGGTTAAGCTCATCAAGACAATGCATGTTTTTATTAATTGAGGTCTTCTACTATCTTGTAATTTAAGAGTGTCTTTGTTTCTGGAAATATTTAGGGGGTAGGGAAGTTCCATTTCAGCATACAAAGGAATATTACAGTGACAACTGCTTGGTTTCCCTACAATATTGTGAGTCATAGTATTTCTGCTATTTATTATTTAATTAAATGAGAAAACAAAATAAGCTGCTAATCATTTTATAATAATGAGAACAATAATATGCTGGTACAGACAATAGAAAGAAAAACATTTTCTCCGTCATATAGCAATAACTTAGAAGTATATTCTAGAGGAAAGACTATGGGCCCAGAGTGAATTCTATATGATCTCAAATCTACATCTTGCCTTTGTAGGCCAGGCATATATCCATCTGCTCTGTTATTTCATTTCAATATTTAAAGATGAGGATAAACAGACAGTCACTGTTTAATGTTTAATGAAACCAATCTCATAGAAATTAATATACTAGATATGATAACTTCCTCAAATAGGAAAAAAAGTTGTTCCCATAAATAAAAATAAAATAGTCATTTTGAATTAGATGAGAGAGAATGCATAGTCCTATTGGAAAATGGGATAATTAATACCTTTCCAATGTAATGAATCAGCAGAATTGTTCAAATGTATGTTGTCTCCTTAATTTGCTAGCTAGCCAACCTATCACACTATTTAAAAATAATAAGCAAAGCACGATTTCTTTTTTCTACCCCTTACACATTGCCAAAAGCTCCAACTTTCCACTACTTTCCATTTTCTCTATTTCTTAAGCAGGGCTGCTCCAGATATCCTAAGAAAGTGAAATGAATATTGAAGGGGGAATAGATGATTCTACAAATAGGTAATTCCCTGTGGGTCTTCATTGACAGGTCAAGGAAAAGACATTAGGCTTGTGACTGTTAATGCCTGCCTTCCTTCATTAATCTAATTTACCAAATTGGTCACTATCCTGTGGTGTATTTAGGATAAAGACTAAAATGATATAACAAAGAATCCAAAAAGACAGTGCTTTAAAGATAATAGACATTTGGGTCACCCTTACATACAGTTCATGAAGTAAGCAGTTTAAATAAACTAAACGTTTCTACTCATAGGGTCATTAAAAGATCTATGTTTATTTCCCTTTTTTGCAGCACCACTCTCTAGGGCATTACACCAGTCTGTGTAGTCAAGGCTAGATTATGAACATATCTGTGTTCTAGTTTATGAGAAAAAAAGTCTGGAACAAATAATATTCTTTCAAAAAATAAGGTCAATGTTGTGCTTACCACTTTGTATACATTTTATTGCTGATAACTCAGTTATAGGGCCACACCTAGTTACAAGGAAATCTGTGTTATGTAGCCTTTACTTGCACAGCAAGATTAACCCTATTGCTATGAAAGAAGGGGGAAAGATATTTGGTCGGACAACCAACAGCTTTCTCTACATCTATGGGGGAGTGGGATATCTATATCAAGATGCAATTAGCAAATATGATAAGTTAGTTCATACTAATAAGAAAAGCTTGCCTCCTCCAATGTCTCACTTTATATCAAAACCCAGGATAATGGTAAGTAATACAATTAATAGGCTGTTTGAAGAGTAGCCTTTAAAAGATAATACTTGAAGTCCTCCATTATTATCGTGTTGCTGTCTATCTCATTTCTTAGGTCTAGTAGTAATTGTTTTTATAAATTTGAGAACTCCAGCATTAGTTGCATATATATTTAGGATTCTGATATTCTCCTGTTGGACAAGGCTTTTATCATTATATAATGTCACTCTTTGTCTTGTTTAACTGCTGTTGCTTTAAAGTTTGTTTTGTCTGATACAAGAATAGCTACTCCTGCTTGCTTTTGGTGTCCATTTGCATGGAATGTCTTTTTCCATCCCTTCATCTTAAGTTTATGTGAGTGTTTGTGTGTTAGGTGAGTCCCTTGAAGGCAGCAGATACTTGGTTGGTGAATTCTTATCCATTGTGCAATTCTGTACATTTTAAGTGGAGCATTTAAGCCATTTACAGTCAATGTTAGTATTTAGATGTGAGGTACTATTCCATTCATTGTGCTATTTGTTGTCTGAATGCCTGTTTTGGTTTTGGTTTGGTTTGGTTTGCTTGTTCGTTTTTGCAGGGGGATGGTTGTATTTTCGTTTTATAGGTCCTGAGAGATTTGTGCTATAAAGATGTTCTGTTTCAATGTGCTTCCAGGATTTGTTTCAAGATTTAGAGCTCCTTTTAGCAGTTCTCATAGTGCTGGCTTGGTAGTGGCAAATCTCTCAGCATTTGTTTGTCTGAAAAACACTGTATCTTTCCTTCATTTATGAAGATTAGTTTAACTGGATACAAAATTCCTGGCTCATAATTGTTTTGTTTAAGGAGGCTGAAAACATGGCCCCAATCCCTTCTTGTTTGTAGGGTTTCTGCTGAGAAATCTGCTGTTAATTTGATAGGTTTTCCTTTATAGGGTACCTGGTGCTTTTGCCTCACAGCTCTTATGATTCTTTCCTTTGTCATGACTTTAAATAACCTGATGACAGTGTGCCTAGATGATGATCTTTTTGTAATGAATTTCCCAAGTGTTCTTTGAGCTTCTTGTATTTGGATGTCAATGTCTCTAACAAGGGTGGGGGTGTTTTCCTCAGTTGTTCTCCTAAATATGTTTTTCAGACTTTTAGATTTCTTTTCTTCCTCAGGAACACCAATTATTCTTAGGTTTTGTCATTTTACATAATCCCAAACTTCTAGGAGGATTTTATGCTTTTTAAAATTATTTTTTTCTTTGTTTTTCTTGGACTGCATTAATTCAAAAACCTGGTCTTTGAGCTCTGAAGTTCTTTCTTCTGCTTGATTCTGTTGATGAGACTCTCCAACACATTATACACTTCTCTGAATGTGTCCTTTATTTTCTAAGTTGTGATTGTTTTTTATTGATATTATCTATTTCACTGAATATTTCTCCCCTCATATCTTTTATTATTATTATTATTTCTTTAAGTTGGACTTCACCTTTGTCTCATGCTTCCTTGATTAGCTTAATAAATGACCTTCTGTATTCTTTTTCAGGGAATTCAGGGATTTCTTCTTGGTTTGGATCCTTTGCTGGTGAGCTAGTGTGATTTCTTAGGGGTGTTACAAAATTTTGTTTTGTCATATGACCAGAATTGTTTTTCTGGTTCTTTCTCATTTGGGTAGGCTACATCAGAGGAAAAATCTGGGGCTCAAGGCTGCTTTTCAGATTCTTTTGTTCCAAGGGGTCCTCCCTTGATCTAATATTTTTGCTAGTGATGTGGCTCCCTGAATAGCTGAAGTGTAGTGATTGTTATTTCTCTTCTGGATTTAGCCACCCAGCAGGGCTATAAGGCTCCAGGCTGGTATTGGGGAATGTCTTCACAGAGCCCTGTGATATGAGCTGTCTTCAGGTCTCTCAACCATGGATACCAGCACCTGCCCTGGTGGAGGTGGCAGGGGAGTGAAATGGACTCAGTGAGGGTCCCTAGTTGTAGTTTTTTTTTTTTTTTTTTTTTTTTTTTTTTTTTTTTTTTTTTGAGATGGAGTCTTGCTCTGTTGCCCAGGCTGGAGTGCAGTGGCACGATCTTGGCTCGCTGTAAACTCCACCTCCTGGGTTCACACCATTCTCCTGCCTCAACCTCCCAAGTAGCTGGGACTACAGGCACATGCCTGGTTAATTTTTCTGTATTTTTAGTAGAAACGGAGTTTCACTGTATTAGCCAGGATGGTCTTGATCTCCTGACCTCACAATCCTCCTGCCTTGGCCTCCCAAAGTGCTGGGATTACAGGTATGAACCACTGCACCCAGCCAGTTGTAGTTGTTTAATGCACTAGTTTTGTGCTGATTAAAGTCAACAAAGACACAATGGATTTAAGCTATACCTTAGAACAAATGGATTTAACAGATATTTACAAAACATTCTACCCAACAACCACAGAATATACATTCTATTCTTCAGCACATGAAACTTTCTCCAAAATAGACCATATGATAGGCCACAAAGCAAGTCTCAATAAATTTAAGAAAATGGAAATTATATCAAGTACTTTCTCAGACCACAGTGGAATAAAATTGGAAATAAACTCCAAAAGAAACCTTCAAAACCAAGCAAATATATGGAAATTAAATAACCTGCCCCTGAGTGATCATTGGATCAACAATGAAATCAGCATGGAAATAAAAAAAAAAAAAATATTTGAACTAAATGATAACTTTGACACAACCTATCAAAACTTCTGGGGTACAGAAAAGGCAGTCATAAGAGGAAAGTTTATATCCTTAAATGCCTACATTAAACAGTCTGAAAGAGCAAAAATAGCCAATCTAAGGTCACACCTTAAGGAACTTGAGAAACAACAAACCAAACCAAACCAAAATCCAGCAGAAGAAAAGAAATAACCAAGATCAGAGCAGAACTAAATGAATTGAAACAAAAAATACAAAAGATAAATGAAATAAAAAGCTGGTTCTTTGGAAAGAAATAAAGTGCATAGACCATTAGAAAGATTAACCAAGAAAAGATAGAAGATCCAAATAAGCTCAATTAGAAACAAAACAAGAGATCTTACAAGTGACACCACAGAAAAACAAAAGATCTTTCAAGGCTACTGTAAACACTTTTACATTCAAAAACTAGAAAACCTAGAGGAGATGCATAAATTCCTGGAAAAATATAACCTTCCTAGCTTAAACCTAGGAAGAATTACAAACCCTGAACAGACCAATAATAAGCAATGAGATTGAAATGGTAACAAAAAGTGACCACCAACAACAAAAAATGTCCAGGACCAGACAGATTCACAGCTGAATTCTATGAGACATTGAAAGAAGAATTGGTACCAATCCTATTGACACTATTTCAAAATATATAGAGAGGGGGAATCCTCTGTAAATTATTCTATGAAACCACTATCATGCTAATAACAAAACAAGGACATACAATTTAAAAAAACCCTACACAGAAATATCCTTGATAAACATAGATGCAAAAATCCTTAACAAAATACTAGTTAACCAAATCTAACAACATATCAAAAAGATAGCCCATGATTAAGAGGGTTTCAGAGCAGGGATGCAGGAATAGTTTAATATTTGCAAGTCAATAAATGTTATACACCCCAAAACAGAATTAAAAACAGAAATCACATGATTATCTCAATTGTTGCAGAAAAAGCATTTAACAGAATCCAGCATCCATTTATAATTAAAACCATCAGCAAAACTGGCATAAATGAACATACCTCAATGTAATTAAAGCTATCTATGGCAAACCCACAGCCAGTGTAATACTGAATGGGGAGAAGTTGAAATCATTGCCTCCAAGAACCAGGACAAGACAAGGATGCTCACTCTCACTACTTTTATTCAACATAGTACTGGAATTCCTAGTCAAAGCAATCAGACAGGAGACAGAAATAAAGGGCATCCAAATTAGTAAAGAGAAAATCAAACTGTAGCTGTTTGCTGATGATATGATTTTATACCTAGAAAACCTTAAAAACTCCTCCAAAAAGCTCCTAGAACTCATAAATGAATTCAGCAATGTTTCCGGATACAAAATTAATGTACAAAAATTAGTAGCTCTGCTATACACCAACAGTGACCAAGCTGAGAATAAATTAATATCTCAACTCATTTTACAATAGCTTAAAAAAATACATAGGAATATATCTAACCAAGGAGGAAAAAGACCTCTACAAGGAATACTACAAAATGCTGTTGACAGAAATTATAGTTGACACACATGAAAGGAAACACATTCGATGCTCATGAATTGGTAGAATCGGTATTGTGAAAATGACCATACTGATAAAAGCAATCTACAAATTCAATACAATTCCTATCAAAATACCACCATCATTCTTCACATAACTAGGAAAAGCAATCCTAAAACTCACATGAAACCAAAAAAGAGCCTGCATAGGAAAATCAAGACTAAAAAAATGAACAAATCTGGAGGCATCACATTATCCGATTTCAAACTATACTATAGGGCCATAGTCACCAAAACAGTATGGTACTGGTATAAAAATAGGCACATAGACCAAAGAAACAGGGTAGAGAATCCTGAAATAAACCCAAATACTTACAGCCAACTGATTTTGACAAAGTAAACAAAAACATAAAGTCGGGAAAGACACCCTATTCAACAAATAGTGCTGGGATAATTGGCAAGCCACATGTAGGAGACTAAAACTAGATTCTAATCTCTCACCATATAAAAAAATCAACTCAAGATGGATCAAGGACTTAAATCTAAGGCCTGAAATAATAAAAATTTTAGAAGATAACATTGGAAAAACCCTTCTAGACATTGACTTAGGCAAAGACTATGACCAAGAACCAAAAGCAAATGCAACAAAAAAATGATAAATTGCTGGGACTTAAACTAAAGAGTTTCCACACAACAAAAGGAAAAGTTAGGAGAGTAAACAGACAACCCACAGCATGAGAGGAAATATTCACAATCTATACATCTGACAAAGGACTAATAACCAGAATCTACAAGGAACTCAAACAGATTAGCAAGAAAAAAAACAAAAGCAATACCATCAAAAAGCGGGCTAAGGATATGAATAGACACTTCTCGAAAGAAGATACACAAATGTCCAACAAACACATGAAAAAGTGCTCAACATCACTAATGATCAGGGAAATGCAAATTAAAACCACAATGCAATACCACATTACTCTTGCAAGAATGGCCAGAATCAAAAAAGTAAAAGTAATAAAAATAGATGTTGGCATGGATATGGTGAACAGATAACACATCTACACTGCTGGTGAGAATGAAAACTAGTATAATTACTATGGAAAATGGTGTGTAGATTCCTGAAAGAAATAAAAGTAGATCTACTGTTTGATTCAGCAATCCTGCTACCGGGTATCCACCCAGAGCAAAAGAAGTCATTATACAAAAAAGATACTTGCACATGCATGTTTATAGCAGCACAATTCACAATTGCAGAAATATGGAACTGGCCCAAATACCCATCAATCAATGAGTGGATAAAGAATATATATATAAGATATATATATAAGATATATATGTACATATATAATGGAATACTACTCAGCCATAAAAAGAAATTAAATTAATGGCATTTGCAGCAACATGGATTAAACCGGAGACTATTATTCTAAGTGAAGTAACTCAGGAATGGAAAACCAAACACCGCATATGCTCCTTCGTAAGTGGGAGCTAAGCTATAAGGATGCAAAGGCATAAGAATGACACAATGGACTTTGGAGAATAGGGGGAAAGGAAGGGAGGGCAATGAGGGAGAAAAGACTACAAATTGGATTTAGTTTATACTGCTCAGGTGATGGGTACATCAAAATCACACAAATCACCAATAAAGAACTCAGTCATGTAACCAAATACTGCCTGTCTCCCAAAAACCTACAGAAATAGAAAACTTTTTTAGAAAGGCAGTACTTTTACTCTGGGGCATTACTCAAATGGTGATGTGGTAATAGAGATATGGGGTTCACAAAGATTTCGAGATAATTGGAAATTGATGGAAAGATGTGATGAGAACTAAGTAAGTTGGAGTTTCTGAGAAAATACAAACCATAGGCATAAGCAACAGTTGTTTGTTTACCAGTCAGGGTTCCATTTTATTTTTGCTAGTTCAGAGATTAATTGCCAAAAATATTCATGCATGAACAGCTTTTTTCAGCTACATGAAAAGAAGATGTTAGGATACTATTTCATGATATAATAACTCTAAGGATGGTAGCTGCCATACAGGTAAAACAAGATGCCATAGAAAAACTATTATTTGGCTTTGATATTATACAAAATACATGGAGCAATTAACCTGGAACCTTCAGTGACACAGACAAGTGCCAAGACAATCAGACTTCAAGTTTTTCACAAACTAATTTTACCTAATCTTCGACTTCTTTACTCATTTTTGGAACTTGTATATTCATGTTATAGAGATCAAAGTGCTCAGATTAATTTTAGTAATCTGCAAAGTTAGAAACTTATCTTAATATTTAAGCATTGAATGGAGCCTGTTTATTTGTATTCAGTTGGTCATGTGTCTTAGTATTAACTAAGTCTGAGAAATCCCAGGAGTGGAACTGCTGGATCAAACAGTATATCTACTTTTAGTTCTTTCAGGAATCTGCACGCAGTTTTCCATAGTGGTTGTACTAGTTTACACTCCCATCAGTAGTGTAGAAGTGTTCCCTTTTTGCCATATCCATGCCAATTACATGTATGAAAAACCTAACTCCATACATTAATATTCTCATTTTATCTTGCTAATTTTCTCTTGTTACATGTCAATAAGATAGCTTGGAGTCAAGTTTTGATAAAATCTTCCCTTACTTTATTTTGGTTAGTTTGGTTTGCGCTCATGATTCCTGAATAAGTAAATTGCCCTTCCTTCTCTGTAGTATAATTTGTAGGTTTCAGAATTAATATTAAAAAAGCAAATCCATGTATCTTGCTTAGCACAGAAAAAACAATGTATTAAAACTAAAACCAACTTTATTTATGCCTTTAAACCACTTTCTAATTCAAGTGTGGGAATTATTAAGCTGTCAATAGCCCAAAGAGTGCTTACGGTATTGAGGTTTGTAAATAGATTTTGTTACATTTTTTTGACTAGTGAAAATTACAACTAAGTCCCAGAGTATTCTGCTTTTGTCTGTACCCTCAGCAGCAAAGCCAGGGATCTGTTTTTAATTAAGATCCCTTTTCTTTCCTTTCTTTGTTTGAGGCACCGAGGTAAATTGAGATACTAGCAATTTTTAGAATTTAATTATTAATAAGAGTTGATTTTAAAACTTTAGGTTATGTTACCTGAGCATTAAATACTATAAATTGTATTATGGCAAAAATTAGATGAGTGACTTTTAGACATTATTTTTTTAGTTAACCAATACAGTATAAACAAAATCTATTATTTGAAGCACTGAGAAAAAGTAATTTGTTTTGAGAGATTTCTAGGGCATTCTTCTATAATGAGCACCAAGATTTGATAGTATGGAATGAATGCTCACATTTTAAAATTTATACACAAAGAAAAAAAAATCATCTTTTTCCTGCTGCAATCTAAATGAAGTTGAATGTGATTAAAGGTGGAAGGCAGGTTTGTATCACTGCTTGCTGAGCTCAACTAGTTGATTTTCAATCTATTCAATGAATGAGTGAGAGATTTGCATCACAGATGTTGAGACTGCATACAGAATAATACAGGTCTATCATCTGCACAGTGCAAGAATTCTGGACCTTCACTGCTTGACACTTGATATTGTTTGACTCTGTATCCACACCCAAATCTCACCTTGAAGTACAATAATCCGCATGTGTCATGGGGGGACGCAGAGGGAGGTAATTGAATCATGAAGGCAGGTTTTTCTCATACCATTCTCATGATAGTGAATAAGTCCAACAAGATCTGATGGTTTTATAAAGGAGGGTTCTCCTATATATGCACTCTTGCCTGCTGCCATGTACATGGCTTTGCTCATCCTTCACTTTCCACCATGATTATGAGGCCTCCTCAACTATGTGAAAGTGTGAATCCATTAAACCTCTTTTTCTTTATAAATTACCCAGCCTCTGGTATGTCTTTATCAATAACATAAGTATGGACTAATACAGCAAATTAATACCAGGAGTGGGGTACTGCTATAAAGATACAAGAAAAAATAAAAATGATTTTGGGTAACAAGCAGTGGCTGAAAGAGTTTAGAGGGCTCAAAAGAAGACAAAAAAGTGGTTTCTCACTTTCGTTTAAAACTTCCTAAAGATATGTCAAACGGCTTTGATCAAAATAGTAATAGTGATATGGACAATAAAATCCAAGCTTAGGTGGTCTCAGATGAAGATGAATAACTTATTGGGAACTAGAACAAAGATGACCCTTGTTGTACTTTAACAAAGAGACTGGCAACATTGTACCCCTGCCCTAGAGGTCTGTGGAACTTTGAACTTGAGAGAGATGATTTAGGGTATCTGACAGAAGAAATTTTTAAACAGAAAAATGGTTGAGAGGAAACAACATAAAAGTTTAGAAGATTTACAGCCTAATGATACAATAAAAAAAGAAAATCCCATTTTCTGGAGAGAAATTCAAGCCTACTGCAGAAATTTACATAAATAACTAAGAGCCAAATATTAATCACTAGGACAATAGAAAAAATATCTCCAGGTATGTCAGAGACCTTCAAGGCAGCCCCTCCCATCACAGGCCCCAGAGACGGAGAAGGAAAAAATAATTTCATGGGCTGGGCCCAGGGCCCTCCTACTATGTACAGCCTGGGGACTTGATACTCTACATCCCAGCCACTCCAGCCTAGACTAAAAGGGGCCAAGGTACAGCTCAGGCCATTGCTTCAGATGGTATCAGCCCCAAGCCTTAACAACTTCCATAGCGTGTTGAGCCTGCGGGTGCACAGAAGTCAAAAATTGAGGTTTGGGATCCTCAGCCTAGATTTCAGAGGATGTAAAGAAACACCTAACACCTAGATATTCAAACAAAAGTTTACTACAGAGATGAAACTTTCATGGAATACCTCTACTAGGAAAGTATAGAAGAGAAATGTGGGTTTGGAGCCCCCACACATAATCCCCACTAGAACACTGTCTAATAGAACTGTGAGAAGAGGGCCACTGTCCTCCAGACACCAGAATGAAAGACCCTCCAAAAACTTACACCATATGCCTACAAAACCTACAGACACTCAACGCCAGCCCATGAAAAAAACTGAGAGGAAGACTGTACCCTATAATGCCACAGGGGCAGAACTGGCCAAGGCCATGGAAGCACAGCTCTTATATCAGTGTGACCCGGATGTGAGACATGCAATCAAAGAGATCATTGTAAAACTTCAAGGTTTAATAATTGCCCTATTAGATTTCAGACTTACATTGCTTAAATTAGCCAAACCTTTTTGCTTTGGCTAATTTCTCCCATTTGGAATGGCTATATTTATCCAATGCCTATACACCCATTGTATCTAGGAAGTAACTAACTTACTTTTAACTTTATAGATTCATCGATGGAGGAGACTTGCCTAGTCTCAAGTGAGACTTTGAACTGTAGATTTTTGAATTAATACTGAAATGAATTAAGACTTTGGGAGACAGTTGAGAAGACATTGTTAATTTTAAAATAAGAAGACATGGGATTTGGGAGGGGTTGGAGCAGAATAATATAGTTTGGCTCTGTGTCACCACCCAAATCCCACCTTGAATTATAATAATCTCTACATGTCATGGGAGGGACCTGGTGAGAGGTAATTGAATCATGGATGTGGGTTTTTCCCACACTGTTCTCATGATAGTAGATAAGTCTCATGAGATCTGATAATTTTATAAAGGGGAGTTCCCCTGCACATACTTTCCTATCACCATGTAAGACATACCTTTGTTTATCCTTCACTTCTGCCATGAGGCCTTCCCAATCATGTGAAACTGTGAGTCCATTAAACATTTTTTTAAATATAAATTACCCAATCTCAGGTATGTCTTTATTAACAACATGAGAATGGACTAATACAATACCACAGCAATAGTATTTGTAAATTGAGAATTTTACCGGGAATCTGAACTATTCTATAGTCATGTTTTAAGTAGAAGAATAGTTACTTTGTATGTTTAGCTACCTCCACAAGTGATATCATTCAAAGCAAAATGATAAAATGTAAACACCACTAAAGAATTTTAATTGACATTATCAATGTAAGTAATGTAAAACTTAGATAATCAGTATATAAAAACTTCTGTGTGTGTGTGTACAGTTCACAAAACTGACTACTTACTAACCGATTGGTTTTGTTCAGTTGCTATTATCATGTTCACTCCTGTATTCCAGCATAGTATAATATAATACTTGTCAAATAATGGAAATTGAATAAATATATTTGAATTAATTCAGTAAACATTTGTTAAGTGTAAATGTGTCAAATATCAAGCACAAATTAAAACTTGTCAAAATGCTATGGCCATTTTAGAATATTAAATCTTTAAATAGCCATATAGTTTGCATTATTTAATAAAGGTGGACCTGAAAGAAGTTAGTTTTCCATTGGGATCTCACAAGCACTCTTTCTAGATCTTCATGCTACCAGAATGCCCTACAGTTGCCTTTGATATTTTAATTTTGATTTAATTTTTTGGATAGGGAGACTGATATGGTTTAGCTGTGTTCTCACTCAAATCTCATCTTCAATTCCCATTCCCACCTGTTATGGGAGGGACCTGGTGGGAGGTAACCAGATCATAGGGGCAGGTCTTTCCCATGGTGTTCTCATGGTGTGGGTGGGTCTTATGAGATCTAATGGTATTATAAGGGGGAGTTTCCCTGCACAATCTCTTTTTCTTTGTCTGCTGCCATCCATGTAAGATGTGACTTACTTCTTGCCTTCTGCCATGATTGTGAGGCTTCCCAGCTGCATGTAACTGTAAGTCCATTAAATGTCTTTCTTTTATAAATTGCCCATTCTTGGGTATGTCTTTATTAGCAACATGAAAACGGACTAATACAGGGTCTAAATGTGAAATTGCCCTGCCATCTGGCAGGTGGCAAGCTTTTATATGTTAAGGTATTCAGGTTGGACAGGAGAACAAATAAATAAAAAAAAAAAAATTAAAATGTGACATATGGAACAAGATAAATGTCTCATTATGTTTCCAAATGAAGGTTTTTTAAAGATATACAAATATACTTGAGTTTTCGGTTTGACCAAAAAAATCATAGTTTGGGGTTGTGCAAATCCTTACATAGAGATTCCAATAAAAGGGCTATAGGGAAAAATTTTAAATTAATTTAAAATAGACTGAAGGATTATTGGGTGTTAATCTAGTTTGGATATTTTTCTCCCCCAAATATCATGTTGAAATGTGATTCCCAAGGTTAGAAGTGGGGTTTAGTGGGAGGCGTTTGGGTTATGGGGCTGCATCCCTTATGAAGGGCTTGGTGATTTCCTCATGGCAATGAGTGAGTTCTTACTCTATTAATTCCTGAAAGAACTGGTTATTTAAAAAGAACCTGGCACCTCTTCACCTCTCTCTTGCTCTTTATATTGCTGTGTGACACACTGGCTCCCTTTGACTTCCACTATGAATATAAACTTCCTAAGGCCCTTACCAGAATCAGATGCTGGTGCAGTGCTTTTTGTACAGTCTGCAAAACCATGAGCCAAATGAACCTCTTTTCTCTGTGTTACCCAGCCTTTGGTGTTCTTTTATTATATTGCAACTCAGACTGATACAGTGTCTCCAGTAGAAAAAAAAAGCTGTTTTCTTGAACACACTTCTGCTGGATTATCTAATTTTATGGAAATTGTGGGAGGTTTTTTGTTTTATTTTGTTTTGCGTTCAACTATTTTACAACTTCTAATTTATAAAAACCCCAGTTTCTTGTCCTTTCATGTGACTTCTTTCTGTGTTTCATTATTAATTAATAATTAAAATATAGCATTTCACATGCGTTCATTTTATATTTCTGTGAGGTTCATGGTTATGATCAATTATAATTCATCCCTTTAAAGTTTTGGATGTTCTACAGAGATACCCAATAAATTTTTCTGGCAGAGTGAGATACATGGCAGTGCTGTCAGAGAGTACCTCATTATGGGCTTAAGATCCTGCTCTTAAGATTGATTAGGCTGAACCACAGCATTGTGTCTACAGATAATTATTCATGCTACTAAGATAAGTCACTTCTGAGAACTCTATTTAATGCCCTGTGAGACTTTCCAGTGTGGCTAATGAGAACAGGTACTACTCCTTGTTTTGTTAGAGCACCAGGTACTTTTCCCTTTAAACATATTTGCTGCTTTTCTGCTATGCTACCCTCAGGTAGTTTATTTGTATACATGTACTGATCAGTACTCTGATGCATAATTATAGAGGTTATTTCCATGTTTGAGAAGTCCTCACTCTTTTAAGTTCTCTCCTCTCTTGTACTGTGTCCTACAAACCCTAGCTGCCTTGGTCTCCCTAGACTCTCAGCTTCATCTCCTCTACTGAGGGGTTCTGCTGAATTCTATCTGGGTTTCCCCTCTGCAATGGTTTGGATCTTAGTTCCCCCTCATTTTAAAATTTGATCCCCAGTGGTGAAGGTAACACCTAATAGGAGGTGCTTGAGTCATGATGATGGATCCCTCGTGAATGGGTTGGTGCCATCTTCTTGGTAATTAGTGAGTTCTCACTTTATTAGTTCCTATGAGAACTAATTATTAAAAAGAGCCTGGTACCTCCCCCTTTTTCTCTCTTGCTTCCTCTTTTACCATGTAATTTCTGCACATGCTGGATCCTCTTTGTCTTCCACCATGAGAGGAAGCAGCCTGTGGTCCTCATTAGGTGCAGATGCCCAATCTTTAACTTTTACGGACATTGAAACTGTTAGGTAAACCTATTTTCTTCATAAATTACATATCCTGAGATAATCCTTCATAGCAACACTAACTGGACTAAGGTACCCTCTATTTACAGCAGCCTAAAAAAACTCACAAGGCAATAAACCACTGAAATTGTAAGGCTCATTTTATTTCTTTTCTGTCTATGAGAGATCACTGTTCTCTTTACCTAATGTTTTGTCTCCTGAAAAACGTTTCATTTATTTTATCTGTTGATTGGTTGTCTGGAGAGTAAATTTTCTTTTTTATAAACATTTTCTTTTTTATAAACATTTAATAGCATTATCTGGCCCTTGGGGACAAAGAGAATGCTTTGGCGGAGTGCTTGTAGTGGCAGAGTATCCACAGCTGCAAGAATAAAAAGACCAAGTAAGGATATTGCTGGGTCAAATGGTATTTCTGGTTCTAGATGCTTAAGCAATCACCACACTGTCTTCCACAATGGGTGAACTAATTTACACTCCCATGAACAGTGTAAAAGCGTTCCTATTTCTCCACATCCTCTCCAGCATCTGTTGTTTCCTGACTTTTTAATGATCGCATTCTAACTGGTGTGAGATGGTATCTCATTGTGGCTTCGATTTGCATTTCTCTAATGACCAGTGATGATGAGCTCTTTTTATATGTTTGTTTGTTGCATAAATGTCTTGTTTTGAGAAGAGTCTGTTCATATCATTCACCCACTTTTTGATGGGGTTGTTTGTTTATTTCTCATGAATTTGTTTAAGTTCCTTGTAGATTCTGAATGTTAGCCCTTTGTCAGATGGATAGATAGCAAAAATTTTCTCTGATTCTATAGATTGTCTGCTCACTCTGACGACACTTTCTTTTGCTGTGCAGCTCTTTAGTTTAATTAGACCCCATTTGTCAGTTTTGGCTTTTGTTGCTATTACTTTGGTGTTTTAGTCATGAAGTCCTTCCCCATGTCTATATCCTGAATGCTATTGCCTAGGTTTTCTTCTAGGGTTTTTATGGTTTCAGGTATTAACGTTTAAGTCTTTGATCCATCTTGAGTTAATTTTTGTATAAGGTGTAAGGAAGGGGTCCAGTTTCGGTTATGCATATGGCTGGCAAGTTTTCCCAACACCATTTATTAAATAGGGAATCCTTTCCTCATTGCTTGTCTTTGTCAGGTTTGTCAAAGATCAGAAGGTTGTAGACATGTGGTGTTATTTCTGAGTAATCTGTTTGTTCCACTAGTCCATATATCTGTTTTGGTACCAGTACCATTCTGTTTTGGTTACTGTAGCCTTGTAGTACAGTTTGAAGTCAGGGAGCATGATGCCTCCAGCTTTGTTCTTTTTACTTAGGATTGTCTTGGCTATACGGGCTCTTTTTCAGCCATATGAAATTTAAAGTAGTTTTTTTCTAATTCTGTGAAGAAAGTCAATGGTAGCTTGATGGGGATAGCATTGAATCTGTAAATTACTTTGGGCAGTATGGCCATTTTCACGATATTGATTCTTCCTATCCATGATCATGTAATGGCTTTCCATTTGCTTATGTCCTCTCTTATTTCCTTAAGCAGTGGTTTGTAGTTCTCCTTGAAAAGGTCCTTCACATCCCTTGTAAGTTGTATTCCGAGGTATTTTATTCTCTTTGTAGCAATTGTGAATGGGAATTCACTCATGATTTGGCTCTCTGTTTCTCTATTGTTGATGTATAGGAATGCTTGTGATTTTTGCACATTGGTTTTGTGTCCTGAGACTTCGCTGAAGTTGCTTACCAGCTTAAGGAGATTTTGGACTGAGACGATGGGGTTTTCTAAATATACAATCATGTCATCTGCAAACAGAGACAATTTGACTTCGTCTCTTCCTATTTGAATACGCTTTATTTCTTTCTCTTGGCTGAGTGCTCTGGCCAGAAATTCCAATACTATGTTGAATAGGAGTGGTGAGAGAGGGAATCCTTGTGTTGTGCTGGTTTTCAGACGGAATGCTTCCAGCTTTTGCCCATTCAGTATGATATTGGCTGTGAGTTTGTCATAAATAGCTCTTATTATTTTGAGATACATTTCATCAATACCTTTTTTATTGAGAGTTTTTAGCATGAAGCGGTGTTGAATTTTATTGAAGGCCTTTTCTGCATTTATTGAGATAATCATGTGGTTTTTGTCATTGGTTCTGTTTATGTGATGGATTACATTTATTGATTTATGTATGTTGAACCAGGCTTGCTTCCCAGGGATTCAAGTCGACTTGATTGTGGTAGATAAGTTTTTGATGTGCTGCTGGATTTGGTTTGCCAGTATTTTATTGAGAATTTTTGCCACAGTGTTCATCAGGGATATTAGCCTGAAATTTTCTTTTTTTGTTGTGTCTCTGCCAGGTTTTGGTATCAAGATGATGCTGGCCTCATAAAATGAGTTAGGAAGGAGTCCTTCTCTTTCTATTATTTGAAATAATTTCAGAAGGATTGGTACCAGCTCTTCTTTGAAACTCTGGTAGAATTTGGCTGTGAATCCATCTGATCCTGAGCTTTTTTTGTTGGTAGGCTATTAATTACTGCCTTAATTTCAGAACTTGTTATTGGTATATTTAGGGATTTGACTTCTTCCTGGTTTAGTCTTGGGAGGGTGTATGTGTCCAGGAATGTCTACATTTCTTCTATATTATCTAGTTTATTTGTGTAGAGGTGTTTGTAGTATTCTCTGATGGTAGTTTGTATTTGTGTGGGATCAGTGACGATATCACCTTTATCATTTTTTATTGTGTCTGTTTGATTCTTCTCTCTTTTCTTCTTTATTAGTCTGACTAGCAATCTATCTATTTTGTTAATCTTTTCAAAAAACCAGCTACTGGATTTATCGATTTTTTTGAAGGGTTTTTCATGTTGCTATCTCCTTCAGTTCTGCTCTGATCTTAGTTATTTCTTATCTTCTGCTAGCTTTTGGATTTGTTTGCTCTTGCTTTTCTAGTTCTTTTAATTGTGATATTAGTGTGTCAATTTTAGATCTTTCCCACTTTCTCCTGTGGGCATTTGGGGCTACAAATTTTACTCTATAGCTGTGTCCCAGAGATTCTGGTATGTTGTGTCCTTGTTCTCTTTGGTTTCAAAGAACTTATTTATTTCTGACTTCATTTCATTATTTACCCAGCAGTCATTCAGGAGCAGGTTGTTCAGTTTCCATGTAGTTGTGTGGTTTTCAATGATCTTCTTAATCCTGAGTTCTAATTTGATTACATTGTGGTCTGAGAGACAGTTGGTTATGATTTTCATTCTTTTGCATTTGCTGAGGAGTGTTTTACTTCCAATTATGTGGTAAATTTTAGAATAAGTGTGATGTGATGCTGAGAAGAATGTATATTCTGTTGATTTGGGGTACACCAATAAATGTAGCTTTGGTCTTTTCACATAGTCCCATATTTCTTGGAGGCTTTGCTTTTTCCTTTTCATTATTTTTTCTCTAATCTTGTCTTCACACTTTATTTCATAAAGTTGATCTTCAATCTCTGATATCCTTTCTTCTGCTTGGTCGATTCAGCTATTGATACTTGTGTATGCTTCATGAAGTTCTCATTCTGTGTTTTTCAGCTCCATCAGGTCATTTATGTTCTTCTCTAAACTGGTTATTCTAGTTAGCAATTCCTCTAACCATTTTTCAAGGTTCTTAGCTTCCTTGTATTGGGTTAGAACATGCTCCTACAGTCGGGAGGAGTTTGTTATTACCTATCTTCTGAAGCCTACTTCTGTCAATTTGTCAAACTAATTCTATGTCCAGTTTTGTTCCCTTGCTGGCAGGGAATTGTGATCCTCTGGAGGAGAAGGGATGTTCTGGTTTTTTGAATTTTCAGACTTTAAATTATGTTTTTTCCTCATCTTTGTGGATTTATCTACCTTTGGCCTTTGATGTTGGTGACCTTCAGATAGGGTTTTTGTGTGGACATCCTTTTTGTTGACGTTGATGCTATTCCTGTTTGTTAGTTTTCCTTCTAACATTCAGGCCCCTCTGCTGCAGGTCAGCTGGAGTTTGCTGGAGGTCCACTCAAGACCCTGTTTGCCTGGGTATTACCAGTGGAGGCTGCAGAACAGCAAAGATTGCTGCCTGTTCCTTCCTCTGGAAGCTTCATCCCAGAGAGGCACCCGGCAGATGCCAGCCAGAGCTCCCCTATATGAGGCGTCTGTCGACTTCTGCCGGGAAGTGTCTCCCAGTCAGGAGACATGGTGGTCAGGGACCCAGTTGAGGAGGCAGTCTGTCCCTTAGCAGAGCTCAAGCACTGTTCTGGCAGATCCACTGCTCCCTTCATAGATGGCAGGAAGGAACATTTAAGTCTGCTAAAGCTGTGCCCACAGCTGCCCCCTTCCCCCAGGTGCTCCGTCCTTGGGAGATGGGAGTTTTGTGTTTAAGCCCCTGACTGGGGCAGCTGCCTGTCTTCCAGTGATGCCCTGCCCAGAGAGAAGTAATCTAGAGAGGCAGTCTGGCCACAGCAGCTTTGCCAGGCTGTGGTGGGCTCCACCCAGTTCAAACTTCCTGGTGACTTTGTTTACACTATGAGGGGAAAACTGCCTGCTCAAGCCTCAGTAATGACGGACGCCCCTGCCCCCACCGGGCTCGAACATCCCAGGTTGACTTCAGACTGCTGTGCTGGCAGCCAGAATTTCAAGCCAGTGGATCTTAGCTTGCTGTGCTCCACAGGGGTGGGATTCACTGAGCTAGATCACTTGGCTCTTTGGCTTCAGGCCCCTTTCCAGGGTAGTGAACAGACTGTCTTGCTGTCATTCCAGGCACCACTGGGGTATGAACAAAACTCCTGCTGCTAGCTCGGTGTCTGTCCAAACAGCCACCCAGTTTTGTGCTTGAAACCCAGGGTGCTGGTGGTGTAGGCACCCAAGGGAATCTCCTGGTCTGCAGGTTGTAAAGACGGAGGGAAAAGCAGAGTATCTGGGCTGGAATGCACCGTTTCTCATGGCACAGTCCCTCACGGCTTCCCTTGGCTAGGGGAGGGAGTTCCCTGACCCCTTGCACTTCTTGGGTGAGGCGACATCCGACCCTGCTTCGGCTCACCCTCCATGGGCTGCACCCACTGTTTAACCAGTCCCAACGAGAAGAGCCGGGTACCTCCTTTGGAAATGCAGAAATAACCTGCCTTCTGTGTTGATCTCGCTGGGAGCTGCAGACCAGAGCTCTTCCTATTTGGCCATCTTTCTAGCCACACCTTTAGGATGTTTTCTACACCTAAGTCAGACTGATCATATTTTATGTTTTAACTATAGCTAAAACACCGCAATCACACATAACTTGTTATAAGCCTTAGTTTGGAAGTGGTTTATTTCACCTTTGCTCACATTGCTTTGCCAGTAATTCAGTCACATGACCCCAACTGACCTGCAAGGGAGGATGGACAATGTATACATGACAAAGAGGAAACAGAATTTTTGGAGTACAGTTAGCAGTCTGCCACAGTTATATCAGTTGACCAAAGGTGAATACTAATGACAATTGAAGTCGAAAGAGAGAGATTATTAGTTAAAATGACTCAGATAAAGCTCATGAATAAAATAGAACTTGAATAGAACCTTTAAGAATATGTTGAATTTTGGCTGGCCGCAGTAGCATATGCCTGTAATCCCAGTGCTTTGGGAGGCTGAGGCAGGCAGATCACTTGAGGCCAGGAGTTCAAGACCAGCCTGGCCAATATGGTGAAACCCTATCTCTACCCAAAATACAAAAATTAGCCAAGCATGGTGGGGCGCAACTGTAATCCCAGTTACTTGGGAGGCTGAGGCAGAATTGCTTGAAGCCAGGAGGTAGAGGTTGCAGTGAACCAAGATCATGCCACTGCACTCCAGCCTGGGTGATACAGTGGCACTCCATCTCAAAATAAAGTAAAATAAAATAAATAAAAAGAATATGTGGAATTCAGTTCAGTGGAAAGATGAGGAAAGACTAATGCAAGCATTCACTTACTAAATTAATATTTACTGAGTACCCATTAACTGCTAGACACTGAGATGGGTACAAGGTAAACAGTAGTAAACAAAACTAACATGGTCCCTGACTCCTCTAATGGAGGCAATAAATGTTTTAAAATGCTTAAAGTAAATATGTAATAACAAATAGAGTTAAGTGTTAAGATAAAATCAGAGTGGTATAAGTGGGAATAATATGGGGGGTTAATTTAGATTGGAGTGGCAGGGGAGGCCTACCTGATGAAGTACTACATAAGCTGATTTCTAAGAATAAATGGAATTGGATCAGTGTATGGTGTTCTTCATGGTGTTTTCTAATTAGTGCTATGAGTCAGATCGAAATAAGATTATACTGAGAATTGTCAAAGAACCTGCATGAGTTTGTGGCATTAGAAAGCACGTAACTTGAGTTTGAGCCATGATTTGCTCCCTGACTCTCTGTGGCACTCTGAAGATGCTATGCAACTTCTCTGTTTCACAGCTATCTCACTAACATATGAGAGGACAAGGGCCAGAATTCTAGCTGTTTCAAAATGATAGATGAATATCTAATTCTAACATTGAGTGACAATGTTTTAATACAATTTGATATGTTGGAAAAAGTTTTTGCTTAATATAAAATTAAAAAGAAGAAAAGAAGAACCACACACTGATACTCAATTTACTGATCTATGAGTAATCGGTTTATCAGATTTGATTCACGCATGCAAGTGTGTGTGTGTTAACAATTTCTTTTACAATTTTTATGTATCTCTTCTATGCAGTTTCTCTTCTTGGCTTATGCATTACATTATTTCTACCTTGCCCTCTTAATGTATAAAACCATCTTCATTAGAGCTATTACTTCAAATAAAATGAGTTTTTCTTTTGGCTTGCTTTTACTTTTTATATAGCAGTGCACTTAACATACATATTTTTAACATCTCCAAAAAAACCTTAAAGAAAGCAATCAAATGTGTGACTTCTATATGCTCCCTTTATGTTCCTTTGTGCAAGAATATGGCAATAAAGTTCTAAGGCATGGCAGAGTAAAAAAATACAACAACCTTGGGTACCTGAAAAGCCACTCACCTGCCAACAACATCTGCCCTGGGAGGCTACATGAGCCAGAAATATATTTCTGTTGCGTTTGAATATTACACTTCGTAATTTATACTTGTTACAACAACTATACCAATAAAATCATAAACCACCTTATAATTTTATTTAATAGTTTCATGTGTTTGTTTCATTTGCCCACCTAGATCACTGCTTTAAATTGAAGAGAAACAGATTAGGGATTTCTAAAGTGTGAGTTTTATAATGACACTAACTTAATTTCAAACATATTTTATGTTGCTCATAGTGTTAAGCATGGCAATAAGCACAAAAAAATAGCAAAACTATATCCAAATAAAAAAGAAAAACTTCTATAATTATATTGCATCATATTGGTCTCATACTGGTCAGCTGTTAAAGCTAGCTGTTCTGTCAACTCAATTTATGGTATTTTCTGTGACTTATCTTAATTTTTCGTTCTGGATCACAATATTTATTCCCATTTCTACCTAGTTTTAGACGCTTTGACTATGTCTAAAGTATCTTTGCAAGAACTCTTCCTCTTATATTTGATTAGAGAACTTAGCTCCCCCAAATTTGATCCCTGGAGCTGGGCATGGTGGCTCATGCCTGTAATTCCAGCACTTTGGGAGGGCGAGGCCAGTGGGTCACCAGAGGTCAGGAGTTCGAGACCAGCCTGGCCGACATGGTGAAATCCCATCTCTACTAAAAATACAAAAATTAGCCAGGTGTGGTGGCGGGCACCTGTAATCCCAGGTACTCAGGATGCTGAGGCAGCAGAATCACTTGAACTTGGGAGGCAGAGGTTGCAGTGAACTGAGATTGTGACATTGCACTCCAGCCTGGACAACACAGCAACACTCCATCTCAAATTAAAATAATAATAATAATAATAATTCCTGGAGCTTTGTATGACATAACACATATAACTTTTGACTGTTGTACTTTCTGATTTCAGTTCAGATACCTATCCTTTCAGCTCTGTTCCTTGGCAATCCGTCATGATACCTGCCTTGGCTATTGCTCCTGAGCTGGCTAAACCCACTTAAAAATTTGAGGGTGTAGGACAGACAAGCAAAATATTCTTTAGATTTCATTGTTCAGATAGCTTCAGTAGAAATTTTAACTGACAACCTCTGAAGAACATTGATCTCTTGATGTTTGCTGTTTTCACAATATCAAATATATATGCTTTTTGTTTGTTTGTTTGTTTTTAGATTGAGTCTCCCTCTGTCACCCAGGCTGGAGTGCAGTAGTGTGATCTTGGCTCATTGCAACCTCCGCCTCCTGGGTTCAAGTGATTCTCCCTGCCTCAGTCTCCCATGTAGCTGGAATTACAGGCACCCGCCACCATACCCAGCTAATATTTGTATTTGTGTGTGTGTGTGTGTGTGTACAACTATCTATCTATCTATCTATCTATCTATCTATCTATCTATCTATATTTGAGACAAAGTCTCACTCTGTCGCACAGACTGGAGTGCAGTGGCGTGATCTTGGCTCATTGCAAACTCCACCTCCCAGGTCCAAACAATTCTTTGCCTGAGCCTTCCAAGTAGCTGGGATTACAGGCACCTGCCACCACGCCTGGCTAATTTGTTTGTATTTTTAGTAGAGACGGGGTTTCATCATCTTGGCCAGGCTGGTCTTGAAATCCTGACCTCGTGATTCACCCTTCTTGTCCTCCCAAAGTCCTGGGATTACAGGCATGAGCGACCACGTCTGACCTCATTTTTGTATTTTTAGTAGAGACAAGGTTTCGCCACGTTGGCCAGGCTGGTCTCGAACTCCTGACCTTAGGTGATCCACCCACCTCAGCCTCCCAAAGTACTGGGATTACAGGCATGAGCCACTGTGCCTGGTGTTTCTATGCAAATTTAAAGTAAAAAATATAGAATATTCAGAACAGTTGGAGAAAAAATAAATTTTGTTTACTTGGATATTTGATTACAATTTGAAAAGATATGCTTTTTGGTATAAGGCTAGATTATGAATGGTGACTTCTAAGCACCTTACATGCTGAACCAGAAAACCGACGTCAATTTGAAGCATTTTCAATTGAAGTTATGAGGAACACGCTATTATACACAGTGTAGATTTATGTAATTTCATGACGTTTTAAAGACATTTTTTACCATATAATTCTGCACAGTTGAAGTTTATGCTGATTAAATTAGGGAATACAAAACTCAGCAGATTTTGTTCACAAACCATGCATTTTATTAGAAATAATGAATCTAACCTCTGATTTTACTGGCCACATGCATATAATTTGCTTGTAATTACTTTAAAAAGCTTTTGATATAGCTATTACTAAAAATTCTTACATTGGCATTTAGGGCCCAAAGTCTTAAATTAAAATGAAAATAACCCACTTTTCCCTTTTCCCATTTTTAGTCACATTCTGTATACTAATGATGTTGATGATTGGTCTACATTTGCAACAGCCAACAAAAGACTATCAAAACATCAACCTTGCTCTGACATCACATTTGGTGATTATTATTGATATAAATCCCAGGAGACTCTATTAGCACACTGCAGATAAAAACATCACTATGATATGAGATAGCAGCATGGAAGCTTTTTCTCCATAATGGCATGTGTCATGAAGAAAATGTTTGGAACATTGAGATTCACATTGTCAAATCGAGTGCAAAGTGGAACTCAGATTATTCAACCGTTATAAATTGAGGTAAGAAGTTACATAATGAGATACTCTGAGTTAATATTTTATGTTTATTTTAATCTGAAACTTATGTGGATTCTGGATTTTTAAAACATTAGTCTTAAAACATCCTTATAGGGATAATGTTTTCTTTTTCAATCACAATCTCTTAGTTGTGTTGATACATAAAGAGAAAAGATGGAAGGAAACTTTTAAAATTAAAATTGAACTAAACTAGAACATTAACATATGGGTTAATATTAAGCTAATCCTGGAAATCTTTGTATTTTCAACTTTTCAAAATAACTAGCCTTTTTCTTTAGTTTTCTGCCACTATGCCTATTTAAAATATAAAAATATACATTACAGCATAGAACATAAATGTACACTCATGATGGAGGTTAAAGTTTATCTTAAATAGGAAAGAACCAAAGACTGAAAGATAAATTCACACAAAGAGGGTTACACTATACATAGAAATAAGTAATATTTTAACCACAAAAAGCCACTTTTATAAGTAATCACTGGGATAAAGTCCATGTAACTGTTTTCCTGCCCCGAGAAAACTTCAGATCCAGGCCTTTCAGATCTCAAAAAAGGGGAAAACTCTGAAAATTATTGGGGGCTTGATAAAAGAGGTATATTTGATGTCCCTACAATGATGACTTATTATTTTTAAGAAAATGTGTCTAGCAATCACACTTTTTGGTGTATAGCTGAAGGAAATGAAATCAGTGTCTCAAAGAGATATCCACTCTCTCATGTTAATTGCAGCATTATTCGTAATAGTCAGGACATGAAAACAACCTAAGTGTTCATCTACAAATAAAACATGCTAGGTGTGTGTATACACACACACACACACACACACATATATACACACACACACACGTATATTTATATATACTAGTATATTATTCAGCCTCTAAAAAAATATTCTGCCACTTGTGAAAACACAGATGAACCTGGGTAACATTAAGTTTAATGAAATAGCCAGACACGGAAAGGTAATTATTGCATATTATCCCTTACATGTGGAATTTAAAACAGTTAAACTTAGAGAGACAGGGAATATAATGGTGGTTGCCAGGAGCTATGGGGTGGGGGAATTTGGCAGAAGTTGTTCAAAGGGTACAAATTTTCAGTTATAAGATGAATAAGTTTCACTAGATAGGTAATGTACAGCATCATAACTATAGTTAATAACATTGTATTATATACTGGAAATTTGCTAAGAGAGTAGATCTTACATGTTCTCAACAGACATACAAAAATGGTAACAAAGCAAGGTGATGTATATGTTAATTATCTTGATTGTTGGAATTATTACATGAGGTTATTTATATCAAATACCACATTGTATACTTTAAGTACATATAATGTTTTATTTCTCAGTTATTCTTCAATAAAGCTGTAAGAAATGTGTCTACTTGATGGGATTGAGGCTAAAAGTTAATGGTAAATATTTAGTTAGATTTTGTCATTTTCACTATTTTTATTAATGTTTGGAGCTAATCACTCTAGCAAGTTTATAAAACTATAAATGGTTTATACAAGTGCCGTAAGTATTAAAAGAAGCTGTAGTATTATGACCAGTTAATAATAATTTGGGTCTTTACTGAAGAGCATTAGATATAAATGAATTAGTGTAATGGACAGACTTGCAATAAACCAAGAATGACATAGATAGGTAAAAGAGAGCATAACTAGAAATCTGAAATGAAATATAATTATATCATATTAATAATACTTATGGTACTTATAATGAGTGGTATTAAACGTTATTAAAATTAAATAGCTGTAATATTTTCTAAAGAGATGGATGCAATCATTACATTAGGAAACTTGATCACTGTGTCCAAAAATGGAGCTATTGATTAGCTCGGTAGGGATAATCACTTATAATAATATAAATTGCCCATAGATAATATTTGAAGAAAAATGTCTTGCTAATGATTGTACAGAGGATGGAAAATACAGAGATCTGTTCAGATTGTAGTTAAGATATCAAATAACTTTTTAAATAAAAATTAAATTTTATTTGTTTGCTTGCTAAATCCTATATAATATTAGTAATGCAGCATAGCAAAGGCTATGATGTTAAAAAAAATGCATATACTTGTCTAAATTCCTAAAATAGGGAAAACAGTTTCTCTTACCTTTCCATTCTCACTTAAAACAACTACACAAACATAATTCAGTCAATAGAATGGTTATTAGTATCATTTTATGTTAATGAATTAAGATTACCTAAATAAAATTTTATACATATTTATCTACTGAAAAGGGTCAACGTTTTCTGTACAAAGAGAAAGCATGTTCTTGATAAGAGGAGTTATACAACTTGTATTTGAGGGGAGAATAGTTCAGAATTGAAGGGCAGACCCACATTAAGAAAAGTGGAAGAACAAATAAATAACTCTAAAGTGTGAATAATCAAAAATACTTTATTAAATTCAAGACATAGATCGTAACTCATATTAGTTTAGGGTATAAATCGTTTTGATGAAAAATTATTCCATTTAATGAAAAGAAGTCACAGATAGATGGAAGTCTTTGTTAAAAATATCACAACCCTCATGGAAGTCCAGGAAAAGGTGGTGACAATAAATACAGAGAAAAAAGTAAAGACCTTTCTATGAGTCTGTTTTCACACAGCTATAGAGAAATAACCGAGACTGGGTAATATATAAAGGAAAGAGGTTTGACTCACAGCTCCCCATGGCTAGGGAGGCCTCAGGAAACCTATAGTCATGGCGGAAGGTGAAAGGGAAGCAAGCTTGGAACTTTTTACATGGCAGCAAGAGAGAGAAATGTGTGAAGCAAAGGGGGAAGAACCCCTTATAAAATCAGATCTCATGAGAACTCACTCACCATCACAAGAACAGCATAGAAGAGCCACCCCCATGATTCAATCCCCTCCCACCAGGTTCCTCTCCAGACACGTGGGGAGTATGAGGATTGCACTTAAAGATGAGATTTGGGTGGAGACACAAATCTGAACCATATAAAACTTTCTACTCAAGTTTACACATCATTTGCTGTAATTACACTGATTCCTTCATTAAATTGATATTTTCAAATATCACCAGACAGTCTGAAGGACTCAAAATTATTTTATGTTAACTGAGTTTTCCAAACTAAGTCATGGGTGAATTTTATAGTGTAAACTACTGCTATGTTAACTTGCTTAATAAATGTTATGTCTGTTAATTTTTTTTTTTTAAACTGTAGCTTTCATTATCAGTTTGATTAAAAAGTTTGAAACTGTTTCTCCCCCCAAAACCTCTCTAGTAAAAAAATAACCAAAAGGTGAAACCCTAAATCAAGAAAGGTAAATTTTCACAGGTGAATGATAGGGGCACTTTATAAATGGAAATATAATAAGAATGTCCTCAGCATTCTAGAATTGTGTCAAAAGGCAACATACTGATAATACCTTTATGTTATTGAATAAAAAATAAAGCTATTTTTTAATATTAGTAGTAAATTTAAATTTTCCTGAATACATTGTTATAAATATGCATTAAGATATTTATTCTATTCAATCTACCCAATGTTGGTTAAAAACAAAAAATTTAATTGAAAAATCACTGAAAACCAATATCAGTAATATAAGTAGTTTGTACATAGAAATAAATGCTATATTTATCTTGCTTTTCAATATCCATCAACTGTTTTCTCTTTATTATAATTGTATTTGTTTATCTGTCTTTTAGTAAACTACCATCTGCATTTAGTAATTGTAACTTTTGAAGTATTTTTAGTGTGTTACAAGATAATCTTAGTTTAGATGGTTGGTGAGCTGGTTCTAGAAGAAATAAATCCAGAGAGCAACTTATATTACAAATGAAATGTCAAAATGAATTAAAATAAACATTAGGCATGAAAATGAGAAGAAAATTTTAAATATAAGGTGCAAGCTACAGTATTGTATACAAAAAATTATAAGTTGTTTTATGTTTTACAAAAATGTTTAATTTCAAAAGATGCTTAATTGGTAAATAATATTTTTTTATGTTCTAATGTATTTTACCACTACACCTAGGGCATATTTTAGGTATAACATTATTCATATGATACAAATACACTCCCTGTGAAAATTTTTTGAAACATATTATTTACATATAAGTGACAATTTGTGAAGATGAGACTTGCTAATAATATTTTAATATTGTGATTTCTTATTTCCTTTTGTTTACCTAAGGAGATGAATAACACCACATTTAGTTCTATCCAAATTATAGCTGATTCAAATAATGGGGTTAGCACTTAGTAGAGATTTCTTTTCATAAAATCATAGAGATCCCTATTATTTATTTTAGTTTTAAGAATTTATAAGTAGATAAGCTGCATTCAAGGAATTAATTAGAAATATCAAAAACAGTACTCACAGAAATCTTTTAAGTTGTTTTGAAAATAACGGTGCCTAGAAGCATTACTGAAGCCATTGTTGAAGTACATTATGCCAATTTTATGTAATGATTATCTATATCTACAAAACATTAACTTATTTACATATGTTTTTCTATATACATGTATTACAGATTTCAAAAAGGGGTTCATGAATAAATTGCCAATTTTACTGATTTCACAATTACTATAATTCAGCAAATCAAAGTGCAACGAAAACAATTGTTATTTATGAGCAGGATTGTTTGAAATATATATATTTTTTTGGGTGTGTAAAAAACAAATATTTCTGTAACAAAAAGTTGCTTCAGGATTTACAAAGAGTGTTTGAAATATAGTGTACAGTGTTTTAATGCCACATTTCTAAACTTCATCCGGAAGTTCATTTAATTGATTCAGATAAAGGTGTTTATTTTAATTTATAAAGGTATTTATTTTAAATCTAAAGAGTAAATTAAATAGTTATTTGAGATTATTTCTTCTATAAGTCCTTGAAACCCTCTGAATCTGTTGTAAAATAAACTTGTAGGGCAGTTAGAAAAAATCAGTAACCATTCTCATGATACTCTCACTTTATTTTAAACCATTCACCTGGAACCTGCTAGGGTTCATGATAATTTTTATTATTATATAATTCTACATTATTTTGCTTATATTTAATCTTTAGTTTCTATGCGTAAATGAATTTAACATTGAAATACAAATCACACTGAGAAATATAAAATGATAATCATGTAAATTAAGATGACCTTAATCACATCCAAAAATTCATTAATGAAATCAAAATCATATGCCAAGCATATACATGAATTTCTAGCAATTATAAGAAATGCAAAGACTGAAAGTGTATTGAAAAAGAAAGTTATATATCATCTCACTAATTTATTCCATTAAAGATGACTCACACCCATAACATTTTTGTCATAAATCTTAAACTTAAATCTTCTATCTTGTAATTTTCAAATAAAACATGATTATGTAAAAATTAATTTAATTCTTAAAATATGAAATACATGAGTAAAAAGCATTAAATCCTAAAGTAATTTTATTGGGAGAAGAGCCAAGATCACTGAGTAGTCTCTTCCAGGAAGAGCTTCTCCCATCAAGAGAGACTAGATCATCAAGTAGACTGACACACTCTGAACATATCTTTGGAAATAAGGCATTGGAATGTGGATATGGGGAGTATGTAGCCCCTGGGGCTAAATGAGGTGCAATCTTGGAACTCTCCACAGGGTTGATAAGCATCAAGACTTATTCATGGTGCTGAGCAGCTCCTAGAGAAGGGGTGAGTAAAATAGGCATGGAGCAGCCCACTCTCACCGTGGGCCTCTGGGATCCAACTGCAGGAGATTCCATAGCCCCTACAGACAATTGAGTTGACAGAGAGAACTCTCTAGGGAGTTGGGAGAGACAGAACTTAAGTCTGCACAGAGCCTAGAGAGTTTGGTGAAGAAACAGGGGCAGTGGAGCATGACCATGGGTGCCCATTCTCAAAGGCTTGTTGTATTCCCTTGGTGGCTTTTACCCCGTGTTAGGAGCTGTACCTGGAGAGAGCAGGACTGTCTTGCCAGCAAGATGGAGGCAGGAGTGTTGACCTGAGCACTGACCCCCTGAAATCATCCAGAAATAAAACCAATCAACTGAAACCAAATTAAACCACAATCAAACAATAAAGGGCGTCAAATATTATAAAAGCAAAAAGTACCAATCAAAAGACAGCAGGAGCAAAGATTAAAGAAACACCAGCTCATATCGTTGAGAAATTTTCAGCAAAAGAATTCTGGCAACTCCAAAAGCCAGAGTGGCTTCTTACCTACAAATGACTGCACTAGCTTCCCAATAATGATTCTTAACCAGACAAATGACTAAAATGACAGACAAAGAACTCAGAATCCAGATGCATGATAAAGAAGATGGATGAGAATTTTGAAACCAAATCCAAAGAAAGCAGTTGATATGGTTTGGATTGTGTACCCACCCAAATCTCATGACAAATTGGAAGAAGACAGGTCTGGTCACAGGTGATTGGATCATGGGGATAAATGTCTGCCTTCCTGTTCTTATGCTAGTGAGTGAGTTTTCATGAGATCTGATAATTTAAAAGAGTGTAGCACTTTACTCCCTACACTTTCTCTCTCTCCTGCCACCATGTGAAGTAGGTGCTTGCTTTCCCTTCCCCTCTGCTATGATTGTAAGTTTCCTAATGTCTCCCAGTGATGCTTCCTGTTAAGCCTGCTGAACTGTGAGTCAATTAAACTTCTTTTCTTCATAAATTACCCAGTCCCACATAGTTCTTTACAACAGTGTGAAAACAGACTAATATAGAAAATTGAAACCAGGGCAAGGCATGATGATTCATGCCTGTAATCTCAGCACCTTGGGAGGTCAAGGCAGCAGGATCACTTGTGGTCAGGAGTTCAAGACAAGCAGGGCAAACATGGTTAAACCCTATCTCTGCAAAAAATACAAAAATTAGCCAGGTGTGGTGGCATATATCTGTAATCCCAGCTACTAGGGAGGCTGAGGTATGATAATCACTTGAACCTGGCGGGTAGGGGTTGGAGTGAGCCAAGGTGAAATCACTGCACTCCAGCCTGGGCAATGGAGCAAGACTCTGTTTCAAGAAAGAAAGAAGAAAGAAAGAAAAGAAAGAAAAGAAAGAAAAGAAAGAAAAGAAAGAAAGAAAGAAAGAAAAGAAAGAAAGAAAAGAAAGAAAGAAAGAAAGAAAGAAAGAAAGAAAGAAAGAAAGAAAGAAAGAAAGAAAGAAAGAAAGAAAGAAAGGAAGGGAGACTGAAAGAAAGAAAGAAAGAAAGAAAGAAAGAAAGAAAGAAAGAAAGAAAGAAAGAAAGAAAGACTGAAAGAAGAAAGAAAGAGAGAGAGAAAGAAGGAAGGAAGGAAGGAAGGAAGGAAGGAAGGAAGGAAGGAAGGAAGGAAGGAAGGAAGGAAATTGAAACCAGGAGTGAGGCACTGCTATAAAGATACCTGAAAATGTGGGAGTGACTTTGGAACTGGGAAACAGGCAGAGATCGAAACAATTTGGAGGGCTCAGAAGAAGACAGAAATATGTGGGTAAGTGTGGAACTTCCTAGAGACTTGTTGAATGGTTTTGACCAAAATGATGATAGGATATAGACAGTGAAGTCCAGGCTGAGGTGGTCTCAGATAGAGCTGAGAAACTAACTGGAAACTGAAGTAAAGGTCACTCTTGCTATGCTTTAGCAAAGAGACTGGTAGCATTTTGCTCTTTGCTTTTGCCCTAGAGATCTGTGGAAATTTGAACTTGAAAGAGATGATTTAGGGTACCCGGAGGAATAAATTTATAAGCAGCAATGCATTCAAGATATGACCTAGCTGTTTCTAAAAGTGTAGGCTCATATGCATTGACAAAGACATTCTCTGAAACTGGAACTTATATTTGAAAGGGAAGCAGAGCATAAAAGCCTGGAAAATTTGCAGCCCAGCCATGTGGTAAAAAAGAAAATCCAATTTTAGGAATCTAATTAAATTAAAGAGCTTCTGCTCAGCAAAAGAAACTCATCAGAGTGAACAGGCAACCTACAGAATGGGAGAAAATTTTTGCAATCTACCTATCTTACAAAGGTCTAATATCCAGAATCTACAAGGAACTTAAACAAATTTATAAGTTAAAAAAAAAAAAAAAAACTTATCAAAAAGTGGGCAAAGGATATGAAGAGACACTTATCAAAAGAAGATATTTATGCAGCCTACAAACATGAAAAAAAGCTAATCATCACTAGTCATTAGAGAAATGCAAATCAAAACCATGAAGAGATACCATTTCATGCCAGTTAGAATGGTGATCACTGAAAAGACAGCAAACAACAGACGCTGGAGAGGATGTGGAGAAATAGGAACACTTTTACACTGATGGTGGGAGTGTAAATTAGTCCAACCATTGTGGAAGACAGTGTGGCAATTCCTCAATAATCTAGAAGCAGAAATACCATTTGACCCCACAATCCCATTACTGGGTATATATCCAAAGGATTATAAATCATTCTACTGTAAAGACACATGCACCTGTATGTTTATTGCAGCACTATTTACAATAGCAAAGACTTGGAACCAACCCAAATGCCCATCAATAATAGACTGGATAAATAAAACGTGGCACATATACACCATGACATACAGTGCAGCCATAAGAAAGAATAAGTTCATGTCCTTTGCAGGGACATGCATGAAGCTGGAAGCCATCATTCTCAGCAAACTAACACAGGAACAGAAAACCAAGCACTGCACGTTCTCACTTATAAGTGGGAGTTGAATTATGAGAATACATGGACACAGGGAGGGGAACATCACACACAGGGGCCCGTTGGGGGGTGAAGGGAAAGGGGAGGGAGAGCATTAGGACAAATATCTTATGCATGTGGGGCTTAAAACCTAGAAGACAGGTTGATAGGTGCAGCAAACTTGTATATCTACGTAACAAAGCTGCACACTCTTCACAGTATCCCAGAACTTAAAGTAGAATATATATATGAAAATCCCATTTTCTTGGGGAGGAATTCAAGCCAAATGCAGAAATTTGCACAAGTAAAGAGGAGACAAATGTTAATAGCCAAGACAATGGGGAAAATGTTTCCAGGACATTTTAGGGATATTCACAGCAGCCCCTCCCATCCCAGGCTCAGAGGCCTAGGAAGGAAAAATGGTTTCAAGGGTCAGGGAAATATCCCAGCTGCTCTGTGCAGCCTTCAGACATGTTGCCCTGTGTCCCAGCCACTCCACCTCCAGCTGTGGCTAAAGAGGGCCAAGGTGCAGCTCAGGCTGTGGCTTCAGAGGGTGCAAGCCCCAAGCCTTGGCAGTCTTTAAGTGGTGTTGAGCCTGTGGGTACACAGAAGGCAAGAGTTGAGGTTGGGAACATAAATTGCACAGGGTGTATGGAAACACCTGGATGTCCATGCAGAAGTCCGCTGCAGAGGTGGAGCCCTTATGGGAAAACCTCTACTAGGACAATGTGGAGGGCACATGTGGGTTTGGAGCCCTCACACAGAGTCCCTACTGTGGCATTGCCTAGTAGAACTGTGAAGAGAGGGCCACCATTTTCCAAACCCCAAATTGCAGATCCACTTGCAGTTTGCACTGTGCATCTGGAGAAGCCACAGGCACTCAAAGTCAGACACGAAAAAAGCAGTCATGAGGACTGTACACAGCAGAGCCACAGAGGTGGAGTTTCTCAAGGCCTTGGGAGCCTACCCCTTGCAACAGTGTGCCCTGCATGTGAGAAATATAGTCAAAGGAAATTAATTTAAATCTTTAAGATTTAATGACTGCCCTGCTGGGTTTTGGACTTGCATGGGGACTGCATTCCCTTGGTTTCGGCAAATTTCTCCCATTTGGAACAGGAGCATTTACCCAATGCCTTTACCCCCATTGCATCTAACTAACTTCTTTTTGATTTAACAACCTCCTCGGCAAAAGGGATGTGCCTTGTGTCAGTCAAAAATGACACATTGGACTTGGACTATTGGGTTGATGCTGGAATGAGTTAAGACTTTGGAGGACTGTTGGGAAGGCATGGTCATGTTTTGAAATGTGAGAAGGACACGAAATTTGGGAGGGACCAGTGTGGAATGATATGGTTTGGATTTGTGTTCTTACCAAAATCTCATGCCAAATTGGAAGAGGAGCCTGACAGGAAGTGATTGGATCATGGGTAGGGACTGCCCCCTTACTCTTCTTAGTGAGTGAGTTCTCACAATATCTGATGAATTTTTGTTTGTTTGTTTGTTTGTTTTAAGATGATGTCTCACTCTGCCACCCAGGCTGGAGTACAGTGTTGTGATATCAGTTCAGTACAAGCTCTGCCTCTCAGGTTCAAGTGATTATCTGGTCTTAGTCTCCCAAGTAACTGGGATTACAGGTGACTGCCATCATGCACAGCTAACATTTGTATTTTTAGTAGAGATGGGGTTTCACCATGTTGGCCAAGCTCGTCTTGAATTCTTGGCCTCAAGTGACCCTCTCATCTTGGCCTTCCAAAGTCCTGGGATTAGAGGCATGAACCACCACACCCAGAATGATATTTTAAAAGTATGTGACACAACCCCCTTCACTCTCTCCCTGCCACTCTCTCCTGCCACCATGTGAAGAATGTCTTTGCTTTTCCTTCACCTTTCACTATAATTGTAACTTTCCTGAGGTCTCCCAGGTATGCTTCCTGTTAAGCCTACTTAATTGTAAGTCAATTAAACCTCCTTTCTTCATACATTACCCAGTCTCAGGTAATTCTTTATAGCAATGAAATAATACAGCAGTAAAATGATTCAAGAGTTGAAAGAAGACATAAGAATTTAAAGAAACAACCAAACGGAATTTCTGTAACTGAAATATTCACCAAAAGAATTTCATAATGCCAGCAGAAACACACACACACACACACACACACACACACACACACACACACACACATACACACAAATAGAAAAAGAGGCCAGGCATGGTGGCTCATGCCTGTAATCCTAGCACTTTGGGAGGCAGGTGGATTGCCTTAGCTCAGGAGTTTGAGACCAGCCTTGGCAACATGGTGAAACCCCGTCTCTACTAAAATACAAACAAATTAGATGGGTATGGTAGCATGCACCTATCATCCCAGCTACCCGGGAGGCTGAGGCAGGATAATCACTTGAGCCTGGGAGGCCGAGGTTGCAGTGAGCCAATATCGCGCCACTACACTCTAGCCTGGGTAACAGAGCAAGACTCTATCTCAAAAAAAAAAAAAAAAATTGAGTAAAGTTAGGAAAGAATCTCAGAGCTCAAATACTGCTCCTTTGAATCAATGCAGGCAGACAAAAATGAAGAAAAAATTTAAAAAGGAACAAAATCTCTGAAAAATTATTGGACTATATAAAGAGACCTAACCTATGACCATTGCAATTCCTGAAAGAGAGGGAGATAGAGTGAGAAACTTGGAGAACATATTTAAGAATATTGCTCACAAAAATTTCCTCAACCTTACTGGAGAAGCTGATGTGTGTCTCTGAATTCAGGAAATTCAGACAACAACTGAGAGATCCTCCACAACATGACCATCCCCAAACATGAAGTCATGAGATTCTCCAAGTTCAATGCATAAGAAAAAATATTATTGATAGCTAAAAAGAAGAGGCAGGTCTCATATAAAGGGAACCCAATTAGGCTAACAGCAGATATTTTAGCAAAAACCTTATGAGCCAGAAGAGATTGGAAGCATGTTTAAAGAAATAAAATTTTAATCAAAAAACATTATATTCAATGAAAGTAATCTTCATAAACAAAGTAGAAATAAAATCCTTTTCAAACAAATGAATGCCAAGGTAATTTATTACCACCAGACATGCCTTACAACAGGTCCTTAAGGGAGTACTAAACATAGAAACAAAAGATCTATACCTGCCACCACAAATATACGGTTAAGTACGTAGCTCATTGACAGTATAAAGCAATTACACAATCAAGTCTACATAACAATCAGCTAACAATACAGTGGCAAAATAAAATTCACATGTATAAATATTAACCTTAAATGTAAACAGGCTAAACATCCCATTTAAAAGACATAGAGTGGCAAAGTAGATAAAGAAGGAAGATCAACTCTATGCCATCTTCAAGAGACCCATCTTATATGCAATAACATTTATAGGCTCAAAGTAAAAAGATGAAGAAAGAACTATCAAGCAACAGAAAACAAAAAAGAGTAGGGCACGCTAGCTTCTTTCAGACAAAATAAGCTTTAAACCAACAATTATTTTAAAAAGGAAAGAATGACATTACATAATGACAAAGGGTTAAATTCAACAAGGATACTTAACTTTCCTAAATATATATGCACCCAACACTGAAACACCCTGATTTATAAAACAAGTTCTTAGAGACCTATGAAAAAACTTATATAATCACACAATAATAGTGGAAGACTACAACACCCCATTGACAGTATTAGACAGATCGTCAAGGCAGAAAAGTAACAAAGATATTCAGGACCTAAACTTGACACTTGATCAAATGAACATAACAAACATCTACAGAATACTCTACACAACAACAGAATATAAATTCTTCCCATTTGCACATGGTACATCCTCTGAGATTGACTACATATTTAGCCATAAAGTAATATACCACAATTTTTTTAAAAGCTGAAATAATAACAACCACATTCTCAGACTACAGCTATACAATAAAAATAGAAACCAACACAAAGAACATATCTTGAAACAATACAACTACATAAAAATTAAACAACCTGCTTCTGAATGACTTTTGAGTAAACAATAAAATTAAAGCTGAAATAAAGAAATTTTTTTAAACTAATGAAAACAATATACAACATACCAGAATCTCTGGGACACATATAAAGAAAAGTTGGTAGTATTAAATACCCACATCAGAAAGTTAGAAAGATCTCAAGTGAGCAACATAAAAATCATACTTGCAAGGACTAGAAAAACAAGAACAAATCAACCCTAAAGCTAGAAGTAGAAAATTACCAAAATCAACGCCGGGCGCAGCGGCTCAAGCCTGTAATCCCAGCACTTTGGGAGGCCGAGATGGGCGGATCACGAGGTCAGGAGATCGAGACCATCCTGGCTAACACGGTGAAACCCAGTCTCTACTAAAAAATACAAAAATCTAGCCGGGTGAGGTGGGGGGCGCCTGCAGTCCCAGCTACTCGGGAGGCTGAGGCAGGAGAATGGCGTGAACCCGGGAGGCGGAGCTTGCAGTGAGCTGTGATCTGGCCACTGCACTCCAGCCTGGGCGACAGAGCGAGACTGCGTCTCAAAAAAAAAAAAAAAAAAAGAAAAAAAGAAAAGAAAATTACCAAAATCAGAGCTTAACTGAACAAAGTTGAGACAGGAAAATTTATAAAAGAGATCAATGAAATAAAGAGTTGTTTCGGCTGGGCGCGGTGGCTCAAGCCTGTAATCCCAGCACTTTGGGAGTCTGAGACGGGCAGATCACCAGGTCAGGAGATTGAGACCATCCTGGCTAACACGGTGAAACCCCGTCTCTACTAAAAAATACAAAAAAACTAGCCAAGCAAGGTGGCGGGTGCCTGTAGTCCCAGCTACTCAGGAGGCTGAGGCAGGAGAATGGCATAAACCCGGGAGGCGGAGCTTGCAGTGAGCCGAGATCCGGCCACTGCACTCCAGCCTGGGCGACAGAGCGAGTCCCCGTCTCAAAAAAAAAAAAAAAAAAAAAAAAAAAAAAAGTTGTTTCTTCACAAGAATAATAAGAATTGATGGGCAAGTAGGTAAATTGATATGGAGAAAAAAAAAAAAAGAATGTACAAATAAACACTATCAGAAGTAACAAATGGAGAAGTTACCACCGAACCCACAAAAATACAAAAATACCTCAGAGAATATTATGAGCACATCTATACACATCTATACACACAGACTAGAAAACCGAGAATAAATGAATAAATTCCTGGAAACATGCAACCTCCTAAGACTGAACCAGAAAGAAACTGAAATCTTTGTTTTTAAAGTAAACATTGTATATTATTTATTATTATTATTATTTTGAGAGGGAATCTTTTTTGTTATTATACTTTATGCTCTAGGGTACATGTGCACAACATGCAGGTTTGTTACATATATATACATGTGCCATGTTGGTGTGCTGCACCCATTAACTCGTCATTTACATTATGTATATCTCCTAATGCTATCCTTCCCGCCTCCCCCCACCCCACAACAGGCCCCGTTGTGTGATGTTCCCCTTACTGTGTCCAAGTGATCTCATTGTTCAATTCCCACCTATGAGTGAGAACATGCGGTGTTTGGTTTTCTGTTCTTGCAATAGTTTGCTGAGAATGATGGAAGAAACTGAAATCTTGTATGAACCAATAGTGAGTTCTAAAATTGAATCAGTAATAACAATAATAAAAAAACCTATGAACCAGAAAAATCCCTGGACTAGATGCATTTGCAGCTGAATTCTACCAGTTATACAAAATAGAGCTGGTAGCAATCCTACTAAAATTATTTAAAAAATTCAAGGAGGAAATACTCTTTACTACCTTATTCTATGAAGCCAGCATCATTCTGACATTAAAATCTGTCTTACACAATGAAAAGAAAATAAAAATCTTCAGAGCAATATCCCTGATGAAGATAGATGCAAAAATCTTCAATAAAATATAGCATCCTGAATATAGCAGCACAACAAAGAGCTAATCCAGCACAATCAAGTAAGCTTTATTTCTAGGATCCAAGGTTGGATCAATATGCACAAATCAATAAATGTGATGCATCACATAAACAGAACTGAAAACAAAAACCACATGATAACCTCAATAGATGCAGAAAAGGGTTTCAATACAATTCAATATCCCTCCATATTAATAACACTCAACAAACTAGTTATTGAAGAAACACACCTCAAATAATATAAGCCACCCACGACAAACCCACAGCCCATATCTTACTGAATGACTGAAAACTGGAACCATTCTCCTGGAGAACCAGAACAAGCCAAGAATGCTCACTCCCAGCACTCCTATTACCAATAGTTCTGGAAATTCTAGCCGAAGAAATCAGAAAAATAAAAAAAGACATCCAAATAGGAAGAAAGGAAGGCGATCTGTCTCTCTTCACTGACAATATGATTCTATACCTATAAAACCTCTTGGTCTCTTCCCAAATGCTCTTAGAACTGATAACTTCAGTAAAGTTTTAGGATAAAAGGTTAATGTACAAAAACTAGTAGCATTTCTATACAACAATAATGACCACGCTGAGAGCCAAATCAAGAAACTAATAATATTCACAATAGCCACAAAAAAGAATAAAGTACCTATAAATATAACTAATTAGGTAAGTGAAAGCGCTCTACAATGAGAATTACATAAGACCGCTGAAAGAAGTAAGAGACAACCCAAATGCAAATCCATTCTCATGAATTGAAAGAATCAATATTTTTTAAATGACTATACTTTTATGGCTGAATAGTACTCCATCGTGTATATGTACCACATTTGCTTTATCCTTTTGTCTATTGATGGACACTGGTTGCTTTCAAATTTTAGCTATTGTGAACATTACTGAAACATATGGGGCAGTGCAGAGATCTCTTTGACATACTGATTTCCTTTGTTTTAGGTAAATGCCCAGCAGTGGGGTTGCTGGATGATATGGTAGCTCTCTTTTTAATTTTTTGAGAACCTCCAAACTGTTTTACATAGTGATCATACTAATTTGCATACCTACAAAAATTAAAAATTAAAAAACTTAAAAATATTGTAGCTATACTATCCAAAGCAGTTTATGGGTTCAGTACTGTTCTTAATAAACTACCAATGCCATTTTTCACAGAATTAGAACAAACTAATCTAAAATTCACATGGAACCAAACATAGTCTAAATAGTCAAAGCAATCCTAAGCTAAAAGAACAGAGCTGGAAACATCACTTTACTCAACTTCAATCTGTACTATAAGGTTACAGTATCCAAAACAGCATGATATTGGTACGAAAACAGACACATAGACCAAAGGAACAGGCTAGAGACCCATAAATAAAGTTGCTCACCTACAACCATCTGATCTTCAACAGCTTCAACAATGACTAGCAATAAGCAATGAATTCCCTATTCAATACAAGGTGTTGAGGTAACTGACTAGCCATATGCAGAAGATTGAAATGTCACACAGACTAGAAAAGAACCTAGGGATCATGATGGTAGGAGTAGTCAGAAGAATTCTTGTGTTGTGATGAGTGCATATAAGTTAAATGAGCCACTTATCCCTTCCTTTTACCATATACAAAAATTAAATCAATGTGGATTAAACAGTTAACTGTAAAACCTAAAACTATAAAAACCCTAGAAGAAAACCTAGGAAATATCATTCTGGAATAGGATTTGGCAAAGATTTCATGACAAAGTATCCAAAAGCAATTGCAATAATGCAAAAATAGACACATGGGAACTAATCACATAAAGAGCTTGTGTACAGAAAAAGAAACTAAGAACAGGGTAAAAAAACAACCTACAAAATGGGGAAAATATTTCCAAACTGACAAAGGTGTAATATCCAGAATCTATAAGGAACTCAAATTGACAAGCACAAAAAAAACCCATTGAAAAATGGCCAAAAAACATGAACATTCTTCTCAAAAGACATACATGTGGCCAACAAGTATATGAGAAAATGTTCAACGTCATTAATTATTAAAGAAATGCAAATCAAAACCAACATGAGATACCATTTCACATCAGTCAGGATGGCTATTATTAAAAAGTTAAAAAATAACAGGTGGTGGAGAGGTTACAGAGAAAAGAGAATGTTTATACACTTTTACTCAAAATGCAAATGAGTTCAGCCACCATGAAAAGCAGTTCGGAGGTTTCTCAAAGAATTTAAGATGAAGTTACTATTGGACCCAGTGATCTCATTACTGTGTATATACCTAAAGCAATATAAATCGTTCTACCAAAAAGACATGTACACTTGTTCACTGCAGCACTATTCACAATAGCAAAGTTATTAAATCAACCTAGATGATCATCAATGGTAGAGTGGATAAAGAAAATATGGTACATACACATTATAGAATACTTTGCAACCTTAAAAAAAATAAAAACATTTTCTTTGCAGCAACATGGATTCAGCTGGAGGTCATTATCCTAAGTGAATTAAGGCAGAAACAGAAAACCAAATGCCACATGTTCTCACTTATAAGTGAGAGCTAATTTTATATGATTGTTGGCCACATGTATGTCTTCTTTTGAAAAGTGTCATGTCCTTTGCCCACTTTTTAATTGGTTTGTGTGTTTTTCCCTTGTAAATTGGTTTAAGTTCCTTATAAATGCTCGATATTAGACCTCTGTCAGATGCATAGTTTGAGAAAATTTTCTTCCATTCTACAGGTTGTCTGTTTACTCTGTTGGTAGTTTCTTTTGCTGTAAAAAAGCTCTTTGGTTTAATTAAATCTAATTTGTCAGTTTTTGCTTTGGGGAGCTAAAAGATGAGAACACGTGAACACATGAGTGGAACAATACATAATGGGGCCATTCAGAGGGTGGAGAGTGGGAAGAGGAAGAGGATCAGGAAAAATAACTAATAAGTACTAGGCTTATTATGTTGGTGAATAAATAATCTATACAACAAAGCCACATTACACAAGTTTACCTGTGTAACAAACCTGCCTTTGTACCCCTGAACCTAAACTAAAAATTAAAAAGACCCATGAATATATTTATATTAAATATATAATGTATATTTATGCCAAAAAATAAGTGGGAGCTAAACACTGAGTGCATGTAGACACAAAAATGGGAACAGTAGACACCAGGGCCTCCTTGAGCGGGGAACAAAGCAGGATGTGAGTGTTTAAGTACAATCTATCAGACACTGTGTTCACTACTTTGGTAATGCAATTATTTGTACAGCAAAACCCAGTGACACACAATTTACCCACGTAATAAGCCTGCATTTGTACCCCTGAACCTAAAATAAAAATTAAAATTAAATAAAATATATTTCCAAAAAAATTAAATAAAATATAAAACAATATTATTTATTTTTGGTGCAAAACCCAGAGTCAACTCTCTCTTTGTTACTATACATTAAGTCCCAAAAGCAAGCATAATTTTGTTTTTCAATAAATCATACTTGTGCTTGCATAATTAATACAAGTGAAATAACACATGAGTGTTGAATAATCTGAATTGACTTGCTCATGAGCCACCCTAACCTTCTAATGTGCCTTGCTGTATTGCTGAGTCTGAAAAGCTAAAAATTATCATTTTCATACTCTGTTTACAGCAGAGATATGAATTTGTTTATCCAATCAGATGCACACATATAAATTTTAATTTGAAAATGAGTTTAGTGGAGAAAAAATTATGCAAGTTTTAAGACATCCATTTGGCTAGTGAAAATGGTAGAATAGGCAACATGGGTCCTTGGCCATCAACCTTCTTATTCAGAAGCAATGGCAGCTTAAATGAGATAGTTTGTATCTCTCTCATGCAAAAAAAGACAAAGTAGGCAGTTAAAGGATAAAGTTGAGGCAGGAGAATCAGGTCTGAAGGCAGGGAACTTAAGGCTGATTCATGCTGACTTCCTAGAACTAAATCAAAAAGAAAACCCTACATCTCCAAACCCAAGTAACAAAAGGATCAGAGGCTACTCCCTTTGCACCCTACCCCCTTTTCTACTGAGTCTGGTCATGGGCCATGTCCTCATTTGTAACTTTGTAATTTCACTTCAGCCTTCCATTGCTTGTCTCCTGAAACCAATCAGACTGGTTACAGGCCAAGTCTTCATTTACATAGCGTGTAACCAAGTAACCAATGGGAAACCTCTAGAGTGTATTTAAACCCCAGAAAATTCTGTAACCAGCCCCCTCTAGCCACTTGCTCAAGCCTGTTTCCATTCTGTGGAGTGTACTTTTGTTTCAGTAAATCTATGCTTTCATTGCTTCATTCTTTCATTGCTTTGTTTGTGCATTTTGACCAATTCTGTATTCAAAACACCAAGAACCTGGATGACTCATAGTCAAGACCCTCCCCCGGTAACATATTTTGGCAAGCCAGCCAGGAGTAAGCCCAAAGTTTGGGATTTATTTTTCTTCTATTCTCATTTCCCTTTTTCCTCTCTGCTTCATACAGGGAAACCCTTCTCTCTCTCTCTCTCTCTCTCTCTCTCTCTTTTTCCCTAACTAGGAACTCTTGATAGGCAGTGCCTAGGCACGAACACAACTGCAGTTTTCTGGCTGGTGCTACTTTCTGATGAAACTAAAAGGTTTCCATGTGGAAGCACCTGACCACCACTGCCCGGTTCAGGTGAGGGACCTGAGTCCTTTTCCTTTTTGAAACTCCATACTCTTTCAGTGGCCATTTCTTAGTAGCTCCTTGATAATTGAGAGCAACTGGCTAGGTCTACTCTTCGGTGTTTCCTAAAGGCCAAGGAGTGAATGGGGATAGCTGCCCTGCCCAGAAGTGGGAAGGACTCTTTTCTATCTTTTCCAGTTATAGTCCCTGATCCCTATGTTGATGCAGTTGGCAGTGGCTGCTCATCCAAGGCAAATTCACACACATCTCAAGAAAGTTAAGCCCACTTTTCTTATGCTAAATTATCCTATAAAGTTATCCTGTAATGGCAAAAGATAATGTTTCTTAGGCATCATGACCTCTCTTCTCTTACTCGATCTATTTGTCTGGCTAAGGGCCTTTGGGACCCACAGGTTTAGAATACATTCTACATCTTGGACCTCCACTGAGGGGACCACATGGCATCATGGTCATTGCTTTGGCATCAGTTTTCTTGCCCTGAACACCATAGAAATTCTCAACCCCAGATTTTTATATACTCCTTGGACCTTTCCTTAATGGGAATACCCCACCAATCTTGGTACTGTTAACTCTGCAATGTTTGGGAACCTTCATGAAATCCAAGAAGATACAGCCTATCTAAATTGGTGGGATGCTAAAAGTCAAGGATTACACCTAGGGGCAAAGAAAAGTTCATAGTAGGCTATCACCTGTGCCGGAAAAACACAATGTGGCCCTGGTGCCCACCTAAGGTCAGAGACATCTGGCACTCTGAGATTAGATTCCAAAGTGGGATGTCCCAGGGATCCAGCTCCAGACCTCAACCTATCCAAAGTGGATGCCCCAGGTAGAGGTTTTAAGGTCTAGTACTAAGGCCTCCTTAGAATTTTCTCTCTCTTGCAGACCATTGGAACCTGAAGCTCCCATCAGTCACTACATCTGTGAACCTGAAGAAGACCTGAAGTACCTGTTTAAAAGACAGCCAAAAGATAAGTAAATGCCTACTAACTTTCCTTGCTGCCTTTGTTGCATAGTTACTGTAAGCTGGATAATAGTAGCAATTTTTATATTTTTACAATTTAGTTGCATTCTTCTAAATAGGTGGAATCCCTTCTTTTGTAACAATTAAGCACAGTGTTTTAATTCATTTTTATAGCAAGCATTATTTACAGCATAGGTATCCACCCCTTGAAGTTCCCACTTTATAGAACAACAACAACAACAAAAAAACAAGTTTTTTGTTTTTGTTTCTTAATGGTCACCCACGGCTTGTGTATACTGGGATGACGCGTATTGGGAATTAGCTTAATTTTACAGTGAGACCTGACTTTGCACCTCTGGCAATTAATGGATTCTGGGTATTTATTAAGAACTTTAAATTTGAAGCAAAGATTGTTAAATACCACCAGCCCAGCTCTGGTAAAGGACTTTTGGCACTGTTTGTCTCCATTATTATCCAAGCACATTACCATCCCAATCCCAGCCTGATCTTAGGCCCTTGAAAAAAATAACCTACAATGGCAGGATGAGCAGTAAACCTTTTCCATTCCTCTCAGAGCAAGCTCATTTGGGGCCCAGTACCAACAAACACAGAGCTAAAATTCCAGGCACCACTTTGTATTAAGAGAAGCCAACATTTTGGTCAGGCCCTGGTAACCTTGAAAAGTCATCAATGCAACTATCCCCTGGAAATTAACCCCTCACACAATCACATAAGCTATGCATTTACCCAAACTGCATCATTTAGAAAACCTGTACAGTTTTCATGGAAACCATCCTTAGATATCGAAACTTTAAAGGATATATATAGTCTAAGTACTGTCAAGGCAAGCCCATTAGCTGTGTTCACATTTTCTCTTGGCCACTTTAGCAGGGATCTGAACCACTTGGGAAGGTGAAAACAAAGAGCTGACCCATATGTTCACCACACAGAACAATTTCTGTCTTGAAAAACAAGCAGCCTTTCCATGTGTGCAACGAGTTCCTAATTACGCTTACCAGCCAACTGAACTGGAACCTGTACACTTGTTTATTTAGCCCCTGAGATTAATATAGTTCCCCAAAATCAATCCTTCATTATTCCTTTAACTACAAACACCCAACACAAATGAGCCATCCAACTCATGTCCTTTTTGGTAGGGCTAGGAATAACAGAGTAGGAACAGGAGTTCACATCCTTGCAACTTCCCTATCCTATTACCAACGCTTGTCCAAGAATCTTTCAGACTGCTTGGAAGACATTACCCACAGTACCATCACCATACAAAATCAAATGGAGTCCTTGGCAGTGGTCACTTTACAAAATAGAAAGGGACTGGATCTCCTTCTGAAAAAGATGGCTTATGTCTTTTTCCTAGAACAATGCTGTTTTTATGTCAGGCAAATAGATAACTTAGCATTTGTCAAATACGTTGATCATTTCAGAAAACAAACTCTAGTTTTACTGCTTTCCTGTTATTTCACTAGTCTGTACATTTATTTCTGTTCTAATTTTTATATTTCCTTCTTTCTCCTACTTTGGCCTTAATTTGTTCTTCCTTTTAAGGCATACAAATGGCTACCTGGTATATAAAACATGCTCTTTATTGTTAATCATCAAGGAAATATAAATCGAAACCACAATATGATGTAGAATAGATATTACTAACAAAGAGAAATAATCAATTTAGTTTAAAAATAAATATTGATAGGGAAGTGTTAATATTGCCATTTTGTTAAATGTTCTCCATCAATCTTTTTTTTTTTTTTTTTTTTTTTGAGACGGAGTCTCACTCTGTCGCCCGGGCTGGAGTACAGTGGCCGGATCTCAGCTCACTGTCTCCATCAATCTTATAATACTTTCATTCCTCTTTTTCTCTCTTGCCTCTCCATTTGTGTTTCATTGAGTTTTGTTTTGTTTTTTTCTTTGCAGTTCTATTATTTGTTTTCTTTCTTATTTTCTTTTGTATATCTTCTGTAAGCTGGTAACAACTTAACTTCAATCATATCTACACCTTTCCTCCTCCTTGATATCACAGATTACATCTTTTTATAGTGTGTATTCATTAACAAATTTTTGTTTTTATAGCAATTCTTAACACTTCTTACTTTTATACTAAATTGTGATTTGCACACGATCATTACATAATTACACTATATTTATCTATATATTTAAATTTATATGGTGAGTGTTATACTTTCATCTGCTTTTGTGTTGCTTTTCAGCATCATTTTGTTTCAACTTGAAGAACTCCCTTTGCCATTTTTTGTAAGGCACGTCTAGTGATCATAAACTTCCTTAGCTTTTGTTTGTGTGGATAAGTCTTCAACTCTCCTTCGTTCTTAAAGAACAGTTTTGTCAGGTATGGTTCTCTTTGTTGGCACTATTTTTCTTTCTACATTCTGAATATACCATTCCACTCCTTCTGACCTGACATATTTCTGCTGAAAAATTTGCTGTTTGTTTTATGAGAGTTCCTTTGTCTGTGACAAAGTGCTTTCCTCTGGTTGGTTTCAAAATCCTCTTCTTATCTTTGACTTGTGTCAATTTTGTCTAGGTATAGACTTCTGTAGATATATTGTTTAGAAATCTTTTGGCTCTATTAATCTCAATGTCCATTTGCCTCCTCACATTTAGTAATTTTTCAGCCATTATTTTTTCAGTAAGCTTCTTGCCTTTTTCTCTCTCTTCTCTTTCTGAGACTTCCATAATGGATCCATTGATTTGGTTGATGGTGTCCAATAAATCCTCCAAAATTTATTCACATTTTTCATTCATTTTTCTTGTTGCTTCTCTGGATGATTTCAAATTACCTGTTTTAGAGTTTGCTGATTCTTCTGTTTGATCAAGTCTGCTTTTGAAATTCTCTTTGGGATTTTTCAATTCAGTTATTGTATTTTTCAGCTGCAGATTTTTTCTGTCTCTTTTATATGGTTTTCATATCTTTGGTGATATTTTTATTTTGTTCATGAATCATTTTTCTGTTTTAGCATTCTATTTGCGTTCTCTTATATCACACTGATCTTTTCAAATATGATTATTTTGAATTATTTGCCAGGGTATTTATAGATCTCCTTTTGTTTAGGCTTGGTTACTAAAGATTTATTTTGTTCCTTTGGTAATATATATTTCTTATTCTTTATATTTCTTATAGTTGTGTGTTGATGTCTGAACATTTCATGAAACAACCACCTCTTTCAGTGTTCTGGACTGATTTTGCCAGCATAAGATCTTCACCAACTAACCCTGCTAGAGATTCTGGTATCCTAACTATCCTTTTATGTTGATGTGTCCACTCCACTCTTCTCCCTACTTTCTGGAAAATTAGTCTGAGGATTTTATGCCTTCTACCAATCCCACATAGCCAGACTAGGTGCTGAGATCTGCCTGCGCCTTTTTCCCCGGGGAGTGCACTGAGATGCTGGAACATTGAGTGTAAGCCCCACTTCTCTCCCTCTCTCCTGTAGGAGAAATCTCAGGATTGTCTACCTTCTTTCAATCCTGCAAAGCCAAGCCAGCTGCTAAGAGCCATATAGGCTGCTGAGCACCAGGCCAGGTGTTGAGACCTGCACCAGCTGTTAAGATCTGCACATATGTGAGTTTTGTGTGCCAAGATATGCGTGCCAGTTGCTGAGGACCATGTGTCAGCTGCTAAGATCCCCCACACACCTCCCTTTTTCTTTGCTCTTAGCTACTTTCAGGCATTCCAACAATGCAGGTTTTCCCAACACTCTGAATTTTGTGGGCACTTCCCAAGTGCCTTTTCTGAGTACTTCCCAAGATTTGGTGCCCAGAAAAGCTGAGGAAGCTGTGATCATACTTAGCTCTCTCTTTTCCCTGGGGGAGAAACCATGGGCTGAGGGAACCTCTCTAGGCATGGATCTGTGATGGACTGCAGAAGGGGTAATGTGAGTAAAATAAAACTGCTTTTCTTAACCATTTTAATACAGTGCTCTCAGTTTTGTACTTTTCTCGGGCACTGCAACTTCTTCACTGAATTCTAGAATTCTCAATAAGGCATGTTGATACATGTATATTTGCCAAGTCAATGTTTTTATACCGGAATTCATGCTGTGACTTCTTATTCTGTTGTCTTGCCAATGAATTCTGGTACATTTTAATGCATGAATACAAGGTTACAAAACTATATTTCCATTTTGTAGTTTCAAAGCTTATGTAGAAAGTCTGAAATTTTTTTTTCCATAGGCTAATAATAATGAATGAATGAACTATTTTCTTGCATAATATATTTGGTAATGCCATAACTTAAAATTACAACAGGCTTAGGATCATATTTTAAAGGCATATTTTTAAGTCTCAATAATATAAAAGACGAGATGATATCCAGTTTTAAGGGCCTCCAAAAGCTTAGTAAATTTTATTTTAAACTGATTTTAAGAATGTAAGATGAAACACAAAAGGCAGAATATAAAACCATGTATACAGTATTACCCTAATACATATACACAAGGGAAAAAAATCATACATAAATGTAATAGTGGTTGTCTCCGGTATAACTAAGGTGATTTTTGTTTTCTTGTGCCTTTTGGTACTTTGTATTATATAATAAAATATTGTGAAGATATTTCCTAATAACCCAATTATTATTATGTTTTTGATAACTCAAGAAACTAGAGTATTTTCAAAGTAATCTTAAATAAAAATGTATTAATGTGAACTGAATAAAAACTTTTCTTCCCTTTGTGTGTGTGTGTGTGTGTGTGTGTGTGTGTGTGTGTGTACACATGCACATGTATTTTCTTGGTAATATCAAAATAGAATTCTGAGTTATGAATAAGCTGAAAAGAATACTTCTAGGTCTCAGAATCTCTCATAATGGGAGAATTATTTATTCAGAGTGGTAATAAGTGGTTTATTCAAGGTGGTAATAATTCAGTTTTAACACAATAAATAGGCCAGGTCAAACACAATCACTGGTCCAATTTTACTGCATGACATACAAATAAAATTACAAGGAATGGAAATCAAGTTCTGTCTTTTACTACATTATAAAGTTGTATAAGTCTTAAGGTGGATGATAGATGGAAGAATGAGTCATGTACATTGCTGCCACTGAAATGGTGTTGATACATTTGAACTTGAAATACAGTCGAGTTCCTGAAGCAATACATGACAGACTAGGATCCTCCTGGATTGTCAGTGTTTTCATTTAAGTCCTGTATTATTATCTTTGTCCCTTTCTCTCGCAAGAAGTAAATCTGAAGACATTCTACTTTCTCATCAGTTCTTCCCATACCCAATTCCAGTATATGCATAAGCCTGCCCTCCACTCTTAATCTGCTTGTTTTCAGAATTGCTATTTATTTCTGGAGCAGGGTTGGTTAGAATTGTATAGTAATTGTAAATTCCTTCTTTTGTTCTGTAAACTCTTGAGGATAAAAACAATGTCTTATTTAACTCTTCTTGTTATCTATTATCTACAAGCATATACACATTGATTTTCACATAACAGATAATCAATAAATGAATGATGTAGTAATTTCTTGGTTTAGTAACCTAGTAATTTCTAGTAATTTAATAACTTAGTAATTTCTAGGTTTTCTTCCTGGTTTCTGGCAAGCCCAGGGAGAAGTAGAAAAGCCTTCAATCAGAGTTGCAGTTGTTTCATTAATAGTAACTTCCAATTTGGCTCGTTATGATAATACTAAATTTCCTAATTAGTTTTCAGTATATATTTAGACAGCTGGTAATGAAATACCAGTTGAAAAGCATGACCATTTCTATGACTTCAAAAGACTCAGCATGTCTTGTAAGAAAGAAAGCATTAGTTGAGCTAGTCTGATTTTTGACCACACTGTAATTTATGCCAATAGAAAATATGCATTGACACACTGATCTGCTGCTAAGTGCTGAGGTCAGTTGTGCATTTTATAGTTCAGCTGCATAGAAAGAATTTTATTGCTTTTCACAGCCATGCTGCAGTAAAAAGGGTTTTTTATGATGTCACAGAAAATTAATTGAGGTATGTTGCGTAGAAACTGAAAAAGGTCATATGTGGAATATAACTGACACCCCATAACCCCTATTACTGATTCCTAAAATGCAAATTAGTATTCTTCATTTCCCTATGAGTAGCACAACTGTTCTTTAAATTGAAATTACAATTTTATTTGCTTACACCATTTAAACTTAAAGCTTAATCTATTTTTTCCAAGTTAACGTCAATTCAACTTTAAAAACCGTACATCTGTATTCATACAAAATATTTGAACGCTACAATTTTATTTGTATAATACATAGGAAAAAGTTAATATTTATAGCAATAGCTTATTTGATGAATTTATCTTCCTCCTTTGCTTACATCTAATCATGTGTTTTGATATATTACCCCTACAATAAAGAAATGCAGAACATATGAAAAGCTGATTTTAAACATAGATACAATGAGATAAAGCCCAAGAAATATATATTACAAGAAATGTTATTTAATATTGCCAACAAATCTTTTTACTGTTAACAGATCATGTATAGAATTCGGCAGTATCAGACCAATTATTTCAATTTTAACATATATAATTTTCCACACGAAATGACTTATGTCTGCTTTGCAAACAAAGGAAATGATAGCAAAGAGTGAATTTTGTCATATCACATTTTCCGAGAAAGGCATGATTGGCTGATTCTGCTCCAGTTCTCCAAAGCCCATTGATTTGGCCTATGGAGTCTTACAGGATAGAGAACTTTCTCTGTATTAACTTAAAAGTGAAACTAACTCTTGAATGCACTTCTGCCTGCACATAGCACAAAGTTTTTCAGCTGTGAACTCAAAGCTAATGCGGTAAAATGATATCACAATGCATGTTAAAGAGCTTTGACGGAAAACTGAGGAAACAATTCAAGTTCATTCAAGAGAGGAATAAAGGCCGGGTGCGGTGGCTCACGCCTGTAACCCCAGCACTTTGGGAGGCCGAGGTGGGTGGATTACATGAGGGCGGGAGTTCGAGACCAGCCTGGGCAACATAGTGAAACCCCACAAAAATTAGCCAGGCGTGGTGGCAGGCACCTGTAATCCCAGCTACTTGGGAGGCTGAGACAGGAGAATTGCTTGAATGGGGGAGGCGGAGGTTTTGGTGAACTGAGATCATGCCACTGCACTCTAGCCTGGACAGCAAAAAGCGAAACTCCTTCAAAAAAAAAAAAAAAAAAAAAGAGAGAGAGAGAGAGACGAATAAAGAGGCTATTCTGCAACCACTTAGAGATCTATAGTTTATATTCAGGGAAGATAAATTATGCTTATATAGTGTGGTATTTGCTTTATTACAGTTACCCACAAATGACAGATTCACATCATTTCTTATCTTCAAATACCTAAATCTTTTCACCTGCCAATGTCTCTCAAATTTTAATGTGCATATGAATCACCTGGAGTCTTGTAAAAATGCACTTTCATTCAGCAGGTCTGGGGTGTGGCATGGAGTCTGCATTCTTTTTTTGGGGGGGGGGGGGACAGAGTCTCGCTCTGTCGCCCAGGCTGGAGCGCAGTGGCGCGATCTCGGCTGCACTGCAAGCTCCGCCTCCCGGGTTCACGCCATTCTCCTGCCTCGGCCTCCTGAGTAGCTGGGACTACAGGCGCCCGCCACCACGCCCGGCTAATTTTTGTATTTTTAGTAGAGACGGGGTTTCACCGTGGTCTCGATCTCCTCACCTTGTGATCGGCCCACCTCGGCCTCCCAAAGTGCTAGGATTACAGGCGTGAGCCACCGCGCCCGGCCGGAGTCTGCATTCTTTTTTTTTTTTTTTTTTTTTTTTTTTTTTTGAGACGGAGTCTCGCTCTGTTGCCCAGGCTGGAGTGCAATGGCCGGATCTCAGCTCACTGCAAGCCCCGCCTCCCGGGTTCACGCCATTCTCCTGCCTCAGCCTCCCGAGTAGCTGGGACTACAGGCGCCCGCCACCTCGCCCGGCTAATTTTTTTTTGTATTTTAGTAGAGACGGGGTTTCACCGTGTTAGCCAGGATGGTCTCGATCTCCTGAACTCGTGATCTGCCCGTCTCGGCCTCCCAAAGTGCTGGGATTACAGGCTTGAGCCACCGCGCCTGGCCCGGAGTCTGCATTCTTAACAATCTTCCAGGTGATGCTGATACTGCCAGTTTCAAGATCTCACTTTGAGTAGCAAGACTCTAGAAAACAAATGATGTACTTTTTGCCTTATGGATGTAACTTACTGCTCAATACCATGGTTCACAATTACATCTACGCTAGAGCTTTTTTTATACGTAAAGTTTTTCAGGCTCCAATTCAGGCCTTCCAAATAAGAATTTTCAAGGTGAGTGTCTCTATATCTGTTTTTTGTTTGACACTCCACAAATCTTTTGTATACATAGAGTTAAGCATTACTCAAACATATTCAAATTCATGATTCAGAATAAAAAATTGTTATTTTGTGATTTTTCTGTGTGAGTTAAAGGTTGCATGGTATATGACTATGTTAATATTAGCAGTGTATGTTAGTAATGTACATACATATTTCTGTGCAACCTGGCTCAACATATATTACTGAAAATGGCAACAATGGGAATGAGAGAATTTTAGCATAATGATCAAACACATAGTGTACATCCAGGGTCTCTTTAAAATAGCTTTTGCATCACTGCAGGATTATTAAGCATGGTTCCATTGGGGAGTACACATATTCAGATATAAATTCCTGTTCTAGAACCTGGATAAAACCATCGCATAGATTATCATGCACAATAGATTTCTGAATTCTGCTTTGATCGCACACCTAATATTTCCTGTCTAGGATATATAACTAAAAATCCTCCATAAGATATCATACTCTGAAAAACATGTCAGGGCAATTATAGAAATAAAGAAAATACCCCTTTTATCTGTAGAATTGGTATTTTTAAGTCCATCAAGGTTTTGAGTTGAACAAATATTTCATGAGTCAGAAATTCACCTCGGAGGCCAAGACAGGAAAATAACTTGAACCCGGGAGGCAGAGGTTACAGTGAGGCGAGATCGGCCTGGGTGACAGTGCCAGACTGTCTCAAAAATGAAAATATACATAAATAAAATAAAAATAATAAAATAAAAAATAAGAATGCTATCCTGGCATTTTGTCCCATCTCCTATGTTATCATTCATCCACAGGGTGTTTTGCGGGTTACCGTAGGTCAATTACACAACAGGTTTATGAATTTGGGAATTAATTCTAACATATGATGAATTTACACACATTTTCACAGCTTCAAAGAGAGTCATGGAGACGCTTCAGGATTTCAATTGAGCCAAAATGTATTTAGCCCAACTAGAAGAATAAGAAGATAAATATTTTCTTGCCAAAAATCTGTATTATGGAACCTAATTATATTTTAAATTACCAGAGTAAAGGCTCAAAATTGCACACTCAGGGATAATATGTTTGTTGAAGAAGGCATTATTATAGTTCAATGGAGGAAACAAATGAATAAAGTTACGAAAGAGAATGTGATAGTTGGTATAAAAAATGCTGGAACAATAGCTGGAAAATTGAATCCTTACCAGCACTCACTATAAAGAGTAAAATTTGGCATGCATGAAATGAGATGCTACTTTACTTGTAATTTAACACTCAGTGAGTCTGTCTCAGTTCATTTCATTTCACTTTCATGGTATTTACCCTTTCTCCTTTTTTATTCCCCCTAATCTTAAAGCCACAGGCATGCTCCCTTCTTTTTGCTTGATCCTTTCTCTCTCCCTTCAGTCAGCTGCGTCCTTAATCAGTCCACCATTACCGTCACTTTTCATAAAGTTACGGTAAAAAAAAAAAAAGCTTGGTTTCTTATTTTAAGGCTGAGATATGTTCATTTTATTAAAAAAGATAAAAAGAAAAATATTGCCTGCCATTGCACTCCAAAGAGAGATAGCCCCTGTTAATATTGTGTTATATTTCCTTCTGGTCATTTTAGTATACATATATTTACAAAGTTAAGATCATATTGTATATATACTTTCAATCTTGGTGATTTTACTGAACGTTATATCAGAAACGTTTTCTATCTCACAGTTTTTCAAAAGTTCATTTTAATTGCTGCTTATTATTTTGTTGTACAAATGCATTCTAATTTATATGACCAGTCGACTATATCATTTCGTTTATTGTGCTATTAAAAGTAACATAGTGTGCACAGTAAAGAGTATAAATATTTTTATTTATATGATTATTTACTTAAAAATAGGTTCCTAGAAAGAAGATTGGTGGGAGAATTCTTTTTTTTAAGGCACTTGGTATTTTACTAGGTTTCTTTCCAGAAAGGATGTGCTAATTTACATCCTCATTAGCAAAATGTGAGACTTCCCTATTTTTTTGATGAAAGACGTACAATTCATCCTTTTTATGGGTCAAACTAAACAAATTAGTAGGGTTACATTAATGCTAGACTTGAGGAATTATGTGAAGTGCCCTTTTTTTATCTTGCATCTCAGCAGACTGATGTACTTGTTCTAGCTTTCAGAAAGAAACGCAAATAAACTTGTGGAATCATGAAAGAGTATTCTCTCTTGGGTGAATTTATTTTGAAAAGTAGCTAAATTCAGCAGCAAGTCTTCCAGGAACGTATGGGAAAATTTCCAACTCTGTGGGTTTTTTTTTTTAATTTTTACTATCAAAGACTATGATCTCATGACACCAACCTGAATTATCCCAATTTCTTTATTGTGCAGTTCACACCTTTACAAAATCTATTTTTCTTTACTCATACTTGATATGTTAGAGCCCAGTCACAGCATTTAGTTACATGTAGTTTAGTATGTGTGATGCATTTATGTTTATATCTCCTGTAATGATTAAAAGACACTGAGGGCCAGGCACCGTGGCTCATGCCTGTACTCCAAGCACTTTGGGAGGCCAAGGCTGGTGGATCACCTGAGGTCAGGAGGTCGAGACCAGTCTGCCCAACATGGTGAAACACCGCGTCTACTAAATACACAAAAATTAGCTGGGTGTGGTGGTGGGCACCTGTAATCCCAGCTACTCAGGAGGCTAAGACAGGAGAATCACTTGAACCCAGGAAGCGGAGGTTGTAGTGAGCCAAGATCTCACCACTGTACTCCAGCCTGGGCGGCAGAATGAGACTCCATCTCAAAAAAAAAAAAAAAAAAAAAAAAAAAAAAACCACTGAGCAGCAGGGTCCATATTTATATTTATATTTTTGTAAGTTTTGTAGAACACAAAATGGCAACTTAAAAATAGTTAAGGTAAATCCCAGGTGGGCTGAAGAATTCTGCTCAAAGAAAGAAAAGGAGAAATGTATGTAAAATACCACTGCATATGCTCATTTAAAAAATGTTATTCCAGAAATGTAGGGAGTGTTGATAAATGTTGCTTCTGAAAAGAGGGCTATGTAGCTGTCTCAGTCTTATTTGTGTTGCTATAACAGAATACAGACTGGGTAATGTATAAAGAAAATACATTTATTTCTTACAATTCTGAAGGCTAGGAAGTCCAAGGTTGAGGGATCACATCTCATTGCCTTCTAGTGAGGGTCTTGTGCTGTGTCATAACACAGTGAAAGGCATCACAGGACAAGAAAGACACTAAACTGGCTTTAATAACAGATCCACTCTCATGATAACTGACCCATTCCCATAAGAACCATTGATCAATCCATGAATACATTAATCTATTCATGAAGGTGGAGACTTCATGACTCAAACACCTTTTAAAGCCCCCACTTTTTAACACTGTTCCCTTGATGATTAAGTTTCAATAAGGCTCAAGATGGAGCCATTATTGCATTGTTTGAACAATTCCTTGGAACAGAAAGCCTGCCCACTTCAAAATTGAAGTATAAAACCACAATTCAATGCTATATATCATAGATGACATGATTAAGAGCATATATATATATATATATATATATGCTTTTTTTTTTTTTTTTTTGAGATGGAGTCTCACTCACTCTGTTTCCCAGGCTGGAGTGCAGTGGTGTGATTTGGGCTCACTGCAACCTCCGCCTCCTGATTTCAAGTGATTCGCCTTCCTCAGCTCCTTGAGTAGCTGGGATTACGGACCTGGCTAATTTTTGTATTTTTAGTAGAGACAGGGTTTAACCATGTTGGCCAGGCTAGTCTCGAACTCCTGACCTCAAGTAATCCACTAACCATGGCCTCCCAAAGTGCTGGGATTACAGGTGTGAGCCACCACACCCAGCCAATAGCACGTATATTAAAGATAGATTGTCGGGGATTAAATTTTTATTTTACTACTTACTAGCTGTGTAAACTTGGGCAAGACACTTTCTGTCTCTGTACCTCAGTTTCTTCATCTGAAACATATGGAATAATAATAATATTTATATCATTGGGCTATTGATATGATTAAATTAGTTAACAGGTAAAAAATGTTTAGTACAGTGCCTGGTTAATATTAAGACTTTATGAATATTTACTATTATGATCATATGCCATGACCAGGATTCACTAACAGTTTTACTTTTTCTTTGCATCCTAAAGTAGAAGCAGAAGACACAGTAGTATTTTTGATCTGCTTTGTTTGCTTTCTTTTTCTAATCTGGTTCCTAGACCCAACTGGGTAAGCAAGAAGCTCTCCTTCATTCCTTTCAAATCACTTTTTTTTTTTTTTTTTTTTTCAGAAAATTCACTGATTGAGACATTGGAAAGAAAGCTTCAAAGTAGAAAGTTAAGTTCTGGGACATACAAAATAACTCCAATATATATTGCCACTCTAAAATAACTTTCCTGTGTGCCCTTACCTTGAAGCACATTCTGTTTCTTTATGTTATTATTTTGCAAAGACAGTGAAACTATAAAATACCGTAATAAGATGCCTACAAAATTTAGTCACTTACAATGAGGTTCTGTTATTGTGAGCTTAATAAATGACCGCCCATGTTGGTAGCCTGAGTAGAAATCTGTAAGGTAGCCCAGGGTCTTGACCACACTCTCCAAATCTGCCGTGGTTGTACCCATGATGTGGTGCCACTCAGTGGTAGATGTTTACTGTGTCTAAAGTATCTATCAAGATGATGATTTTGGATCTTGTCACTGGTTGGGTTTTTAGAACAGAGGCAATGATTCTAGAAGTTCACAGTCTGAGTTCCATTGCCTCCATCACACCCACACACAGACACACACACACATACATACCCCACACATAAGTATGTAAAATCACAAAGACCCCTGTGTCGGGAAAACAGATTATTATGGCCAGAACAGTAGTAGTAAAATAAGTATCTTATTGCTGGTTTCCTGAGTCCAATTTTCACAGACTACATAGTGAGAGCCAGATGTTACGTGTACATGCAGTGAGTTTGTATCACAGAAGAGGATCTTTAACATGATGAGACTCAGAGCTTATAAGGGACAACTGGAACACATGCTTTTTCTCATCTCTAGAGGGCGTGAGATACCTCATCTTTACTCTAGAATGCCAAAAATTCCTCTCCAGTGAGGTGAGGTTAAGATCTCCAGATTTATCACCCTGGCATGTAAGAAAATGTTTCCCAGGAGTTAAATTTCTAAATCACTCCAGAGCAATAAACATATTGAAATATTTTTATAGTCTTCATTTGAAACTTCCTATTAAACAAATGCATAGGTGACCCAAAACACCCTAAATCATTACCTTATAATGGAGACACAGTGGCATTTTGAGCTTGAATATGCACATTTTTCAAAAACCATGGCATTGTAGTTCTTTACTTTTTTCAATTACCATGTAAACCCTCAAATGACATAAGTATATCATTATCAGTGGTACTCTAAAAAGTTTTCTTTGAATTCTTAAGCAATCTAAACGAAAGAATGTAAAAGTTTTTAAATAGTCACATCTTGGAAGTAGAGTCCAAATTCTACAGGATATGTGAAAAAAAATGTGCTTCAGTGGAAGATGATATATTGTAAAGAGTACATCTTTCTGACTTATCTGATTCAGATTTAACAACAGATATATTACAACTGTGGCAATTATAAATAACTGATAAAAATAATTATTATCTACAAATATGAAAATTATGACTCATAAAGATTCCATTTGAATGTCTTTTTTCATTGTAGAAGAAGTTAGTTTTGCCCCCATTTGTCTATTCATTTTAAAATGGTTGATCTATAAATGTGTCTGTATGATTTATTCTTTGAATTAGTTGTAACATCTTACCAGTTTTTCATTAATAGGTTAAATTAGATCCTTAATATGTGTTTATTCCATGCCTATCTGAGAGTCATGGTTTTATCTTTTTTGTTAAAAAACTCTTTAATATGTAAAATATTTTAAAGGAAAAAACAGAGTTTGTTGTGTTATAATTTTTAAAATATAATGTCAAATGAAGAGTAAAAGGAAATAATAGAAATTTAAAGGAGGGAATCATCATTGATTTCAAGAGTGGTTAAAGTGTTTAATCAGAGAGATGATACTTATAACACAATCCTTGGAGAAAAATTATGATTGGAAAGGTAGCATTACATTCCAGATGAGGGCAAAGATTGAACGACGGCATTAAGGTAGGCATTTAGATGGGATTCATGGAGCAATATAATGGATATAGAAAGCAGGCTGATGGGTGTGCTTGCATAAACAGAACATGGGAGGCATGATATTAGCTGTTGGAATGAGAGCGAAGGTACAAAAAGTAAGGATAAAAGTCATTTTGTGGGTGATGCTTGGGAAAGCAGTGATGGCCCTATGATGAAATTTCGTTTTTGCTTTAGCAGAAGTAGAACTAATTGTGAACCACTACTCATGTGAATATGAGTGAGCCAGCAAGTCATTTGTTTCCATGCTTGTCTACTTTGCTTTATACCCACCCTCTACAATATACTTGACAGGGCAAAATTTACAGTGAAATGAAAATTTATTGTTTATTAACTTAATCTTTATCTTATACAAATATGCTTGGTAATTTTATTTAAAATAATAGATATTTTCATATAGCCAAGTGATTCTTTCAAATCTTATTTAGATCAGCACATTAGGGTTTTTCCTTTGCAATAAAAAATAGTATACGAAGTTTCCTATCTATTAGATGTCATATTAGAAGGAGAAAGAGGAAAGTCCTGTATTTTACAATGGTTTAATTAAATTTATTTGAAGAAAACATTACCTAAAATCAGACATATTAATCACATTTCTAAATATGAGCAACAATCCACATTTAGGAATCCTGATATTAAATTCTTCACAATGTTTTCTAATTAGTGCTATGAGTCAGATTGAAGTAATACTGAGAATTGTCAAAGAAACTGCATGAGTTTGTGGCATTAGAAAGCACATAACTTGAGATTAAGCCATGATTTACTCCCTGACTCTGTGGCACTCTGAAGAAGCTATGAAACTTCTCAGTTTCTCAATTATCTCACTAGTATATGAGAAGACAAGGACCAGAATTCTAGCTGCTTCAAAATGATAGATGAATATCTAATTCTAAAATTGAGTGACAGCATTTTGATACAATTTGATATGCTGGAAAAAGTTTTTGCCTAATATAAAATTAAACAAAGAAAGGAAGAACCACATATTGATATTCAATGTACTGCTCTATCAGGAATCAGTTTATCAGGTTTGATTCGCATGCGCCCGTGTGTGTGTGTTAACATCTCCTCTTAAAATGTTTATGTATCTCTTCTATGCAGTTTCTCCTCTTGGCTTATGCATTACGTTGTTTCTACCTTGCCCTCTTAATGTATAAAACCGTCTTCAGGCCGGGCGCGGTGGCTCAAGCCTGTAATCCCAGCACTTTGGGAGGCCGAGACGGGCGGATCACGAGGTCAGGAGATCGAGACCATCCTGGCTAGCACGGTGAAACCCCGTCTCTACTAAAAAAAAAAAGTACAAAAAACTAGCCGGGCGAGGTGGCGGGCGCCTGTAGTCCCAGCTACTCGGGAGGCTGAGGCAGGAGAATGGCGTAAACCTGGGAGGCGGAGCTTGCAGTGAGCTGAGATCCGGCCACTGCACTCCAGCCTGGGCGACAGAGCGAGACTCCGTCTCAAAAAAAAAAAAAAAAAAAAAAAAAAACAAAAAAAAACAAAAACCATCTTCATTAGAGATATTCAAATAAAATGAGGGGGGGCGGTTTGGCTTGGTTTTACTTATTATATATAGCAGTGCACATAAGATACAAATATTTTTAACTTCTCCAAGAGAACCTTAAAGAAAGCAAGTCACTAACATTTTGTCTTCTACTGGAAATTGGTGGTCTAACAAGAAAATATACTAAGTTATTTTTTAAGAACTTTAGTTGGTGATCACCATAGTGACCTAAACAATTTTACCTTTTCTACAGTTTATCCAAACTTTCATTCATTTTGTTGCCAAATACTTCCTGTATTCTCTATTTCCTATACACTCTCTATTAAGTTACAGCTGTCTAACTTCCACCCCCAATTCATTAAAAAATTATCAGCTTTCTTACCAAATCCAGGGAATGTTTCTGTATTTCTGAATGCGATTAACCAATCTCATTTTCCTAGAAATAATCACAATGCTTGGCTTTGATGAAATTTTAATTACTTGATTCTCATCTCTTTTGCCACTCCATCCTTTGCTTACATCTTCTCTTTCTACCACTTAATTATGAGTATGCTCTAAATTTCATACGTAGTACACTATTCTTTTTTTTTTTTTTTTAACTTATATCTTAGGTTCAAGGCTACATGAGCAGGTTTGTTACATAGGTAAACTTGTGTCATGGGAATTTGTTGTACAGATTATTTCATCACCCAGGTGCTAAGCCTACTAACCATTAGTTACTTTTCCTGATCCTCTCCCTCCTCCCACCCTCCTGTTTTTGATAGGCCCCAGTGTGTGTCATTTCCCTCTATGGGTCCACGTGTTCTTATTATTTAGCTCCCACTGATGAGTGAGAACATGTGGTATTTGGTTTTCTGTTCCTGCATTAGTTTGCCTAGGATAATGGCCTCCAGCTCCATTGATCTTGCTGCAAAGAACATGATCTCATTCTGTTTTATGACTGCATAGTATTCCATGGTGTACATGTACCACATTTTCTTTATCCAGTCTACCATTGCTGGACATTTAGATTGATTCCATGTCTTTGCTATTGTGAATAGTGCTGTGATGAACATATGCATGCATGTGTCTTTATGGTAGAACGATTTATAATCCTTCAGGTGTATACCCAATAATGAGATTGCTGGGTTGAATGGTACTTCTGTTTTAAATTATTTAAAAAATCACTACACTGCTTTCCACAACGGCTTCTTTCTTATTTCTTCAACTACTGCTCCATGCAAATGATTCCCCAATTAACATATCTATGAACATGCATTGCAGTACTTCTCAGGACATATCCAAATGAATATTACACTGGTATCTCAAACTCAAAGTGTCTGAAACTGAAATTAATGGTCTAGTTAAAGTAGATCCTCTCTCTATCCAAATTATTTGTGTAACTTTCAGTTTTCTCGGTAAAAATTATGAAGCTATTTTAACTCATTTATTTCTTTTTCTTCTAAGTCCAATGTCTAACTCAGATTTTTATTTTTTTGTTTAAATATCTCTCAGATTTTCCTTTTTCTCTCTTGTTCTGCTATTCACTCTAGTCCAGGCTTTTGTAAAGTCATACTTGGATGACTGTAATGTTCTCTTTATTGTCTTCTGGCCTTGCACTCTCTTCTGACATACTGCTCTTCCCAAAGCATTATTTTCATTTTGTCATGCCTTTGATTCAAGAACTCCTGATGCAATATTTTTATTTACTTTCTTCTTCTTTTTAAAAAACATATGTTATGTATGTCCTTCTCAAAGTAGAATATGAGATAAAATTGTAATTGGATTGTGGGTAACTCAAAAGATAAACACTTGAATGGATGGATACCCCATTCTCCATGATGTGCTTATTTCACATTGCATGCCTGTATCAAGACATCATGTGTACCCCGCAGATAGAGAACTACTATGTACCCAGAAAAATTAAAAACTTAAATTAAAAAATTTGAAAGGAGACAAAATTATCTGAATCGTCGAAGATTTTAATTACTTGGATTCTAAGTAATTATTCTGCTGCTCTAGATTTTTGCATGCCCTACTACTCTAATTCCAATTCTTTTTCATCTTGTACATCGAAACATTACCAGCTATCCAAAATAGGTCTGAAAGAGTTTTAACTTCATTGCAACTCTATTCTAGTTAAGTAGATGTGCTTTAGGGACTTAGAAGATGGTAACTAGCAGAGCACCATCATCTCCCCAGTAGGGGGAGAATAACAACCACTTACTCATTCTGTCATCAGAGAACCAGGCACTTTAGTGCTTACCAAGTGGTAAATACATTTTGACAATTTTTAACTTACATGCATTTATAGAAGCAGCCTGTTCTTCCCCCAGCACTGTCCTTTTTCTATCTAGTACTGAGATATGCCACTCCCCTTGTGACAGTATAACCCTGAATAGAAGAATCTGAATTACATGAAAGGTTCATTAGTGCTACAGTCTGCAGAACTTAATTTGAATAAATCCAATTATATCTTGGTAATGAGACTACTAAATTTTAATGTTCTATTTAATGAGGAGTAAAATACACTCCAAAACAAACTGAACAAGTCTTTCTGACCCAGAAGTTTTTGGCGATTAATGCGGTTAATTGACTGATGTAAAAAATAGGGACAATTGTGTATTATTCAACTAATTTTTCAGGAACCTCTGGAGCAAGCCAGATGTTGAGAATAGAATGGAAAGTATTCCTACTAACCTGGGAGAGCCAGCGGAAATAAATAAGTCTCAACTATGACTGAAACACAGTTTAGGATATGGCTAGCTTGTTTGTGAAGTCACAAAATCATATGGTAAAAATGTAAGTGTTTTGGGGGTGTGCTTGGTTGGAGTCGGGTGCTGATATACAGTGGGTTGCCTGACTTCCTACTATTTTTTGATTTCTCATCAAGACTCAGTATGCACATCTGTTTCAACTAATCTTTCCCTTGAAAAGGGAAATGAAAATAGATTAGTTATAAGCCAAGATATCTTCTTTTAGAGATAATGGAATTTAATTCTTTCAGTGAACTCATTACTTTCACTACATCCAGGAAAATGTTAACAAACAAAAAAGAATACCTGGAACATATGATTAAATATGTATGGTACAAAGGGTATTACCTAGGGTTTGAATTACTTTATGAAGTAATTTAAATATGTGTTTTTAGTCTACTATGCTGTTATTGTAAATTGTTTAGGTACTTGAATTATTGCTCATTTTATACTTAACAGTTAATGTGGGTTGTAACAGCTTTTCTCAAGTTAATAAAAACATTCGAACTTTGTATTATATTTTAAAATTTTGGAGTATTTTTAAGACAATAACCCATGTGTTCACCTAACAATGATTTCTGCATTTTCTTTACTCTGTAGTTGTTAGTTTATAGCTGCCTGTGCTTGTATTCTACAAGGTAAAAGGGTATTCAAATAGCAATATGAAGATGATCAAATTAGCTCTTGGAACGTGAGCATTGCCATATATTGACTCTGCTTCTCTGTGGTATTTTTTTGTTTTGACAGAATAGAACACAATTTCCTGCTAAAGTACATTTAATCTAGTTACAATGAAATTTCTGAAAATAAATATGAATACATTAAGAATTCATATATCATTTATATTTACTCATAATTTCCCATTTAAAATGTCAAATTGTATTGAGTTTTTTAGAATTCCATGTAGTCATGGTACTATACAATATGATGTGTGAAAAGTATGAAAGAGTAATTAGAATAAGATATTGAGGTTATTATTGCCCTTCTATATTGAATAACATCAGTTTCAGTTGCTGTATTAGCTAACTCCATTAACATTAATTTTAAACTAGTATGTAATAATGCAGGTCAAGGTAAGGCAGAAATAACTGGAAAAAGTATATACAATTTGTGCTAATTGAATACCAATCAAAGGCATACATGCCAATCTAGTCCTGAAGAATATTCCATTTACATAATGGTTTGTTGAAGGCAGCAGTTTTGAGGATAGATTAAAAATAATATGTGAAATCAGGTTTCCATTGCTAGGTTTGCTAATGCAAACTTGAAAGAGGGTGAAAAGGATGGCATGCTACAATCTTGGTTTGAGATGTTCCCATTCACTTTGTCCATTTAAATTCACATTTTATAGTAATATATTATAGATTACTTTTTCTTCAAAAATCTGGAATGTTGCTTTTCCCAAATCATGATGAACTGGTAATAAAACAAGTAATCACGAGTGTCATTGCTCTTTGGATCTGAGGGTTTTCTTTCAAGACTGAATTGTAGTAAAATCTTTGGTTTGAACTTCATTCAATTTAGTAATTATTTGCCACTATTCATTGTGGTTACTCAAAATAATGAACAAGCAGTACAGTCTAAGCACCAACTAATTGAAGCAGATACTATAAACAATCTGTGCTGGTATCAGGGTGTTCTAACAGAATATTATACCTGCCAGTTTTACTAAATTGTATTGTAGTGACAGCTCTATAGCAAAACACTAAACCTTCCACATTCTACTCTCTACCATTGACACACTCTGTTCACTCCCATTCTTAACTGTTTACGATTTTGTTCCTACAACATTTGAGTCCTCTTCTAACTTTTATCACATATTTTTTGCCTCATTTCAACTACAGTAGAGCCATATTTGGGCATTTTTTGTCTCCTTATCTTGGTAACATTAAATACAATATATATAATATTATATGTGTATGTGTGTGTGCATGTGTATATGCACATGCTACAGTTTAGATATTTGTCATCCACCAAACTTCATGTTGAAATTTAATACCCAGTGTTGGAGGTGGGGCCTAATGGGAGGCGTTTAGGTCATGAAGACAGATCCTTCATGAATGTCTTGGTTCTGTCTTCATGGTAATGAGTGAGTTGTAGCTCCTAATTCCAGCAAGAGCTGGTTGCAAAAAAAAAACAAAAAAAAAAAGAAAAAGAAAAAAAGAGCCTGGCATCTCCCTGCCACCTCTTTGCTACTTCTGCACATGCTGGCTCCCGTTGACCTTCCACTATGTATTGATGCAGCTTGAGGCCCCCATCAAAGCAGATCTTGTCTTGCTTCTTCTTAAGTCTGCAGAATCATGAGCCAAATAAACCTCTTTTCTTTATAAATTGCCCAGATTATGTATTTCTTCCTAGTAATAATAAAAAAAAAAAAAAAAAAAAAAAAAAAAAAAAACTAAGAAAAAAGATTTACACAGAGTAAAAAATAAGATGAAAGTTTTAAAAAGATGCAATTTAAAAATGTGTTGGCTAGCCGGGCGCGGTGGCTCACGCCTGTAATCCCAGCACTTTGGGAGGCCGAGGCGGGCGGATCACGAGGTCAGGTGATCGAGACCATCCTGGCGAACATGGTGAAACCCCGTCTCTACTGAAAATACAAAAAAATTAGCCGGGCATGGTGGCGGGCGCCTGTAGTCCCAGCTTCTAGGGAGTCTGAGGCAGGAGAATGGCGTTAACCCGGGAGGCGGCGGAGCTTGCAGTGAGCGGAGATCGCGCCACTGCACGCCAGCCAGGGCGACAGAGTGAGACTCCGTCTCAAAAAGAGAAAAAAAAAAATGTGTTGGCTATAAGAAGCATAATGTGCACTCACTGAGGCTTAAATAAGAGGGTTTTTTTTTTTTCCCCCAAATAACTAGTTTTCAGAGAGTAAGACGCAGGCACTGGTTTAGTATCTTAACGAGGTCAGGGTTTTGGATAGTTATCTCTGAAATTTTCTTGACTTTTTCTCATTACACCATAATATAGTTTCAATGACTATATCAACTACATTTCATAAAAATATACCCAAAGGCACAAAAGAGGCAGCGTCATGGAGTAGAATTTTTCTCCCATGCCCATCTTGTATCTGAAAGGGAAGCACTCCACGCCAGAAAAACTATCCTTATATTTTATAGGGCAGAACTGGATCACACGTCTGTCTGTAAGCATGTGCCCATTTTCCTAGAGATCAAGGAATTTTTACCTGATACTGAGAGAGCCAGGGGGAAGGCGAGGGGGATTCCCTGGAAAATTGCTGGAGAAACTTCAACTAGCCTGCGCAGTGGGAATGTGCACTGGGGTCTGGAGCCACAGGGCTTCAGGCCATTTGCAACAGGGAGGAGCCTGGCCCTTCCTCTTCCTGTGTGGAAACTGGAATTCAATCTGTTTGGTGGGAAGCACTCCAGCAGGGACTCTGGCCTTGCAAGAGTCTCTGTTTCCCCCTTTTCTTCCTTTTCACCCAATAAAACCCTGTTTTACTCGCCATTGAAATTGTCTGCGAGCCTGACTTTTCGTGGCTGTGGGACAAAGAACCCCATCTTTAGCTGAACTAAGGAAAAGTCCTGCAACCTTTTTAGCGCCCAACGTGGAGGTCGAGAAACGGTTAGTGAAATGGGTACTCAAAACCTCTCCGTGTCACTTTTCAGCCTTTTCATCCTTGGACTTCTGAGCTTATGGTAACCCCCACGCTCTGTTGCTCCTGGGGATCTGGAACCAACCCATCCTTTCCATGACCTTTTCTGTTCCTTTTCGGGAGGGACCGGCAAGCAGTGATTCCCCTCCACCCTCCCCTCCTTGCCGGAGCTGGGACGCATGGCCCAAGGTGCTGTGGGCGGCTGGCTGGCGTTTTCTGCCATGCACCAATGGAGTCTCCTCCTCCCAGCATCAGGGAGGTTAGCTCCAACCCACATCAAATAAACTTGTCTACCCAGGGAGGAACCACTTGCATAAGAATAAGAGATTCTTCCCCAGGCATTTTAAAACTGTTTCTTTTTCTTTCCTCTTTTCCACCCTGTCAGCAGTTAATCTTTAAAGTTTTTTTTTTTTTTTTTTTTTCTTTCTAGAAAATGCTTTACTAGGCCAGGCCCCCCAGCTATCACTGTATATATTCTCTGTAAAGCTTTAATTGTGAAAAAGTATCTGTGGGGCTAGTCTTGGGCTGCGGCCAATCCGGTGTACTTTGCATGTCTGTGTGGTTTGTGCTGCAAGTCTCCATCTTGTTTTATATCCTGGAGGCATGGCCGGTAACCACTTGGCAAAGCTTTGTTTAGCAATCCTATCTTAGGGGATGAGCCCTCTCTGGTTCAATATCTGCATATTTTCCCAGCCCGATCTCTTAAAGGGCCCTACCCAGTGACTGGGTATTCTTCTGCCTCTCAGTGTCTGTATTGTCTGTAAAAAGAGCTCTAATTAATTTGGCCTAAAGAAACACAAGAACATGCATATAATATTTTTTAAATGGAATATAAAATCGGTGTTACATTTCAGTTCATGTGACTTTATTCTCTAAGAAATGAAACCAGCTCTTAATACTATTGGTAAAATGCAGGTCAGATGCAAGATTTGCTAAGTGTTTTGAGGTTACGAAATGCTTTTTGAGTTTTGAGAACTATTTGACTTGCATGCTTCACAATTGGTAAGGCCTGGGGACATATGGAACTAACCACACCCTTAACTCCCTTAACTAAGAAGGCAAACCTTGGCTGCAGTTAGCACACAATTAAAGCAACTTACCAAGTTTTACCTTAAAGTTAAAACTTGCTAGGACTTAATTGAAACTACTAGAAATAGATTTACATGCAAGGTGTATAAGAACAGTAAAATGTGTTTTCCGAAGGCATGGAAATAGAAACTTTTGCCTTGGGTTAAAGGACTGTTTTGAGTTAAATTAGGAAAAAGTTGAAGGTTCACAGAAGTGGTGGAAGAATTGTGGGAATTAATCTTGCAGAAAAGGTTCTCTGTGTGAACATATTGACTAAATTCAAATCAGGGTATTACATGGTTTTTCTGTACATTGAGCATTGAAATAAAAGCATAACAAGGTTTTCTTAAGGCGCTAATCTGCTCTTTGGCAAAATTTGTAAAGGGTTATAAAAGCTTTTTTCTTCTTTAAAACCTCTGGGTCATCATTTTGGCAAAATAAATAACTTATTGTAATCTGGATTCCATTTCATAACATTAAGTGTTTTAAACCTTGAACATTTAACAGCCTTCCCCAAATCAAACGTCAGTTTCAAAATTATCTTCCCTGGCACTTGGCTTTTCGAATACTTCAGAGGGCCCCTGAAGTGTCCAGAAAAAAGAGGTAAACAGGATTATTTGATATGTTTAGGTACATGGGATTGCCAAAATGATACTCAGTCTTCTTTAGGTTATATCGTGGTGAGTAATGCTAATATATGTTCCAAAATTATATGGGATTTATAAAATTCCAATGTCTGAGTGTATGCTATCAATCATAATTAAGGTTGTTGTGTTAAGTTACTGTAAACCGTGGAGATAACCAAAGTTCTTTGAATCATGTTTCTGACTATAACTGCTCTGGACATTTTCATATTCACGGAGAATTGTTGTCTTGTTTGAATCCTTTTCAAAGATGGCTTATAATTAGCTGTAGAACTTTAACAAGTGTTCTCCAATGCAGGCTTCTGATAACTTTAGAGATTGTAACATTGGAATAAGGAAAATGTACAGGATTCTAAAAGAACTAAAATATCCATGAATATCAAGCAAAACAAGAGTTAACTAAATGGGCTGAACTCAAGAAGCTGAAGCAAATCTTTTTGACTTTTGCTTGCAAATATTGCTGATCCTTGTTTTTTTTCAGATTCAAGTAAGCTTATTTTGAAATATTAAAACCTTTAATAATTAAGAAAGGTGTTCACTATTGTGACTTTGTTTCTCTCTGCCTGGTTCCTCTATAATTTGGAAACTATGTGAGTATTCTTATGGCAATACAGTTGTTCACTTCACTGCAATAATGATCCATTTTTCTTTTGAAATGGAACTCAGTTGGAGAAAGTGGTTATTTTACCAATGCTTTGACTGGAAGGGTATGCTTCCCTTTAAGGGAGTCAGTCTCAACTTGCAGAGTCAATAAAAGCCCAGTGGGGAAACTAGCCTGAAACCCTTGTCTACACAGCCCCTGTACAGTGTTCCTGACCTGTTGTCAGTAAAGAATGTCAATTTCTAACAGGTCCGGGAGTTCCAAGTTTATGATGGGACCTTAAGAGGAAAGGATAAACCAACTCACAGGTATTTGAGGATACAAACCCATGGCTGGGCTCAGATTTAAAAGGACTTTTCTGAGATTCTTTGTGGAACAAACTTCATCAAAGCCAATCCAAAAGGCCTATGTAGAAATAATTATTCTTGCTGCCCTTAATGCAAATAATCAGGCCAAGTATAATACTAAAGTCTATTTTGCAAACCATTCAGTGCTATGATGATTTTTTTTTTTTTTTTTTTTTAGCAAAAAAGGACTGGAAAGAGAGAAAATATGTTCCAAAACTACTCATACATTTGTCATTAAATTCTAAACTCATTAGCTGTTTTAAAGTTTTTGTCTATATTTTTAGACTAACCCTGCTTGTTCCTGTGAATCAACAAACAATTTCCAGCTGCAGCTCAGAAAGAACAAAAGGGATGGGTAATGTAGAATGTAGAAATCTGGATCAATATTCTAGTTCTGAGCAATTATCCTGCAAATCCTGCCAGGTGATGGTAATAAATAGGATACCCATCACTTGGAGGTTTCCTTTTTGGGAAAGTAAGACCAAGGGAACTAACCAAAGCCAAGCACCAGACACCCAAATCCTAGCTAGCATAGCTATAGCCACAAGTTATCTGAGTGTGTCACATGACATCCTTTCCTCTCCCTTGTTGGAAGAGGACTAAATTCCACACTTCCGGCTTAGCATTTAGCATTCAGCCCATGCAACCCCCTCTAGACACATTTTTGTCCCAAACTTAATCCCAAACTTCAGATCAAAGCCCTAGGAAGGAAAACTGGATCTGAGTGATCTAGAGGCAAATGATAATGAAACTAGGCCTCATAATTCCTAAGCCTCATAAAATTTAAAAAGCTTGGCCATCGTGAAACTTAAACCCCAGATGGCCACGGATAGCCCCCCGATGTTCCCAGAACCCAAACAGAAAGACAATTCCGGGAAATAGCCTCATGGGGTCCCACCCTGATAGCCTCATGAGGTCCCACCCTGATGGCCTCATGGGGTCCCACCCTGCCTCAATGTCCCCGATGTTCCCGGAATCAGCAATTCCAGGAAAGAACCTCCTAAGGTCCCGCCCCAACCAATCAGAACAAGACACCTTGCTCAGGCCATAGACAGATCCAATTACCACGCGCCTAAAGCTTTGTTTGAATTTCGCGCCCTAAGGTGTGTTTGAACTTGTGTTTGCCTATATAAACAACCTGTAACAAGCACTCGGGGTCCCAGGGCCAACTTAGAGCTTGGGACCCTAGCGCGCTAGTAATAAACAACTCTCTGCTGTGAATCTCGTGTCGGTGATCCTTCGCGGCGACCCCTGCCCAGGAGGGAATCGACAGTTCGGTTCCAACAATAACAGAAGTTAAAAGGCAGAGGACAGGTGAGCGTGGCTGACTCCTGCCGATTATGCCAAGCCCAGGCTTCTCGTTTCATGGATGACGGCCACGTTAGTATCCATGGCATAAATGAGGTCTAGGGAACTCCAAGGCTACTGACATCAGGGGAGATGGGGGGTACGTTGGTAAGAGTGGATGATTCCCACCCCTAAGCCCCCCCGCTGCTTCATGGGTGCAAGTTGCTTTGACATCCATAGTGGCCCCTGCCAAGGTCACTGGAACTCAGGGGTGCAAGGATGGAAAGGAGAAAGAGGACACTTTTCCCTGTCTCCCTCACTTACCCCTGGGTATCTACGAGGAAGAGAAGGGATCCAGGGATGCCTGATCGCCTCTTCTAGATGGGTCACCATTCCTCTTCAGTCTGTACCCCTTTCCAATGCATCCTGAACCACTGGGACTCTTTTCAAAGGCACCTTCTTTTTTTCTTTCTCTTCCTTGTTTCTGTCTTCACAGATAGGTAATTGTGCCTCCATGCCATGGGACACTCCCCTCGGATGCATCCTCAGAACTGGAAAGAGTTCATTTGTTAAACCTTAAACTGGTTGGCTTAGGATTGGGCTCAGGGGAAGGGAACCCGGAAGCTCAACATGCCGGCAATAGGGTCAAGTTTTTTTTATACCAGTCTGGCTTTTGGCCTCCCTCTCCCTGTGCAAACTGGTAAAAGGCCTTGGAATTTTTAAGCTTTCCTTACCCCTCCCCTTGTTTAGTTTAGAAACATGTTTTCTAGTAACTCGATTTGTCTGTTCTTGCCTTCAGGCCATCAAACTCCAAATGGTCCTGCAGCTGGAGTCTCCGATGATGGTCCCTTCTGCCGGGAACCGTTAAATAGGCCTCTGATGAACTGACTGCCAGTTCCCCAAAACAGCGCCACCTATCAGCAGGAATCAGTTAAAATCAGTCCTCATCCTTATCCTTAATCTAATGGCAGTTAGATGTACCTCTTTAGAGGTGGGAATGAGACAACCAGGTGGGAGGGGATCCCTGGAGTCACTCCTGCCAGCCTGTGCACTGGGAATGCACACTGAGGTGGTGCCACAGAGCTTCAGGCCGTTTGCGGTGGGGAGGAGCCCTGGCCCTTTTTCCTGCATGGAAACTGGAATTCAATCTGCTGGGCGGGAAGTGCTCTAGCAGGGACTCTGGCCTTGTAAGAGTCCCTGTTTCCCATTTTCTTCCTTTTCACACAATAAAACCCTGTCTTACTCATCATTCAAAATGTCTGCGAACCTGAATTGTTGTGGCTATGGGACAAAGAACCCCATCTTTAGCTGAACTAAAAAATATCCTGCAACAATACCTTTCAGGAAGAAAAATGAGGGAATAGTTTTCGAGCAGACAACCGTTTGTGCCACAGATAATACAAGGAGAATGTATGCACACCCACACTCACACACACTTTTATACACTTTAATATCTCTTTTTTATTCTTAGAAACTTATCAGAGCCTCTGAGTCAACATGTATAGTTAAAAATAGGTTATTGAGATAATATTTATTAAATGAAAAGAAAGTTCATGAATTTTTAAATCTACTTCAGTTTTTTTTTTTTCCCACAGGCTGCCTTCCAAGTTTTTAGCCTTCTTTCACAATTTGATTTGTCAGTCATCAAAATTTACATGCTGTACATGTTTATTATTTATTTTATATTGTCTGCATGAGTGAAGTATTTTTTTAAATTAATGCAAATGTAGATATGGAAACTTTCTTCCAAGATAATGAGTTTCCCTTTGGTTAGAAAGTGCTAACATTAAAATGGGGTTTGACCTTTGTCTCCCTGTGCTGCAAAAGGAGATTTGCTCCCATCTTTACTGCTACATCTCCTACTCTTCAGAAGGCCCTAGGTTACTCTACCACAGGCTCTGTGGCCCTGTGACCTGCAAGTACTGGGAGATCTGTAGGAAAAATGCAGGGACATGCCAGAAGCTGGGAAATAAGACTGTCATCATTCAGGGATGTGGTCATAAAATTCTCTCTGGAGGAATAGACATTTCTGGACCCTGTTTAGTGAAATGTTATAGGGATGTGCTGTTACAAAACTACAGAAATCTGGTCTCAAGAACAGCCAAGATGACTGACTAGATGTAGCCAAGAATATCTTCTTTCCACGCAGCGACCAAGCCTCCAAGAAGACCAGCACGCTAGAGCAAATCGTTGGAAGAAAGGCATTGAGAGTGGACAGAGGGAAGACACAAATGCAGGGATGAAGGCGGAGGAAGCCAGAAACCTTGCGTGGGATTTCCAGGTACCAAGACTAGTTCCTGCCCCCAGGTTGTTCCGGGGGACGGGGTGAGATGAATAGGCATGAAGTGACCCATCATCACCAAGGACCACCATAGTCCTAGCTACAGAAGACCCCATGACCCCCACAGACAATTGAGCTGGCAGAGAGCTGCTTTCAGAGTTGGCAGGGATGAGATTTCAGCCTGTGCAGAGCTCAGAGCATTTGGCGTGGAAACAGCTGTCGTGGAGCATAGCTGTTGTTACCTATGTCCCCAAATTTACCATGCTCTTGGCCTTTCTTGACTGTTGGACCTGGACAAAACAGGGTTATTTTGCTGTGGGATGGGACCAGTCTGAACGCACCACCGTCTGCTGTTCTCTCCCAGAGTCCTTGCCTAGCCACACCGCTTGCGACACAATCTCTGCTGCCCAACTGAGGTGCTTTCCAAGGGTCACTGCTATAGTTCCTTTGCAGGTAGATCCCACATTACCATTGGAGAGCTTCTGCCCCACCAGTGCACACCTGTCCCCAATGTCCCTCCACTGCTTTGCTGGCACACATTCCCACAAAACGTCACCTCACTGCATCTGAAAATTGTTTTTCAAATTTTATTTTTTGAGACACATATTCTGTCTTTCATGGTATAACTTTCTTTTCGGACCTGTCTCAGATTTTCTGGTTTCACATACTAAAACATATCAAATTAAAAACACCAACGAGTACCAAATATTTATGAAAACGTTGATAATGAAACTACAGCATGCCTTGCTGGTGGACGTGAAAAATTTTGGAGTCACTTCTGCAAAGGTTTCACAGGTCCTTGTAGAGTTAAACATATACCTACCCTATGACCCAACAATTTACTCATAGTTATTTACTTTGAACAATAAATCATACAAAGGAGTACTACTATGCAAAAAAGAAACTATTGATAATAATTTACTTTAAAAATGGATGAATGTAAAGAAATGCTAAGTGAAAGAAGCCAGATCAAAATTGTATACATTGTATAAATATGCTTTTATCAAGTTTAGGAGTAGGCAAAATTTATTCTTGTTATTAGAAATAATAATGTTTGCCTATGGGTACTGTAATTGACTAGAAGTGGGCTTGGAGAAGCTTCCTGGAGTGATGGAAATGTTCTATATCTTGATTAAGATTATGCCTACATGGGTATATAAATTTTTTAAAAAACATTTAACTTATACACAAATGTTTGCATTTCACTTTGTTTAAATTTTAACTAAGATTAAAAAAAACAGTTATCAGATATTAGAAACATATTTAGTCCCCATCTTGATAAGACCTCTTTGTTGTTGTCTTAAATTTGTATCCTTTATTTTGCAAATTTTTTCTATAATTCTATAAGAAAGGCATTGGACTAGTGTCAGATAATATGTATTTTCACCCTGTCATACTAGTTTAATGACCTTCAGATAATTTCAAAGTTTTCAACATCCATGGGATTATTAAAACTGAGGAACACTGTAAGGTACATAAAAAAGGTTAAACTGAATTAGAATATTCCCATAGAATGCCTTGCAGGCCTTATGTATAAAGGGTTCTCTTTGATGAATAAATGAAATTTTTAATCCCTCAATAATGCAAATGAAAGCTTTCAACTTACTTTGCCTTTCGTCCAGACTTAGAACATTTGTCCAGAGCCTTATGGAGGTTTATCTTACTCTTGGCTCACACCCAGAGGTAATTGACTAAGGCATTTCGAATGAAGCATCCTTTAGACATCCAAACTATCTTGATAACCCATATAACTCTATGTGTACACCGTTTCCTCTTGATAAAATCACTCAATTTGTAAGAAAAGATTAGATGATGATATTGGAGTGAGAATAATGTCATTGACCTTTTGAGATTTTATTCTTTCATGAGGCAAAATGATATGGCTCTGTAGAAACTGTGCCTTCTTTGAAGTAGTACAGTTAATGATAGCACTGAATAGGTATCAACAGTAGACAAAATCCTCTTAGGAAATTACAGCCAGACAACAAACAAGTTCATTGTGGCTATAGTCACCCAGTTTTGAAGAAGTAGGAAACATTTTCTACTTCATTATTCCTTTCACATATTCTTAGGAAAATCTATTTTATTCAATCACAGCAAAGAACACCTCCGGCTGGTGATAAATTTTTTGAACAGCTTCTTAGTATAACAAGCCCCATGTGACCTGATGCAGTGTGTTATTCAGGCAGGCTAGAATTTTTCCATATGGAAAATGTCTTTGTCAGTTTCCTTGTTAAATCAAATACAAAAGCTGTTTTGGAGCCATTCTATTCTGTTGTAACTAGGTCTACCTGTATAGCACTTACATAATCTATAGAAATATGAATACTTTGTATATATATTGTTATGATTTTCCATCCTGTTTTTATGAAGTTATAAAGAACTGAAAGATTCTTATGCTAGAAAACACTGTATGATGTGAAATTTGCAAAAATACTTTATACATCAAAATACTCAGGTAAAAAGTTCTAAGTAGAATGACAAACACAATTTAAATCAATCTCAGGGTTAGATCATTTGCTGTTTGAGACAATGCAAATATTTGCAAATTACTTTCCTTAGAATATTTTGCTATTTCTCACCCTTTTTGTTCCAGAAGTTAAAAAAAATTGTAAGATCACCATTTTTTAATTTATATCACATTTCTCTTAATCTCATCTCTAAATTCCTTTTACTTCCATTTAAACTGTCACCTGCATCTCAAATGAAGCTTTGCTAGCTCATAAGAAGCTCTTTTATTTTCAAGTCTAATAGTCTCAAGAGTAATCCCAAAGCCATTATCAAAAATATACATATTTAGAAGGGCTGGCTATTAAAGGAACATTGGAATCTCAATTTTACTTTGATATAAATGGAAGGACAAGGTTGTTTTTTTAAATATTCTTCTAAGAACATTCTTTATAATAATTTTGCTTTCATCAACTTTCAATTTTGTCACTTTTCTTTTTCCGGAAAATCCTTTTCAGTTAAAATACAACCTAGAAGTGAGAAATAGAGTCACTTCCAGCTTAAATAGCTTTTCCTAACCTGTTCCTTAGTGCTAAGTTGCATAACTAATTTTCACATATTTACGTAGTACACTTAACACATATTTAGACACTCAAAGATACACAGTGCAAATAAAACTACTACTCCTACTACTATGTATTATTATGATAGTATCTAACATTGAGAGCTCACCTGTGTCTGAAACCTCATGTTTTTAAAAAAATTATGAGATAGATGTCATTATTACCCCCATAACGTCACACAGATAGTAAGAAATAGATTCAATCCCAGGCTTATGTGACTCCAGCACATGTGTTCTTAGGCAGACATGAGAAAAATGGCTGTTTTATTCACTATTGCATCTCCCAGTGCCTATGATGAATAGTAGGTTTTCAATAAATACTTGATGAATGAGTGACTGATAACTGCCCTGAAACAACTTACAGATTATTTGGAAAGAGGTGTCATATACAGTATATATCATACAAAAAGTATATAAGGAATCACAAGTTAACTATCACACATTGTTTGAAAACCATATTTTAAAATATTCCTAAAATTTCAGATTTTGTGAAGAGTTGTTCTGGTATTTTTTGGTAGCCAGGAAGAATAGTTGGGAAAGGAAGTTTTCCTTGGGTCTAAATGGATGACAGTCTTTATTAAAAGTTGATTAGCCAAGTTAGGGAGGAAAGCAATGTAAAAATAAAAGACGTCCACATATGTAGTCCATGAGGATGAGTAAACAAAATAAAAAAATCAGTACAAATAGCTGTGAATGTGATCCCCTTCTATTAAATGAGATAATCAGTCTCCATTTAAAAACTTTCAAAATATCTTGTCTAATTCAATAAGTACAACTATATATTTTTGTTGTAAAGAATATTTTTAAATTTTCTTTTACTACACTTATATACTCTTCTCAAATTCATAGAAGTCTTTCTAAAGCTATGCTTTTCTGGATTACATACCAAGCATTGAAAACTAATGTTTCTGAAATATACTTTCCCTGTTTATATAATGTCTTCCAGACAATTTATATTCAGTTTTCACCTAAGATTTGATACAAGTTATTTCCAATTATGTTAAATATGTCATGTTGAAACAAGAAATTTCTCTGCAGAAGGCTTAATTTGACTCAATCTTTGGTGCAGAAAGATTATTTATAGTAATGTTTTGACTTAAATCCGTATGTGAAAAATAAGCTGTAAAGACAGAGGGAAAGTGGAAGGAAAAAACTATAGAAACATTTTATAAAGTTTTTCTAAAGTCAGGTCAATATCATTATTTTTAACAGTTTTTTTGCATTATGACCAGGTTTTAATAATTAAAATTAAAGAAATGAAAAACACAAAAATCAAATAAAGACCTAGATAATGATGCAGGAACATCAACATAAAATAAGTTACAACAAAACATTATATTAAAATGGAAAAAAGAACCCATATATCCTTACAAGGCCCCAGAAATGTTCAGAATCTGGAGGAAGCATTTATAGTAAAAGTGAAGAGTAGAAAATAGAAAGATTCTTAGAAACTCTATTATGAGAACACATTTTCCAGCAATACAATGGAGTATGCTAAGAAAGGACAAGACATTGGGTTCATTAAGATATGATGTTCAAAGTATTTATCAACAAGGAATTGCAAGGCTAATGAGAATGGACTCTCAACCAATGAAGGGGAAAGCTGGCTACTCTGTTGTACAGATTTGTACCAGCTAAATATCAGTTCTGGGTTTAGGAACTATTGAGTCTCACTCAAGGAGTGTCAAGAATAGTCCCATGGTAGCAGCTCTATGGCCAGCTTAGAAAAAATCTGTCCATATAAAGGAAGACTGGTGGAAGCCTCTGGAAAAAGATGTTCAGGAAAATTAAACTCAGTAGAGAAGATGCTATGGTAAATAATATGATGGAGCATCTGGACTAAAATAAGGATATCTGGAAAACTATGAAATGCAAGAAACAGCCAAAAATAACCTAAAGAAATAAAAAATGTAAATATATCTGATAATAATCTATATCCAGCAAGTAATGTTGGCATAATAATTATATGCATGCTGTTTAATAATTTAAGTAATATTGTGCTCTCTCTATATGTTATATAGATAGACACATAGGTGTGTATAAACACATATATACAAACAAGGAGATGAAGGACACAAAGAAAGAGAGGAGGTACAAGACAGCTAAATCTTCATTTATTATAATAGAAAGTCAATAATGCTACCTGGAAATAACTAAAAGAGCATAATTGAATTGTTTGTAACAGAATAAACGCTTTAGGGAATGGATACCCTATTTTGCATGATATGATTGTTATTCATTGCATGCCTCCATCAAAACATTTCACATACTTCATAAATATATACACCTATTATGTACCCACAAAAATTAAAATAAACAATTTTAAGAAGACTATCTGAAAATGTTTAAAATTAATGAACCAAGAAAAGGCTTTTTTATATGTGTATTGCTTAGAAATATGGACATCATTATTAGATGAAACAACTACAAAAATTAGAAGTATTTGCCTTTGGAGAGCAAGAAACTACTATATTTCATTAAAAGTTATGTTTATAATTTATCTAGACACATTCTACCTCACATAAAAAAAAAAAAGAAAACCAAAACAAACCAAACCAAACAAAAAATTAGCAAAAGAATAAAACAGAAACTTTTACAGGAGTGAAAAGCAACAGCTCATTGAAAAGCATTACTCTGTGGAAACCGAAATGGCCAGGGCAATTCTCTTTCATTTTCCCCCAGTCCCACTAACCATATATATATATATAGAGAGAGAGAGAGGTATTCATAAATCTGAGTGCCTCTTAAAAGAAGAGATACAGGTGGTAGAAGTGACTGTGCTCTCTGGGCATTAGGCAGATGCCAAGGTAAATGTCCTCAGTATACAAACTGACAATATTAAAATTAATTTGAGCACTGTGTTTCTGGAAAACAATGACAGTTTAAAAACCTTTCCCCCTTTTGTATTGCCAGAAATGGCTTACTGCAAAGAATCATACTTACTCCTGTAATTTAGATAAGACTCTAGATACCCCACTTATTTATGACACGGATAGACAATTACCTTTCAAATTTTCAGTATTTGCCTCATTGCACCTACTATGCACCCCAAAAATTAAAATTATAAATAAACAAAAGCAAAATAATAAGTCTTCTAATAAAGATATACAGAAGTTAATCTTCAAAGAAGATTGTATCTTGTTCCTCACTGAGCTAAGCTATATGATATTTCTGCAACCACAGAGCTCAAAATAATAATAGCTAACATTTACTGAGTTCTGAAAATTGGTGAGATGCTATTTACTTATTAGTTAATGCTTGCAACAATAATATGAGATAGGTACTATTATTAACGTCTTCTCACAGATAAGCAAAATGAGATAGAACGGGTTAAGTAACTTTCTAAGGTCACAAAACAAAGAAGTAATAGAGCTAGAATTTGAATTCATGCAGTTTTAAACACATAAATCTAGTTCTTAACCATTGTAATATACAACCAGCATAATAGCCCTCATATTTCATGCAACACTTTCTTCTTTGTGTAGCTCTACTGTACTTGTACTAAAAAAAAAAAAAAAAAAAAAGAAAATGCGATCTTTGAAATTAGAATTCAATATGTGATGTGATTTAACAGCATTCTCAAAGTAAAAGACTTGAAAATAAAATAAATCAAAGTTTCAACAGTAGTTTTCTTCATATGAACCTTGTATGGGTTTTTATTTTCTTCTTGCTTTTCTGTATTTTCTAATTTTTCTACAGTGAAAATGAATTGCTTTTATAGGAAGGAAAAATGTTGAAGCTATTGTTTAATTTAAAATATTCTGCCTATGCTGCAATGAGTAAGATTGCTTTCTTTTATATGCCAGTTCTTAAAAGGCTATGCCATTTCCTTGTTGCTATGCCCACAGGGCTTCTGTTTCTGGTTTATGGGTTCTTTGATTATAGAAGTTGAATCTCATTTCCAATGCACTTTTTACATTTAGTAATCACAACGGCTATTAAAAATTCAGATTCCTGGCTACCCCAGAAAAATCTCATTCTGTTTTCAAAATCTGCATTTTTTTAGACAGGCACTTCCAGTGTTTCTGATGCCCTTGGTCAAAGGACAGAGTGACCATCGGATCTGCAATATATAACCCCAACTAAACTACTTTGGAGAGTGAAAAAGAGTCTGAAAATATTAAAATTATATAATTTAAAAATGTGTATGCGTTAACTGACAAATTAGCTTCACTATACTGTTGTGTCTATAAACTAGTTTTATTTAAAAACTATTTTTTAAAGTAAAAATATTCAGTATTTGTCCTGTGCCTGGTTTATTTCACTTAGCATAATGTCCTCTGGGGTTAGCCATAATCTCACTAAAATGAGGAATCTAAAAATGTTGATTTCATAGAAATAGAGTCAAATAGTGGTTACCAGAGGCTGGAGGGGGTAGGAAAAAAGAGAAAGATGGAGAGAGAGAGTTAGACATGAAGGATATGTTTTGGCATTCTGTTGCACAGTGAAGTGACTATAGTTAATGATAATATATTGTATATTTCAAAATAGCTAGAAAAGATGATTTTAAACATTCTCATCATAAAGAAATGATAAATGTTTGAGGTGACAGACATACTATTTACCCAGATTTGATTATTACACACTGTATGAATATATCCAGACACCAAATTTTACCCTATAATATGTGCAGTTATAATGTTTCAGTTAAAAAATACAAGTTAAAATAGCATTAAAGACATGTTTTGCTGTGAAATGTTTCATTTAGAACTTAGAAAGGCATAAATATTTTGATTATAAAGCAAATGATAAAGTTACTCCTATTTCTACCATGAAAATAATCACTGTGAAAGGTAGAAAAAGAATAAATCATGCAATTGGAATTAAGAATAAATTATATGCATGCCACAAAATAGTAAAATTATTTCAAAAGTAAGACAGCATATTTGTATATTAAACTATGTTAAAATTAAACTATATAATGTCTATAAACATTAAAAATAAGTTGAAACACATTCTTGGTACATTTTCATGTACTTTAATTAGTTTCTTAGCTATACTTGTCTGTAATACCATGCAATTGTATTTTTCAAATTGAAATACATTTTAAATGTGGTCTTATTCTTTTCATTTATTCCCAAAACCTTCTTGAAAGTTGCATTTCATGGTTAATAAATTGGAAATGTTTTATATCATCAATTGATTCTTCCCTTCACTCTATGATAGTTACATTGAGATAACACTGTCAGTAACTCCTGAGTACCTGAGAAACCCAGAGAAAATTCTACTAAATGTAATATATTACCAATTCTATTGTTTGAATAAAATGTACATTTGCTTTAGTTTAAATATACTGTTTTGTCTCTATTCAGAGTATTATTTTTGACAAATGTTTTTACAAGACAAAATTCATCAAAAACTTATTTTCTTTATTAAACTTTTTAATGTTTTACCAAATTTTGATGTTGCAAAACTCTAGACTTCTTTATTTTACTCTATTCTGGTAATGAATATAAATTTAACCAATTAAAATAATTACTCCTTTAAAAAATTACAAATTAATATATTACAAAGTGCCATTAAAGAATTTCGGAACTTCAAAATTAATTTTTTAACAAAATTTAAACTCAAATGAACTAATTCGGGCCCCCTTCTGTAATAACGAATTTCAACATTTCTGTTTACAAGTGTATTAGTACATTTTACATTGCCATGAAAGAACACTGGGGACTGGGTAACCTATAAAGAAAACAGGTTTATTTGGCTCACAGTTCTGCAGAATGTACAAGCATGGCCCAACATCTGCTTGGCTTCTGCTAAGGACTCAGGAAACTTTTACTCATGGCAGAAGGCAAAGGGGGAGCAGGCATGTAACATGAAAGAGAGGGAGCAAGAGAGGGAGAAGGAGACTCCAGGCTCTTTTAAGCAGCCAGCTCCCATGTGAACTAAGAGTGAAAACTCACTCATTACCCTGAGGACAGCACCAAGCCAGTCATTAGGGATCCACCTGCATGACACAAACACCTCCCATTAGACCTCACCTCCAACTTTGGAGGTTACATCTCAACATGAAATTTGGAAGGGACAAGCATCCAAACTGTATAATTAATTTGCTTTTAATCATTGTGATTCATTAAAACTTTGAAAAGACACATTTTTTTTGGTGTTTAATTTGTTGTGTATTAAATATTTCCAACTAATATTGATAAAAATTTAAGCAAAATTTAACTCATTTACAAAAACTAATTCATTATAACTGTAAGATAGGTGATTTTACAAAATAGTTATTCAAAAGAATAGTTCTTTGAAAGTAGTTCTTCAGACATTTCTAAACTCTAATTGATGATGGACAGCAAAAAGAGAAAGCGGATACATGCAGATGTAATTTGGGGTGTCCATCACCTAAAGCATTTATCATTTCTATGTTCTGTGCCTGGACACAGCATCGTTTATTGAATTGTGTGTCCTTTTCCTAATGAATGTTCTTGATGCTCTTTTCAAAAAAGAGCTGGCTGTAAGTACATGGACTTATTTGAGTTCTCTGTTCCATACTCTTTGCCTATGTGTGTTTTTATATGTATGTCATACTGTTTTGGTTATTATAGCCTTATAATATATTTTAAAGTTAAGTAACGTGATGCCTCCAACTTTATTCTTTTTGTGCAGGATTGCTTTGGCTATTTGGTCTCTTTTAGTTTCACATAAATTTGAGAATTTTTTTTCTATTTCTGTGATAGAGATTGCATTGAATCTTTAAATTGCTTTGCGTGTATGATCATTCCGACAATATTAACTCCTCTGTTCCATGTATTTGAGATATCTTTCCATTTGTTTGTGTCCTCTTCAGTTTCTTTCATCAGTGTTTTGTAGTTTTCTTTCTAGATGTCTTTTACTTCCTTAGTTCACTTTATTTCTAGGTATTATATTTTTTACGTATTTTAAATGGTCTTGCCTTCTTGATCTCTTTTTTTCAGCTATTTTGTTATTTTGAATAGAAAAACTATTGATTTTTATGTTTTGATTTTGTATCTTGAAGTTTTCCTGAATTTGTTTATCAGATCTAAAAGTATTTTGTAGATTTTTTAGTTTTTTTCTAAAGATAAATTCATGTCGCAGGCAAAGAGGAATTGATTTGACTTTGTTTGTTTTCAATTTAGATGCCTTTTATTTTTTCTCTGGACTTACCACTCTGGTTTCCAGTACAGTGTTGAATATGGATGGTGAAAGTGGGCATTCTTCTCTTTTTCCAGTTCTTAGAGAAAAGAGCTAGGAATTTCTTTTTTTTTTTTTTTTTTTTTTTCCCATTCAGTGTGATGTTAACTGTGGGTTTATCATGTATGGTCATTATTATGTTGAGGTATGTTCCTTTAATACCTAGTTTGTTGAGAATTTTTATCATGAGGGGTGTTGAATTTACTCATGCTTTTTCTGCATCTATTGGGATGATCAAATAGTGTTTGTTGTTCATTTGACTGATGTGTGATGTATTAGATTTATTGATTTGTATATGGTGAACCATCCTTGCATCCCTGGGATAAATTCCACTTGATCATGGTGTATTGGCTTATTGATGTGCTATTGGACTCAGTTTGCTAGTAGTTTTTGAGAATTTTTGCATTTAAGTTCATCAGAGATATTGAAAATATAACATATCAAAATTTTCTTTTTTGCTGTTGTGGTGTCCTTGTGTGTTTTGGTTATCAGAGTAATACTGGCCTCATAGAATGAATTAGGGAGAATTCCCTCCTCTTGAAATTTTTGAAGTAGTTTGAGGAGAATTATTATTCTTCTTTGAAAGTTAGGAAAAATTTAGCTGTAAAACTATCCAGTCCTCGCCTTTACTTTACTGGAAAGCTTTTTATCACCGTTCAATCTCATATAATTGGTCTTTTCAGATATTTGTTTCGTCCTGATTCAATCTCAGTGAGTTGTATGTGTTCAAGAATTTATCTAATTTGTCTAGGTTTTCCAGTTTTTTGGTATATAGTTGCTCATAATAATCTCTGATGATTTTTAAAAAATTTTTGTACTATAAACTGTAATATTTTATTTTTCATTTCTGGTTTTATTTGATCGCCTGCCTTACCAGTGATTTATCAATTTTGTTTATTTTTTCAGAAAACTGACTTTTATTTTGTTGATTTTTTTGTTTTCATGTTTGTTGTCTTTTTAAATATTTATAGTGTTTAGTTATCCTCTTGTCTTTATTATTCCTTTTCTTTTACTAATTTGGGCGTTTAAATGTTCTTTTCTCATTCCTTGAGGTATATTATTAAATTCCTTATTTGGAATTTTCCTACTTTCTTGATGTAGGTGTCTGTTGCTATAAAATTCTCTTTTAGCACTGCTTTTGCTGTATCCCATAGGTTTTGGTATGTTATATTTCTATTTTCATTTGTTTCAAAGGCTTTTTTTTTTTAAAAATTTATTTATTATTATTATACTTTAAGTTGTAGGGTACATGTGCATAACGTGCAGGTTTGTTACATATGTATACTTGTGCCATGTTGGTGTGCTGCACCCATCAACTCGTCATTTACATCAGGTATAACTCCCAATGCAATCCCTCCCCTCTCCCCCCTCCCCATGATAGGCCCCGGTGTGTGATGTTCCCCTTCCTGAGTCCAAGTGATCTTATTGTTCAGTTCCCACCTATGAGTGAGAACATGTGGTGTTTGGTTTTCTGTTCTTGTGATAGTTTGCTAAGAATGATGGTTTCCAGCTGCATCCATGTCCCTACAAAGGACGCAAACTCATCCTTTTTGATGGCTGCATAGTATTCCATGGTGTATATGTGCCACATTTTCTTAATCCAATCTGTCACTGATGGACATTTGGGTTGATTCCAAGTCTTTGCTATTGTGAATAGTGCTGCAATAAACATACATGTGCATGTGTCTTTATAGCAGCATAATTTATAATCCTTTGGGTATATAACCAGTAATGGGATGGCTGGGTCATATGGTACATCTAGTTCTAGATCCTTGAGGAATCGCCATACTGTTTTCCATAATGGTTGAACTAGTTTACAATCCCACCAACAGTGTAAAAGTGTTCCTATTTCTCCACATCCTCTCCAGCACCTGTTGTTTCCTGACTTTTTAATGATCGCCATTCTAACTGGTGTGAGATGATATCTCATTGTGGTTTTGATTTGCATTTCTCTGATGGCCAGTGATGATGAGCATTTTTTCATGTGTCTGTTGGCTGTATGAATGTCTTCTTTTGAGAAATGTCTGTTCATATCCTTTGCCCACTTTTTGATGGGGTTGTTTGTTTTTTTCTTGTAAATTTGTTTGAGTTCTTTGTAGGTTCTGGATATTAGCCCTTTGTCAGATGAGTAGATTGCAAAAATTTTCTCCCATTCTGTAGGTTGCCTGTTCACTCTGATGGTAGTTTCTTTTGCTGTGCAGAAGCTCTTTAGTTTAATGAGATCCCATGTGTCAATTTTGGCTTTTGCTGCCGTTGCTTTTGGTGTTTTAGACATGAAGTCTTTGCCCATGCCTATGTCCTGAATGGTACTACCTAGGTTTTCCTCTAGGATTTTTATGGTATTAGGTCTAACATTTAAGTCTCTAATCCATCTTGAATTAATTTTCGTATAAGGAGTAAGGAAAGGATCCAGTTTCAGCTTTCTACTTATGGCTAGCCAATTTTCCCAGCACCATTTATTAAATAGGGAATCCTTTCCCCATTTCTTGTTTTTGTCAGGTTTGTCAAAGATCAGATGGCTGTAGATGTGTGGTATTCTTTCTGAGGACTCTGTTCTGTTCCATTGGTCTATATCTCTGTTTTGGTACCAGTACCATGCTGTTTTGGTTACTGTAGCCTTGTAGTATAGTTTGAAGTCAGGTAGCGTGATGCCTCCAGCTTTGTTCTTTTGACTTAGGATTGTCTTGGAGATGCGGGCTCTTTTTTGGTTCCATATGAACTTTAAAGCAGTTTTTTCCAATTCTGTGAAAAAACTTATTGGTAGCTTGATGGGGATGGCATTGAATCTATAAATTACCTTGGGCAGTATGGCCATTTTCACGATATTGATTCTTCCTATCCATGAGCATGGTATGTTCTTCCATTTGTTTGTGTCCTCTTTTATTTCACTGAGCAGTGGTTTGTAGTTCTCCTTGAAGAGGTCCTCTACATCCCTTGTAAGTTGGATTCCTAGGTATTTTATTCTCTTTGAAGCAATTGTGAATGGAAGTTCATTCCTGATTTGGCTCTCTGTTTGTCTGTTACTGGTGTATAAGAATGCTTGTGATTTTTGCACATTAATTTTGTATCCTGAGACTTTGCTGAAGTTGCTTATCAGCTTAAGGAGAATTTGGGCTGAGACAATGGGGTTTTCTAAATATACAATCATGTCATCTGCAAACAGGGACAATTTGACTTCTTCTTTTCCTAACTGAATACCCTTGATTTCTTTCTCTTGCCTAATTGCCCTAGCCAGAACTTCCAACACTATGTTGAATAGGAGTGGTGAGAGAGGGCATCCCTGTCTTGTGCCAGTTTTCAAAGGGAATTTTTCCAGTTTTTGCCCATTCAGTATGATATTGGCTGTGGGTTTGTCATAAATAGCTGTTATTATTTTGAGGTACGTTCCATCAATACCAAATTTATTGAGCGTTTTTAGCATGAAGGGCTGTTGAATTTTGTCAAAAGCCTTTTCTGCATCTATTGAGATAATCATGTGGTTCTTGTCTTTGGTTCTGTTTATATGCTGGATTATGTTTATTGATTTGCGAATGTTGAACCAGCCTTGCATCCCAGGGATGAAGCCCACTTGATCATGGTGGATAAGCTTTTTGATGTGTTGCTGAATCCGGTTTGCCAGTATTTTATTGAGGATTTTTGCATCGATGTTCATCAGGGATATTGGTCTAAAATTCTCTTTTTTTGTTGTGTCTCTGCCAGGCTTTGGTATCAGGATGATGTTGGCCTCATAAAATGAGTTAGGGAGGATTCCCTCTTTTTCTATTGATTGGAATAGTTTCAGAAGGAATGGTACCAACTCCTCCTTGTACCTCTGGTAGAATTCAGCTGTGAATCCATCTGGTCCTGGACTTATTTTGGTTGGTAGGCTATTAATTATTGCCTCAATTTCAGAGCCTGCTATTGGTCTATTCAGGGATTCGACTTCTTCTTGGTTTAGTCTTGGAAGAGTGTAAGTGTCCAGGAAATTATCCATTTCTTCTAGATTTTCCAGTTTATTTGCGTAGAGGTGTTTATAGTATTCTCTGATGGTAGTTTGTATTTCTGTGGGGTCGGTGGTGATATCCCCTTTATCATTTTTAATTACGTCGATTTGATTCTTCTCTCTTTTCTTCTTTATTAGTCTTGCTAGTGGTCTGTCAATTTTGTTGATCTTTTCAAAAAACCAACTCCTGGATTCATTGATTTTTTGGAGAGTTTTTTGTGTCTCTATCTCCTTCAGTTCTGCTCTGATCTTAGTTATTTCTTGCCTTCTGCTAGCTTTCGAATGTGTTTGTTCTTGCTTCTCTAGTTCTTTTAATTGTGATGTTAGAGTGTCAATTTTAGATCTTTCCTGCTTTCTCTTGTGGGCATTTAGTGCTATAAATTTCCCTCTACACACTGCTTTAAATGTGTCCCAGAGATTCTGGTATGTTGTATCTTTGTTCTCATTGGTTTCAAAGAACATCTTTATTTCTGCCTTCATTTTGTTATGTACCCAGTAGTCATTCAGGAGCAGGTTGTTCAGTTTCCATGTAGTTGAGCAGTTTTGATTGAGTTTCTTAGTCCTGATTTCTAGTTTGATTGCACTGTGGTCTGAGAGACAGTTTGTTATAATTTCTGTTCTTGTACATTTGCTGAGGAGTGCTTTACTTCCAATTACGTGGTCGATTTTGGAGTAAGTACGATGTGGTGCTGAGAAGAATGTATATTCTGTTGATTTGGGGTGGAGAGTTCTATAGATGTCTATTAGGTCTGCTTGCTGCAGAGATGAGTTCAATTCCTGGATATCCTTGTTAACTTTCTGTCTCGTTGATCTGTCTAATGTTGACAGTGGAGTGTTGAAGTCTCCCATTATTATTGTATGGGAGTCTAAGTCTCTTTGTAAGTCTCTAAGGACTTGCTTGATGAATCTGGGTGCTCCTGTATTGGGTGCATATATTTTTAGGATAGTTAGCTCTTCCTGTTGAATTGATCCCTTTACCATTATGTAATGGCCTTCTTTGTCTCTTTTGATCTTTGATGGTTTAAAGTCTGTTTTATCAGAGACTAGTATTGCAACCCCCGCTTTTTTTTGTTCTCCATTTGCTTGGTAAATCTTCCTCCATCCCTTTATTTTGAGCCTATGTATGTCTCTGCGTGTGAGATGGGTCTCCTGAATACAGCAGACTGATGGGTCTTGACTCTTTATCCAGTTTGCCAGTCTGTGTCTTTTAATTGGAGCATTTAGTCCATTTATATTTAAGGTTAAGATTGTTATGTGTGAACTTGATCCTGCCATTATGATATTAACTGGTTATTTTGCTCGTTAGTTGATGCAGTTTCTTCCTAGCCTCGATGGTCTTTACATTTTGGCATGTTTTTGCAATGGCTGGTACCGGTTGTTCCTTTCCATGTTCAGTGCTTCCTTCAGGGTCTCTTGTAAGGCAGGCCTAGTGGTGACAAAATCTCTAAGCATTTGCTTATCTGTAAAGGATTTTATTTCTCCTTCACTTATGAAACTTAGTTTGGCTGGATATGAAATTCTGGGTTTAAAATTCTTTTCTTTAAGAATGTTGAATATTGGCCCCCACTCTCTTCTGGCTTGGAGAGTTTCTGCCGAGAGATCTGCTGTTAGTCTGATGGGCTTCCCTTTGTGGGTAACCCGACCTTTCTCTCTGGCTGCCCTTAAGATTTTTTCCTTCATTTCAACTTTGGTGAATCTGGCAATTATGTGTCTTGGAGTTGCTCTTCTCGAGGAGTATCTTTGTGGCATTCTCTGTATTTCCTGGATTTGAATGTTGGCCTGCCCTACTAGGTTGGGGAAGTTCTCCTGGATGATATCCTGAAGAGTGTTTTCCAACTTGGTTCCATTTTCCCCCTCACTTTCAGGCACCCCAATCAGATGTAGATTTGGTCTTTTTACATAATCCCATACTTCTTGCAGGCTTTGTTCATTTCTTTTTCTTCTTTTTTCTTTTGGTTTCTCTTCTCGCTTCATTTCATTCATTTGATCCTCAATCGCAGATACTCTTTCTTCCAGTTGATCGAGTCGGTTACTGAAGCTTGTGCATTTGTCACGTATTTCTCGTGTCATGGTTTTCATCTCTTTCATTTCGTTTATGACCTTCTCTGCATTAATTACTCTAGCCATCAATTCTTCCACTTTTTTTTCAAGATTTTTAGTTTCTTTGCGCTGGGTACATAATTCCTCCTTTAGCTCTGAGAAATTTGATGGACTGAAGCCTTCTTCTCTCATCTCGTCAAAGTCATTCTCCGTCCAGCTTTGATCCGTTGCTGGCGATGAGCTGCGCTTCTTTGCTGGGGGAGATGCGCTCTTATTTTTTGAATTTCCAGCTTTTCTGCCCTGCTTTTTCCCCATCTTTGTGGTTTTATCTGCCTCTGGTCTTTGATGATGGTGATGTACTGATGGGGTTTTGGTGTAGGTGTCCTTCCTGTTTGATAGTTTTCCTTCTAACAGTCAGGACCCTCAGCTGTAGGTCTGTTGGAGATTGCTTGAGGTCCACTCCAGACCCTGTTTGCCTGGGTATCAGCAGCAGAGGCTGCAGAAGATAGAATATTTCTGAACAGCGAGTGTACCTGTCTGATTCTTGCTTTGGAAGCTTCCTCTCAGGGGTGTACTGCACCCTGTGAGGTGTGGGGTGTCAGACTGCCCCTAGTGGGGGATGTCTCCCAGTTAGGCTACTCAGGGGTCAGGGACCCACTTGAGCAGGGGAGTCTGTCCCTTCTCAGATCTAAACCTCCGTGTTGGGAGATCCACTGCTCTCTTCAAAGCTGTCAGACTGAGTCGTTTGCGTCTGCAGAGGTTTCGGCTGTGTTTGTTATTGCCCTGTCCCCAGAGGTGGAGTCTACAGAGACAGGCAGGTTTCCTTGAGCTGCTGTGAGCTCCACCCAGTTCGAGCTTCCCAGCAGCTTTGTTTACCTACTTAAGCCTCAGCAATGGCGGGCGCCCCTCCCCCAGCCTCGCTGCTGCCTTGCCGGTAGATCACAGACTGCTGTGCTAGCAATGAGGGAGGCTCCGTGGGTGTGGGACCCTCCCGGCCAGGTGTGGGATATGATATCCTGGTGTGCCTGTTTGCTTAAAGCGCAGTATTGGGGTGGGAGTTACCCGATTTTCCAGGTGTTGTGTGTCTCAGTTCCCCTGGCTAGGAAAAGGGATTCCCTTCCCCCTTGCGCTTCCCAGGTGAGGCAATGCCTCGCCCTGCTTCAGCTCTGGCTGTTCGGGCTGCAGCAGCTGACCAGCACGGATCTTCCGGCACTCCCCAGTGAGATGAACCCAGTACCTCAGTTGAAAATGCAGAAATCACCGGTCTTCTGTGTCGCTCGAGCTGGGAGTTGGAGACTGGAGCTGTTCCTATTCGGCCATCTTGCTCCGCCCTGTTTCAAAGGTTTTTAAACTATTATCTTAATTTTGTTTGGACCCATGGTCATTCAAGAGCATGTTATTATATGTGTTTGTACAATTTCCAAATATATTTTTGTTATAGATTTCTAAGTTTATTTCATTGTGGTCTGAGAACATACTTGGTATGATTTTATTTTAAAAAATAAGTTTTGGCTTGTATTTTATCTTGATAAATGATCTACCCTGGAGAGTATTCCTTGTGTTGATGCAAAGAATGTGTATTCTGTAACTGTCATATGAAATTAAAAAAAAAAATTTCCAGCATTTTGGGAGGCCAAGGTGGGTGGATCAACAGAGGTCCAGGGTTGGAGAGCAACCTTGCCAAAATGATGAAACCCTGTCTCTATTAAAAATATTTTAAAAATCAACCAGGCATAGTGGTGCACACCTGTAATCCCAGCTACTAGGGAGGCTGAGGCAGGACAATTGCTGGAACCAGGGAAGTGAAGGTTGCAGCGAGCTGAGATTGCGCCACTGCACTCCAGTGGGCAATAGACTGAGACTTTGTCTCTAAATAAATAAATAAATAAATAAAGGAATAAATAAAAATAAAATATACATTTAGTCAATTTGGTCTACAATGCAGTTTAAATTCAATATTTCTCATTAATTTTCTCTCTAGATGATCTGCCTTATGCTGTTAATAGTCATGGGTGTTAATATTCAAAACTATTGTTGTATTAATCTATCTCACTCTTTTGATGTAATAATATTTGCTTTATATATCTTGGTTCTTTGATGCTGGGTGCATATATAGTTAGAATTGTTATATCTTCTTGCTGAATTAATCCCTTTATCATTATATAATGACCTTCTTTGCCTTTCTTCTACTATTTTTGACGTAAAGCATGTGTTTTCTGATGCAAGTATAGCTATTCCTCCTCACCTTTGATTTCTGTATGCAAGTAATATATTTTCCCATCCCTTTACCATCAGGCTATATTTGTCTTTACAGGTGACAAGAGCTTCTGGTAGGCATCACATAGTTGAGTCATAATATTTTCTCCACTCCCATCCTGGTGAACATGGTGAAACCCCGTCTCTACTGAAAAAATACAAAAAACTAGCCGGGCGAGGTGGCAGGCATCTGTAGTCTCAGCTACTCGGGAGGCTGAGGCAGGAGAATGCCATAAACCCAGGAAGTGGAGCTTGCAGTGAGCTGAGATCCGGCCCCTGCACTCCAGCCTGGGGGACAGAGCGAGACTCTGTCTCAAAAAAAAAAAAAATATATATATATATATGTGTGTGTGTGTGTGTGTGTGTGTGTGTGTGTGTGTGTGTGTGTATATATATATATATATATTTTTTTTTTTTTCTCCACTCAGGCAGTCCATATCTTTTAAGTGAAATATGTAATTGGTTTATATTCAATGCTATTGTTGTTTGAGGGCTTGAAATGGTTTGGCTGTGTCCCCACCCAAATCTCACCTTGAATTGTAGTTCCCATAATCCCCATGTGTTGTAGGGGAGACCAGGTGGGAGGTAATTGAATCACAACGGTCGGGGGGGAGGATAATCCCCACGTGTTGTGGGAGGGACCAGGTGGGAGGTAATTGAATCACAGCAGTGGAGGGGGGCGGGTACCTCCATGCTGTTCTTGTGATAGTGAGTAAGTTCTCAGGAGATCTGATGCTTTTATAAGGGGCTTTTTCCCCTTTTCCTGGGCAATTTGCCTTGCTGCCACCATGTGAAGATGGACATGTTTGCTTTCCCTTCTGCCATAATTGTAAGTTTCCTCAGGACTCCCCAGCCATGCAAAACTGTGAGTAAATTAAACCCTTTTCTTTGTAAAAATACCCAGTCTCAGGCAGTTCTTTATAGCATGTGAGAAGGATGTATACAGTAAATTGGTAGCAAGGGACCAATTGGTACCAAGGGAGTGGGTGCTGCTATAAGGATACGTGAAAATGTGGGAGCAACTTTGGAACTGGGTAACAGGCAGAGACTGGAACAGTTTGGAGGGCTCAGAAGAAGACAGGAAAATGTGAGAAAGTTTGGAACCTCCTAGAGACTTGGAGGGCTCAGAAGAAGACAGGAAGACGTGGGAAAGTTTGAAAATTCATAGAGATTTATTGAATGGCTTTGGAAAAATGCTGATAGTAATATGGACAATGAATTCTAGGCTCACGTGGTTTCAGGCAGAGATGAAAAACTTGTTTGGAGCTGGAATAAAGTTGCCCCTGCCCTACAGATCTGTGGCACTTTGAACTTAAGAGAGATGATTTAGAGTATATTGTGGAATAAATTTCCAATCAACAAAGCATTCAAGGTGTGACTTGGGTGCTGGTAAATGCATTCAGTTTTATGTATTCACAAATATATAGTTTGGGATTGGAAGTTATGTTTAAAAGGGAAGCAGAGCATAAAGTTTGAAAAAATTTGCATCCTGATGATGCAATAGAAAAGAAAAACCTATTTTCTGAGAAGAAATTCAGGCTGGCTGCAGAAATTTGCATAAGTAACAATGATCCCAATGTTAATCACGAAGACAATGGGGAAAATGTTTCCAGCACATGTCAGAGGTCTTCATAGCTGCCCTTTCCATCACAGGCCTGGAGGCCTAGGGAAAAAAATAATAATTTTGTGGTCTGGATCCAGGGCCTTGCTGCTTTGTGCAGTCTTAAGACTTGGTGCCCTGCATCCCAGCTGTGGCTAACAGGGGCCAATGTACAGCTCAGACCATTGCTTCCGAGGGTGCAAGACCCAAGCCTTGGCAGCTTATATGTGGTGTTGGGCCTACGAGGGCACAGAAGTTAAGAATTGAGGTTGGGGAACCTCTGCTAAGCTTTCAAAACATGTATGGAAACGCCTGAATGTCCAGGCAGAAGGTTGCTGCAGGGGTGGTGCCCTCAGGGAGAATCTCCGCTAGGATGGTGCAGAAGGGAAATGTGGGATCGAAGCCCCCACACAAAGTCTCCACTGGGGCACATCCTGGTAGAACTGTCAGAAGAGGGCCAACATCCTCCAGACCCCAGAATGTTAGATCCACCGTCAGTTTGCACTGTGTGCCTGGAAAAGTCACAGACACTCAATACCAGCCCATGAAAGCAGCCAGGGTGGGGGCTGTACCCTGCAAAGCCAGAGGGTTGGAGCTGCCCAAGGCTGTGGGAAGCCCACGTCTTGCATCATTGTGACCTCAATGTCAGACATGGAATCAATGGAGATCATGTTGGAGCTTTAAGATTTATTTGACTGCACTGCTGGGTTTTGGAATTGCCCGGAGCCTATACCCCCTTCACTTTGGCCAATTTCTCCCATTTGGAATGAGTGTATTTACCCAATGCCTGTACCCCTGTTATATCTAGAAAGTAACTAACTTTCTTTCCATTTTACAGGCTCATGGGCAGAAGGAACTTTCCTTATCTTAGATGAGACTTTGAACTCGAACTTTTGGGTTAATGCTGGAATAAGCTAAGATCTTGGGGGACTGTTGGAAAGGTATGATTGTGTTTTGAAATGTGAGGACATGGGATTTGGGAGAGTACATGGGCAGAATGACATGTTTTGGCTCTGTTCTTACCCAAATTTCATCTTGAATTGTAGTTTCCATTATCCTTATGTGTTATGGGAGCAACGCAGTGGGAGGTAATTGAATCATGGGAGCAGTTACTTCTATGCTGTTCTCATGAAAGTGAGTGAGTTTTCATGAGATCTGATGGTTTTATAAGGGACTTTTCCCCTTTTGCTTGGCAAATCTCTTTCCTGCCGCCACGTGAAGAAGGATGTGTTTACTTTCCCTTCTACCATGATTTTAAGTTTCCTGAGGCCTCCCCAGCCCTGGTGAACTGTAAATCAATTGCACCTCTTTCCTTTATAAACTACCCAGTCTCAGGCATTTCTTTATAGCAGCGAGAGAACAGACTAATATAGGACTGACTCCTGTCATTTTCTTAATTGATTTCTGGTTGTTTTGTAAATCCTGTATTCCAAGGACAGACTCTCCTACCTACAAATGCTGTCACTGCTGGATGCTGTCACCAGGACTAAATCATGAGCCACTGGCAGTAATTCTGCCACCCCCAACATTGGGGATGCCACACATTTACAAATACCCCAAGGACAGATGAACTCACCGACAGATACCTCTTGCAGCCAAAGCGTGCACTCCCCAGCTGCCTGCCTACAGTTGCTCCAACGAAAAGCAACCCCACACTCCCCAACATCAGGATCACAGATCAGTGGCTTCCACCTCTACCTGAGCATTCCACCAAAGGCCTAGGAATTAGCCTGCCTCTGCCTACAACTTCAGCACCCATACACACCACCAAAGAGACAAGGACAAGATGGCCTGGAACAGCTCCACTTCACGCAGTAACTTATCATGTTCTCTGGGAGCCTGAATATTGCCCTTCCCCAGCTACCACCACTGGCACCTAAGCAGTCCTCTTGCAGGCCTGAGGATGGGCCCACCCAACCTGCTGTTACCACCATAGCTGGCACTCACTCTAGCATATAACCTGAGGGCCTGGGGTCTGGCCCACCCAGCTCATTGCAGCCACTGCCAACACCAGTGCATACTGCTTGATTAAATACATTAAAGTGAACTGGGATGTTTGATTAACCTCCACATTGTACTTCTGGCTTCCCTCATTATTTTGTCTAGTAGTGTTCACACTTGTAGTGAAAGTGTCTCATTTTACCATTTGGGTAAATCTGAAAAACCCCGTCTAAACAGTGTAAGTAACATATCCTTTTAAGGACAGCATGAAGAATTCTTACTGCTAAAACAAAGTGAGTTGAAGCATGAGCAGCTACAGATTGCTCACTACTTTTGTCCTCAAGTGGTGTTACTCAGAGTAGGCCTGCCAAAAGTAGAAATCAAACAGACTGGCAGTTGTTGGGGTTAATGAGAAATGTGATAAATAAAGGTTAGGTTGTTATGAAAGATGTGCTGGACAAGGCTGAGCAGTCATGCCATAGAGCTGTTCTCTATATTTGGTTGTAGCATGGCACTCTTGTTACAGAAGTTTTATCACTTATTATATGGTCTACAACTGTTTATTAATTTTATCCTTTGCCAGCTCTTTTTACATTTTGTAGTATAATGAGCACTTTTATGAACCAATAAACTAAAAAGTGTGTGTTTATTGAAAAGTGAAGTCAATTTTTCAAGAAGTAGATGATACATGTGTCATTCTAAATTAATTTCACTTATATGATTCTAGCTTTTTATATGTATAAATAAAAAATAAGTAGCTTTTGCTGTAAGCTGGGGATGTCAGTGGGGCTCTAGGGATGTAAAGATGAGGGGACTATTGAGCCCCAGGGCAGGATGCAGTCTCGTGGGGACAGAGATCTCAAAGTAACACCAAATTGCAGTTGCTTAGGTCTAAGATGGTGTCTAGGACCCAACATGAACTTTCTCTCTAGGGCAATGTTATTGCACAATCTCCAGGTAGCTCCCTATATTGCCCTAAGGGCCCATTAGCATCAAGGCATTCTCTCATGGCTAGGATTGCAAGAGTTTCCATGGGAATGTGGACCACTGGGGATCTCTCGCTAACCCTTTACTTGCATTATGGGGGCTCACCAGGCTCCTAGCCAATCCCTGCCTAGCAGGCTGCCTTAATTTCCTTTTCTTCCTTGCTTCAGGTGTTTTCTGTCACTTTGCTGTTGAATTCCAATGTGCTCTCTTAGATAATCTATTAGAAGTATGATTATCTGTTCATTATTTTGGTTCTTACTTTTTGAGGAGATAAGTAATAGGTGCCTTTGATCAACCATCTTGAAGCCACCCTGCAGAAGATTACAAAAATATTATTCAACACCATCTTTATCACATGAAAGATTATAGTTCAATCAGTTACTTTTATTCATGTAAATATTTGTAAATGTTGACAGCTATATTCTCTACATTGATTGATAGAATATTACAACACTTTATGAGGCAATTATAATTTATGTGTGTGAAAGGTAGAAGGTTGTACCACCACTGCTAACATCATCTAACATCCCATGCCTTCTGCCCAGGAGCTCAAGGACCTGCCCACTCACACACCCATTGCCACCACTACCAGAACCAAGGCAAGATGCCTGTAGGCCCAAGAATTGGCCCACATGGATGCAATAGCACTGGTGACAATGTATCTCAGCCTGAGGCTCAAGAACAGACCATGATAAAATATATTCTTACTAAATTATAGATCCTATAGAATAAAATTTATTTGGTATTAATGTGTTAAAATGAAATGTCTGAGCAATAACTTAAAACAGACTGAATCTATCAGTGAACCATTTTTTGAGAAACATTCCTCTAGAGCTTTCCATGTTGCCTCATCCTCAAATAGTGTTAAATATTTCCTTAGGTGAAGTATCAATTCATGTCACTGCTTCTCCCACTGTAACCCTTTGAAAAGTTCCAGGTTCTGGGAGCCAATTCAGGGTCTCACAAATTATTTCCACTGCAATGGCAAACATATAAGCAAACACAGTATAGCTATCCTCCCCAAGGTATTTTCTGAAATAAGGGACTGCTCACTAAGGCGTGAGTAAGGAACTTATTGTAGACCCTTGGTCACCCATTAGGGAGCAATCCCTAGCTCAAAAACAGTAGATTTTATTATTAATCATCAAATTGCTGTTTATGGTCTTAATTGGATGTTTTCTGAGCCTGAACTGTAAAATATGGAACCTGATATCATATATATATATATGTATATATATAAAAATAAAATTATATTTTTAATATTTCAATTGGGTCTTCCAGAAGGAGCTTTTAAAATCCCAATTCATATGTTGTTGTGATAATCTATTTTGCTTGTCTTCACAGTACTGGTAGAAAATGTTTTACATCCATATGATGAATCTCAATTTTTTTTTTTTTAAATTTCTGCAGTGTCAACTATGTCAGCCTTTGAAAATCAAATGACATCAGTAAAATCATAAAACTCTCTGTTTATAGATTTCAGAACATAATGCTTTATCTACTTTGACTTTAATCTGTACTTGAGAGCATTCAAAATTTGGTTATTTATAGGAGTACTGCTTAAGTCTATTTTGGACAAGGTATCATTTAGGTTTCCAAACTTCTTTCTAACTTCTCTCAGAATTTGAGAATTATCTAATAACAGGTCAATATTTATCTTATTTCCTAATCAAATATTAGCAATGAGAGTGTATTGGTGGTGGTGATAAATACATGCACTTTGCTTATTTGAAAACATCAATGCCAACATCAAAATTAAACAAAACATTAAAATTAAAACAAAGTTAAATTTTGACATTAAACATTTAGAGAAGGAAGTATTTCAAAGACTATCATAACACCATGACTTTTTTTAAAATAAACTTTTTATTTTAGAGAAGTTTTAGATTTAAAAAAATATTGTGAAAATACTACAGAGTTGTCACATACCCCAGACTAAGCTTCCCCTATTTTGAACATCTTACACATCACTTTTTAAGAAGATCACTCTGGCACTGTACCAAACCAAGGATTATCTACCTCTTGATTTCTTCTTACGCAATACATTTTAAATTGTGGCTTAAGCCACTCAGTCAATTGTTCTGTTACCTGCAGCTGACATTTTACCAATATATATACACACATTAATGTTATAAAATTACTTCTTGGTTTATACATACGCATCACCATCATTTAGCATTGTTTTCCTTTTCTGTTTACTTCAAGAAAAACATTTCCAGAACTCCAAGTTGCTAGAATAGTCTGATTGGTCAAAATTTTTATGAGGCCAGTATAATAGATCCTAATAGAGTTATGTTGCCTTGTCATTTATTTGAATATAGGGTTGGCTTTTTCATACCACAAGCAAGGCTTAGTCATCCTTGACACAGTTCCCAGTTCTCTGCCTCCCCCAGTTCCTCAAGCAGATTGATCCATATATCTTTCTTATACAATCACTTCCTACTGACCACATCTTTATGGGACAGCTAGATACTACCTGACTGACCCCCACATCCTACATAGGCTTTGCAGATAAGCCATAGTGGTCACTTCTCAGTCACAGTGGGAATTGATGGAACTCACGCCTGTTTATTCAAAACCCACCAATTAGAACTCCACACAAAAAAACTTGCTTGGGTAACACCTTGAATCTCAACGAAGGCTTTGGCCCACAGGTTCCTTTTTCTCTCTTCTTCCCCACCTGTTGGTTGAACCAATGTGTCCCAGACAGCTTCCCTACTTCCTGTTTTCCCTGTGTGGCATGCCGCCTTCTTCTCTCTGGGATTTGTAAGTAATACACTGCTTCTGCTATCTCTTGTGTTTTGTTGAGTTGCCTTCTCTCTGTCACACCTGATTCTCCTCCTGGTCAGGACTCTGCTGGGGAGTGGCTATCTCAGTAAGAATAAACCGGACAGAGGTCAGACAAGAACCAAAAGGGCATATGACAGCATAAGCAAGTTCTTCCTGTGAGGAAGATACCTGGTTACGATCAGGCGCAGGTATTTGGCCATCCACCAGGATAAAGAAGTATCTTGAAAAACATATAAATATTTACCACCAAATTTCTGGGAGCCCTATCTGAGCAAAGCTAGAGTTCAAAGCCACTCTTCAGGGAGAGATTTCAAAAAATATTTGAGAAAAAATACAACGGTCGTACACTTGAGAAAATTTTCTAGAAGCTGGTGGCACAGTGCCTTTCCCAAAATGACTATTCACCTACTTCCCCTGGAAGACTGCAGCAGTACATTTCTGTTCAGCTTACAATGGTCCCACCTCACCAGATCTAAGTGCACCCTTCTTTTCTAAGTCATGCTATAACAGCAGCACAGAGAAAGAAATCAATGACCACCGGAAACCTGGAGTGAGGCCTTTAAGTTTTAATGATTGTATTGTGTGTGTGTGTTTTTTGGTTATTTGGGTTTTTTTTTTTTTTTTTTTTTTTTTTTTTTTTTTTTTTTTTTTTGAGATGGAGTCTCGCTCTGTCGCCCAGGCTGGAGTGCAGTGGCCGGATCTCAGCCTCCCGGGTTTATGCCATTCTCCTGCCTCAGCCTCCCGAGTACTCCGCCTGGCTAGTTTTTTGTATTTTTTAGTAGAGAGGGGGTTTCACCGTGTTAGCCAGGATGGTCTCGATCTCCTGACCTCGTGATCCGCCCGTCTCGGCCTCCCAAAGTGCTGGGATTACAGGCTTGAGTCACCGCGCCCCGCCTAATGATTGTATTGTTAACCAAAGTGTACTTTTACTCTTAAACTACTTGTTTCTTCTTAATCTAAACTTCTTATTTTGTGCATCCAAGTGAAAAGAGAAAAATAACTTTAGTTCCTTAAAAGGACATCTGTTTCTTGCCTCACTACTTGTTAAAAAGTGGAAAAAGTTAACGACATATTTTGTCTGTAATTCCAATCTTTCTCTCATTCTATCTTACTAACTACTTATCCTATGCATCTCAGCTCATCATCATTGTCTGTGGAAACTTTTCTTTAATCAGATCAGGTTTCATGCTTTATTTATATACTCTCATAACATTAGATAATCTCCTTAATAGCACTTACCTTAAAGTACTTTGCAATTATATACTTAGTTCTGTGAATTTTGATTAGCATATATTTTTAACTATGCTTTGAGGGAGATCCATAATATAATTGGCCTACAAAGATATCCTAGTACAGAGCACCATGTTTAGAACTTAGTAGAAACTGTATGATCTGGAGACTGCCAGACTGACTTTATGTTGTACCACACACTCCCTTGCTCGCTATGTTCCAGTCACACTAACTATTTTTCTGTGTCTTGATTCCACTTATTCACCCTGCTTCAAATTTGTTTCCTCTAGATATTTCACATCATTCAGATGTCTAGTTAAATACTAACCCTCAGAGAAGTCTTCCCTGACTGCACCCATTACAAATAATCATCTCTCTATATTACGAGTCACATTATACTGTTTTAGTTTATTTCAGATGAATACTTTTATTTGCTTATTTTTTTTCCCTCTCCTTTTCAGTTTGAATGTGAGCTTTATTGGGGGAAAAGGTCTTGTCTTACCTTGCCACTGCTATATGTTCATTTCTCAGACAACTACCTAGCTAACTATTCAATACAATTTTGAATGATGAGTTGTGCTCAATAATTGTGTGTATAGCAGTTGAATGAAGTAATCAATTGTTTATATCGCAGAAAATCTTTATCTGAGGAAAAAGTGGCCCACAGAAAGGTTTGGGTGTAGCTTATCATATTTATAGAGTTGATAATATGTGTCCATTGTAGATTAAAACCAGGGACTTAAAATACTCTTGGGAGATAATTCATTCTAAGGAAAAAGTAGTTGCGGAACCTACGCTGGTTGTAGAAAAGTAGACCAGTTCAAAGTAAAGAGTAACTTTGAGTATAACATGGTAAATATCAACTAAATTGTTTCCTGCATCTCAGGAAGAGAAGGCTGTGAAAAAAACAGCAGGTAACGGGGACTACGGGCAACAATAATTTGCTGTACATTTAAAAATAACTAAAAGTATAACCGGATTGTTTGTAAGACAAAGGATAAATGCTTGAAGGGATGGGTATCCAATTTCCCATGAAGTGACTATTACGCATTTGCATACCTGTTCCAAAATATCTCATGTGTTCCAAAACAAATTAAAAAAAAAAAAACTTACAAAAAGAACAAAAAAACTTGAGCAGAGTAGGAATGATGAGAGGGCAGAAGACTCTGGCACTGGAAACAATCGTTCAGCAGTTTCAGCAATGATGTTAGGTGATATCTTCAACACAGACACTGGAATTCTAGATATTAGGCATCTGTAGCCTTATCTCAGGTAACAACATGTATTAGACTAGCCAAGTTGACACACAGAACTATCATAACAACTATATTTTTTGAGTTTCACAAGCTATTTTGTATAAAACACAAATTAGTATGTTGATTGTGAATCTCAGTAATTCCGAAAAATATAAATTTTATCTGGGTATAGCGGCTCATGCCTGTAATACTAGCACTTTGGGAGGCCAAGGCAGGATGATTACTTAAGGTCAGGAGTTTGAGACCAGCCTGGACAATATAGTGAGACCTCATGTATACAAAAATATAAAAAATAGCCAGGCATGGCTGCACACACTTGTATTACTGGCTACTTGGGAGGCTGAAGCAGGAGGATCACCAGAGCCCAAGAGTTCAAGGTTGCAGTGAGCTATGATCACACCATTGCACTCTAGCCTAGGTATAAGGGTAAGAATCTGTCCCCCCCCCAAAAAAAATTTATGACTAGCACTATTTAACAAAGAGTTTGAGACTTTGTCCAGAGCTTACACAAATGAGCTCAAGGAAAAGGTAAGCAGAGTGGCAAAGCATGAGCGTGGGGTGAGTAAAACCTGAGTGCAACTTCAAATTCAGGACTACTGCCTACTGGCTATGTAACCTAGAGCAAATCACTTACCTCTTTGAGTTTTGATTTCCTTATCTCTTAAGGAGACATAATAATACCTACGTCGAAGCATTATTATGAAATTGAAGTGAGGTGATGTGTTGAAAATGTCTAGAAAAGGATTTATCCTATAACAATAGTTATAATTTACTGGCTGCTTTCCATACGTTCAATGCTATTCTGAGCTCTTTCTACAAATCATCTCATGTAATTATTTCAATAACCCTAAAAGGCCTTTACTTTTATTACTCCCATTATAGAGATAAAGAAAATAAGGCTTGAAACAGTTAGAGAACTAACATTCCCAAGCTGAGATAGCACCACTGTACTCCAGCCTGAGCAACAGAGAGAGACTGTGTGTCAAAAAAAAAAAAAAAAAATTACTTGAAATTTAAATTTTAGTGCCCATAACTAAATTTTTTTTGGAACAGCTCTACACTCATTTGTTTACATATCCTGTAGTGTTGTTTGAGTGCTATTTGGCTGAGTTATGCAGTTGCGATCGAGATTATATTTGGTAAAATGCAAATTATTTCCTATCTTGCTTTTTATAGAAAATGGTAGCCAATTCTGGTCTAGTAACTTATTCTAACTTTGGATCACTCCATTGTATACATATTGTGTGTATGTGTGTGTGTGTGTGTGTCTTGAGAAAATAGAACACATGAAGCTAAGAAAAATGCAAAGTTACCAAACAGTGCGAATAGTATGGAGAGAAAAAATTTGCTACCTTGTTTGATGCTGATGAAAGACTATTAATATGATGATAGAAATAGAGAAAAATTGTTTGACAACACCATCTACTGAGAAAATCTGATATTACAGAGAATGTGACAAAAGCAGTTTCTCTCAACTTTTTGTATGCATCAGCATCACCTGGATTCTTGGTATGAAATAAATATTTCTGAATTACATTCCTCACAGATCTTAATAGAAAACAATGCTCATACCTGAGGGAAACATGGCACATGACCATTTGTATTTCTTCCTATTTTATGTATTTCATTCACTGAGGTTAGTATTGTTGTGTCTTCAGCAGTGAACTTGGTGGGTAAATATTCCAATGATGTTCTGGTTGGAATCAGGGAGGCCTCAGGCCTTTATCCAAGTCTTATTGAGTCCCACTGACAGAGGTCATTATACAATGGTTGTCTGCAGGGAAAGGGATGTTTACTGTAGCTGTGCTAAGCCAGGAATCAGAGGACAAGGTCAGGTAATTTAGGTGAGAACAGCAGTATTGGTGATGTGGATGGGAGAATGAAGTCTGATGAATTCCACTAATAGGGTGTCTACTGATGATTTTCCCTGATGATGTTCTCAGCTCAGGAGTATAGGCTTGTGGTCTGAAGGCATCATAAATGCACGACAAAGTTTCTGATAAGAATTATAAGCTGAAAGAGCTTGCTCTCTAACTTTCAGTTTGCCTTAAGGTGCTATAAGGATCAGTGTGTGTGTGTGTGTGTTCATCTGTGTTCCTTCCATGGCAATCCTGAGAAAAGATCAAGATTGCCAAGTTGTGGAGGGAAGATGGTAGTTAGGAAAGGTGAGAAAACGTAGTATCAGTGAAATTATTTGGCAATAGTAGTGGTGGCACTGCTAACTTTTCTTTCTAATTTAGTAGATGTTACGGCGTATGACACTTTGAGGTAGATATTATAATTAAAGTCACACATTACTGATGAAGAAATTGAAACTTTGAGAGGATAAAAAACTGTTAAGATCACTCAGCTAATAAATGATGATTCCAGCCAAGACACAAATCCAGTTTTTATTTTATTTTTTTACTTTAAAGCCCGTATTTCTTTCATAATGTTAAGCTGTTAGGCTGGCATATACATATATATATACACACACACACACACATATATATTTATGTACATAGAACTATCAATAGTTACCATTTATTGAGCACTTTGTAAGGCTTGGTTATATATGATATATATATATATCATATGTATATATTATATATATATTTTGTATGTGTGTGTGTGTATGTATTTTTTGCTTAATATGATTACCACCATAGGTCTGAAACTGAACTAACAAGCATTATTTCCCCTATTCTATTGATGAAGAAGTAAGTTTCAAGAGGTTAAGTGACTTTCTCAAGATCACTCAGCTAGTATGTGCAGAGTCTGGATTTAAACTCAGGTCTCTTTGACTCCAAATATTTCCATTATATTAAGATATATTCAAGAGTTGGTATAGTATCCCAATACCACAATTCCTTTTCTCAAGACTCATGTAAAGTATGGAGCTGGTTCTCTTATGCAGTCAAATCAGGAACTATAATTAGCAAAAAATGCCAGGAACGATATATGCCTAACATAACCCATAAGGACTACGAATGAACACAGATGATTTCTAGGAAATTTCTTTTTTTTTTTTTTTTTTTTTGAGACGGAGTCTCGCTCTGCCGCCCAGGCTGGAGTGCAGTGGCCGGATCTCAGCTCACTGCAAGCTCCGCCTCCCGGGTTCACGCCATTCTCCTGCCTCAGCCTCCCGAGTAGTTGGGACTACAGGCGCCCGCCACCGCGCCCGGCTAGTTTTTTGTATTTTTTTAGTAGAGACGGGGTTTCACCGTGTTAGCCAGGATGGTCTCGATCTCCTGACCTCGTGATCCGCCCGTCTCGGCCTCCCAAAGTGCTGAGATTACAGGCTTGAGCCACCGCGCCCGGCCGATTTCTAGGAAATTTCTATATTCAGAAGCTTATTTACCTCACAGCAAATAAATCATTGACGATCATTGACACATTGCCTGGGTATTCTGTGAAACGTCAGGATGGGTTTGCACTTCAAACCTTAAGATGATTTCATCCATAGCCTACAGCTTCATCGCAACGTCATGAAAGACCATGAGCTGGAACCACCCAAGGAAGCGACTCTTGTATTTCTTGATCCTCTGAAACTGTGTGTTATAATAAGTGTTAATTTTTAAGATGCCAAATTTGGGATAATTTCTTACACAGAGAAAGTAACACAAAGGTGTTAATTTTTAAGATGCTAAATTTGGAATAATTTCTTACACAGAAAAAGTAGCACATAGGGACATTATTTTAATGCAGCTACATCATTTTGTTTCTAAAGGTAATGTTAAAATGTAGCTATTTTTTGGTAGTATCTAAAGCCAAAAAACTAGGTGATATATTATGTCTCAACTTTCTGCAGGAATATTTTTGCAACATCGCTGTGAATTACCATCCTTTTCCCTACATCCTCCCTGTGGTCTTCTAGCTTCATTGGCGTGCCAATGCAGGCCACATCTTAAGTAAAAACCTATTACTCCTCCATCCCCAATACTCACATCCCGTGCATGCAATGAATTTTATAGACACACTGAATAACCACTTACTTACTCAAGATAACAAAGCTTTTATCTCTGCTGGCCAGGATCTACTCTTACAGGTGTTTCAGTTCATCTTCTCACCTTTCTGGATCCACAGGTAAACAAATTTCTCTCTCCTGCCTCCTCTCAACCTGCATCTCACTTGTAGTCTCATCTCATATTGGGGATATTGGAAACATTTATTTTAATTGGCCGTCCTCATTTTTCCTCTCTAGAGTCTCTTAGATACCCTCACTTTCCTTTAATGTCGGGTCAAAGCATCTCTCATTCTCCTCTGTGGACATTTTTTTTTCCTGCCATTCTGATGAATAGCTGCATGGGTTTTCATCTTTAATAGTTCTTTGCTAGGACTTGGATATAGTTTGTTTGTCCTCATCAAAACTCATATTGAAATTTGATCACACACTTGGCAGTGTTGGGAGGTGGAGTATAGTGGGAGGTGTCTTTGTCATAGGGGCAGATTCTTCAGAAATAAGTTAATGCCCTCTTTTGGGGGTGAATCAGTTTTTTCTCTCCCTGGAATGGATTGAATACCAAGAAAGTGGGTTTTTAAAAAGAATCTGTCTTCCATGATTTATTCTCTTTCCTCCTCTTTCACCATGTGATCTCTTTATACATGCCGACTACCCTTCCATTTTCTTCTGTGAGTGGCAGCAGCCTGAGGCCCTTGCCAGATGCATCTGTGCAATCCTGGATTTTCCATCCACCACGGTCATGAACCAAATAAACCTCTTGATTTTTATAAATTACCCAGTCTCAGATATTCTGTCATAGCAACACAAAATGGAAGAAGAAATTATCATAATTCAAATGTATTGCTAAGAAGAGTTGGAATGGTATAAAATTTAATCAAAATGATTAGAAAGTATGTTCAAGTCCTTAATATAACTAAATAATGAAATATATATAAACTAAATAATGAAATACATTTATAGATACACAATTATATATATAACTATATATATGTTTTATATAACCAATAAAGATATAATTAAATTATTTTATCTTCTGCTGACAGAATGCATAACAAAAGCTCAATAACTTTTATGGAACCTATTAAAATGAGAGCTAAATAATAAGAATTAGTGATTGTATAACTGTAGGGTCCATTGAAGAGACATTGTGGCTGGTTGGCAAAAGTAGTTCAGTTATTAAAAGATGAAATATAGCTAGAGTAACATAACCCTCATAAGCAATAGCTGCTCTTTTTTCTTGAGACAGAGTCTTGCTCTCTTGCCCAGGCCGGAGAGCAATGGCACAATCTCAGCTCACTGCAAACTCCACCTCCTGAGTTCAAGCGATTTTCCTGCCTAAGCCTCCTGAGTAGCTGGGATTACAAGAATAACTGCTTTTGCTCTGATGACTAATTTAGTTTCCCAAGAACGCTGATATAAAAAGTGATATCTTGGGTAATTTTGGCTACTGCAAATGTGTATTTATTATCTTATGGTAATGATATACAGATGCTCCTTGATTTATGATGATTCTATCCAGAAGTAACCCATCATAAATGAAGGAGAGTACTGAATGTGTAGCACTTTCCAAAGTTGAAAAATCATAAGTCAAACCATCACACATCAGGGATTTCCCTGAAAACCCAGGAGGCTTCTCATTTAAGTTTTTTTTTTTTTTTTTTTTTTCAAAATTTGATACTGGACAACAAATGAAAGTCAAATCTGGTTGGCAACTTGTTTTGTTCAGCTTAGAAAACATTTTAAATTGAATTTGAACACCTTCAAAGAAGTTTGTAATCTCAGTCTCAAAGCACTATCATTCTATTTTGTTTATATACGATGCCATTCACAAATTTATGTTACCTACATGGCCTATGAGGACATTTGAATTTGCAGGACCTTAACTTAAATAATACTTTGATTTTAATTGTTTAAAGTGAGTTAGTTTGGGCTCTCAAGCAAATCATCTCAATCATAGGTTCTCTATATCTCAAGCCTGGTCCGTTGCCCTTCTGCTACTACTGAAAAACCAAAGATGAAACCATTGGTTACAGGTAGTGAATGCCACCCCTTACAGACACTTAACTTGCTCAGGTTCTTTATTTATTTAACAACTGTGAAAAATAGCAGAAATCACAAGCCTATGACTGTGGGTCAAGGACGCCTCTGTGTCATCAAGAAATATGTATTCCAAAATGTCAACCAATCTGATTATTCTTCTCAGTCTATTCTTTTCACAACTTAAAAAATAACTTCAAGGTCTGTGTATTCATTATTTAAATAAATTACTTTCCACCTGCTCCTCTTAGACTTCAGTTCTGTAAAAGCACATTTCACAAACAGCCACAGAGAATGTTTACGGCTTAACTTCTGGGAAAGGTAACGACATACTGTCTGTTCTCTCTAAACCCCCTGAAACTAGGCCGCATAAAACTTAGAAACTAGGCCTCATAAAAAAAGAACTTAAAAAATTAACACCAGGTGGCTCTGGATAGGGTCCCACCCTGCCTCAATAGGGTCCCACCCTGATAGGGTCCCACCCTGCCAATTCCGGGAAACAACCTCATGGGGTCCCACCCTGCCAATTCCGGGGGTCCCACCCTGCCTCGAAGTTCCCGGAATCAACAACTCCAGGAAAAAACCTCATAAGGTCCTGCTCTAACCAATTAGAACAAGACACCTTGCTCAGGCCATAGACAGACCCAATTACCACGCGCCTAAAGCTTTGTTTGAATTTCGTGCCCTAAGCTGTGTTTGAACTTGTGTTTGCCTATATAAACAGCCTGTAACAAGCAGTCAGGGTCCCAGGGCCAACTTAGAGCTTGGGACCCTAGTGCGCTAGTAATAAATAACTCTCTGCTGTGAATCTCGTTTCGGTGATCCTTCGCGGCGACCCCTACCCAGGAAGGAATCGACAGTTCGGTTCCAACACCCCCACTCCCGTTTCACAGAGAAAAAAGGAAGACGCAGACTCTCGTGCTTTTACTGACTTTCTTTTTATAGCAGTGTTCTTGATGACTAGAAGGATGGAATATTTTTTCTTATTTTCTCTAAGTCATGTGCATCTTCTACCATTGAATAGTAAGCCATAAAATCACACCATCCTAGAAAAAAAATGACTTTCTTTTACATTTCAACTTTTATTTTAGATACAGAGGTGCGTATGTTGGTTTGTTACATGGGAAAATTGTGTGATGCTGAGTTGGGAATCTGTCACCCAGCTAGTAAGCACAGTAGCCAATAGGTAGCTTTTCAACCTATGCTACTTCCTTTTTCCCTCTAGTAGTCTGCAGTATCTATTGTTCCCATGTTTATGTCCATGCGTGCTCAATGTTTAGCTCCCACTTATAAGTGAGAATATGTGGCATTTAGTTTTCTGTTTCTGCAGTAATTAGCTTAGGATTATGGCCTCCAGCTGCATCCATGTTGCTGCAAAGGACATGAATCTATTCTTTTTTACATCTGCATAGTATTCCATGGTATATATATATGCCACGTTTTCTTCATCCAATCTTCTATTGATGAAGCACCTGGAATGATTTCACGTGTTTGCTATTGTGAATACCATAGTGATGAACAAAGTGGGTGCATATGTCTTTTTGGTAGAATGATTTATTTTCCTTTAGGCATATGCCCAGTAATGGGGTTGCTAGGTCAAATGGTAGTTCTGTTTTAAGTTCTTTGAGAAATTTTCAGACTGCTTTCCACAGTGGCTGAACAAATTTATATTCCCACCAACAGTGCATAAGTGTCCCCTTTCTTTCCTCTGCAGCCTCACCAGCATCTGTTTTTTTTTTTTTTTTTTTTTTGACTTTTTAGTAGTAGCCATTGTGACTAGTGTGGCATGGTATCTCATGGTGGTTTTGATTTGTATATGTTTGGTGGCCACTTACACGTCTTCTTTTGAGAAGTGTCTGTTCATGGATATGTCCTTTACTCATTTTTTAAAGGGGTTATTTGTTTTTTGCTTGTTGATTTGTTTAAGTTCCCTATAGTTTCTGGATATTAGGCCTTAGTCAGATGCATAGTTTGTATTTTCTCCCATTTTGTAGGTTGTCTGTTTACTATGTTGACAGTTTATTTTCCTGTGCAGAAACTTTTTAGTTTAATTAGTTCACACTTGTCTCAGTTGGTTTGTGTTGCAATATTTTTTGGAGATTTTGCCAACAATTATTTGCCAAGGCGGATATTAAGAGTGATTTCCATGTTGTGTCTTCTAGATTTTTTATAGTTTGAGGTCTTACGTTTAAATTTATAATCCATTGTGAGTTAATTTTTGTATATGATGAAAGGTAGGTGTCAAGCGTGTCCATGTGTAGAGACCACCAACAGGCTTTGTGTGAGCAACAAGGCTGTTTATTTCACTTGGGTGCAAGTGGGCTGAGTCTGAAAAGAGAGTCAGCAAAGGGAGATAGGAGTGGGGCAGTTTTATAGGATTTGGGTAGGTAGTGGAAAATTACAGTTAAAGGGGTTGGGGGTTCTCTTGCGGGCAGGGGTGGGGGTCACAAGGCGCAGGGTGGGGAGATCATGAGACTCATTGTCCAGGGGAGGAAGGTCACAAGGTCGATTGATTAGTTGGGGCGGGGCAGGAACAAATCACAATGGTGGAATGTCATCTTTTGTGGTTCCTCAGTTGCTCCAGGCCATCTGAATGTATACGTGCAGGTCACAGGGGTTATGATCGCTTAGCTTGGTCTCAGAGGCCTGACAGTAGGGGTCCAGCTTCAATCTTCTACATATGGCTAGCCAGTTATTCCAGTACTATCACTATAAAAATCCTCAACAGACTAGCCATAGAAGGAACATACTTCAAAATAATAATAGCCATCTGTGACAAACCCACAGCCAACATCATAATGAATGGGCAAAAGCTGGATCTATTCCCTTTGAGAACTCAAACAAGACAAGGATGCCCGCTTTCACCACTCCTATTCAACATAATACTGAAAGTCCTAGCCAGAGTATTTGGGCAAGAGAAAGAAATAAAAGCCAGACAAATAGAAAAAGAAGAAGCCAAGCTATCTCTCTTTACTGATAATATGATTTTATACCTAGAAAATCAGAAAGAATCTGCTAAAAGCCTCCTAGAACTGATAAACTACTTTCATAAAATTTTTGGATACAAAATCAATATACGAAAATCAGTAGCATTTCTATATATGAACAATGTCCAGGCTGAGAGAGAAATTAAAAACACAACTCCACTTACAATAGCCACAAAAAATATGAAATACCTAGTAATACAGCTAACCAAGGAGATGAAAGATCTCTACAAAAAGAACTACGAAACACTGCTGAAAGAAATCAGACATAAAGCATATATATGGAAAAACATTCCATGCTCATGGATTGGAAGAATCAATATCGTAAATATGGCCATACTACCCAAAGCAATTTACAGATTCAATGTTATTCCTTTCCAACTACCAACATTATTCTTCACAGAGTTAGAAAAAAACTGTTCTAAAATTCATTTGAGACCAAAAATAGCCTGAATAGCTAAAGCAATCCTAAGCAAAAAGAATAAGGCTGGAGACATCACACTACCTAACTTCAAACTGTAAGACTACAGTAACCAAAACAGCATTGTACTTGTACAAAACAAACACACAGAATAATGAAACAGAGTAGAAAATCTAGAAATAATGCTGCCACACCTACAACCATCTGATCTTTGACAAGGCTGACAAAAATAAGCAGTAGGGAAATGACTCCGTATTCAAAAAATGGCTTTTTTTTTTTTTTTTTAACAGTACAGGAGAACTATAACAGTGGATTCTTCTGGGATCATCTTATCATGCAGTAAAGAAGGGGTACAGGGTAATTTTTAAAAAATTACTTCTAAAACCTACACAGATATTGACAAACTGTTTTTTCTGTAAGAAATCAAACTAAATATTTTATGCTTTATGGACCACAGTCTCTGTTGCAACTACTAAATTTTGCCATTGTAATACACAAATAAATGAGCATGACTCTGTTTCCATGAAACATGAAACAAAAAGCTAGTGATGAGAAGCTGATATGACCTTTTAAAGGAGTGCTGGTTTTTTTTTTTTTTTTTTTTTTTTTTTTTTTGGAGATGCAGTCTTGGTCTGTCGCCCAAGTTGGAGTGCAGTGACACAATCTTGGCTCACTGCAACCTTTGCCTCCCAGGTTCAAGTGATTCTCCTGCCTCAGCCTCCAAAGTAGCTGAGATTACAGGCGTCTGCCACCATGCCCGGCTCATTATCATACTTTTTAGTAGATGACGGGATTTCACCATGTTGGCCAGGCTGGTCTCGAACTCCTGACCTCAAGTGATCCAACTCTCTCGACTTCCCAAAGTGCTGGGATTACAGGCCTGAGCCACCGTGCCTGGCCAAATGAGTGCTGCTTTTCTAACACTGAATATCCTCACATTGTCTCATTTAATGCATGTGACTTTGAAAGGGGCTTACTTTAGTAAACATTTTTACCCAGCATTCCAGAGATTCAAACATGCATAGATAATAAATTTATAGTATTAAATCTGATATTTAGATTTCTGACTTCTAATTATATACCAAAGTTCTTCTATTTTAAAATTTGTTTCATTTCATCACTGAAGCATCTCTCAAAATCTTTTGATTAAAAAGAAAATTTTTTTTTTCCTGAGAGTACTTTTTGACCTCTGTTATTACACAACTGTGTGATATGAAATGTTATGTTTCATTCATCATTAGGGATGGTATCCAATAAAATTTAAATTGGCTCACATAGGCCTTCTGTTTCTATTTCATTTAGTGTTTTTTAATCATATAAAACTGCTGAATTCTGTCAAATTCTTTCTCTGAATCAATTGAAATGATTATGTGTTTTATCCGTTTATGTATTAATGTAGTATATTACATTGATTTATTTTTGTATGTGAGCTTCAATGTTGATACATAATAGTAATTTAAAATACGTTGACTTGGCCGGGCGCTGTGGCTCAAGCCTGTAATCCCAGCACTTTGGGAGGCCGAGACGGGCGGATCACGAGGTCAGGAGATCGAGACCATCCTGGCTAACACGGTGAAACCCCGTCTCTACTAAAAATACAAAAAATTAGCCGGGCGAGGTGGCGGGCGCCTGTAGTCCCAACTACTCGGGAGGCTGAGGCAGGAGAATGGCGTGGACCCGGGAGGCGGAGCTTGCAGTGAGCTGAGATCCGGCCATTGCACTCCAGCCTGGGCGGCAGAGCGAGACTCCGTCTCAAAAAAAAAAAAAAAAAAAAAAAAAATACGTTGGCTTACAGACCTCTGGAGAACTGTAGAAAGCCCTAGTGCTTACTCATACGTAGCTCTCATTTGTTTCCCAAACTATTAAGAGGACCATTCTATCTTGCTTCTTTCCAGTTGTTGATGGTTGTCATGTGACTGGTTCTGCTATATTGTGAATATGTTCCCTAGAATTCATGTGTTGGAAGCTGAATTGCTATTGTAACAATATTAAGAAGTGATGCTTTTAAGGGATGATTAGGCCATGAGGGGAATGTATAAATGTCTTTATCTTGGGAATGAGTTAATTACTATGGGAGTGAGTTCATAATAAAAAAGATGAATTCAGTCAGATTTTCTCTCGCTTGTCTCATGAGCTCACTTCCACTTTCCACCTTTCCCCTATGTGGTGACCCTTGCCAGATGTTGGTGCCATGCTTTTTAACTTCTCTACCTCCTGTACCGTGATCCAAATAAACTTCTGTTCTTTATAAATTACCTAGTCTCTGGTATTCAGTTCTGGCAGCAGAAAATGGACTAAGACAGAAAATTGGTACTGAAAAGTGGGGCTGTTGCTATAACAAATACCTGAAAATGTGGAATTGACTTTCAAATTGGATAATGGGTAGATTATGGAAGAATTTGGAGAAGTCACCTAGAAAAATTCTGTATTACCATGAATGAAGCATTAAAGGCAATTTTGGTTATGGTTCAGAAGAAGAGGGGAGGTGTAGGGAAAGTCTGGAGCTTCTTAGAGATTACTTAAGTGATTTTGACCAGAAATCTGGTAGAATTATAGACAATAAAGGCCATTTTAAAGAGGTCTCATATGAAAATGAGGAACAACTTATTGGAAACTAAAGTAAAGGCCATCCTTGTTATATAGTAGCAAAGACTTTGGTTGAATTGTGTTCATGTCCTAGGATTTTATGGAGTACAGAATGTAACCGTGATGAACTAGAATATCTGCCAGAAGAAATACGTAAGCAGTGAAGCATTAAGGCAGCTATGTGACTACCTTTAACAACATACAGTGAGATGTGAGGCGAAAGAAATAACTTAAAGATATCATTTATAATTAAGTAGGAAGCAGAGCAGAAAGATTTGGAAAATTCACAGCCTGGGCATGTAAAAAGTGAAAAAGTATATTTGAAAGAGAATATTCAAGGTGTAGTCAAGGAACCCTTTGCTAAAGAGATTAACATGAATAGAAAGAAGCTAGGTGTTATTTATTAAAACAATGGGAGAAAGATCCTGAAGGCATTTCAAAGATCTCTGATGCTTCTCCTCCCATTACAGGCCCAAAGTTCCAGAAGAAAAGAATGATTTGGGGGATGGACCTGGAGCACCCTCCAGAAGTTCACTGCCCAGAGCCACCTTGGGACTTAGCTCCTTACATTCCAACACAGTGTCCCTTGGCTACCTAAGCTGTGTCTTAAATGGGCTCAGGTGTGGCTAAACCACTTCTCTGGAAGACACTAGCAGTAATCCTTAGTAGCCTCTCACTCATTCGACTCCACATGAGTGAGAAGTAAATATCTCATATTCTAAGCCAGCTAGATTTTAACTTTTTTTTTTTTTTAATTAACATAGCATTGGGCCAGGCATAGTGGCCCACGCCTGTAGCCCCAACACTTTGGGAGTCCAAGGCAGGCGGATCACCTGAGGTCAGGAGTTCAAGAGCAGCCTGGCCAACATGGCAAAACCCTGTCTCTACGAAACATACAAAAATTAGCCGGGCATGGTGGTGTGAACCTGTAATCCCAGCTACCCAGGAGGCTGAGGCAGGAGAATCATTTGAGCCCTAGAGGTGGAGGTTACAGCCAGCTGAGATGGCGCCACTGCACTCCAGCCTGGGTGACAGAGCGAGACTCCATCTCAAAACAAAAAACCAAAAAACGTAGCCTTGTTTGACCTATCCTAAAGACTGTAAATATTGTTACAATATCATCTTCTTTTTTTTTTTTTTTTTTTTTGAGACGGAGTCTTGCTCTGTCACCCGGGCTGGTTTTTTGTATTTTTTAGTGGAGACGGGGTTTCACCATGTTAGCCAGGATGGTCTCGATCTCCTGACTTCGTGATCTGCCCGTCTCGGCCTCCCAAAGTGCTGGGATTACAGGCTTGAGCCACTGGGCCCGGCCCTACAATATCATCTTCTAGTGTCTGATAGACCAGATTCTTTGAATTACTTGCACATACTATACTATACTATACTATTTCTTTCTCCTCCAGAGCATCTCTATAATTCTAGATACTAATTCTGTAGGCTTGCACAATGCAAGAGCCGTTGGGGCATGGCTATCTCCACCTAGATTTCAAAGGATGTTGTAGATAGCCTAGGGGCTCAGGGGGGCCCAGGAAGACTTGCCATAGGGGTGTAGCTGCTGCAAAGATCCCTTACTCTCTGCAGCATACATGTTACAGGGGCAAAGACCACTGCAGAGAGCCCCTACTGCTATCATGACCTAGAGAAGTCATGGAAATGGGCCATCCCAAAGACCCCAGAATTGTAGCGCCACCAGTGTGCAACTTCAGCCCTCCAGCCTGGGAAAGCTGCAAGCATGAGACTCCAAGTTTTAAAAGTTAATGGGTGGACTGAGCTCAGAAAAACAATAGGGGCAGGGATGCCCAAGGCTTCAAGGGCCCAACACTCCCAGTGTGAACAGGATGCTTGGTATGGATTTAAATGAGATTATTCTGAAACTTTAGACTTTTGAGTTGGTGCTTTTAAAAAATATTTTGGACTTGTTGGGATGGAATGAGTATACTTTGTATATAAGAAGGACGTGTATTTTGGGAGCCGGGGGGGGGAATACTATGGTTTGAATGTATCCCACAAAGTTCATGTGTTAGAAACTTGATTGCAGTTTTTAAAAATTTAACTTTTGTTTTAAGTTTGGGGTATGTGTGCAGGTTTGTTATACGGATAAACTTGTGTCATGGAGATTTGTTGTACAGATTATTTTGTCACCCAGCTAGTAAGCCTAGTACTCAATACTTATTTTTTTCTGCTCCTCTCCTTCCTCCCACACGCCACCCTCAAATAGATCCCAGTGTCTGTTGTTCCCTTCTTTGTGTTCATGACTTCTCATAATTTACCTCTTACTTATATATAGGTTTTCTGTTCCTGCATTAGTTTGCTAAGGATAATAACCTCCAGCTCCATTAATGTCCCTGAAAAGGACATGATCTTGTTCATTTCACGGATGCATCGGTATATGTACCACATTTTCTTTATCTAGTTTGTCACTGATGGGCACTTAGGTTGATTCCATGTCTTCGCTATTGTGAATAGTTCTGCAATGAACATACATGTGTATGTGTCTTTATAATAGAACAATTTTTATTCTTTAGAGTATATACCCAGTAATGGAATTGCTGTGTCAAATTGTAGTTCTTAGCCCTTTGAGGAGTTGTCACACTGCTTTCCACAATGGTGGAACTAATTTACACTCCCAACAAAAGTGTATATGTATTTCTTTTTCTTTGCAACCTTGCCAGAATCTGTTATTTTTTGACTTTTTAATAATAGCCATTCTGACTGATGTGAGATGGCATCTCATTGTGGTTTTAATTTGCATTTCTCTAATGATCAGTGATGTTGAGCTTTTTTCATATGATTTTTGGCTACATGTATGTTTTCTTTTGAAAAATGTATGTTTACGTCCTTTGACCACTTTTTAATGGAGTTGTTTGTTTCTTTCTTGTAAATTTATTTAAGTTCCTGATAGATGCTGGATATGAGACCTCTGTTGTATGCGTAGTTAGTGAATACTTACTCCCATTCTGTAGCTTGCCTTTTTACTCTGTTGATGGCTTCTTTTTCTGTGCATAAGCTCTTTAGTTTAATTAGGTCCCATTTGTCATGTTTTGTTTTTGTTGTAACTGCTTTTGGAGTCTTTGTCATAAAATATTTGCCCGTTCCTATATCCAGAATGGTGTTGCCTAGGTTGTCTTCCAGGGTTTTTATAGTTTTGGATTTCACATTTGTGATGGTTAATATTGAGTGTCAACTTGATTGGACTGAAGAATGCAAAGTATTATTACTGGGTGTGTCTGTGAGGGTGTTGCCAAAGGAGATTAACATTTGAGTCAGTGGACTGGTAGTGACAGACCCATCCTCAATCTGGGTGGACACCATCTAATCAGCTGCCAGAGTGGCTAGAATAAAGTGGGCAGAAGAAAGTGGAATGAAGAGACTTGCTGACTGTTCCAGTCTTCATCTTTCTCCCATGCTGGATACTTCCTGCTCTCAAACAACTAACTCCAAGTACTTCAGCCTTTGGACTCTTGGACTTAAACACCAGTGGTTTGCCAGGGGTTGTTGGGCCTTTGGCCACAGACTGAAGGCTACGCTGTTGGCTTCCTTACTTTTGAGGTTTTGGAACTTGGACTGGTTTCCTTGTTCCTCAGCTTGCAGGCAACCTATTGTGGGACTTCACCTTATGATCGTGTGAGTCAATTCTCCTAATAAACTCCCCTTCATGTATATATGTATATATATACACACACGTCGTATTAGTTCTGTCCCTTTAGAGAACCCTGACTAATAAAACGTTTAAGTCTTTAAACCATCTTGAATTAATTTTTGTTTATGGTGTAAGAAAGGGGTCTAGTTTCAATCTTCTGCATATGGCTAGCCAGTTATCCAAGCACTGTTTATTGAATAGGCAATTCTTTCCCCATGGCTTGTGTTTGTCAGATTTGTTGAAGATCAGATAGTTGTAGGTGTGTGGACTATTTCTGGATTCTCTGTTCTGTTCCATTGGTCTGTGTGTCTATTTTGTACCACTACCATACTATTTTGGTTACTGTAGCCCAGTAGTATAGTTTGAAGTCTGGTAGTGTGATGCCTCCAGCTTTGCTCTTTTTGCTTAGAATTACTTTGGATATTGTGGGATATGATGAGGTTTCTCTTCAAATAGCCTGATCAATCTTTTAATTTATAATACCCTCCTCTTTTTTCCTCTTTTTCTCCTTTTTCCTTTCTGCCTTTGTTAGATGCCCAGGCATGCCACAGTACCAGGTGTTATCAGTACCAGCTCAAATTCCTTTCCTTATTTGGAAAGAGGACTAACTTTCTAGCTCACTGCAGACACCCCTTCCCCTTTCTCTCTCTTTCTTTTATGTGCCACATTATCTAAAAAAATTCAAATGTTTAGCCAACCAGGATTAGTTTAGATTGTACAACCCGATCCCAGCCAATGTGGAAAGGGTACTGGGGCAGGACTTGCATCAGGAATAAAGGCTTTCGTGCCCCTTTATTCAAGTGTGCTCTCATGGTGACTGGCCAAGGAGGCACCCCTTTGCGCAGAAGTAAAATTGCTTTGCTAAGAATACTTTTTTCGAGTGTTCAACTTTCTTAGGATTTTGAGTGTTATTCCTAACAATATTTATGCTCTTATTTTGTTCCATATGAATTTTAAAATAGTTTTTTCTATGATACTGATTTTTCATGTCTGTGAGCATGGAATGTTTTTCCATTTGTTTGTTTCATCTTTGATTTCTTTGAGCTGTGTTCTGTAGTTTTCTTTGTAGAGATCTTTCACCTTCCTAGTTAGCTATATTCCTACATATTTTATTCTCTTTTTTTGGCAATTGTGAATGGGAGTTAATTCCTGATTTGGCTCTTGGCTTTAGTGTTTTTGGTGTATAGGAATGCTAGCGATTTTTGCACATTGATTTTGTATCCTGAGACTTGTTGAAGTTGTTTATCAGCTTAAGAAGCTTTTGACCTGAGACTATGGGGTTTTCTAGATACAGGATCATGTCATCTGCAAACAGGGATAGTTTCACTTCCTCTCATTCTGTTTGCATGCCCTTTCTTTCTTTCTCTTGCCTGATTAATATACTATGTTGAATAGAAGTGATGAGAGAGGGCATCCTCATCTTGTTCTGGTTTTCAAGGAGAATGATTCCAGCTTTTGCCTATTTGGTATGACGTTGGCTGTGGGTTTTTCATAGATGGCTCTTGTTATTTTTAGGTATGTTTTTTAAAGACCTAGTTTATTGAGAGTTTTTAACATGAAGGGTGTTGATTTTTATCAAAAGCCTTTTCTGCACCTATTGAGGTAATTAAGTGGTTTTTGTCTTTAGTTCTGTTTATATGATAAGTCATATTGATTGATTTGCATATGTTGAACCAACCTTGCATTCCAAACAAGAAGAGGTACAGAGGTACTGCCACCTGAAATTGCTCCATCAGAGAGGAATGACAGAGGTGGCTAAACCTCAGAGGGGATGGTTAAGGGTTGTATATAGGGAAACCAGAAACTTGAGAGTATAATTTTATTTACTCAGAGTAGAAATAATTCTTTTAGAAAATAATAAATTTTAGAAAAAATAGAATTTATTTTAGAAAAAAAATTAAAAAATAATAAAATATTCTTTTAGAAAATAAAGAAACATAATGTGACTTTATGGAATAAGAGTTGTACCCACTACACACATGCAATTACTTATTTGTGATTTTTCAATTCATGACAAAAAATTAGTTATTTTTTCTGTTAAGATTTATAGGTTTTGTCCAACTTATGCTCCAAAAAGTAGACTACTAGGTATTAAAAACTTACACCAGTATGTATGTGTTAACATTTTGCCATACTTTTTTAAGTGTTTCTTTTGCAAAAGAGCCAACCACTACCATAAGGGTAATGTGCATCCTTCAAGTCAATTGTTTTCTACTTTTACATACACATATGGTGAGTCTTATAAGTTCACAAAAGTGGAATCATATTGTCTTATCTGTTTTAACAGACAACCTATTATATCTTGTTATTCAGTGTGCTCTGTTTCTGTCATGACATCTACGGAAATGTAAAGGCCTCCTCATCTGCTTGCCAACTTTATGTTTCCTTCCATATCCTCTGTATTATCCACATAATTATTACCACCACAAGACCATCCTGCCCGTCCATTGGTAGTTTCCATGCCTCTTTTAGTAATCCATGAACTCGTGAACACTTATGTACCCCATTTATGGTCATGGGAGACACAGGTTATCTTCAGTCCTTTTACAGCTAGACATACTAAATAGTTATTTCTGATTTACAACTACTTCATGATATTGAAGCTTGCTGTCTTTGCAGGCATCATCTTTGAAAAGAAGGTGGTATACATATTCCCTGTTCTGGGATCCTTAGCCCTATCTGGGGCTTCTAGTTGCTCCTAGGAGTGAGTTGAAGAAAGTGAGTACATGGCAAACGTCTCCACACACTCAACATCTGCTCATGTCTTTCTTGCTTTATTACCAACTTTCTCCCCAAGACTCTTTCCCTCCAAGCCCATGGTATCTTTATCCAGTCTTAGTGGGGAACCAGGAAAAATCTTCTAACTTAACACACCCTCCTGTTAAATATTTTTTTCTTATGCCATAATTAATGATCTTTGAGTTTATGATGTAAGATTTTAGTCTTACAACTCCTGAGTAGGGCTATAATGGACCAGATTAGAGACGGTTACAGGATAAGAATAAATTCAGAGAAATAAAGAAGACCCCAGATAATATGTCAATTCATTACACTATTATACAAGCAAAAGCAAAAAAAAAAAAAAAAAAAAGTCTCTTCCTTCTAATAAAATTGGAGCATGTTTGGCACAGATGTCTGAGTTAACAAGTCAGACTAATGAGAAAAAAAAAAAAAAGTTACCGTTTAAGGATTTGGCCTAAGACTCCCAGAAAAATTAGAAAAGGAACATCTGGGTCAGACACAGTGACTCATGCCTGTAATCCCAGTACTTTGGGAGGCTAAGGCAGGAGGATTACCAGAACCCAAGAGTTCTAGACCAGCCTGGGACTGGTCTAGATGTGGGACCCCATCTCCACAAAAGATAAAAATAAAACAATTACCTGGGCATGGTGATGCCATGCCTATAGCTCCAGCTGCTTGGGAGACAGAGGCAGAAGGATTTCTTGAACCTGGGAAGTCGAGTCTGCAGTGAACCATTGCACTCCAGCCTGGGTGACAGGGTGAGATCCTGTTCCAAACAAAACAAAACAAAAAAAAGAAAGAAAGAAAGAAAGAAAAGAAAAAGTATCCTTGGGGCTGCAATGTGAGACATGGTATGGTTTTTACTTTTTCATATTTTTATTTAAATATAAATTCATACAGCATAATATTCATTCACTGAAATTTTTGAATCCATGTTTTGAAAATTATATTCATAGAGTTGTGTAACCATAACCACAATCTTAGTTTAGAACATTTTCATTACCATGAAAAGAAACCCCATAAACCTAAACAGTCACTCATTTCCTATTTCCTGCCAGCCCTCATCTCCAGCCCTAGCAAACCATTAATCTACTTTAAGTCTCTGTAGATTTTCCTATTCTGAACATTAATATAAATAGTATCATAAAACATTGGGCCTTAGAAACTGAACCCTTGCCAAGCAAAGCTGTGGGAACAGGACCATCACTCGAGAGGGTCTAAAAGTTGGGAACCCTTGCTCCAGTGGATCCAGAAGGTTAGACCTCTGCCCCAGTATGTACTGATGTTGGTACCTCCAACCCTGTTGGGCCTGGAGGGCAGAGCATCTAGCCAAAGAGGTTTATTCCTGAGCCTTAAAATCTTATGGAGTTTCCCTTATAGTTTGGACTTATGACTTGTCACTCCTGTTTTTCTTTCCTACTTCTCCATTGCAGAATGGGACTCTCTCCTATGCCTGTCCCATTGTTATATTTTTATAAGCAAATTAACGTTTGGTTTCATAGGTTCACAGCTGAAGGCAAATTTGCTGTAAAATAAGTCATACCTTGAGTCTCACCCATATCTGATTTAGATATTTAGATGAAACATGGGAATTTAGGCCTTTGAGTTGATTCTGGAAAGAGTTAAGAGCTTTGGGACTATTGGAATGGATGAATGTATTTTGCATATGAGAAGGACATGATTTGGGGGGATTAAGGAGCTGAATTTTATGGACCAAATGTTTGTGCCCCCCCAAATTCCTATGTTGAAACTGTTCCCACCCCCAACATGATGATATTGGAAGGTGAGGCCTTTGGAGGGTAATTAGGATTAAATGAGAGCAGAACCATCATGAATGGGATTAATACATTTCTAAGAATCCTGAAAGAACGTCCTTCTTTCTGCTCTTCACTGTGTGAAGATACAAAGAGAAATTGGCAGTCTAAAACACAAAATAAATTGTTGTTGCTTATAAACCAACTTGTCCATGATATTTTTGGTACGGAAGCCCAAGCTAAGACAGTGTCTGTTCAGATTGTTTTATTATTGTTGATTTCTATGTGCATTTTGGATAACTGTCCTTTATCAGACATGCCTTTTGCAAATACTTGTTCCCAGTCTGTGGCTTCTCCTTTCATTCTCTTGACAGTGTATTTTACACAGCAAAGTTTTTGAGTTTAATGAAGCTCAGCTTATCAAGTCTTTCTTTCATAGACTGTGTCTTTAATGTTGTATCTAAAAAGTTATTACCAAACCCAAGGTGATCTAAAGTTTTTCCTATGTTATCTTTTAGGAGATTTTAGGTTTACATTTTACATTTAGATCTGTGATCAAATTTAAGTTAATTTTCATGAAGAGTGAAATGTCTGTCTAGATTCATTTTTTAAATATGGATGTCTCGTTTTTCAGCACCATTTGTTGAAAAGCCCATCTTTTTTCCATGGTGTTGCCTTTGGTCCTTGGTCAAAGATCAGTTGACTACAGTTATGTGGGTCTATTTCTAAGATGTCCATTCTGTGCTATTGATCTATTTGTCTATTATTTTGCCATTTTCACACTCTCTTGATTACTGTAGCTTTATAGTAAGTTGTAGTTGGGTTGTGCCAGTCCTCCAATTTTGTTCTTTAATTTTGTGTTGACTATTTTGGGTGTTTTGCTTTCCCATATAAACTTCAGTCAGTTTTGCAAAACCAATGTACTTTTAAATGTGAAGAATCTCAAATGTGATCACCTCATTCTATCTTCTACTCCTCTTTTTTTTAATATATATTTCCCATAATTAAACGTTTTGTGCTGTACTCTGTGTAGTGTACTCAGACCTTCCCTCCAGTTTATTATCTTCTTATTTGTGCCTCATCTGCTACTTTCCCTCCCCAGTGAATTTTTAAGTACTTAAAGTGTCCATTTCCGGATGTTCCTGGCTCTCTTCACCTAGGAGAAGTCTCAAGACCATGTCTTAATGATTCTTGTCTACACATGGGTGTTAAAATCTTTGCCCTTAGTGGATATAACTAAGTTCATTAACTCCAAGATGATCTCTATTGCCATCTGAGTTTATTATTGTTTTGTTAAGTTCTCTCTGATTCCTAGCATCTGGAGATTTGCCTTTATTTCTGTGGAGCGTAGCTATGTACCTAAATTTCATGTTATTTTATCTCATCTCTCTGTGTTTTTCATGTGTGTATATATTTGTGGATAGTATCAGAGAGACAGACCTCTGCCTTTACTTATTTGGCCATGTTTCCAGTGCTGTTATTTGAATCCCATTCTCATAAAATACCCAGTCTTTGATGCCATCAAAAATCTATTCATTCATTTTTTCCACAATTATTTACTGAATATCAATTTTGTATTAGAATCTGGACAGACACTGAGGATACTATAATGAGTAAAACTAAAACTCATGCGAGAGATTATAGTTTAGAGGAGGAGAATTGTCTGTATCTACTGACTCAGACCTTCTCTCAATTGGGCAAGTTGCTATGCATTGGATTAGCCAGGATGGTTCTATGAATTCATATGAACTTTCTCAGCCTGACTGGCTTTTCAGCCTCATCTCATTATGCAGACTTGGCAAAACTGAAACAAGTATAAGTGGATTTGTGAAGATACGGCTTTCAAAGATCTCCATATGATATTATCTTTCTAGTTTATTTTAAAATAAGACTAGTTGTGATTTGATGGCCAGAATTCATGTGTTCCCATTCTGGTAAGATATAATTAGCTCTTGTCAAGTTAGGCTTTTTTAACCACACAGCTATAAACTGAATTTAACATATGAAACAGGGCTTTTTAAATGAAGGTCTCCATGGCCTTAGATGAAATGTAAATTTGGCAAACTCAGGTAGCTTTTGTATAGGTGAGGCCATTTAATTCTGATTCTCCATCACTTAAAATATAATCCAAATTTTATAGACTTGGATTTTGTACAAATTTCATAAACTTAGTTTTAATTAGTGTATACCACTAGGGTCCTAAACACAGTAGATCTTTAATAGATGTTTATGTCAAGGGGCTAATATCTGAAAAATACTAATGTGCTTTTATTTTTTAATATTTATCCATTTATAACCTTCCCCATATTTAGCTATATGTACCCGTTTCCCTCATTGTTTACATGTGCTCTGTGTGTGTGTAGGTGTGTGTGTGTGTTTCTGTGTGTGTGTTAAGGGAAGGGATTAGGATTATGACAGAAAACAAAAGTGAGTGTCAATATTAAACATTTAGCAACATGAGCAGGACTTTTTCCTAGTCTGTAGCAGGCCATAATCCTGAAAAACAAGCATTGTCAAGAGAGAAAGAGCTTTAACACTTTTATTAATATTACTGTAATTCATAAATCATAATTATATATATTATGGGGTACAATATATTTTGGTATATGTATACAGTGTGTGATGATTAAATCAAGCTAATTAAACATATTATCACCTTACACATAATTCATCATGGTGAGATATTTGAAATTTTAAAAGCATTTTAAAAACTCTCCTTTGAAATATGGAGATCCATGCTTGCAAATTAGGTAGTTCATGTGATATCTTCCATAGACAAGAGAGGGGAGATGCTCCTTCCATCATTTAGGTTGGGACTTAGTGTCTCTAGCAATGTGGACAGGATGTAAAGAAAGTTCATTACGAAGAGAAATAGCAACTGAAAAATCTGTCCCTTCTACCTGAGGTGATGTGATTGGGAGAAAGTAGACATAGAATGATGACAGTTTAGGACATATGTGTTTCATGGCCTTTTTTTTTTTTTTTTTTTTTTTCCTTTACCTAGACTAAGATCTCAAGGTAGGAGTCTTGTCAGAGAACTTCAAATAAAATCCAGAGTCGCAGAGGTTTTTTTTCTATATTGCATTTGGAACTCCAAAAGGAAACTGTCTTTCAGTGTTCCCTCCATATCAAAAAAGGACAACAGCCACACCTGAGTCAGACAGATAAGTGGCATTGTTGTGCAGAGAAAGGATCTGCATTTAGTGCCCCAGAGTTTCCTTCAGCTTCTGTGTGGTATAGAAGTTTTGTGGAAGTTCTTGCATGCCCTGTGGAAATACAGGAAAGTAGCAGACAGTGTTAGAGAATCATCATGATGCATGCTGAGAGTTGCAGAGTAGGGAATCCTGAACATGGCCATAGTGATTATGGAAAAAAAATCAAGAAGCAGCAACATTGTCTTTCAGATCTGAGTATAGTAAATGTGTGAGCCCTTATACTCTTGAAAGAATATATAAATAACTCCCTTTCCTATATGTATTTGTTTAAACTAGCCCTGATAGGTTATCTCTGCTAAAGCATGGCAACAAGGGCCCACTCTCGCTCCTCCTTTTCCCAACCAAGTTTGACTGAGACAAGCACAGTTATGTTTCAGTGCCCTGGGCCTCTGCAGGTCTCTATTCTGATGGCTCACATCTGCTCAGATTTTGGCAGCTCATCTAGGGCATTGTCTTAGTTCATTTTCTGAGGCTTAAAACAGAACCTGGATAATTTACAAATAAAAATAATTAATTTCTTACAGTTAGGCAGGCTGAGAAATCTGAGGTTGAGGGGCCATATATGGGATGGCCTTCCTGTTGGTAAGAGCTGTCAGGTAAGTCCCAAGGTAACACATAGCATCACATGACTTGGGGGCATATGCACTCTGAGCATGCTAGCTTAGGTCACTCTTCCTTCCTTTTCATACAAAGTCACCAGTCCCCCACTCTTAAGATAATCCATTAATCCATGAATGGATTAATCCATTCAGGAGGGCACAGGCCTCATGGCCCAATCACCTCTTAAGGGCCCTACCTCTCAATACTGCTACATTAGGAATTAAGTTTCAGCATGAGTTTTCGAGGGAAAAAAATATTCAAACCATAGCAGCCATAGTGGCCTGAACACCATTTTTAAATGCAGCTATGAAGTGGTAGCCCTGGGAAACATACATGTCTCGTCTACGAGTCAGTACAGTCAAGTCCAGCTATGCCATTGAGAAGAGAGGATTCAACTTTTACTTTCCTCTTCTCCATGAATGACTCTAGACACAGTCTGCCTCTTGGTAACACCTAGTTGTTACTAGAGGATTGGCAAGCTAGGCTGCAAAAGGTCCTTTGATCTTTTCCACTGGTTGACACCCCCATTTAACTTAACAGGCCAAGCTGTGCATTGGCGATAAAGGTTTAGGTAACTCTACTTCTACACTGATTTCAATAAGGTGTGAATTCAAAAGACCTAACAGGGCTGTATGTGTGTTTCACAGCCTCTCCGTGTCTCTATCTTCACCTCTAGAACTGCAGAAATCTATAGCTCTATAGCTCTCTATTTAGAATTAGAGACAACGGCAGGTGTAAGAAGAAATAAATAAATGGAATTTTATTTTGTGTTTAAGTATTTTAGTGATATAGGAAATGTAAAATCAAAAAATCCATTCAGGTTGTACTTGATATATTCTAAAGCCACACCATAAGGAGAGGAAATAAAGTTTATTTAAATTCAATTTGTCAAAGTACAAATACCTTTGTACAACTTACATTGTTCTTTCTTAAAACTTAAAAGCTAGTAGTATATTTTGTAAGCATTTCTCCAGATTTTGATTTCACAATCCACAATAAAAAGTCTGTTTAAAAGAACTTATTGTAGAAATTCTAAAATTGTGCATTTACTTGAAAAGTTACTTTCATAAAGGGTTTTTCAATATTTCATCTTAGTTGTATAATTAAATGGAAGAAATGGAAGCATTACACATAAAATACTATTCAACTAGCCATTTTTGTTATTTTAAAACTTAAAAAGTCTTTTTTTTTTTTTTTTTTTTTTGTATAGCACACATATCCTAACATTTTCTACTGGATAATATAACAGTAACAGAAAAGCATGTACTGGTACAAAAAAGATAACTATCGTATTTGACCAAGCTTATTGATTATTTTGGTTTTCCCATGTGTTAACACTGAATAATGTCCTCAATTTTAATGTACTTTAAAAATCGTTTTGTTTTTGAAAACTTGTTTAACTTAACGATGTGTGTTCATAGAGTTAACATAAATGCTTGAGGAGAACATTACATTCTATACAAGTGAAGCCCTGACACTCTGTAGCTGAGGTCACAGTTTGTATCAATATGATAAATATTCATTATTTCATTGTATAGGCTGTGTATATGAAATTACAATAATATTCTACTGGTAACAAATCTAATGAGAAAATATGTCAAGAAATACCAAATTTATATGTGTGCTCTGGCAGATGAGCAAACCTGTAAAAATTTTGACATACCGCGATCAACATAACAAATTTTGTCAAAGAGCTGTTTTTTCTTTTTCATTTTCTTTTTTTTTTTAGCTTCAACACAGTAAAAGCTTTCCTCTTGGTAAACGTGAGGAATTGTTTAGCTCTTTGGGATATTATCTGAATAGGAGAATAATGGCTTACTAAAAATCAGATTTTCTATTTTAAGCTTCAGATGTTACCTTTTATATTTCTATGTTCCAGATAATAAGAGTATGTTTAAAAAAAAAAAAAACTGAAAATGTTTTTAACTTCTAAGGCTCTTACCTTGAAATGTATTAATGCTTTTATAACCTGCACACTGTGGACATCATCATCACCAGTTTTCATTAAATATTTTAGCATTTTGTAGTAATGGGGCTGTATCTAGACTACGGGGTTTCCTTTTATATTATCAGCTGCGATAACACATATGCTTAATAATTCATATGTAATTCACGTTTAAAAAGTTTTGGCTTCACAAATGAAAGCAATGATAGCTACAAATTAAAACAATACAACAATTTTCCAGTCTGATCATTAATTGTAGGAAAAAGAACATGTATTTCTTTCTCCCTTTGTCCTACTCAGTTTCTTGAAATTATCCAGTTTCATTCCATTTGATAAAAATAGATAGCTTTAAGGTAGCTTCACCACTACAACACATGCACCAGCTCTTCCAATGTTAACAGGAACTTCCTAAAACACAAAACAAGAAACAAAACACTGTTGGAACTCTGATTTTTGCATAATATAAAATATTATATTCAATATGGTTGAAGAAGTCCTTACTTATTTTGGTCTAACATCACCTTGTCTAAAGATGAGATAATCTGCAGCCCAGATAACAGTGTAGTGTGGTGGAAAAAACACAGCCTTCAGAATGGTAAAAACCTGAGATTGAGGATCAGGTGATCTTAAGTAAATTTCATCTCTCCGATAATATTCTCACTTGAAAAATTACAGCTAATTATACTAACACGTCAAGGTTTTTGTGTTGTGATGGTTGAAATAATGAATAACAATTTGCACTTAGTAGTTATAATTCCACCATCTGTTAGTTCTCTTTCACTCTTTTCAAGATCACACAATGAAACAGTGACACAGCCAGAAATATAATCTAGGACTCTTAGCTACTTGCCTACAATCTTCAGAAAAGTAAATCCCACAAGCTGGTCAAGCATCTTGATTATTATATTTGACCTAACACCTTGCATGCTATTTTTTTTTCCTTCTATTTCTGGGTGGTCCTAAGCATTGATAAAATAGGAGCTACCCTACATTGTAGCATTTGAGGGTTTTTGAGTCTTAATGAGTCAGATTATTGGAGGAGAGAGATTAAAATCTCATTATCAGCTGTCATTACATTAACACCAATTTACTTAGAGCAATAGCCAGCTGTACCCTGTAGAATACAGAGTAGCATGAAGTCAGCAGAAGGGAAGATGAAGTTAGATACCAAATACAAGGTTTACCTGTTTGTGGAGATGGTAAAGAGTTAATCATACTTTATGTTTTTTGTTAACTCATCATTTAATTGACAAAGTATTATTAAATATTTTAGAATAAATCTAGTGCTATCACTGGCAAAGTAGTCAAAAGGGTCAAATTTACCTTTAACATCTCAAAGATGCCATTTCAATGCTATCTTTTGCATTCTCCTTGAAATTATTTCTAATAGACGCCCAGCACTTTTGAGAGGTTTTAATTCTGGTCCCTTATTGTTTACTAAATTATTGACTGACTGAAGAATTTAGGAGTATTGCAGTCTACACAGTTTCTATATGGCAAAGATTGAAGGCTTTTCTCCTGGGTGCCAGCCAATAATAAAGGCAGATATTTGTGGAAGAGGATGTTGCCCTTTGGTTCTCAGGTCACAACATATACATAAAACGTTGGCCATGGTAAAATCCTTTATTTTATTTATTTATTACTGAAGTATTTGATTGGATTCGCTTATTTTATTTAAAGGGAATGCTTTCATGAAGTCAAGAGAATGGTCTGTCTTCTTTTATGTAAGTACTGATGGCTCCTGCTATCAACTATCATGTCATATCATATCAACTAGATCAACTAGTAATTCTCTAAGATATAAATAGAGCACAGACTATAAATTTCACTAAAAGATCTTGTAAGGGCCTAGAGAAGAGAATACAATTAATTCTGAAAATATATTTTAATATATTCTTTTTAAAACCTGAAATATAGTAATTTGAATATTTTAAGTTGAATACCTCTTTCCATTCATTTCTCTGTGCATCATATGACTCAACTGTGTTCAAATAAGTATGTCCATCATATCCTCCAACCACATAGAGTTTGTCTCCAAGCGGGCACACAGCAACAGCATCTCGAGGAACACTCAGAGGTGCCACAGTTGACCATGAGTCACTTTTTGGATCATACCTTAAAGGATTTAGAAAGACAATTGGGAGGAAAAGTCCAATAGAGTTACAATTGAAAATAATAGACATTCTCAAAATGTATACCTATCTGAAACACAGGATTAAAAACACTTTATACAAATATTAAGTATAGATTGGATAATATTAAGGCTATGTACATGGCAAAATTACCTTCAGCCACTAGGTGTCTCTCAAAGCATATTGAACAAGTTTCCCTTTCCAAGATACCATGCACTTCATTAATAAGTACTCAGATAAACTTTGAGGAAATTTCACATATTGTGATCCTGGCATGATATAAAAAATGTCTCCTCTCATTTAGTAGTCTGATTGAAGAGCTTTTGTTTTTCTTTTATTATTTATTTGTCAAAGTTATACATAAGATGCCTCTTTTATATGAGAACTCATTTTAAAGTAAACCTGAATATAACTGCCTTTCTATTTTTGCTGTATGAAATGTACTACTTTGGTTTTAATACTATTTGCAGATAGAATGGTTATAGACTTATCCTGTGTTTTTCCCTGCTGAGAGTTCTTATTTATCTTCAGTGGAGTTAAGGTTTATTGTTTTCTATTTTAATCTGAAGTTAACTCCTTATCCCCAAACCTCTTTAGTAAGCAAAATGAAAAATAATACAGTAATATTAATTAACATATTTTCTAGAAATTCTTTCCTAACCTTTGAAGCTTATTTTTAAAAATACATAACACTAAAATCTAAAAATTGAACAATGAAGAAAACTCATATAATTATACACAAAAATGCTCCCTGACTTTACATTGGCCTATTTGTAAAAGTCTAATGAAATATATTTATTTTACAAAGGAGATTTTCATTTATCACTTTCCACTGATATATTTGTATTACCCCCTCTAACCACTGTTTGTATATCTTTAATGATATTCTAAACCATCTGATTTCAGCTTCCATCTGAAATCGGTCTCACATCTAGAATTTTAAAAATAGTATCTGAAATCAGCAATAACTCAGACAACTTAAATTCTATATCATCGAGTGTCATGTAGCATATCACTTTAAATTCAGATGTTATGGTAAAAGTCAGAACCAGAAAATCCATAGCTGCATGCTCTGGCTAAGCCAAATCTTCAAAACAATAGCTATTGTTAATTGATGCTTCACTCAGCTGACAGTCAGGGTACACACACAGATGAATCATGAACCGAAACTCATAGAAGGATTTGCTCATAAATTTGCATCCAAAGACCCAAGACTTTTCTGCATGGGCATGGTAACTAATGCTCAAAATCTGGTTAACATTATTATTATCTGGATATTGCTTAATTAAGAAGAGGAGTTTGGGGAATGTTGAAGTTTCTGAAGAAAAATTAATTGATAATATGGTTATCATCTGTAAAGATGTGTATCATCTGTAAAGACACACAGGAACAGTTATTAAAGACAAAAGTAGTCACCGCATATTCAAATTAAAATAGCATTACTTCTCTTCCTTGTTTGTCTTTTGCTTTTCTGTCTCCCCTTACTTTGAATGTAAGTATATATATTCTAATGGAAATGAAATTGAGCCGGAAGTCAAGAGAATGAGTCATGGTCTTATTTTCCCACTTAGAGTAACTAGGAATCATTTGCTTGATTTATGTGCCTCAATTTTCTCATTAACATTATAGCAATAGTGATCCCTAACCCAACCAATGTGATGGTTTTAGAAAACTTTAAATTATTATCATAAGCAATTGGGTATGCCAAAAGTGTTTTAGCAGAAAAAAAAAAATAGCATCAGAAAAATTCTTCAAGGCATGGAAATGAGGATTATCTGATTCCATAGAGGTTGTGTGGACCTTTAAGTGTTTAAGTGCGTTTTTTTTTTTTTTTTTTTGAGACAGCGTCTCGCTCTGTTCCCCAGGCTGGAGTGCAGTGGAGCGCGATCTGGGCTCACTGCAAGCTCCGCCTCCCGGGTTCACGCCATTCTCCTGCCTCAGCCTCCCGAGTAGCTGGGACTACAGGCTCCCGCTACCACGCCTGGCTAATTTTTTAAAATTTATTTTTTATTTTTTTTTATTTTTTTATTATTATTTTTTAATTTATTTATTATTATTATACTTTAAGTTGTAGGGTACATGTGCATAACGTGCAGGTTTGTTACATATGTATACTTGTGCCATGTTGGTGTGCTGCACCCATCAACTCGTCATTTACATCAGGTATAACTCCCAATGCAATCCCTCCCCCCTCCCCCCCCCCCATGATAGGCCCCGGTGTGTTAGTGGGGACGGGGTTTCACCGTGTTAGCCAGGACGGTCTTGATCTCCTGACCTTATGATCCACTCACCTCCGCCGCCCAAAGTGCTGGTATTACAGGCGTGAGCCACCGCACCCAGCCCCTTTAAGTTACTTTCTACTGACAAGCCTATTTTATAACTCTGTGTGTGTGGAAGTTGTAAAAAACTGAGTTTCCTTGTGATTTTTTTCTATAACAATACAAATTCATTTTGCCTGATAGCAATAGAATTGATTTCCACAATGTAGAAATAATGACTCCCAAAGATTATCTTTTATTGTTATATTATATAATTTCAACTAGTTTTGCATCTATTGAGAAATTATTTCAGTATTCAAAGTTGTCTAAGTACCTTTTATTCTAAGTACCTTTTGAACTTGTTTTAACATCTTTTTTTTTTTTTTTTTTTTTTTTTTTTTTTTTTTTGAGACGGAGTCTCACGCTGTTGCCCAGGCTGGAGTGCAGTGGCGCGATCTCGGCTCACTGCAAGCTCCGCCTCCCGGGTTCCCGCCATTCTCCTGCCTCAGCCTCCTGAGTAGCTGGGACTACAGGCGCCCGCCACCGCGCCCGGCTAATTTTTTGTATTTTTAGTAGAGACGGGGTTTCACTGTGGTCTCGATCTCCTGACCTTGTGATCCGCCCGCCTCGGCCTCCCAAAGTGCTGGGATTACAGGCTTGAGCCACCGCGCCCGGCCTGTTTTAACATCTTATAATTGTTTTCTTTATCTATGAATCACATGAAATGTTTAACACATGTTCATTTTATATTTTTAAATTTTTAATTGATATATATTTGTACACATTTATGAGGTACGTGTGATATTTTGTTACATACATAAAATGTGTCATTTTATATTTGCATGAAAGCCATGATTTTAAGTTTTTGAAAATTATATTTTAGCACTAGTCATTTTCTCAATGCCTTTTCAAGGAAAATGACAATAATAGCATAATAATAGGGTGATAATGTTAGTAATAAAAATAATACTGGATTATAGCAATAATACTAAAATAAAACTACCATACTTGCAACTGACTCCTATTGAATAATTAACATATGGCAAGCAATGTGGTAAGTGCATTATCACATTTTATCTTGTACCCTTGTGGTTGATACTATTATTATTCCCATTTTACATATGAGGAAACTGATGTTTAGAGATGTAAAGTAACTGGGACAAGGTCACATAATTAATAAATAGTAGATTTAAAGTTTGAACCGAGATCTGTCTGACATCTAATCTGATGCGTTTAACTACTATACTACGCATTTGTTTAGTATGTGTAAAGTTCTTATTTTTCTCTTTTTAAAAAAGAGTATGAGAATTTTAAAAATCAGTAAATTTGGGAGTGTAATTATGTCAGAAAATGAGGTTGAACATTTACTTATAGGATATGCATGTAAGTATGTAATTGTGTAGTCTGTGCCACAGATTATATCAGATAATATAAATTAAATTTATATTTTTAGTGGTTTATTTAAATTGATATAGACATTTTAAACCATAATAAGGCTAGTTCTACTGTGAACATTCTATGGTGCTAAAATATGCGCCCAATTTGTTTTTTTTTTCAAGTTTTAACACAGACTTCCACAATTTCAAGGGTTCACAGAGTAAAGCTAAGAAAGTGCTGGCATTATAATAATGGGAAGAAAAATGATTAATTAAAATAGTCATACATTCCACATTTTTTTGTTATGAGAGGTATACTTTTTTGTGATAAAATCAACTTACATAGTTTCATACATTTAGATACAGGAAGCCAAGTTAATGCAACACCAGTTTTACCACTAAGCCTCAACAAAAAGCTTCCAAACTGCAATAGAAACAAGAAAGCACAGACTATAATAAATGAAAACAGTCTTGCTAGGATTTATTACAAGAAAATTGCCATTATGAGATAGAGAATTATTTGTATCTCTGATTATATATTTACATGATTTACTCCTTGACAGATACAATTTTTGTGAAGTCAGATGCGGTTTTCATAGCAACAAACCTTCACAGCTTCTTATTTACTAGGTATCTTTGTACAGTTCTGTGTTATTTTGGATAAAATCCTTCAGGCAACTTTTAATATTTCTGTAAAAAACAACATGGGTTTTCCATATCGATCTTTCTCCTTGACTTCTCCCTCCCATGAGTTTAGCACTCCAATGCAGTTTTTTGTTTGTTTGTTTATGTTTTAAAGACAGAGTCTCATTCTGTTACCCAGGCTGGAGTGCAGTTGTGCAGTGATCTCAGCCCGCCATAACCTCTGCCTCCCAGGCTCAAATGATTCTCATGCCTCAGCCTCCCCAGTATCTGGGATTACAGGCATGCGCGTCCATGCCCAACTAATTTTTGTGTTTTTTTAAGAGATAGGGTTTCTTCATGTTGGCCAGGCTGGTCTCAATCTCCTGGCCTCAAGTGATCCACCCACTTCAGCCTCCCAGAGTGTTAGGATTACAGGTGTGAGGCACCGTGCCTGACTCCAATGTAGTTTGAAGTGTCAATGAAATCTCAAGATACCATAATTATTTTTATACAAATTCGTTAGCACTTTTGATCAAGACTTTTTTCCCAAATATAATAATTCCAGATACTATATGTTTATGTTATATATGATTTAGTCTTGCCAACTATCAAGAGTTTTATAAAGAAGTGATAGTTACATGGCTTTTAGGTGTAGAACCGTAAATACTTTTACAGGCATAAGAATAGAATTCAATACCTAGGTATCATTACTTAAAATAAAAACTGCACTTAACCTTTGTTGAATACAATTATGGATTCTTAAAATATATGTGTACATTCTCTGGTAGTCAGGCTTGTACCCTAACTTTTATGAGTTGTGTGCTGTCTATGACTTTTTGCGGTCTACAGAAGGCATCAATAAATCATCTAGGCAATTTAAAATTTTTATGGAATCTGTCCTTTTTAAAAAAATGTCCTGCAGTGTTGTTTAAACACAGTTTAAGTCTACTGTATTCTTTGGGTTTTTCTAAAAGGAAACATGATTTGGGCCGTGAATTTGGGCCATGTATTTGGGGAATCAAATGCGCGCATACGTGCGCGCGCACACACACACACGCACACACTCACACATCCAGAAAGCACACATCCCTAGAAATGCCCAAGAATACATCAGGCCTTTATGCTGAGGTGATCCCAGGCATAGAACATGACCTGCTAATGCGTGATGGTCTAATGGATGAAGCCAGTCTTCAAAGACAGGGAAGGTGCCTGTTTTTTCAAAAACCCAGTTTTCAGCAAAAGATCAAAAGGCATATAAAGAAACAGAAAAAAATAAAAACAAAGTCAATTTTAAAATAACAAATTAAATCTCCAGATACTCTTCCTGTAGAAATATAAAGATCTGACTTACAAGACAATAACATAGCTGTCTTATGCTAAAGCCAAGATAAAAACAGAAATAATGTAAATAAGTAAAAAAAAAATTATAATAAAGAAACATAAAAATTCTTGAGCTGAAAATAAAATGACAATTTGAAAATTCAGTAGAGGGATTCAATGGGAGACTCAAGAAACAGAAGTAAGAATAAGTGAACTTAAAGATAGGTCATTTAAAATTATTATGTCTGAGAAGCAAAAAGAATAAAGAAAAATGAATAGAGCCTGAGGGACTTACGGGCTAACATCCAGTGGACAAACATATGCATTTCAAAAATCTCAGAAGAAAAAGAGAGAAAAGAGCAGGAAGAATATTTGAAAAAAAATAGCTGAAAAACCGTATCAAGACACATTATAAACTCTTAAAAGTCAGAGATAAAGAGACAATATTGTAAGCAAGAAGAGTAAAGCAACTTGACACATAAAAGGAATTCTCAATGAGATAACTAATAAATTTCTCAAAAAAACCTTAGAAGACAGAGGTAATTTTTTTTTAAAGAGGGCAAATTAGGGGCTTTGCTGGCATGCCTCACTCACGAGGAAGTAGCAAAATAGTGTGTAGAGATTCACACTGTAAACTTTTATCTAAGAAGGAACACAGGTGATTAACATAAAAGCAAAAGAAACTCCAGATACTTTGATGAGTTTGGTGGCAGCAGCCTGGGCTGTGGGTTGAGTGGAAAATTGAGAGTGAGTCCCCAGTGCATGAGACGGGGAGAAAGGGTCTCCACCATACACATTTCCCACTGGGGAGGTAGGTAATCTAGGCCAAGCGGGAGCTCCTTGACCCTACCAATCGCTGGATCTGATGTTGGGAGCAGTGGGGAGACCTTGAGAAGGGGTAACAGCAGGAAGTTGTGTTGCATGCATTCCAGACGCTGGCTCCAATAGAAGGTGGCCAATAAATATCCTAACTATAGGAGTCTCTACTGAAATCTGTAAGCCACATGGGCAGCAGTCACTAGCTGGGCAAGTCTCCAGACTGAGATTTGTGATCTAGTCTCAAAGAGGAGAGGAGTCCCCATCGCCAGAACTGAGAAGAGAGAGTGGTATGGGATCACAGTGTGCATGCAGGAGGTGGGTGACCTCCCCTTTGCAAGACCAGACTAGGAAGGGTACCATGTGGGAGCCCCAGTTTTTGTCCCAGCCAGGAAAGTCTTCAGCCTGGGACAGTTTTGCAATCTGAGATGTTCTGCTTGTAACTTAGCTATTTGTTTCAGCTTGTTGCCAGTAGTAGGCTTCAGGAGGGAGCTCTGCAGGATGGTGACCCAGGAAGCAAGGCAGGTCTCACTGCCACCTGCTAAATTTTGGAGCCCAAGCCACTCCTCATTTCCCATGCTGGCTCTTTGGAATGACAGAGGTTTCTCCACTCCTTTTAATATTGCCCCAGTGTCCTGAGAACTGCTTTTTATCACCCATCAGGGCTAGCACTTGCACCTGCTATTGGGGAGCCTGAGTAAGGGCATGCCTGATGCAGCCCCATCAAAATTTTACCCCATTACCCACGTCATAGGCAAAGCATGGGATCAGAACCCCTGGGAGTTCCACAGTCTAGCACGTTCCCTGGGACATTAGACTACTTCTCCTTGCTGGTAAAGATCAAGCATAGACCTTACTACCACCATCCCAGCTGCCTGTCACCTGCCAGTGCCTTCAGCTGGCCAGCAGGTCAACCTGCTCAGCCCATTACAACTGCTGACATAACTGCACAGTTCTCGGGAAGGAAATGTGCTTTGTGCAACCTCTGCTACCATCATCACCCACACCACCCCAGCTGCTTAGGAGGCCCTGAGCCTGCTCACCTGCCTTGTACATTAATACTACAACTGGCATTTGAGCAAGTCACCACACTAAGGCTGTTTATAACCAAGGAAATTATAGAGCGCCTACATCACTCCTCCACTATCTCTGTCAGGGTTAGTGCTTGTATCCACCACTGGGATATCTGAGGGTGGCCCCACCTGGTCCAGCTCTGCCCAACTTCACCCTCCTCATGGTGCTGAGGATAAAGCCCAGGCCACTGGGTATTCCACAGACCAGCCCACTGCCTGAGGCACCAGAGGCCTTCTCCTGATAAGGAAATATAAAGCAAAAACCCATCTGCTACCACCACCACCACCACCACCACTGGCTCTTACCTCCTTCAAGTGCCACGTACTGGCCTGTAGGTTAAACTGCACAATCCAATACAAAATCCATTGACACCAGTGCAGATAAGCTTATGGAGACCTCTGCTACCCCAGCTCCAAAGGAGGCAGTGAGCCTGCTCACACCCCTAGAACATTGCTATGACAACTGGCACTTGAGAAAATCACACTAAGGCTACCTATAATGAAAAAAATTCATAGAGTCTTTGCCACTGAAAACACTCAGACTCAAAGCCTAATGATCTTATTCAAAATAGGTTATATTCACATCTTAAGGGGAAAAAAGTCCTGTCCAAATAAAAGTAAATTTAAAAATAAGAAGATGTGATATTTTTCTTTTCAAATGATGAGGAACCAATGGAACAGTTCTGGAAGTATAAAAGAACAGGGTGATATGGTAACCACCACAAAGCATTGCACTAACTCTTTAGCAGTAGTTCCTAACCAAAATGAAATACATGAAATTTCAGAAAAAGAATTCAAAATACTGATTTTAAAGAAGCTCAACAGGAATCAAGAGAAAGCTGAAAACCAATACAAATAAATCAGAAAATCAATCCAGAATATGAATGATAAATTTGCCAAAGAGATAGATTTTTTAAAAAAGAAACTTCTGAAAAGGAAAATTCATTGAAGGCATTACAAAATACAGATGAAATCTTCAATGATAGACTAGACTAAGCAGAAGAAAGAATCTCAGAGCTTGAAGACAGTACTTTTTAATTTATCCAGTCAGATAAAAACAAAAAAAATAGAATTAAAAAGTGAGCTAAGATTTTGGTAAGTATGGGACTATGTAAAATGTCCCAACTTACAAATTATAAGTATTCCTGGGGGCAAAGAAAAAAACCCAAAATCTGGGAAACTATTTGAGAAAATAATTAAGGAAAACTTCCCTAGTCCGGCAAGAGATCTAGGTATTTGGATGCAAGAAACTCAGAAAACTCCAGAAAAATATTGTAAGAACAATCTCACCAAGACATATAGTCATCAGACAGTCTAAATTCAATATGAAGGAAAAAACTCCTAAAATCAGCAAAAGAAAAGCATATAGTAACCTATAAAGGAAACCCCATCAGACTAAAAGTGGACTTCTCAGCGGAAGCCTTACAAGCCAGAAGAGATTGGGATTTTATTTTCAAGGCGCTTAAGGAAAAATCTGTAAACCCTGGCTTGTGTATACTGCCAGAATAAGCTTCATAAATGAAGAAGAAATAAAGTCTTTTGCAGACAAGCAAACACTGAGAAAATCTGTCACCACTAGACCAAACTTACAAGAAATGCTCGAGGAAGTTATAAACATGGATACAAAATTTGGTCAATACTTGCCATAATAAAAACATCTGAAAGTATAAAACTCAAAAGTCTTATAAAACGATTACAAAAATGAGGCTACAAAGTAGCTATATAACAATTAATATTATGACAGGAATAAGACCTCATGTATATGGGTTATGTATATAACCATAACTGTATATGAATTAAATATGCCAATTAAAAGAAATAGGCTGACAAAATGGATATATATATATAAAAGGATACAACCATACACTTCTTACAAGAAACACCTTATTGATAAAGACACTTAGAGACTTAAGTTAATGGGGTGGAAAAAATATTCAATTTAAATGGAAAACAAAAGCAAACAGGAGTAGATATGTTTACATCTGATCAAGCAAACTTTAAATAAACAACAGTTTAAAAAGACAAGGAATGTCATTATATAATCATGAAGAAATCAATTCAACAAAAAGATGTAACAATCCTAAATATATATGCACCAAACACTGGGGCACCCAGATTTATAAAACGAATATTACTTGACTTAAGAAAAGAGCTAGGCAGCAATGCAATAATAGTAGGGGACTTCAACATCCCACTGACAGCACTAGGCAAATTATTGAGGCAGAAAATCAACAAAAAAACACAGGAAAATGGCCTCGGCAAAAAATTCGTGACTAAGACCTCAGAAGCACAGGCAACAAAAGCGAAAATATACAAATGGGACTTAAGTAAAAAACTTCTGCACGGCCATGGAAAGAATCAATAGAGTGAACAGGGAATCTTCAGAATGGGATAAAATATTTGCAAAGTATGTATCTGGCAAATGGGCTAATATCTGGAATTTACAAGGAACTCAAACATCTCAGTCATAACAAGAAAAACTCAAATAACCCCATTAAAAGTGGTCAAGTAATATGAAGAGATAATTTTTTAAAATGACATATAAATGGCCAAAAAGCATATGCAAAAATGTTCAACATTACTAATTATGAGAAAAATGTGAATTAAAGCCACCATGAGATACCATTTTGCACCAGTAAAAATGGCTATTAATAAAAAGCCAAATAATAACAGATGTTGGCAAAGATGCAGAGAAAAGGGAACACACACTGTTAGTGGGAACGTAAGTAAGTATAACCTTTATGGCAATCAGTATGTAGCTTTCTCAAAGAGCTAAAAATAGATCTACCATTTGGTGCAGCAATCCCACTACTGCGTATCTACCTAAAGGAAGATACATCATTATACCAAAATATACCTGCACTCATAGGTTTCATGAAGCACTATTCACAATAGCAAATATATGAAATCAACCTAAATGTCCATCAATGGATGATTGGATTAAAATATGCACACAAACACACACACACCCACATACACACACATATACATACACCATGGAATACTACTCAGCCATAAAAAAATCGTGTTTTAAACAATCATGTCTTAAACAAAATAACTCAGAAACAGGAAGTCAAATATCACATGTTCTCAGTTATAAGTGGGAGCTAAATAATGCATACACATGATATAGGAAGTGGAGTAGTAGACATTGGAGACAGAACAGTGAGGCAGGTGGAGGGTGGTGAGAAATGAAAAATTACTTAATTGGCTCAATATAGACTATTCAGATAATGGCTACACGAAAAGCCCAGACTTCTCCACTTTGCAATAGGTCCATGTAGTAAAACTGTACTTATAGTACCTAATTTTTAAAAAATTTTATTTTATTAATTTCCAGGGTACATGTGCAGAATGTGCAAGTTTGTTACATAGGTAAAGGTATGCCATGGTGGTTTGCTGCACCTGTCAATCCATCACCTAGGTATTACACCCAGCATGCATTAGCTATTCTTCCTTATGGCCTCCCTTACACCCACACTCCCCTGACAAGCCCCAGTGTTTGTTGTTCCCCATCCTGTGTCCATGTGTTCTCATTGTTCAGCTCCCACTTATAAGTGAGAACATGCGGTGTTTAATTTTCTGCTCCTGCATTAGTTTGCTGAAGATAATGGCTTCCGGCTTTATACATGGCCATACGAAGGATATGATTTCATTCCTTTTTATGGCTGCATACTATCCCATGGTGTATATGTACCACATTTTCTTTATCTAATCTATCGTTGGTGGGCATTTGGGTTAATTATATGTCTTTGCTATTATGAGTAGTGCTGCAATGAACATATGCATGTGAGTATCTTTATAATAAAATGACTTATATGTCTTTGGGTATATACCCAGTAATGAGATTGCTGGGTCAAATGATATTTTTGGTTCTAAATGTTTGAGGAATAGTCACACTGTCTTCCACAATGGCTGAACTAATTTACATTCCCACCAACAGTGTAAAAGCATTCCTATTTCTTCAGAACCTCACCAGCATCTACTGTTTCTTGACTTTCTAATAATTGCCATTATGATGGGCATGTGATGGTATCTCATTGTGGTTTTGATTTGCATTTAATGATAAGTGATGTTGAAATTTTTTTCATGTTTGTTGATCTCATGTATGTATTCTTTTGAGAAGTGTTGACAAAGCTGACAAAAACAAGCAATGGAGAAAAGATTCCCTATTTGATAAATGGTGCTGGAAGAACTGGCTGGCCATATGCAGAAAGTTGAAACTGGACCCTTCCTTACACCTTATACAAAAATTAACTGAAAAAGGATGACATGGTTTGGCTATGTCCACACCCAAATCTCATCTTGAATTGTAGCTCCCATGATTCCCGTGTGTTGTGGGAAAGACCCAGTAGGAGATAATTGAATCATGGGGGCAGTTTTTCCCATACTGTTCTCATGATAGTGAGTAAGTCTCTCAAGATCTGGTGGTTTTATAAGGGGAAACTCATTTTGCTTGGCTCTCTGATTCTCTCTTGCCACCACCATGTAAGAAGTGCCTTTCAGCTTCTGCCATGGCCTCAACAGCCACGTGGAACTACGAGTCCATTAAACTTCTTTTTCTTCCCAGTCTTGGGTATGTCTTTATCAGCAGTGTGACAATGGACTAATACAGTAAATTGGTACTAGTAGAGTGGGCCACTGCTGAAGATATCTGAAAATGTGGAAGTGACTTTGGAATTGGGTAACAGGCAGAGGTTGGAACAGTTTGGAGGACTCAGAAGATAGGAAAATGTGGAAAAGTTTGGAACTTCCTAGAGTCTTGAGACTTGTTGAATGGCTTTGCCCAAAATGCTGATAGCAATGTGGACAATAAAGTCTAGGCTGAGGTGGTCTCAGATGGAAATGAGGAACTTGTTGGGAATTGGAGCAAAGGTGACTCTTGTTATGTTCTAGCAAAGAGACTGGCAGCATTTTGTCCCTGCCCTAGAAATTTGTGAAACTTTAAACTTGAGAGAGACTATTTAGGGTACCTGGTAGAAGAAATTTCTAAGCAACAAAGCATTCAAGAGGTGCTGTTAAAGACATTCAGTTTTATAAGGGAAGCAGAGCGTAAAAGTTCAAATAATTTTCAGCTTGACAATGTGACAGAAAAGAAAATCCCTTTTTCTGAGAAATTCAAGCCCCCTGCAGAAATTTGCTTAAGTAATGAGGAGCTCAATGTTAACTGCCAAGACAATAGGGAAAATGTCTCTAGGACATGTCAGGGATCTTCACGGCAGCCCCTCCCATCACAGACCTGGAGGCCTAGTGGGGAATATGTTTTCCCCATGCTGTGTGCAGCCTAGGAACTTGGTGCCCTGCATTTACAGCTGCTCCAGCTGTGGCTAAAAGGAGCAAATGTAGAACTCTGGCTGTGGCTTCAGAGGGTGCAAGCCCCAAGCCTTGGCAGCTTCCATGTGGTGTTGAGCCTGTGAGTGCACAGAAGTCAATAATCGGGGTTCGGGAACCTCTGCCTAGATTTCAGAGAATGTGTGGAAATGACTGGATGCCCAGATAGAAGTTTGTTGCAGGCATAGGGCCCTCAAGGAGAACCTCTGCTAGGGCAGTGCAGAAGGGAAATGTGGGGTCAGAGCCCCCACACAGATTCCCTTCTGGAGCATCACCTAGTGGAGCTGTGAGAAGAGGGCCACTGTCCTTCAGGTCCTAGAATGGTAAATCCACTGACACTGTGTGCCTGGAAAAGCCTCAGACACTCAGTGCCAGTCTGTGAAAGCACCTGGGAGGGAGGCTGTACCCTGCAAAGCCACAGGGCCAGAGCTGCCCAAGACCATGGAACCCACCTCTTGCATCAGTGTGACATGGATGAGAAACATGGTATCAAAAGTGTTCATTATGCAGCTTTAAGATATGACTGCCTTGCTGAATTTTGGACTTGCATGGGGCCTGTAGCCCCTTTGCTTTGGTCATTTTTTCCCATTTGTAATGGACGTACTTACTCAATGCCTGTACCACCGTTGTATCTAGAAAGTAACTAACTTGCTTTTGATTTTACAGGCTCACAGGTGGAAGGGACTTGCCTTGTCTTGGATGAGACTTTGAACTGTGGACTTTTGAGTTAATGTTGAAACGAGTTAAGAATCTGGGGGACTGTTGGGAAGGCATGATTGGTTTTTAAATGTGAGGACATAAGATTTGGGAGTGGTCAGAGGTAGAATGATATGATTTGGCTGTGTCCCCACCCAAATCTCATCTTGAATTATAGCTTCTATGATTCCTACATGTTCTGGGAGGAACCCAGTGGGAGATAATTGAATCATGGGGGCCTGCCCTGCCTGCCTCATCTAAGATATTATTTGCAAAAGCCATTTTGTTAATTTCCAACGTGCTGTAATTCATATGAAAAGTGACAGTCTGTAGTTATAACAGGTGAATGTGCAATAATCTGTCTTGAAAAATTATAGACAGGAAGATAAATAGTCTAAGTAAGTGAAAACCCAGCTTAGAGTTAACACATCTGTGAACAAATGTGCAGTGCATTTTCTCCCATACTGTTCTCTTGGTAGTGAATACGTCTCATGAGATCTGATGGTTTTATAAGGGGAAACCTATTTTGCTTGGCTCTCTCTTTCTCTCTTGCTGCCACCATGTAAGAAGTGTCTTTTGGCTTCCACGATGATTGTGAAGCCTCCCCAGCCACGTGGAACTGTGAGTCTATTAAACATCTTTCTCTTCCCAGTCTCAGGTATGTCTTTATCAGCAGCATGAATACAGACTAATACAATGGATTGAAGACTAAAATGTATAGCCCAAAACTTTAAAAAACCCTCAACAAACTAAGAATAAAAGAAAACTACCTCACCCCAATGAAGGTAGTATATGGAAAACCAAGAGCTACTATCACACTTAATGTAAGTATTTCCTGTAGGAACAAGAACAAGGAAAGGTGCCCACTTCTACCACTTTATTTGACAATTAGAAATTTTAAACCAGAGCAATCAGGCTAAAAAGAGAAACAAAAGTCATGCAAATTGGAAGAGAAGAAATTAAGAAAGGCATCAATAAAGGGAAAGATAGCTTTTGCTTATGGAGTGGAAACCTTAATATTCTTAAGATATCAACACACTCAGTTGGGTGTGGTGGCTCACACCTGTAATCCTAGCACTTTGGGAGGCTGAGGCAGTCAGATTGCTTGAGCCCAGGCATTTGAGATAAGCCGGGGCAACATGGCAAAACCTTGTGCCTACAAAAATTACAAAAAATTTTGCCAGGTGTGGTGGCACATGCTTGTAGTTTCACCTACTAAGGAGGCTGAGTTAGGAGGATTACATGAACTTGGGGACCATGCAGTGAATCATGACGGCACCACTGCATTCTGGCCTCGGTGACAGAGGGAGATCCTGTCATTAAAAATAATAATAAATAAATCAATACACAATGTGATCTACAGATTCAATGCAATTTCTATAAAAACTCCAATGGCATTTTTGGCAGAAATAGAAAAATTCATCCTAACCCCATATAGAATCTCAAGAGACCCAAAGTAGCAAAAACAATCTAGAAAATGAACAAAGTTGGAGGTTTACTGCCTCCCTGATTAAGAAGCTTACTATACCAGCTACACTAATCAACACAGTGATGTACGGGCATAAAGACAAACATAAAGACCAATGGAACACAGTACAGAGCCCAGAAATAAACCCTTACATATATGGTCAAAAAACTTTTGACAATGGTGCTGAGGCCACTGAATGGGGAAAGGAGAGTCTTTTCAACACATGTTAACGGGAAAACTGGATATACACATGCAAAAGAATAAAGTTGAACCTTTACTCAATAAAGAACCAATACATTAATGGGTCAAAGGCCTGAAGGTAAGAGGTACAGTTATAAAACTCTAGGTATAAAATATAAATAAAAAGCTTGATTAACTTGTATTTGACAATCACTTATTGGATAAAACACCAAGAGAACAGTCAACAAGAAAAAAATATATAAATGGAACTTCATCAAAATTAAAAATATTTGTGCATCAAAAGACATTATCAACACAGTGACCAGGAAATCCATGAAACAGGAGAAACTATCTGGAAATCATACATATGATAAGTACCTAATTTCCAGAATATGTAAGGAACTACTATAACAATAATATTCAGCCTTAAAGAGGAAATGAAATTCTGACACGTTATTACATAGATAAACCTTGAAGAATTATGCTAAGTGAGATATGACAATCATAAAATAATAACTATTTATGATTCCACTTTTATGAGTTAACTAGAATAGTCAAATTCATAGAAACAAAAAGTAGAATAGTGGTTACCAGTGGCTGTGGAGAGGTAAAAATGTAGAGTTATTATTTAATAAATATAGACTTTCAATCTGAGCACATGAAAAATGTTGTAGAGATGGTTGGTAATGATATTTGCAAAACAGTGTGAATATGTCAGTAAACTGTACACTTAAAATAGTTAAAGTAAAAAAAAATCCTTATTATGTATAATTTGCCACAAAAATTAGCACTATTAAGGGGTGATTGGTTATTGCTTATGCGAACTGTAGAGAGAACTAATGTGGTTTTTTCAGTGTCACATATATTTGACTATAGTACATTATAGTATTATAGTGTATGAAAATCAAATATGTATTATCTGAGGCAGTGATTGACCATATTTATGGCTTGTATAATCTTAAAAAAGTAAATTGCATCTCTTAATAACTGATTTTAGAAGAGGCATTCCATTTATACACTGAATGCTAGGGAGCCAGTCATTGAGAATAAATTTTTAAAGTGCTACAGATCAGATATTCCCTATAAGAAACTTTTAGCTTTAGTTATCAATTATGTGTCAGTGGTATGTTTATCAGAAAAAAAAAATTCATCTTTTCTTTAGACTCTTCTGCCTAAATTCTATCCTTTATGTCATTGTTCTACCAATTTCTTCCAAGTTGCTTTCTTCATGATATCCCAACTCTCCTCAATTTAATTTTTCCTCTGCCTAAAAGATAAAGTCTCAAAACTTCTACCTTGGCGTTAAGTGACATCAGACAATGTGGTCCTTAATTCTGTTCTGAGTTGCACTTCCAAATTGTATTTCCATCCAAAGTGTCTGCTCTAACTGGAAAAGCTGTCTCCTTTACTTCAATGGTTTTGATTGTGATTTTTTTTCTCCTAAATTTGTATGCCTGCAAGATACAAATTCTACCTATTCTATAAATTTTCCGGCCGGGCGCGGTGGCTCACGCCTGTAATCCCAGCACTTTGGGAGGCCGAGACGGGCGGATCACGAGGTCAGGAGATCGAAACCATCCTGGCTAACACGGTGAAACCCCGTCTCTACTAAAAAATACAAAAAACTAGCCGGGCGAGGTGGCAGGCGCCTATAGTCCCAGCTACTCGGGAGGCTGAGGCAGGAGAATGGCGTGAACCCGGGAGGCGGAGCTTGCAGTGAGCTGAGATCCGGCCACCGCACTCCAGCCTGGGTGACAGAGCGAGACTCCGTCTCAAAAAAAAAAAAAAAAAAAAAAAAAATTTTCCTTGAGGATGCCATTCCACAATTATGTCTGTTTCCAAAATTTTGCTCTCCTTACTGTAAATTTGTCATTTGGTCTTAGGTTAATATTATTTAACTATTTTGTGTATGTATACAGTTTTTCTGTCTTGAAAGGGAATGTAAATGGTATAACTACACAGTCATAACACTTATTTTAAGCAAGATACACAATATTCATACAAGTGAATGTCTCCCTTTGAGTGAAATTACCTTTGGGTATATTAATAAAATACAGAATTATTAATTTCTGTGTAATTATTTCTGTATATTTTGTGATGGTAAGTCATTGTCTCTTTACAGATTAATTTCATTTGATTTTAAAAACAGTAAACTTATTTTTATGTTGTTAATGCTATTTTTGAAATTTCTATTGGTGTTTAATGAACAGGTGGTATTTAGTTGCATGAATAATTTCTTTAGTGGTTATTTCTGAGATTTTGGTGCACCCATCACCAAATAAGTAGACTTTATCCCTCTCCCCACTCACACCCTTTCCCCTGAGTCTCCAACGTTCATTGTATCATTCTTATGCCTTTACATCCTCCCCCACTTATGAGAGCATATAATGTGTGGTTTTCCATTTCTGAGTTACTTCACTTAGAATAATAGTCTCCAATTCCATCCATGTTGCTGTGAATGCCATTATTTAATTCCTTTTTACAGCTGAGTAGTATTCCATATATCACAGTTTCTTTATCCACTCGCTGATGGATAATCGACAGGCATTTGGCCAGTTCCATATTTTTGCAATTACAAATTCTTCTGCTATAAACATTTGTGTGCAGGTATCTTTTTTGTATAATTACTTCTTTTCCTCTGGATAGAGACCCAATAGTGGGATTGCTGTTTCAAATAGTAGATCTACTTTTAGTTCTTTAAGGAATCTCCACACTGTTTTCCATAGTGGTTGTACTAGTTTAGATTCCCGCCAACAGTGTAAAAGTGTTCCCATTTTACCACACCCATGCCAACATTTATTATGTTTTGATTTTTTGATTATGTCCATTCTTGCAGGAATGAGGTAGTATTGCACTGTGGTTTTGATTTGCATTTCCCTGATCATTAGTGATGTTGAACATTTTTTAAATATGTTTTTTAGCCATATGTATATCTTCTTTTGAGAGTTTTCTATTCATGTCCTTAGCCCACTTCTTAATGGAATTGTTTGTTTTGTTCTTGCTAATTTGTTTGAGTTCCTTGTAGATTCTGTCATTTGTCAGATGTAGATTGTAAAGATTTTCCCCCTCTCTGTAGGATATCTTTTTACTCTGCTGATTATTTCTTCTGCTGTGCAGAAACTTTTTAGTTAAGTCCCATCTATTTAGGTCTGTTTTTGTTGCATTTGCTTTTGGGTTCTTGGTCATGAAGTCTTTGCCTAAGCTAATGTCTTGAAGGGTTTTTGCAATGTACCATCTAGAAATTTTACGGTTTCAGGCTTTAGATTTAAGTATTTGATTTGATCCATCTTGATTTGATTTTTGTATAGGGTTACAGATGAGGATCCAGTTTCATTCTTCTATATGTGGCTTGCCAATTATGCCAGTACCATTTGTTGAATATGGTGTCCTTTCCTCACTTTATGTTTTTCTTTGCTTTGTCAAAGATCAGTTGACTGTAAGTATTTGCCTTTATTTCTGGGTTCTCTATTCTGTTCCATTCATCTATATGCCTAGTTTTGTACCAGTATGATTTTGTTTTGGAGAGTATGGCCTTAAAGTATCGTTTGAAGTCGGGTAATGTAATGCCTCTAGATTTGTTCATTTTGCTTAGTCTTGCTTTGGCTAGGCAGGCTCTTTTTTGGTTTCATATGAATTTTAGAACTTTTTATTCTAATTCTGTGAAGAATGGTGGCAGTATTATAAAGGGAAATGCATTGAATTTATAGACTGCTTTTGGCAGTATGGTCATTATCACAATATTGATTCTACCCATCATGAGCATGGGATGTGTTTCCATTTGTTTGTGTCATCTATGTTTTCTTTCAGTAGTGTTTTGTAGTTTTCATTGTAGAGGTCTTTCACCTCCTTGGTTAAGTGCATTCCTAAGTTGTTGTTGTTGTTGTTGCAGCTATTGTAAAACAGGTTGAGTTCTTGATTTGATTCTCAGCTTGGTCACTGTTTTTGTACAGCAGAGCTGCAGATTTGTGTACATTAATTTTTTTCCATAAATTATTGGAGTACAGGTGGTCTGGTTACATGAGTAAGTTCTTTAGTGGTGATTTGTGAGATTCTGTTGCACCCATCACCCAAGCAGTATGCACTGCACCATATTTGTAATCTTTTATCCCTAACTACCTCCCACTTTTCCCTTGCCCAGTCCCCAAAGTCCATCATATCATTCTTATGCCTTTGTGTCCTCATAGTTTAGCTCCCAAATATCAGTGAGAACATACGATGTTTGGTTTTCCTTTCCTGAGTTACTTTACTTAGAATAATAGTCTCCAATCTCATCCACGTTGCTGCAAATGCTGTTAAATCATTTCTTTTTATGGCTGCATAGTATTCCATTGTGTATATGTACCATAGTTTCTTTATCTACTTGTTGACTGATGAGCATCTGGGTTAGTTCCACAGTTTTGCAATTGTGAATTGTGCTGCTATAAACATACATGTGCACGTATCTTTCATGATTAATAACTTCATTTCCTCTGGGTAGCTACCCAGTAGCGGGATTGCTGGGTCAAATGGTAGTTCTACTTTTAGTTCTTTAAGGGATCTTCACATTCTTTTTCATAGTGGCTGTATTTGTTTGCATTCCCACCAGCAGTGTAGAAGTGTTCCCTGTTCACCACATTCACACTAGCATCTACTGTTTTTTGATTTTTTGATTATGATCATTCTTGCAGGACTAAGGTGGTATTGCATTGTGGTTTTGATTTGCATTTCCCTGATCATTAGTAAAGTTGAGCATTTTTCATGTGTTTGTTGGCCATTTGTATATCTTCTTTTGATAATTGTTTATTCATTTCCTTAGCCCACTTTTTGATGGGATTGCTTGTTTCTTACTGATTTGTTTGAGTTCATTGTAGATTCTGGATATTAGTCCTTTGTCAGATGTACAGATTGTGAAGATTTTCTCCCACACTGTGGGTTGTCTGTTTACTCTGCTGACTGTTCCTTTTGTCGTGAAGAAGCTTTTTAGTTTGATTAGGTCCCAGCTATTTAGCTTTGTTTTTATCGCATGTGCTTTTGGGCTCTTGGTCATGACATCCTTGCCTAAACGAATGTCTAGAATGGTTTTTCCAATGTTATCTTTTAGAATTTTTATAGTTTCCGGTCTTAGGTTTAAGACCTTAATCCATCTCAAGTTGATTTTGTATAAGATGGGAGATGAGAATCCAGTTTCATTCTCCTATATGTGGCTAGCGTATAATCCCAGCATGATTGGCTGAAAAAAGTTCTTTTCCCACTTTATGTTTTTGTTTGCTTTGTCAAAGATCAGTTGACTGTATTTGGGTTTATTTCTGGGTTCTCTACTCTGTTCCACTGGTCTATGTGCCTATTTTTATACCAGTACCATGATGTTTTGGTGACTATGGCTTTATAGACTGGTTTGAAATCAGGCTGTGTGATGCCTCCAGATTTGTTCTTGTGCTTAGTCTTGCTTTGGCTATCAGGGCTCTTTTTTGGTTCCATATGAATTTTAGAATTTTTTTTTTTCTAATTCTATGAAGAATAATGATGCTATTTTGACGGAGACTGCATTGAATTTGTAGATTACTTTTGGCAGTATAGACATTTTCACAATATTGATTCTACCCTTCCACGAGCATGGGATGTGTTTCCATTTCCTGGTGTCATCTATGGTTTCTTTCAGCAGTGTTTTGTAGTTTTCCTTGTAGAGGCCTTTTGACCCCTTGATTATGTATATTCCTAAGTATTTTTAATTTTTGCAGCTATTGTAATAGGGGTTGAGTTCTAGAGTTGATTCTCTGCTTAGTTGCTGTTGGTGTATAGAAGAGCTACTGGTTTGTGTACATTAATCTTATATCCAGAAACTTTGCTGAATTCTTTTATCAGTTCTAGGAGCTTTCTTGAGGAGTCTTTAGCGTTTTCAAGGTGAATGATCATATCATCAACAAACAGTGAGAGTTTGACTTCCTTTTTACTGATTTGGATACCCTTTATTCCTTTCTCTTGTCTGATTGCTCCGGTTATGACTTTCAGTTCTATGTTGAAGAGGAGTGGTGAGAGTGGGCATCCTTGTCTTGTTCCAGTTCTCAGAGGGAATGTTTTCAACTTTTCCCCATTCACTATTCTGTTGGCTGTGGGTTTGTCATAGATGGTTTTTATTACATTAAGGTATGTCCCTTGTATGCTGATTCTGCTGAGAATTTTAATCATAAACATTGCTGGATTTTGTCAAATGCTTTTTCTGCATCTATTGAGATGATTATGTGATTTTTTAAAAAAACTTTATGAGGTGTATCACATTTATTGATCTGTGGATGTTAAACAATCCCTGCATCCCTGGTATAAAACTAAATTGATCATGGTGTATTATCTTTTTGATAAGCTGTTGTATTCTGTTAACTAGTATTGTGTTGAGAATTTTTGCATCTATGTTCATCATGGATATTGGGCTGTAGTTTTCTTTTTTGGTTATGTCTTTTCCTGGTTTTGGTATTAATGCTGGCTTCATAGAATGAATTAGGGAGGGTTCCTTCTTTTCCTATCTTGTGGAATAGTGTCAAAAGAATTGATATCAATATTCCTTTGAATGTCTCGTAGAATTCCACTGTGAATCTGTCTGGTCCTGGACTTTTTTTTGGTGGTAATTTTTGTAGTTACCATTCCAATCTCGCTGCTTGTTATTGATCTGTTCAAGGTATCTAATTCTTTCTGATTTAAGCTAGGGAGGTTGTATTTTTCCAGAGATTTAGCAATCTCTTCTAGGTTTTTTAGTTTATGTGAGTAAAGGTGTTCATAGTACCCTTGAAGGATCTTTGGTATGTCAGTTGTAATATCTCTTTCAGTTCTTACTGAGGTTATTTGGATTTTTCCCTCTTCTTTTCTTGGTTAATCTTGCTAATGGTCTATCAGTTTTATTTATCTTTTCAAAGAACCAGTTTTTTGTTTTATTTATCTTTTGTATTTTGTTTGTTTGTTTGTTTCAATTTCATTTAGTTCTGCTCTGATCTTTTTGTGATAAAATTTCCAGGTGTTTTTGTGCTTCTTGTATTTGGATGTCTAGGTCTCTAGCAAGGCCAGGGAAGCTTTCCTCAGTTATTCACCCAAATATGTTTTCTAAGCTTTTAGAATTCTCTTCTTCCTCAGGAACACATATTATTGTTAGGTTTCATCGTTTAACATAATGCCAGACTTCTTGGAGGCTTTGTTCACATTTTCTTATTCGTTTTTTTTTTTTTGTCTTTGTAGGACTGGATTAATTAAAAGACCTTGTCTTTGAGCTCTGAATTTCTTTCTTCTACTTGTTCAATTACATTCTGAGATTTTTCAGGGCATTTCACATTTCTAAAAGTATGTCCAAAGTTTCTGGAATTTTGATTGTTTTTTTCATTAAGCTGTCTATTTCCTTGAACATTTCTCCCTTCACTTTTTGTATCATTGTTTGTATTTCCTTGCATTGGGCTTCGCCTTTCTCTGGTCCCTCCCTGATTAGCTTAATAACTAACCTCATGAATTCTTTCTCAGGTAAATTTCTTATTGGTTTGGATCCATTGCTGGTGAACTAGTGTGATTTTTTTTCGGGGGGTGTTGAAGAGCCTTGTTTTTGTGATATTACCAGGCAGGGCTGGTTTTCTGGTTCCTTCTCATCTGGGTAGGCTCTGTCAGAGGGAAGGTCTAGAACTGAAGGCTGTTTTCTCAGATATCTTTTTTCCCCCAGAATGTTCCCTTGATGTAGTACTATTCCCCTTTTCCTATGGATGTGGCTTCCTGTGAGCTTAACTGCAGTGACTGTTGTCTCTATTCTGGGTCTAGCCACCCAGCAAGTCTATTTGAATCCGGGCTGATACTGGGGGGTGTCTGCACAGAGTCCTGTGATGTGAACCGTCTATGGATCTCTCAAGATGGAAACCAGTGCCTGTTCCAGTGGAGGTGGCGGGGGGTGCAATGGAGTCTGTGAGGATTCTTAGCTTTGGTGGTTTAATGCTTCATTTTTGTGCTGGTTGGCCTCCTGCCAGGAGGTAGCACTTTCCAGAAAGCATCAGCTGTGGTAGTATGGAGAGGGACTGGCCATGGGTGGGGCCCTAAAACTCCCAAGATTATATGCCCTTTGTCTTCTGCTACCAGGGTAAATAGGAAAGGGCCATCAAGTAGGGGTGGGCTAGGCATGTCTGAACTCAGACTCTCCTTGGGTGGGTGTAGCTGCAGCTCCTGTGGGGGATGGGGGTGAGATTCCCAGGTCACCGGAGTTGTGTACCTAGGAGGATTATGGCTGCCTCTGCTGAGTCATGCAGGTTGTCAGGGAAGTGGGGGAAAGCCAGCAGTCACAGGTCTCACCCAGCTCCCATGCAAACCGAAGAGCTGGTCTCACTCCCACTATGCTTCTCCCCAACAGCCCTGAGTCTGTTTCCAGGTGGAGGACTAGATGGGCTTGAAAACTTGCCCTAGGCTACCTGCTTCCATGCTGCAAAAGAAAAGGGCTTGGTTCTTCCCCTGCCTGTGGAGTCTGCACACCAGATTTGTGCCCTCCCCCAACTTCTGGCCAGGAGGCTTCTCAAAACGTTCAAATTGTTACAGAGTTCAGCTAAAGATTTCCTCCTCCCTGTGGAGTTTCACCCCCTGCTCCTCTGGCCAACCTCCAAATGTATCCCTGTGGCGCCAGGCAGGAATGGCCTGCTAGCGGACCCAGCAAGCTCACAGGGACTTACTGCTGCTTCCTCTACCCCTGTATTTCGCTTGGCCCTCTAAATTGCCTCAGCACCAGGTAAAGTTGGAAACTTCTCCTGCAAATAGACCTTCAGCTTCTCCAGTGGGTGTATTGTACTTGGGAGAGGAGGGTTTCCCTTTCACACTTCTGCAGTTGGGCCACTCACAATACTTGGGGTGTCTCCCGGGTCCTACACGAGCATTAGTTTTCTTCAGACAGTCTGTGGGTTCTCTCAGGATTGCTGGTTTGTTCTTGCAGTTCATCTGGAACTAAAATTCACAATGCGAGCCTCTGCACGCTGCTCTGTCTGGAGCTGCAATCTTCTCCTGCCTCATGTCCACCATGATGATTCCAATTCTGATTTGTGTACATTAATTTTGTAACCTGAAACTTTGCTGAATTCATTTCCCAGTTCTAGGAGCTTTCTGGATGAATCTTTAGGGTTTTCTAGGTATACAATCATGTCATCAGCAAACTGACAGTTTGACTTTCTTATTGCTAATTTGGATGCCCTTTATTTCTTTCTCTTGTCTGATTGCTCTGGCCAGGACTTCTAATACTATGTTGAATAGAAGTTGTGAAAGTGGGCATCATTGTCTTCTTCCCGTTCTCAGGGAGAATGCTTTCAACTTTTCTCTGTTCAATATTATGTTGGCTGTGGGTTTGTCATAGATGGCTTTCATTACCTTAAGGTATGCCCCTTCTGTGCTGATTTTGCTGAGGGTTTTAATCATAAAGGGATGCTGGACTTTGTCAAAGGGTTTTACTGCATTTATTGAGATGATTATGCGATTTTTAAAAAAAATATTTTCATGAGATGTATCACATTTATTCACTTGTGAACGTTAAACAATCCCTGAATCCCTGGTATAAAACTAACTTGATCATGGTGTATTATCTTTTTGACATGCTGTTGGATTCTGTTAACTAGTATTATGTTGAGAATTTTTGCATCTATGTTCATCATGGATATTGGGCTGTAGTTTTCTTTTTTGTTATGTCCTTTCCTGGTTTTGGTATTAGGATGATACTGGCTTCACAGAATGATTTACGGGGGATTCCCTTTTTCTCTATCTTTTGGAATAGTTTTAGTAGCACTGGTACCAATTATTCTTTGAATGTCACGTAAAATTCAGCTGTGATTTCATCTGGACCTAGACTTTTTTTGTTGGTAACTTTTTAGTTATTGTTTCAATCTTACTTCTTATTATTGGTCTGTTCAGAGTTTCTATTTTTTCCTGGTTTAATCTAGGTTGTATATTTCTAGGAATTATCCATCACCTCTAGGTTTTCTAGTTTATGTATGTAAAGGTGCTCCTAGTAGCCTTGAATGATCTTTTGTATTTCTGAGATATTGGTTGTAATATCTCCCATTTCATTTCTAACTGGGCTTATTTGAATCTTTTCCTTTCTTTTCTTGGTTAATTTTGCTAATGGTCTATGCATTTGGTTTATTTTTTTCAAAGAACCAGCTGTGTGTTTTATTTATCTTTGTATTTTTTGTTTGTTTCAATTTCATTTAGTTCTGGTCTTTCTTTTCTTCTTCTGGGTTTGTTTGTTGTTTTTTCTCTAGTTCCTTGAGGTGTAACCCTAGATTGTCTATTTGTGCTCTTTCAGACTTTTTGATGTAGGCATTCAATGCTATGAACTGTCCTCTTAGAACCACTTTTCTGTTTCCTAGAGGTTTGGAGAGGTTATATTATCATGATTGTTCAGTTCAAATAACTTTTTCTTTCAATCTTGATCTCTTTTTTTTTTTTTTTTTTTTGAGACAGAGTCTCGCTCTGTCACCCAGGCTGGAGTGCAGTGGCCGGATCTCAGCTCACTGCAAGCTCCGCCTCCCGGGTTCACCCCAGCCTCCTGGCCTCCTGAGTAGTTGGGACTACAGGTGCCTGCCACCTCGCCCGGCTAGTTTTTTGTATTTTTTTAGTAGAGACGGGGTTTCACCGTGTTAGCCAGGATGGTCTCAATCTCCTGACCTCGTGATCTGCCCGTCTCGGCCTCCCAAAGTGCTGGGATTACAGGCTTGAGCCACCGCGCCCGGCCTCAATCTTGATTTCATTGTGACTCAACGATCATTCAGAAAGGGTTTTGCCATGTTGGCCAGGCGGCTCTTAAACTCCTGATCTCAGGTGATCCTCCCACTTTGGCCTCCCAAAGTCCTGAGATTATAGGCATGAGCCACCATGCCTAGCCTGTGAATGCTTTTTATGTATGCTATTTCACTGGAGAATTTTCCATTCATATTCTACATGATACTTATTTATTTATTTATTTGATGTGTTTAAGTTGCACTTCACCTTTCTCCCATACCTCCTTGATTGGCTTAATAGTTGACCTTCTGAAATCTTCTTCTGGCAATTCAAATACATCATCTTGGTTTGGATCCATTGCTGGTGAGCTAGTGTGATCTTTTGGGGGTGTTAAAAGACCTCATTTTGTCAAACTTAAAGAATTGGTTTTCTGGTTCCTTCTCATTTGGGTAAACTATGTCAGAGGGAAGATCTGGAACTCAAGCGCTGCTGTTCAGATTCTTTTGTCCTATGGAGATGATGCCTTGATGTGGTGCTCTCCCCTTTCCCCTAAGGATGCGGTTTCCTGAGCACCAAACTGCAGCGATTGCTATTTCTTTTCTGGATCTAGCCACCCAGCAGAGCTACTGGAGTGGGGAGTGTCTGCCATGAGACCTGTGATGTGATCCGTCTTCAGGTCTCTCAGTCAGGGATACTAGCACCTACTCTCATGGAGGTGGCAAGGGAGTGAAGTATGCTCTGAGGGTCCTTGGTTGTATTTTTGTTTAGTATACTGGTTTTGTGTTGGTTGGCCTCCAACTAGAAGTTGGCACATTCAAGAGCCCATCAGTTCCATTTGTTTAGGAAGGATACAACTTTGCCTTAGGCTTAGGCAGTGGGTAGGGCCATAGCGCTACCAAGAAATTATGACCTTTGTGTTTGTCTACCAGAGCTTAAAGAGAAAGACCATCAGGTGGGGGCAGGGTTAGGCATGTCTGAGCTCAGACTCTCCTTGGGTGGAGCTTGCTGCAGCTGCTGTGGGGGATGGACTGTGTTTTTCAGGCCAATGAAGTTATGTTCCCAGGGGGATTATGGCTATCTCAGCTTCGTCACATAGGCCACCAGGAAACTGGGGGAAAGCTGGCAGCCACAGGTCTCACCCAGCTGCCATGCAGCCTGCAGCCAGAAAGGCTGGTCGCACTCCCACTGCACCCCCACTCAACAGAACCTAGTTTATTTCAAGGCAGCCAGTGAGCAGGACTGAGAACCTACCCTAGGCCATAAGTCTCCCAGCTGAGAAAGCAAGCAGGCCCACAGTTCCTCGGCTGTCCCTGCGCAGCAATCCACCTCCCTCAGAGGGTCTGTGGATTCTCTTGGCTTTCCTGTTACGTTCCTGCGGTAGTTCTTAGAGCCAAAGTTCACAATATGGTTCTCCACACACTGCTCTGTCTATGTGAGTGGGAGCTGCGAGTTAGTCCTGGCTCCTCTCCACCATTTTTTCCCCAATCTCAGTAAACTTATTTTGATTTGAGTCTCCTGAATTGGTTGAGTGATGTAGCTTGGCACAAAATTTGTTTGTTTACCACTTTGTCTTACTATTTTATAGTGTGACTATATAACAATAAGATGGCATATTCTTTTTACATACTTTATGCTGAATCTGAAATGAATATGGAATATTTAAAAAATATATTTTTAGCCTAAGAGAAAGCGTACAATTTTACAGAAGATAAATCCACTAAAAGGATTAGCATTTATTGGAAGACTACTTTCTGGTTGTTTAAAAATGTAATGAAACACAGTCTATTAAAAATAAAAATAAAGAAAAATTACAATTAGCTAAGATCCCATATTTGAAAGAGCCTGGAACAGGAGAGGACTGGAGTCTTAGAGGATCCCAGCTGGGAAAGGACTTGTTCTTCCTAGATTCCTGTTGTACTATTTAATTTTTTTAGAGTGGGCATAAAAATAAATTGATTTCCATTTAAAAGAAAAAAAAAAGTCTTTCTATTTCTAAAAAAATAAATAACCAAATAATTACATACAGAAAGAAATAGAAAAAAACTTACCGTTCCACACAGTCAGAAAGCCTGGAGCAATGGTTGGAAGCAGGGGCATCATGCCCCCCCACAACATATAAGAATCCATTATATGTGGCAACTCCCACACCTCCACGTCTTTTGGACATTGGAGCACACAAACTCCACTTGTTAGTGTGTGGGTCAAAGTATTCCATTGATTTGAGGCAGGAACTTCCATCACGTCCACCAATAGCATATAATCTAGATAAACAGACAGAACCGCGTGTATGTATATGTGTGTATACATACACACACAAAATGCATGCATAGAGTGAGAGTGAGTGAACTTTGCACAAAGCTTTTCAAGTTTCTGAAGGGTCTGACTATATATTCTACTCCTACACTATTTTGCAGTGAATAGCAGAAGTCTGTGAATAGATCATTACCTGAGGGCACCTGTTAAAATCTATCCCAACCCAAACCTCCCTTTTTCACTATCTTTGTCACAGTCATTTTAACATAATTGAATAAAAGATTTCATGGGATATGAGGCACAGAAAAAAGAGGGAAACATCAAAAGGATTGGCAGGATAGTTCCAAAGACCAACTCCAACAACCTTACAATTTTAGCAGGGTTCAATTACCTAGGAACAGAATCTGTTGTTTTTATGTATCACTTTATATTTGCATTAAAAAATTATCACTTAGAAGACATTAACTTAATAAACAACTAAGGAAAGAGGATAGAACCTAGAAACTAGATTTTTTTTTTCCCTAGGAAGTGATATTGGCTATGACATTTCTCCCATACACTTTAAAATGCCATTCTTTTGATTAGCATTTTAAAAATAATTTTAAAATTATCATGCATTAATAAAGAAGACAGACATTTATTAATCCTTATTCCTGTAAGTTCCCTTCCTGCTGAGTTGTAAACAACAGCAACTCAGCAAAGCACAATTAAATGGGGCAAATTTCATGTTTTCATCCTGTTCTGTATTAGGTAGGAGATCACATAACTGAATCACCTGACATTATTCAGGTCAGGCCACAGATAGATTTAGGAGTAGCTTAAGCTCTAAGACACTTTAAAACTGGACCTCCTCTTAACTGCGGACATTTCCGATTTATTTCTGTGCAAGGTTCTAAAAACAATGTGTTGACATTTTGACTGAGACCATATCTATGATAATGTATTGGCTTCATGCATAGTCAATATAAACACACAAGGCTGTCTCTGGCAACTGACCCAACCTATTGTCTGAAACTCGCATGATTCATTACCCTCTTATATGCTGGTCATTGTCTCCAAAGTTCCCTTTTCAGAAAGCAAATAATACCTGGTAACAATTCAAGCTCTTAGAAACTTCTAACATCATCATGTTTTAGTATAATATCTCGGAAGTGATAGGCAAGTGACAGGAAGAGGTAAATATTCAGGAAGGGTGAGACTAGGTAGGATTCTATATTTAGGAACCCTGAACGCTCAGGAGAGAGATTGTTGAAAGAATAAAAGAATCACCTTGTTATAACCATAGACAGACTAAAGTTTTGATAAAAATAAATCATAATGTAAAAAAAGTAGTAACTTCTTGAGGGTAAAATTAGAACTGGCTTGCCTGTAAAAGTGTTTCTCAAGTTTAATGTGCACAGAAGTCACCTGAAGATCCTGTTAAAATTAAGATTCTGATTCAGGACGTTTGGGGTGGGGCTAGGATTCAACATTTCTAAATACATCTCAGGAAAGGTGGATGCTGCTGGTCCCAGGACAACACCTTGATTAGCAAGAACATAGAGAATATTTCATCAAGTATTTATTTTAGACAAGTATTTTCAGTCCTAATGGAGAGTTCCAATGAAGATCTTTTATTATTGATAACAAGTACATCCAGGTTTTTTGGAATGCTAATTGATTGATGGATCACATCACTGAAGTTCTGTACTATATGACCTGGAAGCAATGAGCATGTGTGTTTCAACTTACTCACTTGTTGTTTAATGCAACAACACCAACTGTGCTTCTAGGAGTTGACATACTGGCTACGTAATTCCACTGTCGTCCCTCAGGGTCCCATCTTTCTACAGTATTTAGATAGCTCCATCCATCATGACCACCTACAGCATACATTGGTCCTTCAAGAGTGGCTACACCTAAAAAAATTAAAATAATATCTGGGTTCACCTAGGTATGCCACACACAATGAATATTGTTTCATTTTGCAAGCAATTAATTGCTTAACTTTTTTTTTGCTTATTAAACAGTTTTGCATGCATATGAATCGTTTACTGACTCTGTTGTAAAGCTAAGTATGGTTTTCTAAACTTATGAAACTTTCAGTTTTATTTACTATATCATAGAAGGGTATCATCGAAGTCAAAAGAGGCAGTAGAATGCATCACTTCTAGATACGTAATTTAAAAAGCTGGCTCTTTCTGGCAAAATTTCAATATTGTTTGTTGATATAACATGTAGATACAACATGATGTTGAATCTTAGATAAACCTTAGAATTACAGGCTGACTGCAGTTGGTCTTTATAACCTCTGGTGTTTAATATAGGGATAAAAAGATTCCCATGAGCTAACTTACTAGACAGCTTTTTAATGTAGTTAGAAGTTTGTTCCTTCAGGTATTATGAATAGCCCATTTCTGCTTCGCATCTGCTATGATAATTTACATAATTGATTTTTTTCCCCACCTTGACTATCCCAATCAACCTCTCAGTGGTATATCATCATCACTTCTCCTACCTATTTACTAATATCAATTATATGGAAAAATAAGCTTGCTCTGATTTCTCTGCAGGATCTTTCTGAGCTATGCCTAGGAATAACACTGACATAACTAGATAATATAATTATATAGTGTATTATTTGGCAGAGTCAATTTATCAGGATAATTGGGACAAGCAATACCATTCCTGAATCTGCCTCTTTTTAGCTCTGTAAAAGTCAAATCAAAAAAAAAAGGAAAGTTTTCTGTTGTTCAGCCAACTCTTAACGATATCGCAAAAATCTGGAGCCTAGTATAAAGAAAGAGGTATCCTGACAAATATTCAGGTGAATCAAAGTTCTCCACTAGGGGCACATGATTCATCTAACTGGAAACACAATCCCTCTCAATCGTCAAGTACTTTCCTCTCTAAATTGAGCTTAGAAGAAAACTCCTTGCTGTAGTTGTATATTATTTAATAGTAAATCCCTTTGAAAAGCTGTTATCTTTTTTAGAAGGAAACCCCTTTAAAATACTGGTGGAAGGGAATCAGGAGTAACCTGCAACAACAACAAATGTTTCCCAGGCTTTTATCATTTCTTTAAGTTTTTCATCATTTTGGAGACATTTTCACTAAGGATTTGGCTAAATCCCAATTATGTGCTGCTAGATTTAATTTATTTTTTTATTTTTAATTTTTTTTATTTTTTTTATTTTTTTTTGAGACGGAGTCTCTCTCTGTCGCCCAGGCTGGAGTGCAGTGGTCGGATCTCAGCTCACTGCAAGCCCCGCCTCCCGGGTTTACGCCATTCTCCTGCCTCAGCCTCCCGAAGAGCTGGGACTACACGCACCCGCCACCTCGCCCGGCTAGATTTTTGTATTTTTTAGTAGAGATGGGGTTTCACCGTGTTAGCCAGGATGGTCTTGATCTCCTGACCTCGTGATCTGCCCGTCTCGGCCTCCCAAAGTGCTGGGATTACAGGCTTGAGCCACCGCGCCTGGCCAGATTTAAATTTTTAAAAACTCTACTTACTATACCTTCTTGAAAAATACATTACGTTAAGCTCTTACCTAAGCCGTGCCGATGTGTTGACATGGGAGGCATCACAGTCCAGATTCTGCCAACTGGATTAAAACATTCCACTGTATTCAAAGTTTTTAAACCGTCTCTTCCTCCCACGACATAGAGCTTATTATCAATAACTGCAACTCCAAATTGAAGCCTACGGCCATTCATGGTGCCAATATGTAGCCAACTGTTGGTCCTGAGGTCATATTTTTCAATAGTAGTAGTACCTGACAAAGGGATATTGAACAATGGTAAAATGTACTTTTATTGACATTTTGAATTGGTATTATACACGTTATAATTATATACCCATAACTTACAGCACAGTATCAGTGATTACAATTCAAATGAAGTAAGTAGCCCAGGTAATTCTACAACCTGGGAGATAAAGCAAAGGATAATCTTTTACCAACTCTGAACCCAAATAGAAGAGTCAAAATAAAATGTTTTATGTAATATGTTTGGTTTATACCCTTACAACGCTGGCTTTGGCTATACTATTCTACTGGTGGTATCAACACAAGTGTCAAATGACATAATTTATGACAAAATACCTTGGATTCTATTATTGAATGTTTGCACATCTGTTACAGATGTAATTATTGATAACCATTCAATATATTAATTTATGGTTTTTACATTTGTTTTGGGTGTGTGTGTTTGTTTGTGTGTGTGTGTGTTTATTTGTGTGTGTGTTTGTGTGTGTGTGTGTTTATTTAAAAGACATGTAACTAAAGGACCAGGAATGAAAATTATTTTTAAATGGGCCTTTAGCTGGGTGTGGTGGCATGCACCTGTAGTCCCAGCTACTTAGGAGGCTGGGGTCGGAAGACCCCTTCAGCCCAGGAGGCGGAGGCTGCAGTAGGCCAAGATCAAGCCACTGTACTCCAGCCTGGGTGACAGACTGAGACTCTGACTATATAAATAAATAAATAAAATTCAAAAAATGTTAAATGGGCCTTTGGTGTTGACTCACATAATGTTCCATGACGGTAATGATGCAAGAGGTAGAGAGAAATTTATGCAGATAGTAAGGGCAAGAGAGTCCTTGGTGGAATTACCTTTCTAATCAAAAGCAGCCCCCCAAATCATTTATTTTCTAACAAAGAGCAGCCTGAAAAATCAGGCTGCAGACATAGATAAGCAAGCTGGAAGCTTGCACAGGGGAATGCCAGCAGTCGCACCGATTGGAAAGGGCTACCTTGGGGGCAGGCATTTCCAACATGGAGGCTTCATCTCCCCTTTTTTTTGTTACCACGTGTACAGTAAGAAAGAAACGGGTAACATGGCCAGCTTAGGCAGAGAACCTACCTGCATAATAAAAGATTGGTGTGGGGGCGGCCAGAGATTTGTGCCCTATGCAAATGGCACACCTGGTCCTAACCAGTCTTTTGCTCCCTATATATATCAGACACCACCTCTTCACCAGCTCATCTATGGACCCCCCTGCATTTCATCACAGATCTGGAAACCCATTTTTCCAGGACCCCTCTCTGTAGCAGAGAGCTATTCTCTTTCTTTTGCCTTTTAAATTTCTGCTCTTAATCTCAGTCTTTGTACGTCCTTGTCTTTGATTTCTGTGGCCATGAGACAACGAACCTCATGTGTTACCCCAGACAATGAACCCGCTTCAGTAGCACAAAATATTACAGTTGAAAATATAGAATTACAAGGTATTACTTTAAGTGTTAATATAATTTTATTTTCTGTTCAATCACTAATGTACAAAGTTTACTGCCGTAGTATACTGTCACTATTGACAAAGTGAACTATCACTACTGTCATAATGAATTGCCACTTCAGTAGGCAATGCTTCTTACCATTCATTTGTAATAGCTGCTGCTATTTTTTAGTAAAAGCTGCTTCTGCACAACAGGGAAACTCTGAATAATAACCAGGGTGGAAAATAATAGAATTATTTTTTACATCTATAGTGTACCTAATAGAGTTTGTGGCAGGTTTAAAAAATTTCATCCCAATTACACAAAGTCAACCACAGTAATAAGCAAAAACACTTTCCAGTTGTTCCTTTACTGGGAGATTTGTGAAGAAAATGCAGTCCATTAGTTATAATGAAGATGCAGTTAACATTTGAAGCAAACCCATTGACAGTTACAGGGCAATAGTATGGGGTCATATCCAGTCAAAATTTAAGCAGCGTGTATATTAAATATATAGCTGCTCCTTGATTAGATTGAATTAGCGGAAACCGTGTTTCCTTCCTCTAACTTTAAATATATTCTGATGAATAGTGCACTGTAAGTATTTGTGTTCCAAATTTGGGGTTTTCTAATACAAACTTGTAAATACATAAGGACTCATTTACTCTTTCTCTATCATTACTGCCTCTTTCACTGATAACATGGATTTGACTGAATACTGATTTATAGGTTAGCAATTGCTCTACTGACTATATTTACTGCTAAGAGGTCAAATTATAACACCTATCAAAATATCTTTTCTACATTAAATATCTTTGAATGGTAATGTTAAAACTGAAATAACTACAAACTGACATCTACTTTTATTCTATGTTTAATCAGTCAGTTTTCTCTGAATGTTTTCTACTTCTTTCCATTTCCTCATCCCAGTCTTCCTATGTCTGTATTCTTATCTGCTTGCTATAATTTTAACTTTTAGTTCTCTTTTTGTCAGTAGACTTTACCGATGACCTAATTTAGATTAGGAAATAAAAGCTAGTCTGCACTCATTGTTATGATTATGAAGATATGAATGGTGGGGTGATTAGAAAATTGTACAAATCTACATTAATCAGCTGTATGTAGAAGATTTACACTGAGAGATGTAGATGTGTGAATCATGCCAGGTTAAATTTTTCAAGGCATTAGATTCAATATAGAAGATAAAATGATCCCATAACTTTTGACTGCAACATGAGCATTTATGACTGGTAGTTCTACATATTGAAGTTTGAAGACTTCTCCAGCCCCTTTGTCCACCCCCAGCAATCCTTCAGCTAATCAAAATGTATATTCTCTAGCTGCTTTACTAGGGCAGCTCTATATTAGATGGAAAAATACAAATTCTATTTTTTTACTATCTTTTCCTTTAAAATTTTTCTGTATAAATAACTTTCTGCCTCAGAATGTTTGATATATTGTTTCTCAATTCATTTCTATGCTCTTACTCAATCTTCGTTCATCATCTATTCAAAAGTGAACAAAACCCATCAAACTTATCAGTGTTGTTGAGAACACTGTAGTTCCTGCAGTAGTAAATATATCTGATGTAATGATTTCCTCCATTTACTTTACAAATGTTCCCAAAGTGACAAGATTAGCCTTTACTTTGTCTCCTGCCATACTCTTTATTCAGAATTTATTTTGTAAATAAATAAAAATTTGCAAAATACTCTGTATGTACAAGACAGACATCCAAAGTTTACTAATTGACAATTTAACAATTTTGACTCTGTGATCATACTTAGCACTTTCTAATGATTCTTTCAAATACATGGTAGGAGTTAGAGTTAGCCCCAGCCATTAGTGTGATACCTATATTTAACAGGAATTCTGAGCTTGTTATATGAGTCAGAGAGGAAATTAGAGACTGAGGAAGCACTGTATTTCTTAAACATCAAAATATAAAAGTTATTTTTTTTTAATTTTTAAAATTTCAATAGTGTTGGGGGTACAGGTGGTTTTAGGTTACATGGGTAAGTTCTTTAGTGGTGATTTCTGAGAATTTAGTGCATCCCTCACCCAAGCAGTGTACACTGTACTCAATATGTAGTCAAAAACATCTTTTAAAAATAACTGAAACAACACACTATAAGAAAAGGCGTATGTATAGAAATTAATGTTTATACTTTTGTGAAAATATGTAAAGTAGTACATTTTTCTTTTTTTTTTTTTCTTTTTTTTTTTGTTTTTTGAGACGGAGTCTCTCTCTGTCGCCCAGGCTGGAGTGCAGTGGCCGGATCTCAGCTCACTGCAAGCTCCGCCTCCCGGGTTTACGCCATTCTCCTGCCTCAGCCTCCCGAGTAGCTGGGACTACAGGCGCCCGCCACCTCGCCCGGCTAGTTTTTTGTATTTTTTTTTTAGTAGAGGCGGGGTTTCACCGTGTTAGCCAGGATGGTCTCGATCTCCTGACCTCGTGATCCGCCCGTCTCGGCCTCCCAAAGTGCTGGGATTAGAGGCTTGAGCCACCGCGCCCGGCCAAGTAGTACATTTTTCAATGTCATACTGCTTTATACAGATAAATGCTGCCCATGTAATGTTTTTGTTATACTTCTTAGGTTTTCTTTCTTTCTTTTTCTCTTTTTCCTGTTTTTCGTTACTACGTGTTTACCCTGGTTTTCTAATAGATTCTAAAATCCCTCAAGAGTTTTGTTGTTGTTCTTTTGTCTGTAACAGTGGCAGTGTAGAAAAAGGAACATCGTATTTGAATAAGAATTTCATCTCCAGCCTTTCTTGATGTTTGTCCTTGGGTTGGCTCTCTAACCTTAAGAGGGGCAAAGTAGCGGTGACATTACTGTAACATTATTGTGAGGATTAGAAACGATGTTTGCAAAATGCCAATCAAAGATTAAGTAATCAAAAAGGTAAGGTTTTACTATTCTTTTAATGGTCTGCAACGTCCCATGAGCCTTTTATAGTGTCTCCAAATACCAGGAACTCAAAAGTGTCTCATACCCTCATTTATTTCCATAACAAACTTTGATAATAGAGTCCAGAGATTATAGGTTCATATTTCACTCATTTTTAGAGACTGATAAGGAGTTATAGATACTTATAAACATTTGTTGTAATATATTTCTTTATGGTAACAAGAAGTTAAGCAAGATTAGCCCGAATAAAATGCCAAAAATAAAAAACAAACACAAAAACCAAACAAACAAAAAATTTTCCATTTCTCACAATGCAAATTAGGCTTTTTGCAAAGTCAGAAATGAAGGACAAGTGCACTTGCATTTTTTATTTAGTACTCTTGTAATTTAAATACCAAACAAGAAATCTTTTAATATGCTATTAATATTCAATTTAGTCAACAAAATGCAATAAAACCTCAAGTTGCCAGACTGGAAATTAATTATAGGATCTCATTGTCCTATAAAACCTATCTTGTAACATTATTGTTACAAAATACAAAAATATTGTTATTTGTTATTTTCTGAAGAACATCAGTTCTTCAAGTAACCCTACAAATCTGCAGATAATTGCATTTGCAATCTCTTGTTTTATGGGCTCATGATTAATAAGCATAGTTACTATATAGTCTTCCAATTTTCAATTACATATATCAAAGAAAATAATGTGATTCCAGAAGGACTTCAAACCAAGTTTTTAAACTTTTTTTTTTTCTATCCCATATCCTTTCCTCATTTCCCACCATCCCCCAGTTTGAAGATGTCGCTCTGAGATAAACTTTACATCCTTGGAATGTTTTCTTTCCTCCACTCCCTTTCTTATCCCATTCTATGCTCCCACGCCTTACGCACATTTGTTTACCTAGATGCTTGATAAACACACACCATACTCACTTATCTCGTCAAATATTTCCTTAGAAGCTTCAGGGGCCATATGCTGATACAGACCAGACACCTCTAGCCACGATGGCACCAGCCCCTTAACCAGATGGAAGAATAAATAATTCAAGACAAGCCACTGAAGTGGGTCACAACACCTGCCACTTCCTAGCCACCCTGTCTATTCTGCATTCCAAACCCTCTCTTTAAAACCCCCACATTCCCTCTACAAATGGAAGAGTAGGAATTTTTGGAAAGAATTCCACCCACTCCTCCCGTTACTAGCATGGGAAAGAAAATCTTCCTCTCTTTATATTGCACCTCATTCTTGTTATTATGGCTTCTTTCTACAAGTGGCCAGCAGCCAGACCTTTTGCCAGGTGCAGTCTCTTTCCTTTGTGATTAACATGTGAAAGGAAAATAAATCTTGGGACCCCCCCCAAGCCACGAAGTCAAAAGGAAAAGTCAAGCTGGGAACTGCATCAGGCAAACCTTCCCCACCTTTTTATTCCTAAATAAGATAAATACTGAGGTTTTTCTTTTTTTTTTTTTTTTAAAGCTACATACCTCCCTCACAATTTCCCCACAGGGAAATTCCTTGTGGGCCTCCAGATGCTTATCCTTAAGCAGTTAACATTGAATTTCTTATTTTGACAGCTTATTTTCATAGGTGCAGGATAAAGGAATGACAGAACTCAATGTCATCCCTCTGTTCACCTGAGACAAATGCATATCTGATTGCTTCCTCTGCTTTATTGTTTATGAAAAAAAATGCAGATTCTCTAAGCCAGACTAAGGCATAAGTGAGTATTCTTGTACTTCCCTCACATGTAAATTGTGTATTCAGTGAAAAGCTAATCAGCTACTCAAAAGAATGCAACCATTTGTCTCTTATCTACTTATGCGCTAGAAGTCCCCACTTTGAGTTGTCTCGCGTCCGGACAGAACCAATGTACACCTTACGCATATTGATTGATGTCTGATATCTCCCTAAAATGTATAAAATCAAGCTGTACCCTGGCCCCCTGGGGTTCAGAATGGGCACATCCTTAACCTGGGCAAAATAAACTTTGTAAATTCATTGAGACCTGTCTCACATACTTTTGGGTTCACAAACACTAAGTAAGTTTTCCTTGAAAAGATATAATATGGCAAAGTAAATATTCAAATTTTAAAACAGCTTCTATAAAGTAAAAGTGCCTATTAAGAGTTCAACACTAATCGAAAGGTTATGTCTCATAAGGTAAGTAGAAAAATGAGGTCACAACATCATACAAAGCACCCTGTTTATGAAAATTCGCTTTAGGTGCACTCATTTAACATGGCTTTAATATCACCCTTATAATTTGGAGGCTGTTAAGAATGTATCTTTTTTGAATGAAGACACTCTTAAGTTATTTTTACCTTTCATAGCATCCATGCCTCCTACAGCATAAAGTGCCCCCACAGTTGATTTTCTAGGTTTTGTCCGAGGGCTTTGCATCATGGATCTTCTCTCAGGTAAAAGATGATACTTCATAGCTTCCATCAGGAGCTTCTGACACTCAAGATCACCAGTAAACATGGAACTGGTTTCAAGATCTGCCAGTAACTGCAAAATAGTGATGCATGGCATATGAACGGAGCGTTCACCTTAGAAAGAACGTATTTGTATTTATGTAACTTTGCAGGCTGGGCGCAGTGGCGTACACCTGTAATTCCAGCACTTTGGGAGGCCAAGGTGTGTAGAACGCTGGAGCTCAGGAGTTTGAGACCAGCCTGGAAAACATGGCGATACCTGGTCTCTACAAAAAAATACAAAAATTAGCCAGGTGTGGTTGCATGTACCTGTAATCCCAGCTACTTGTAGGCTGAGGCGGGTTGATCGTTTGAGCCTGGGAGGTAGAGGTAGAGAAAACTTGAGCTAACCTAAAGGTAGAAGTTTGATTATTTAATGTTTTTTGTTATTTAGCAAGATTTTTATTTTCACTTATCAAGGAAAATAACTAAAATTCTGCTGGTAGTAGCTAATGATCTCTGCAGATTTATTTGACACATTACTCATCTTTTGAATATGTACACATATAATTTAAAGGAGCAAACATCAAAAAGCACTCATAGAAAGTATTGTGGAAAGCAGTCAAAGAGAATGGCTGTGTCTGCACAAGCAAGAATCTCCTAGTCTACTGCATGCGGCTAATACAAGTAGCAATCTTTTTGGTGGATTTGGGGTAGTTGTGTTGGTAGTGGCGGTCATGCAAACATGCTCAGTTAAAATAATAACAGACATGGTGGATGGTATCTTTATCATCTGATCACTTCTGCAGAATATTCTGAAAGCAGGTGCTTTTTAACTGAGTTGAGATAACATGCCTTAGTAACTAGCCAGCATATTAACAAAAAGAGATGATCAATTCTTTTTATCTATCATTACCTGGCAGACAGTGACCTTATTTAACACTGATAAAAGTGAGGTAAAGTATTTTTCATGAGATGAGTTGGAGAGAAGTCAAGAGTATATTTCAGAATGTTGTCAAGAGTCATCTTAGATTGGTTCCCTTGGAGTTTTGGGTCCACAGTATCATGGGACATTGAGAGGAATAGTGAGCAGGTTGCTGGAATAGAAGAGGTAATCTTATTACATTAAACTTCTCTGAATTTTCCTGCTCTCTGTGCGTTAATTTCAGTTCTGTTCTCACTCCGCCTGTGATATCTGATGGATCTTTATTTTGACCTGCCTCATGAGAGTCCAGGCATTTGCTTAATGCATATGCTTTAGAAATAGGTCTAAAAACTAGGCTATGTATTTTTCCCTAAAAATACTCTTCAGAGATTCATCACCATCCTTTTTATATGTTTCATTTCTAAAATATTTGTAAGGTCACCTTTTACATTCTTTTGGAAAGCCTATATTTGCATGACATTGCCTATCACTACCATCAACAGGGAAAGTTCACACAGTCCATATTCTAGGTCTAAGGCATACTCAGAGGTGGGCTACCACAGTACTGTTGGTTGTGTATTTGGGCTAGAAATGTCCCTCCATTCCAATAAAATAACAGAAGTTCAAACTAAGAAGTTCACTTTGCTGAAAATGTCTTATAGACTTAAGGCTCTGTAAAGATATAATCCTCTGATCTTACACCAGTGCATCTTAAGTTTTTTATGCCTAAAGTCACAAGAAGAAATTGTTAATACACAGATTCTTCAGCCCGTTTCCCTGAAATTGATTAACTGGGTCTGCAGTGGAACATGAGAAACTGTATTTTTAATAAGTTCACAGACCCAGGAACATTTTGAAAGGCAGTCTTTGAGAATCTTATATATCATAGAAACTTTCTTGAGAATAATACACATAAGTGTAAACGTTCACCCAAACATAAAATTTCCATAGATTCTAAAGATCATCTATGAATCCAAAGATTTAGAACCTTGGATCTAAAATTATATATATATTTGTTATTTCTGTTTTTGGCTTTACTATTGCCTTATTCTTTGGATAAATTTGCTATAACCAGAAAGGTAATCAATGTTCTTTCATTGCATATGAATAGATTCTTAAGAGCATGCATATAGTTCTATGGAATTTAATTAACAGCTGGAAGTTTTAAAAAATGTGGAAAAATCCACTGGGCACAGTGGCTCACGCCTGTAATCCCAGCACTTTGGAGACTGAGGCAGGCGGATCACAAAGTCAGGAGATCGAGACCATCCTGGCCAACATGGTGAAACCCCATCTTTACTAAAAATACAAAAATTAGCTGGGTGTGGTGGCACGTGCCTGTAATCCCAGCTACTTGGGAGGCTGAGGCAGGAGAATCGCTTGAACTAGGGAGTCGGAGGTTGCAGTGAGCCGAGATAGCACCACTGCACTCCAGCCTGGCAACAAAGCGAGACTCCTTCTCAAAAAAAAAAAAAGTGGAAAAATCATCAGCAGATTAACAATCTATTTTTCAATATTAACATTTAATTAGTAACTTTGTTACAAAAGTGGATTCATGTTAATATTTATAACATTATTGATCCACTGCATCTATACAAGGTCTCTGTTTTTAATTTGGATGATATTTGAGGCCTATAGCCACAAAATCAGTATACATTACATGCATATGTGCAATATATCCACACGTATTAGACATTGTATTGATCAATTTGCTACAGAGAAAAAATTGTGGTTATCACCAATGGTGAAATTATGTGGTGAGACTGCATTCCAAAATTCAGTATGAGGTGAGTTAACCCTGGGTCTTACTCAAAGGTGTTTGTTCTTAGAATCATCTTTGCTATAATCCTTCAATTCAACATATATGGTGAGGATGCCTTTATGATTTCGTTATAGTGCATCCAAAGTATGATAGCATTTTTTGATGGTAGCAGATGATATTAATAGATATTATTCAGGATCTGACTCCTTCCTAGACTCTCCTCTGGAAGGCTATTGTACTAATTATTAACATTTTGCCTAGAAGGTGTGCAGAAAAAAAAAAAAAAAAAAAGAGTTAGCCTAGCCATTTTCCCAGCTTTTTACAAATATTATGTGGTGAAAATGAAACTAATGAGTATTCTGATGTTTATGGTTTAACCGTAGCTTTTTTTAGCCATGTTTTTTTCTGTCTTTTATTAATGCCTCTAATTGATGGCTGAATATGTCCTTCTGTGAAACCAATCTTGTACCCTCAAATTACCAGGAATCTTCTGAGAAAATAAAATTAGGCAAATAAGAAACGGATTAGTGCCTACTGGTAGTTCAGAACTATATTTTAAATTACCTAGGTGATTTTCCATACCTGTGGTGGGAGTAATGGCAGTCTGATGTAAGAAAGCAGCATCCCCAGTTCTCCTTGCCTATTCTGCACATCATGCCCCACCCACTGCATTAGAGCATGAAAAATGGTCTCTTCATCAGGCACATTAATGTCATCACTGCACAGAAGTTTTGAAATTTCATTAGCTGGAAGCAGGAGGAATTCTTGGTTTTTTATTACCTCAATGAAGTGTTCCTAGAAAAGAAAGGTCATCTACTAAAACTCTGCACTTTAGAAATTTCTTAATGGAATAAGCATATCAAAGCATTTCATGTTCTTAAACTTCAGAAAATGCAAGAGACACAGATGTATCCACTTATAAAAAATAGGTGCTCCTGCTACCCATGACGTGGATAACAGGGAACCTTCTGAAGCTGAGAGGCCAAATGCTTCCGGTGGGAATTATTTATAGAACACACAAGGTTAGCTTTAACTGCTTCACAGCCCACACAGGCAGAGTGTTGGAGTCAAAAGCGGCACTTTTTGCTCCCAGCTGCTGTATGTGACAACAGCAGCTCATGATTTCACAGCTGACTGTCTAGTTGGTCTTCAGCCAAAAGTCATAAGAAAAAGGCTGGAACTTTTTAAGGTGGTGGCTATCTTGAAAACGTAGGAGAGTTAACTCTGGCTATGTATGTGAGGCAGAAAGAAACTGAATTCCTTAGAGATAAGAAAAAAAAAATGATGAAAAACTTTCCTTTTATGGAAAAGTATGATCTTCTATTGACCAAGAGAAAAGTACTCTTTTACAATTGGTAACAATCTATAGGTTCAGGAAAATCTATAAAGGATTCCTATGAAATTTTTTCTTTAAGAAAGAGGGAAGATGTCTTTTAAATTTATATATTATGCCCGGGTAATTTTTTTGTTTTTTTTTTTTAGTAGAGTGAGACTCTGTCTCAAAAAAAAAAAATAAATTTATATATTATATCTCAATTCTTTCTTCTTTCATTGTGTTGTATTTTGTCAAATATACAGTTTCAAACATCTGTGTTTCATTTTTTTTAAATCAAAACACCATCATATTTTTTCTAGTTTATAAATATTACATGTTCTTTGTTTGACAACAGAATGATCATTTTTAATATTTCTCATAGTGAAGATCTCAAGTTTTAAATGAAATGAAATATATTTCTAAAATGAAGATAAACATACCTAACTTGCAATTTATGTTGTACAATAAACAGATATTCCAGGAACAGTGTAAGCTAGTCTCTGAATAATTGGGGTCTCTAAATAAATCGAATCACCACCTCGGCTTTACTTTTAGTTTAGTCATTGTGGAAGTGAATCAATCAAATAAGGAAGTTATCCATACAGCAATCATCAACATTGACATACCCATCAGAAAGCTCTGATTGCTGTAAGTTTCAAACTGACCTATTTAGACAAATAACCCTTTGTGATTAAGACAAACAATTGAAAGAGAACTGCTGTTCTTACTGTAGCAGATGTCTCTGGGTGAAGACCCCCCCACTTATACAAATAATGGTGATAGTAGCACAACTATTAATACATTACACTTGTACAGCACTTCACACTCTACTGATTTCTTTCACAAGCATTAAGTCATCACCAGTGTGATCTTGTGAGAAAGTGGAATTAATCTCATAAGAAAGCAGGTCATATGAGTTGTCTGATTCCCTGTGGAGTAAGTGGCAAAGTCTGGATTCAAAAATAAGTCTCTGAAATCATGCTTACTGCATTTTGTTTGATATTGCATCTGCTTTTCATAAGTGATACGATTTTTGTGAAAGAGTTGAGACAAATATAAAACTATAAAAGTTAAGGTTATACAGTACCGATATTTTATATAAACTCTGAAACTCCATTAATACTGTGGACAACTCAATATCTCCTCCTTTCTGCCCACTCTCCAATTAAAAACAAAGAGGAAAAACCTAGATTTTCTGATAGAATTTGTTATGACTCCAGAATTGCTTCCTAATAGGACTATTGAAAATTGCTAAGCAATATAGTAGATTAGTCTAAATAAAAAGTAAGTGTGGCCGGGCGCGGTGGCTCAAGCCTGTAATCCCAGCACTTTGGGAGGCCGAGACGGGCGGATCACGAGGTCAGGAGATCGAGACCATCCTGGCTAACACGGTGAAACCCCGTCTCTACTAAAAATACAAGAAAATTAGCCGGGCGAGGTGGCGGGCGCCTGTAGTCCCAGCTACTTGGGAGGTTGAGGCAGGAGAATGGCGTGAAGGGGGGGTGGAGCTTGCAGTGAGCCGAGATCGCGCCACTGCACTCCAGCCTGGGGCACAGAGCAAGACTCCGTCTCAAAAAAAAAAAAAAAAAAAAAAAGTAAGTGTAATTTTAAAGTATTCCTATATTACATGGCAGTGTCCACTACTATATAGAAATAATTAGTTTCACTTAAAGATGAATTTTAAATGGTTTTATTTGGGAATTATTTTGCTCCTAATTTCAAGGTAAACACTTACTCTATGCACCTTCCAAGGGAGACTTCTTTTGTGCCCTGGATTAACTATTCATTTTATAAAAATCTACACTTATATTGTTGCAAAATTTACCAAATGACTATCACATATTTGCTAAATGCTTCATTGGTGCAGGCAACAATCTATATGATTTAAATGGCTAATTTTATGTGTGAACTTGACCGGGTAACGGGGTACCCAGACATTTGGCCAAATAGCATTCTGAATGTGTCTGTGAGGGTACTTCTGGATGAGGACCATTCACATCAGGGAAGGCAATCTACCTTGTTCAGTCTACCAATGCACATGATTACAATTGAATCCCTAAATTGTGTAATATTATTCTTAGACATTAAAATTATTTGCATTATTAAACTATCAATACAGTACTGCAAAAACATTATTATAGCCAGATCTTTATATATTTTACTGTATTTACAATAGATACTAACATAACTAAAGAAGAGAGATTAAGAGAGACAACAATATTACATTTGTATGCACACCCTGCTTCAACACTCCGTTTTGGTCACATAATAGGAAAAGGAAGACAAGTTCATTTTGACCAGCAAAAATAATTCAAGCGTTTTTTCCCAGAATGTATTTTGCTTGCAAGTGTGTAATACGAAACAGGAAACTGCTAATACTTAGTTCAAGAATTTAAATAATTTAATAGGAAGTTTTCATGTTTATTTTTTGTGGTAGAATAAAACTTTGACCTTCCTAATTCCTGTTCCTTTAGATTATATGGCATCTGTATTTAGGACACAGGAACATAAAAGGTGTAATTAAATGATATATTTTAAAATGTCAATCCATTATAATATGATTCTCCATATAATGGTATTGCTTGAGGATTATGTTTCAAACTTCAAATTTTGAGCAATGGACCTAGGGTGGGAAGTAGGAGGAAGAAAGATTTGATAAGAAGTTTTTAAACAATTGAAATTTTAGAAGTTAAAAAATTACCTTCTGTATAAAACTCCAGAAAAATACTCTTTATATACATCTCTATTCTAAAAAATGCTACATTTATGATTTCAACGTGTGACTTTCTATTGTTCACTTGTATACAATTGCCTTTTGTTTTTTAATATTAAATAACTGAAGCAATTTCATTTGTTTGAAATATTTTGATTGGGTTTCACAAAATGATCCATCTCGTGTCCTTCCCTTCTTCAGAGGTTAAAAAAGTTTATTTTTACTCTGCATCAGGGAAGTATTAGCATCTATTGTAAGGCTTTATTGAATATCCTCTGTCCATTTAATATGCTCTATCTTATCACATGCAACATTTAAATAATTACCACCTATGAACATTTGCCTTTGATTTAAATGTTAATAGAATTGAAAGGGATTTTAAGTTAGTTGCATTAATGAATTGAACTGTAAGTTATTTTTAACCAAAGTAAAATTTGTTACTAAGACATAAAGAAGTTCATTCAATAAAATTATCCGGGCTGGGCGCGGTGGCTCAAGCCTGTAATCCCAGCACGTTGAGAGGCTGAGGCGGGCAGATCACAAGGTCAGGAGTTCAAGACCAGCCTGGCCAATATGTGAAGCTTCATCTCTACTCAAAATACAAAAATAAGCCGGGCATGGTGGCGGGCACCTGTAGTCCCAGCTACTCGGGAGGCTGAGGCAGGAGACTCACTTAAACCCAGGAGGCGGAGGTTGCAGAGAGCTGAGATTGTGCCACTAATTTTGGTAGTTTTTAAGCTCTGACAATTATTGACCCATTAATATTAGCATTTTTCCTTATTGAAAGACACTTCACTTTCTTTATAAATCATAATTTGTGCAATTTTACAAACTAAAGCTCTAATTGTGCAAAAACATCAGGGAATTAACATTATCTTAATTCTATAGATTCTACTTGAAATATACAGTTGTACAATTTATTTTGTGGCAGTATTTTTATTTTCTCAAGTTTGGGGATTTAATGAAACATCTGTAATTCAAAAAAGGAAAAGCTTGCTTGAGTGCAGGTCAACCAGATAAATGTTTTTGTTGAATATATACTATGTGAAAGTCATCTACAAGTTATATAAGTTTATATTGCTTATTAATTTTATTACAATATTAACATATTTTTATTACAAGTTAAGTTGAAGCAATTGATTTTACCATAGTGTATTTGTGTGCCACATTCAGAAGTTCTGTACAGCCTTGCGCGTCTCCAAATGATCGAATCCCTAAGCAGTTTGAAGGATGGAGCTGCTTTATGAGAAAATTGGAGCAAACATCAATGACCTGAGTCAGCTGCAGAAGACAAGCTGCAGCCAACAAACTTTCAATGGTATCTTCTTTCAGTTGCAGGATTCCTAGATGGTTTGAAAAAGCAAAGAATGATTATAAGTTCCGTAAAGTAAAAGATATGTCAGCTAGTTAAATTTCTTTTTATTTTCCTCTCTAGTAGAGCTGTGCTTTTCAACAGATCTGGAGCACATTTTGAGGCTAATATACACAAGACAGTCTGTCCGTAAGCACTAGTAAGATGGCTGAAATGAACCAGATTAGGTTATCAAAAATGACTATAGCAAAAAAACAGTGAATAACATTATTGTAAAGAAGAGCAACTTGTTATTTCTTTATCATCTTAAGCCTGCATTTAAATCTTATATCGATCATTGCACATTGCATATATGTACATGAGACTATTAGGTTGTACCTTAAACACATGCAATTTTAATTTTTAAATCATTCCTGCATAAAGTTGAAAAAACTGTTTCATTGCCATTCAAAGAACATTATGTCATATTGTATAAGAATCATACAACTGGCCATGCAAGTAACTGTCATTTGTGAGGAGGTAAACATCTTGGTAAATAAGAAACACATTAAGCTTAATTGTTCATTTATTTTGTAAGAAACGCATTAAGCTTAATTGTTCATTTATTTTGTAAGAAGAACACTGAGCTTTTATGTCTATTTTTTTGTATCTACATTAGCTGGTAAAGATGTATTTGCCCAAAATATTATCTCTGGAATTGACCCCTGGCACTGTCTCAAGAGGAAGCATATGTTGCCAAGAGTCTACAAATTAAGAATTACTTATTTGCTTTGTTATGAAAAAAATCTGACTCTTTTTGAAAATATCTGTAATGAATTTTTAAAAACAGAATCAGAAGCAATTTAAGTTAGTCCTTTCATATTTATATGTCTGTATTATTTTTGGAATAAGTGTTGTTGATTAGTTATTGCAAAAATTACGTTATTTTTATGAGTCATTCCTGCTTTTTATTGTTTTAGCCATGTTATAATGTTTCAAATGGCTGATATCAATTACAAACTATTCCTCTAAAGTTTTTCCTTCCAAAATACCTTAATATGGGGCCCATATCGTTGCATAACCATGAAGAAAAGAGTAATACATATTGCGAGGTCCTCTATACATAGTTCAACCTGTAAAATATATTTTAAAGGGGTCCAGCCCATCAGCAGACTTTCTCGTGTTGTTCTTGTTCTGATTTTGAAGAGAGCGCCCTGCCCATATCTCATGAGACCTAGAGAAGTATGAACTATTCTCCAATTCAGATATAAATATTCATCTGCTATAGACATTTACATTTGGTCTGTTTATTAGAAAGAATATTCATTCGGAGGAATAGTTATAAATGTCTCGGGCACAGTAGGAAAGCATTGTGTATTACAGTGTACAGTATTCAGTTACAAGCATGCTTAAGAAAGGCTGTTTGGAGCTGGTTCAAGTTTCACTTCATTAAAGAGTAAAAGGATAGTCAAGCCAGTTGGCTGAATTATTTTATCCTACGAATGCTCATTGGGAACAAAAAAGATGTTTTCTAAGGATTAAAATGTATCAGGTAGAAGAAATAAGGTTCTTTCTATTTCACTCCCAATTTTAAAAAGTTTGTTGAAATTTTAGAGCATAATGGAAATTTAGGAAATATTTTGTATAAAGGCTTGTCAGGAGAAAGGTGAAAGTTGAAGGAAGGAATGAAGTACTGTGAAATTTCAAAGTAGTTTTGTTAGAACAGTGGTCTTCAAATAGCATGCATACCACTAGAGCTATATAAAACCTATCTGAGACACAGATCAATTTGATGTAAAGAAATTTCAGTACCTCAAATTCCATTACATACCCCTCCTAGAAAATGGTCTGCTCCCAAAACAGTTGTTACCACACAGGTTTTACTTTCCCAGTGTCCTTTCCGTAATTTTCTTTTTTCTCGCCTCATAAAAGGAAGTCACATTCCTCATCTATCCCAAAGTATACTATGCTACATTATGGGGCTGTGGCACAGGAACAACTTTGAAATAAAAGCTTATTCATACATATTGTTATTAGGATCTGAATCATATCATATTCATACTTTCAAAATGTGCAATCTGGTGTTTTTTAGAATATTCAAAAAAGTTTGCAACCTGTATCACTTTAATTACAGAACATTTTCATCACTCCCAAAAGGAACCTCATACCTATTGACATTCATTCCCAATTCCCTCCATATTCCTACAACCAATAATCTACCTTCTGCCTCTGCACATTTTTCTATTTTGTACATTTAATGTAAATGGTATATTAAAATAAGCGATCTTTTGTGACAAGTTTCTTTTATTGGCATAATATTTTCAAAGTTCATCCATGTTGTAGTATCTATTACTACTTCATTCCTTTTCTATTGTCGATTAGTATTCCATTGTGTTCATATACCGTATTTGATTTACCCATTCCTCAGTTTGTAAACATTTGGGTTGCTTCTACTCTTTACTTATGAATAATGTTTATATGAACATTTGTGTACACAATGTCATGTGGACATGTTTTTAACTCTTGAGTATATAACTACGAATGGAATTGCTGAGTTATCAGGTAACTATTTTGTTTAACTTTTGAGGGACTGTCATATAGATATACTTTTAAATGAATTGTTGTTTCAAATTCTTATAGGATTGAGATTTGTTAGATACATTTAAAATGCAAACTTAATAGTGCTTTATAAAAAGATTAATATTTACAATATTTGGGGGATTATATACTTTACAAACATTTTAAATTACAAGGTATTTTAGTCATTAATGGAAAAATGTAAGGAGAGCACATCGTTTTTCAAAATTATTTTACCGGCAGTGCAAGCGAAAATGTTTGAAAATGACTCTGTTGGAGAAAACTAGGAGGTAAGCTTTTAGTCTTAAGAAGAGCCTAAGTATACATAACCAAATAAAAGTATTTTAATACTAAGAGACCCTGAAGATGAAATAATCATTCTGGAATAAAAGTCAAACTACTTTTTAGTCCCCAAACTCATTGTTACCTTTATTTACAGTTTGAATAGATATGAAAATTATTCTGAATGAATAGAATGACTAAATGTCTACTGTAGGATTGGAAGATCCCACTCTCACTCTTCTTTTTACAAACAAGAATGTGCCCACACCATTCCAGAGTTGTTCCTGTATGTTTGTTAAATAGTTGTCTGCTCTCATGTGTAAGGTATTTTCTACATATTATATACCTCTTGATCTTTTATATTACTGAGTTTATGTCCTGACTATGCCTTTTTATTACTTTAGGAAATTTATTTACCTGTTCTATTCTTTAGTTTCCTCACCTTTGTAGTAGTACTAGCAGTATTACTACTACTGAGGAAACTGAAGAATAGTAGTAGTAGTAGCAATAATAACTACTACTACTACTACTACTAGTAATGTGTGTTATATCATGTAGGGTCATTATGAGTTAGTGTGTATTAAGCACTTACCTGTGTAAGCATACTGCACCAAGGAATTCAGTGCGTTTGGATCTACTCCTTCCATCCTGACCTCTTCTTGTTTGGCTTCAAGCACATCATTAGTAAACATCGCAGCAAAATAATCAGACACTGCGCTGAGAACCAACCTGGAAATAGGAAATATTTGTAGGAATTTAAATGAGTCAATAATTTCACTGAAAAGCATGAAATGGCTTCAGCAAGTTTGTAACACTAGTGAGGCTGTTTTCTCCATAAAGTCTTTTACAATTCAGTTAAGCGTAGTGAAGTCAGAAAGGTCAAACACGTAAATTGATGTTTTTTAGAGGGTGTGTTTGTGTTATACTTTCCATTATCAGTCTTTTCAGAGTTTGGCTCTTCTAAATAATACACAGAGAAACGGATCATATAGGCCGGCACTTTTTCAATATAGGAAAATAAGTATTTTTACAAATATTCCAATTTACAATCCATGTACTTATTATCTCTTATTTATAATTGCCCTACTCAAAACCATTCTGTATACATAAAAATACTTACCTATGGGCTGGGATGCGGAGGTGTCCTGCAATTAGTAGCACATCACATAATTGTTTCTCTTTCAAGTAGTTCTCCATTTTACGAAGAGTTTGCTCTGCGTGGTTTATAACGTGGAACTGCTCTTCAGATCCGGTGGCGTTCATTTCTTCAGAGTGCTGTGTATCTAATCTGAAAAGGAAGTAAGGATGAGAATATGGTTCATCATATAAGTTTGTAAAAAATTTAATTTTTCTCTAATCAGAGTACAAACATGTAATGGAAATTTAGGCATACCAACTTCTAAAGGAAATATGTTGGATTAAAGTAAAATCAAAATTTGTTTTCCAATCTTAGATATTTTACTATAATTACTACCTAACCTTTCATTAAAGTGAAGTGTGCGGGTTAGTGTTTATATCTGAAATGTAACCAGAACTATGTACAATTCACCAACAGGGCTAGTGATAGTTGTTATATTCACAAACATAAAACCTACATTCTTTGATTTATGTGGGTATTATAATTATGTCAGGCAGGAAACCCTTAGACCTGAGTCAAAATACTTTTAAAAAATTTGATTCTGTCCTGAAGCTTCTCCCTGGAGTACTCATTACACATCAGAAATATTCCTCAAAGAATTTCAAGCCTAAGAGTTTCATAGCATTCTTCACAATGTCACGTCCACCTTTTATTTCTTACTATTTAGTCAAACGTGATGGCTACTGAATTTACAATAATAAAAGTGGGCTACCTGTATTTTCAACATTACACAATGGTGGAATTTAAATCTCAACACACGTACATACAGGCTTACAATTAGTAGGAGATGACCAATTGATTGGTTGGATGGATGTGCTTAAATATGTTGCTTATTACGTTTCTTGCATCCAGGCATCATTTTCTAACCATCAGTTAGGATTGGTTTTAGATCTCTTCACTCCCAATTCAGTCTATATTTCTTTTAAGACAATTGGTCCAAGGTGATATTACTTTCTCTGTCTAATTCAATTACATTATCACTCTTTCAATCTTCAGTCATAATATTGTACTGATAAGAAGGGATCATGGTATGAAAAGCTCAAAAATTGCCTGCTACCTCCCTTCAGATGCACTCTTGTTTACTTGTTCTGGAAAGGAACAATTTCTTGGCACCGTAGACTGAAAAGCATTCAGGTTGCACTTAACTCACATTATCTTAATCTTTTCTCTTTTCTAGGAATGATTCAGTTCACATTAATTGAGTCACACATTCAATGTCGAATTAGCTTAGCTATCCTCATGTAACTGCACCATACATTAGAGTGGAACATATTCTGAATATATGTTTGAGAAGTTTTGGCTAGGAAAAAAATTTTACTCTAAATTTTCTTCCTCTTAATTTGGTTAAGGACAAAAAAGTATCTTCAATTACCAGCTAATTTAGGATGTTTTTATAGTAAATATATTAGATATTTAAATATGTTTTATAATTAAATTACATATTTTTTAAATCTGAAAATTCTACAAATATGAGCCATACATAATTTAATTAAGTTTTAAAAAGACAGAGGGAACTTTATCTTCTGTCACTTTAAGAAATAAGAAATTAGTACCCAAAGAGATATGAACAGATCCAAATATGGCAAAATGCAACAAACATATTAATCTAAATATACAAAATTATAGCTAAAAGAGTAATCTTGGGCATTATCAAAGCAGAGTATAATAAAACAAACAAGAAAACGGCCACCACCATTACCAACAAACTAATCTATTGATAACTTATCTGATCTTAATAAGTTCCCAGAGCTCATAAATTACAGTTCTCTTGCCTCCATTGTAGACACTGTAATGCCAGATCAGATGTTATAATGGAAATCACTTCATTAGAGAATGTTAATCCCTTGTCTTTGTTTTGTGGTGACATGGGAGGCAGCATGGTGGAATGAAAAGAACCTATTATATGAAGTCATAATGCCTGGATTGAGTTCCAGCCCCTGCTACTTACCGGATGAGTGATCTTTGGAAAGTCACCTTATCTTTTCTAAGCATTAATTTTCTCCCACAAAATGGGGATGAATATAATATTAATACTAAAAACAATAATGCTTGTACCACAGTGATATCAGAGGAAAAAATGAAAACATGGGCATGAAAATTCTATGTAGAAATATTAGGTCTTACGTTGTTAGTTTAAACTACCAAGATGTAGTTATTTTAGTAATATATTTTTAGAAATTGTCTTGAACTGTTATTTCTTTAATATACTTCCATTTTAGAGCAATTATAGAATTACAGAAAAGAGTCTATCATTTATATCAGCATCAACTAATAGATATTTCTTTTATAGTTTGGTTTATAATCTGTAATACTACCTTACTCATTTTGCTGTTTACACTGAGATATGTTTCTTCTATTTCCAGATTTTTGAAGGTTTTTTTTTTAATGAAGGGCTATTGAATTTTACCAGATAATTGTTCAGCATCAATTGAAGTGATCACGTGGTTTTTGTTTTTCATTCTGTTAATATGATGTATCACATTAACTGATATGCATATGTTCAACCATACTTGCATCATTGAGATAAACCCTACTTGGTCATTATGAATAATCTTTTTAGTATGTTGTTGAATTGGTTGGCTAGGATTTTGTTGAGGATTTTTGTGTCAATATTCATTAGCAATATAGGCCTGCAATTTTCTTTTTTTTGATGTGTCTTTGCCTGGTTTTGGTATCAGGATAATACTGGACTCATAGAATGAGGTTGGAAGCATTCTCCCCTCTATTATTTAGAATCATTTGAGTAGGATCAGTGTTAGTTCTTTTTAAAATTTTTGAAAGAATTCAAGAGTGAAACCCTCAGGTCTCAGGCTTTTACTTGCTGGGAGAATTTTTATTACAGATTCAATCTCTTTATTATTGTTGGACTATACACATTTTGGATTTCTTCATCATTCAATCTCGATAGGTTGTATATGTCTAGGAATTTATTTCTTCTAAATTTTCCAACTTATTGGTATGTAGTTGCTCTCATCTTTATTTTTTTTTTTCTACTAATTTTTGGTTTGGTTTGCTCTTATTTTTTCAGCTTTTTAAGATGCAACATTTGGTTGTTTATTTGAGTTTTTTTTTTTTTTTTTCTCTTTTTGATGCAGGCACTTACAACTATAAACTTCTCTTAGTACTGCTTTTGCTGTATCTCATCAGTTTGGGTATATTGTGTTTCCATTCTCATTTGTTTCAAGAAATTTTTTGATTTCCTTCTTAATTACTTCATTTAACCATTTATCATTCTGGAGAATATTGTTGAAATTCCATGTGTTTGTATAGTTTTCAAAGTTCTTCTTTTTATTGATTTCTAGTTTTACTTCATTGTGGTCAGAGAAGATGCTTGATGCTATATCAATTTTTTAATGTTTTTATCTTTTTTTTTTTTTTTCTAATTTTACTTTAAGTTCCAGGATATATGTGCAGACCATGCAGGTTTGTTACATAGGCATACATGTGCCATGGTGGTTTGCTGCAACAATCAACCTGTCAGCTAGGTTTTAAGCCCCACATGCATTAGCTGCTCTGATGGTCTCCCTCCCCTCACCCCTGCCCCCAAACAGGGTCCAGTGTGTGTAGTTTAAAGGCTTATTTTGTGATGTAACATACTGTCTATGCTTGACAATGTTTTATGTTCTAAAGAGATAAGTATTATCCAGCTCTGAGTTGTTTTATTAACATCTATTAAACTTATTTTGTCTATAATGCAGATTAATTCTGATGTTTCTTTGTTGATTTTCTATCAGGAAGATATTTTCAATGCTGAAAGTGGTTGCTGAAGTCTACAGCTAATATTGTATTGTTGTCTATCTCTTTAGCTCTTATAATATTTGCTTTCTAAATCTGGGTGGTCCACTGTTGGGTGCATATATATTTAAAGTTGTTATATCCTCTTGCTGAATTGACCTCTGTTTCATTATGGAGTGACATTCTTTGTCTCTTCTCATAGTTTTTGTCTTGAAATCTATTTTATCTGATATAAGTGCAGAAACTCCTATTCTTTTTTGGTTTCTATTGACATAGAATATATTTTTAATCCCTTTATTTTCAGTCTATGTGTGTCTTTATAGGTGAAATGTGTTTCTTGTAGGCAACAGATCATTGGGTCTTGTTATTTTATCCAATCAGATACTCTGTGTCTTTCCATCAGAGGGTTTAGTCTATTTACATTCGGTGTTACTGCTGATAAGTTAGAACTTATTTGTGCCACTTTGCTATTTATTTTCTGGTAGTATTGCAGACTTCTCTTCCTTCTTTCCTTCCTTACTGTCTTCCTGCTTCTGAAAGTGATTTTTTCCTGGTGGTATGATTTCATTTCTTTCTTTCTTTCTATTTATTTATTTATTTATTTATTTATTTATTTATTTATTTATTTTTGTTGTTGTTGGTTTTTTTGAGACGGAGTCTCACTCTGTCGCCCAGGCTGGAGTGCAGTGGCACGATCTCGGCTCACTGCAAGCTCCGCCCCCGGGTTCACGCCATTCTCCTGCCTCAGCCTCCTCTGTAGCTGGGACTACAGGTGCCCGCCACCACACCTGGCTAATTTTTTTTTTTTTTTGTATTTTTAGTAGAGACAGGGTTTCACCATGTTAGCCAAGATGGTCTCGATCTCCTGACCTCGTGATCCGCCTGTCTCGGCCTCCCAAAGTGCTGTGATTACAGGCGTGAGCCACCGTGCCCGGCTCTTTCTTTTTATTTGTTTGGGTTTCTGTTATAAATTTTTTGTTTTGAGATTGCCTTGAGGCTTTCAAATAATATATTATAGTCCATTAAGTAAATAAGGACTTAACACTGTTTCTATAAACAAACAAATAAGCAAGAAGTAAACTAATAAAACCTCCATAACTTAATTTTATCTCTCTGCATATTAACTTTTTTGTTTCTTTTTGTATCTTATTGTACTGTCTACGTCTTACAAGTTGTAATTATTATTTTGGCTCATTATTTTTTAGTCTTTCTATTTAAGAGTAGTTTTCACACCACAATTACAGTGTTATAATATTCTGTGTTTTTCTGTATACTTACTATTAACAGTGAGTTTTGTACCCTCAAATGATGTCTTACTGCTCGTTATTATCTTTTCTTGATGATTGAAAAACTCCCTTTAGCATTTCTTGTAGGATACATCTAGCGTTGATGAAATCCCTCCTCTTTTGTTTGTCTTGGAAACTCTTTATTTCTTCTTCACGTTGGAAAGATATTTTCACTGGATATACTGTTCTAGTATAAATGTTTTTTCCTTCAGCATTTTATATATGTCATGCCACTTTCTCTGTGCCTATAAGTTTTCCACTGAATAGTGTATTGCCAGACATATTGGAGCTCCATTACACATTGTTTCTTTTCTGTTTCCTTCACCTTTGATAGTTCGATTACTAAATGCGTTGAGGTAGTCTTCTTTGGATTAAATTTTCTTAGTGTTACATAAACATATAAACTATTTGTACTCGAATTTTGATATCTTCCTCTAGGTTTTAGAAGATTTTTGTCATTACCTCTTTGAATAGCTTTTCTACCAAATCTCTCTCTCTCTCTACCTCCTTTTAAGGCCAATAACTCTTAAATTTGCCATTTTGAGACTATTTTCTAGATCTTGTAGGTGTGCTTTTTTTTTTTTTTTCTCCTGAGACGGAGTTTCCCTCTTGTTGCCCAGGTTGGAGTGCAATGGTGCAATCTCAGCTCACCGCAACCTCTGCCTCCCAGATTCAAGCAATTCTCTTACCTCAGCCTCCCTAGTAGCTGGGATTACAGGCATATCCCACCACGTCCGGCTAATTTTGTATTTTTAGTAGAGATGGGGTTTCTCCATGTTGGTCAGGCTGGTCTCGAACTCCCGACCTCAGGTGATCTGCCTGCCTTGGCCTCCCAAAGTGCTAGGATTAGAGGCGTGAGCCACCGTGCCTGGCCTCTGAAGCATTCTTAACTATGACACTTGCATTTTTCAACCCCATAATTTCCACTTGATTCTTTTAAATTATTTCACTCTCTTTGTAAATTTGTCTTAAGGATTTATTAATTGCTTATCTGTTATCTTAAATTTCTTTGTGTTTCCTCAACACAGTTATTTTGAATTCTCTGTCTGAAAGTTCACATATCTGTTTCTCCAGCACTGACAGTTCACATATCTCTGAGTCTCCAGCATTTGTCTCTGGAAACTTATTTTGCTTGTTTGGTGCTGTTCATGCTTTTCTAGATGGTCTTGACGCTTATGAATGTTAGTTGGTATTTGGGCATTGATAATTTAGGTATTTTATTGTAGTCTTCACAATCTGGACTTATTTGTACCAATCCTTCTTTGGGAAGCTTTCCAGGTATTTAGAGAGACTTGGGTGTTGTGGTCTAAGCTGTATCTGCATTAGGGGGCACCACAAGCTGAGTAATGCTGTGGTTCTTGCAGACTTATAGAGGTAGTACCTTCACGGTCTTTGATAAGATCCAGAGGATTTCTCTGTATTACTAGGCAGAGACTCTTGTTCTCTTCCCTTAATTTCTGCCAAGTAAATGGTGCCTCTATGTTCTGAGCCACCTGAAATTAGTGTAGGGGTAACACAAACAGCCCTGTGGCAAAGATTATGGGATTCCACTGGGTCAGACCTGAAGCCAGCAGAGCACTGGGTCTCGCCCATGTTTCACTGTAACAACTACCTGGCCACTGCCTATGTTTACTCAAAGCGCTAGAGCTCTACGGGGTTTAATCAGCAGGTGGTTAAACCAGCCAGGCTTATGTTCTTCTCTTCAGAGTGGTGAGTTTTCCCAGGTGTCAGCGAGTCCAGAAATGCTGTTTAGGAGCCAAAGACTGGAGTCAAAAACCCTATACAGCTACCTGATGATCCGTTGTGCTGTGGCTGAGCTGGCATTGAAACCATAAGATACAGTCTTTCCCACTCTTCCCTCCCCTCTCCACAGTCAGTTGAGCCTCACCCCATGGCCACCAACACCAAAGGCCCAGAGGGAGTACTACCAAGTTACTGCCAATGTTCACTTAATGCTCACATGCTCTTCAGTCAGCTTTTGGTATATTCTGCCTATCCAGGGACTCACCCTTCAAGGCAATGGGCTCCTTTCTGTACCATGGCAGGTCCAGAAATGCCCAAGAGCCAAGCCCTGGAATCTAGGACTCCAGTAGCCCGCTTGAGGCTCTACCCTCCTGTAGCTGAACTGGTACATATGGTACAATACAAAGGGCTCTCTCCGTTTCCCTCCATTTTTCTTAAGCCAAAGGAGTCTCTCCTCATAGCCACCACAGGTGAGAATGTGTTGAGTTTCACCTGAAGCCACCAAGTCGCAGTGTCTCGGTCAAGACCCATGCCATATTACCTGGATATTGCTTCTGGTTATTCGGGGGGTCAAGGGCTGTTTAGTCAGCAGGTGATGGATTTTGCCAGGACTAGGTTCTTTCCTTCAAGGCAGTAGGTTCCCTTCTGGCACAGGGAGCGTCAACAAATGTCATCCAGAAGCTAGTGTCTAAAAAGGTTGCCTTTATGACTCTGACTGGTGCCCTATACTACAGTGGCTGAGCTGGTATCAAGGATGCAAGTCAAAGTCTTCTTTACTCATCCTTTCCCCTCCTTAAGTGGAAGATAGGGAAACCTTTTAGAGCTGTGAGGTGTGTGGCCTGGGTTTGTGGGAGGAGTGGCACAAACACTCCCTTACCTGCCTAAGTTGGTGTCTTAGTAAGTCTCATGCCTCCCAAGTCCACTAGCTCTGAGCCCAGGTCAGCACTAGGACTCACCTAGAAGTTGCAGTCCCTGTGGCCTAGAATGGTGTTCAAGTTTATTTAGAGTCCAATTGCACTTTGGCTTGTGCTGGCAAGGCTTGCTGGAATTAAAGTTCCAACTGCTTGGATGGGCAATTCCCCTCTGGCTAGGTCAAGTCCAAATGCTTCCTTCATGAGCAGGCGCCAGCTGAATTCAGCCTGGTTTTGCTTTCTGCTGTTACAGGGCACTGATGAGTTCAATGCAGTGTCTCACACGATTGTGCTCTCCCTCTCCCAAGCATACAGATTCTACCTCCATACCACATGGATGTTGATGATTCAAGATTGTCTTTCCTACCATTTCCCGTGCCACATTCAGTGATATGAAGTTAAAACGAGGTACTTTGAGTGCTCAACTGATTGTTGCTTCTTGTGAAAGTATTTTTGTTCTTGTTGTAGATAGTTGTTAAATTTAGTGTTCCTGTGGGAGAGATTATCAGGGGTGTTGCCTTCTATTTGGCCATCTTGCTCTGCCTGTCTTCAGAAGTGATACTGATTTTTGAATGTTGATTTTGTATCCTGAAAGCTTACTAAATTCATTCATCCAGTCTATTAGTCTCTTGAAGTAACCTTTAGCATTTCCTATGTAGAAAAATCACGTCATCAGCAAGCAGAGACAATTTGACACCCGTTTTGCCAGTACATCTACCTGATGATCTATTGTTTTTTGTTTTTGTTTTTTTTTTGGAGGCCTTTTGTTTCTTTCTCTTACCTGTTTGCTCTGGTTACAGCTTCCAGTACTATGTCAAGTAGGAGTGGTGAGATTGTACATCCTTGTCTTGTTCCAGCTCTTAAAAGGAATGATTTTAACTTTTCCCCCATTCAATTTGATGTTGGTGGTGGGTTTGTCATGTATGAAGCTTATTATTTTGATGTATATTCCATCGATCCCTAGTTCATGAAGGGTTTTTTAACTGTGAAGAGATGTTAAATTTTATCAAATGCTTTTTATGTATCAATTGTACTAATCATATGTTTTTTGTTTTAAATTCTATTTATGTGGTAAATTACATTTATTGATTTATATAGGCTGAATCATCCTTGCATTCCTATAATAAAATCCAATTCATAAGGATATCTATAAATATATAAATATATCTATAAATTTATATCTATAAATATATATATTTAGTTGTGATGTTGGGTTCACTGTACCAGTATTTTGTTGAAGATGTTTGGGTCTGTGTTGATTAGGGATATTGGCCTGTTGTGGTTTTGTTGTTGTTGTTGTTGCTGTTGTTCTTGCTGGGTGTTCTTGCCTGATTTTGGTATCAGTGTAACACTGGTTTTGTGGAATGAGTTGGGGAAAATCGCTCTTCCTCAGTTATTTTTTTTAATAGTTTTAGTAAGACTGGTACTAGTTATTTTTTTGTACATGTGGTAAAATTTGGCTGTGAAGCTGTCTGGTCTTGGGCTTTATTTTTTCATTAAAAGATTTTTTCATTGCTGATTCAATTGTATTACTCATTATTGGTGTATTAAATATTTCTTTTCATTCCTGGTTCATTCTTAGGAAGTTGTAATTTCTAGGAATTTACACAATTCCTCTAGGTTTTCTAGTTTGTGCACACAGAAATGCTCCTTATAGTCTCTGATGATATTTCATATTTCTTTGGTATCAGTTGCAGTGTCACCTTCATTATTTCTGATTGTGCTTATTTGAATCTTTACTGTTTTCTTATTTAATCTAGATTGTGGTCAATCACATTTTTATATTCTTTCAAAGATTCAATTTTTCATTTTGCTGTCGTTTGCATCTATTTTGTTTTTTGGTTTTAATCTCATTTACTTTTGCTCTGATCTTTATTTTTTTTTTTCTTCTTTCAGCTTTGCATCTGTTTGTCCTTGATTTTCTAGTTCATCAAGATGCAATATTACTTTGTTAATTTGAGATCTTTGTATCATATTACGTAGAAAATTAACACTATAAAGCTTTTTTTTACAGCAACACTTTTGCTGTATCACAGAGGCTTTTGCATTTTATGTGTCTATTTTCATTAGTTTCCAATATTTTTAAATTTCTTCCTTAATTTTATTATTTACCCAAAGGTCATTCAATAGCAAGTTGTTCAGCTTCCACGTACTTTTTTAGTTTCTAGGGTTCTACTTTGTTGTGATTTCTAATGTTATTCCATTGTGGTGCAATAAGACAGTTAATGTAATTTTGATATTATAAAATGTTTTGAGACTTGTTTTACACTCAAGCATATGGCCAATTTCAGAGAATGTTACATGAGCAGATGACTAAAAGGTAGATTCTGAGGTTGTTGTGTAGAATGTTCTGTAAATGTCAATTAGGTCCATTTTGTTTAAAGCCCAATTTGCATCTAGGGTTTCTTTGTTTATTTTCTGCCTTTATTATCTGTTTAGTGCTGGAAGTGGGGTGTTGAAGTCCTCTTGTATTATTTTATTGCTTTCTATCTCTTTTCTTATGTCTAGGATAATTGTTTTAAGAATCTGGGTTCTCCAGTGCATATATATTTATGATTGTAAAATCTTCTTATTTAATTAAACCCTATATCATTATATAGTGACCTTCTTTATTTTTTCCTGTTAATTTAAAGTCTGTTTTATATAAGAATAGCTATTCCTGCCCATCCCATTTTTGCTTTCCATTTTCATGATATATCTTTTTCCACCCCTTTACTTTTAGTCTGTAGGTGTCTTTAACCCTTAGGTGGGTCTCCTGTAGGCAGTTATAATTGGGTTTTATTTTTTTTATCCAATTTGCTACTCTCTTTTATGGGGGGTATTTAGACCATTTATGTTCAAGGTTAATATTGATATGTGAGGTTTTGTTCCTTTCATAGTGTTGTTAGCTAGTTGCTTTGTAGTCTCAATAAAATTTTTAGCCTTGTCCTTATGTATGCTTTTATGATGGTATCATCTTTTTATTTTTATGTTTATAACTACTTTGAGTATTTCTTGCAGATCTACTTTAGTGGTGAAAAATTCACTTAGTGTTTGTCTGGTTAATAGTTTATTTTTACTTCATTTATAAAGTTTAATTTGGCAATTTATAAAATTATTGACTCTTTTCTTAGGAAAGACGAAAGTAGGCCAACAATCTCTCATGGCTTGTAAGATTTCTAGTGAGAAGTCCACTTTTATTCAGATGGGATTTTCTTTCATGGTGATTGGCCACTTTTTAAAAAATTTTTAATTTTTTATTATTATTATACTTTAAGTTCTAGGGTACATGTGCATAACGTGCAGGTTTGTTACATATGTATACTTGTGCCATGTTGCTGTGCTGCACCCATCAACCCGTCAGCACCCATCAACTCGTCATTTACATCAGGTATAACTCCCAATGCAATCCCTCCCCCCTCCCCCCTCCCCATGATAGGCCCCTGTGTGTGATGTTCCCCTTCCCGAGTCCAAGTGATCTCATTGTTCAGTTCCCACCTATGAGTGAGAACATGCGGTGTTTGGTTTTCTGTTCTTGTGATAGTTTGCTAAGAATGATGGTTTCCGGCTGCATCCATGTCCCTACAAAGGACACAAACTCATCCTTTTTCTTTATTTTTTTGTCAGAGTAGGTTAATTCAAAAGAAAATCTTGAAGCTCTAAAATTATTTTTTTCTGCTTGGTCTGGTCTATTGTTTATGCTTTCAATTGTATTTTTATATTCATTCCATGAATTTCTTTACTTCCAAAAGTTCTGTTTGGGTTTTTAATATATACCTATCTTTCAGGTCCTGAATTTTTTTAAAATTTGTGTTGGATTTCCCCTTTATTTTGGATCTTACTTACCTTCCTTACAATCTGTACTTTTAATTCTGTATCTGTCATTTTATAAATTTTATTTTGGTTCTGATCCATTGCTAGAGAGCTAGTGTAATCTTTGGGGATGTTAAAACACTGTCTTTCTGCATAATCAGAATTCAGATGGCTTGCAATCTGAGGTAGCTGTTTCTTCTTATATTTGAGATTGCTTTCATTTGGGTGGGACTTTTAAATACTCAATTCTTTTCTCCCTTGAACTCACAATCTTCTGTGGGTCTTGGAATGCAGAGGTCTCAAAAAAGCTTATTTCTTTTTTTTTTTTTTCTTTTTTGATTCCTTTTATTTTTTTATTTTTATTTTATTATTATTATACTTTAAGTTCTAGGGTACATGTGCATAACGTGCAGGTTTGTTACATATGTATACTTGTGCCATGTTGCTGTGCTGCACCCATCAACTCGTCAGCACCCATCAACTCGTCATTTACATCAGGTAGAACTCCCGATGCAATCCTTCCCCCCTCCCCTCTCCCCATGATAGGCCCCTGTGTGTGATGTTCCCCTTCCCGAGTCCAAGTGATCTCATTGTTCAGTTCCCACCTATGAGTGAGAACATGCGGTGTTTGGTTTTCTGTTCTTGCGATAGTTTGCTAAGAATGATGGTTTCCAGCTGCATCCATGTCCCTACAAAGGACACAAACTCATCCTTTTTTATGGCTGCGTAGTATTCCATGGTGTATATGTGCCACATTTTCTTAATCCAGTCTGTCACTGATGGACATTTGGGTTGATTCCAAGTCTTTGCTATTGTGAATAGTGCCGCAATAAAAAAAAATAAATAAATAAAAAATAAAAAGCTTATTTCATGCCCTAGTACTATGCCCTTCTGTCAGCAGCTTTTTTTTTTTTTTTTTTAAATGGTACAGATCAGTCTCCAGTCTGTTAGGTGGCACTTAAGCTGTGTTACTCTCAGGTACCCCAGGGATGTATTAAAACACTTGTCATGATGGGGCAGATAGGGAACTGTACCAACTCATCATCCTGGGCAGGCAGAAACATGATGAGCTTTCTTATCACACTCCCGTCACAGAGCTGGAAATCTTCAATTCAGATAGACACCATCCTTTATCCCCAGCGTAAAATGTGACTTAGGTTCATGGAAAACACCCATCTGACAGCTACTACTAAAGTGGCCTTGGGGAAGAACCTTTTCATCCAGCCCAAAACGGGCAGATCTGTGGCAGGTTCACAGTCTGTGGCAGGTTCACAGTCTGTGGCTGAAATAATGCCAGTCTGTGTAGAGAGGGGCAGGTGAGTCCCACCCTTTGTGCAAGCCTCATCAGTGGGTACACTTTCACTGGTGGTGCAGCTGACACATATAGTGCTGGACAGACTCTCTCCAAGTGCACCTGTGCCAGTCTCTGATAGTAATAGGCTCAGCTACATCTGCAGCAGTGGGCAGAGGAAGCAAGAGATGATCCCTTCTCCATGTCCATTTCCAACCATGGGTGCCACTTTTCAACTGCGGTAGAAAAACACGACCTTCATTCAGAGATCAGCACCTTGCCTCTGTCTCTACTGGGAGGGGCACAATCACTCTCTGGATACAAATGGGAAGCTCTTGGGTAGGCGAGAGCTTGCAATCGGTTTTCCTTTTCCCAAGGGACACTTTGGTGGGTTATACTCCCCGCTTTCCCTAGGAGTGGCCCATGCTGAGAGCTAGATCACCAGGGATCTCGAGGTTCCCCTGTGGTTTCCAAAGTAAGAGTGAATTCTAGGGAATGTTCTTAGGGGATCTAGTGATGCAGAAACACAAGGACTAAGATTCCCTGGGCAAAATAGTGGCCCACAATGAGCACACAACTTATATGGTATTTATCACCTCAACTCGGGTTTAAAAGGATCATGAGTGAACCTGCACGAATTGACTGTCCAGTACTCTGCCGTTGGGAAGTTCCCAAATCACCACTGACTGTATTGCCCAGGCTCATGAGGGCAGAGGGTTTCACTGATTTGGTGGTCAGCAGTCTGTTGCAGGGGTGAGGGGAGGAAAGAAATACTCCCCGCCTATCCTTTTCATGAAACTGCTTGCAAGCATTTTAATTCATCATGTTGCTGACATCACAGGATCTACTATTGTCTGATTTTATTTTGCTTTAAGGAGAATGTTGTAGGTTCCTATGGCTTTCTACGTACTGGTAAAACAGACATCTGAAAAATATAACCTTGGGATTGCTTCAGCTATAAAACTGTCTTGTAACAAAGTTACTTCGAGAAAGAATGGAAGGCACTGTTTTCAAAATTGTTCAGATTGCTAATTTTGACAGCGTATTTGGAAGAATATTTGGTAATACAAATTAAAAAAATACAATATGCATACTGTATAAAGACATTCGTGGGGAGCTTCTAAATTTTGAAATAAAATAATCTGTGTGCAAATATACTAGGAATTACATTTTTTTTTAAACCACACTTCAAATGTTATAAATGTACAAGACCAGGTAGTGCTAACAGAGACTATATAAGCGAATATTTTGGCATTTCTCTTCCAAAATAGTATCATAATTTTTTTTCCTAGTTTTTTTTAATGTCAGGCATTTGCCTTGTTTTTCAGGGAAGCCATGGGGGTTAAATGAAAATTAAATTTTTGGCCGGGTGCGGTGGCTCAAGCCTGTAATCGCAGCACTTTGGGAGGCCGAGATGGGTGGATCACGAGGTCAGGAGATCGAGACCATCCCGGCTAACACGGTGAAACCCCGTCTCTACTAAAAATACAAAAAACAACTAGCCGGGCGAGGCGGCGGGCGCCTGTAGTCCCAGCTACTCGAGAGGCTGAGGCAGGAGAATGGCGTAAAAACCCGGGAGGCGGAGCTTGCAGTGAACTGAGATCCGGCCACTGCACTCCAGCCTGGGCTGCAGAGCGAGACTCCGTCTCAAAAAAAAAAACCAAAAAACAAACAAACAAAAAAAGAAAATTAAATTTTTTTGTAATACTGCTAAGTTTGCAAAACTCTTTATAGAAAAGATTATTTTTTACTTAGAAAATGTGAAACTACAAAGAAAAATTCATCTCTACTTTTTTGTTCACGGTAATGCTTGACTATATAAAAATTAGCTCTGTAAAAATCCAAGAGACAGCTTTTCTGGAGAGTTGTTAAGGCCTGATCCATGGGCTTTTTCTTCATTTCATTTCATTTCATTTCATTTCTTTTTTTAGACAGGGTCTCCCTCTGTCATCCAGGCTGGAGTAAAGTGGTGTGGAAATACTGGCTCACTGCAGCCTTGACCTTCCAGGTTCAAGTGAGCCTCCAGCGTCAGCCTCCCAAGTAGCTGGGACTACAGTCATGTGCCACCACTCCCAACTAATTTTGTTTATTTTTTGTAGAGGTGAGGCCTCACTATGTTGCCTAACCTGGTCTCAAACTCCTGGGCTCAAAATCCAGCCTTCCAAGGTGCTAGGATTACAAGAATGAGCCACTGCACCCAGCCTATGTGCTTTTTCTGGCACATGAGAGGCACACGGCAAATGTCTGATGTGTGTATTAATTGGTGCATATATTTTAATGCTAGCACAGTTTGAACTTTACTATGATTGGTTCCTTGGATATAGATAAAGGAACCTCAAAAACAAATCACAAAGTTAACTTTGTTTTTTCTATGATTGCTATGGTACATATTGAAAATTTTGTAGTTATGTGAGTAATATTATAATTCTAAGTAGCAAAAACTAGGCCAACATTGTAAGCCTAAAATAGGTAGAGAATTTTTTTTTTTTTTGAGACGGAGTCTTACACTGTCGCAGGGGCTAGTGTGCAGTGGCACAATCTCAGCTCACTGCAACTTTTGTCTCCCGAGTTCAAGCGATTCTCCTGCCTCAGCCTCCCGAGCAGCTAGGATTTCAGGCGCCCGCCACCACGCCAGGCTAATTTTTTGTATTTTTAGTAGAGACGGGTTTCACTATGTTGACCAGGCTGGTCTTGAACTTCTGACCTCGTGATCTGGCCGCCTCAGCCTCCCAAAGTGCTGGGATTACAGGCGGAGCCACCGTGCCCGGCCATGCTTGCTGGATAATTTTATCTGAAGAAATGATGTATCCCTATTTGTGAAATAAGTATTTTAATATATCACGTGATTATAGTGTAAAATAATCTGTTGTAAATCACCAAAATTGTTATTTGAATGACAATATTATGCAGTCTTGTGTCACTCAACAACAGACATATATCTGAGAAATGCATCATTAAGGGATTTGTTATTGTGCACCATTATAGACTGTACTAACGCAAAGCTACATGACCTAGCCTACTACTTAACTAGGCTATATGGTTTACGGTATAGCCAACTGCTTCCGGTTTACAAACCTGTACAACATGTCACTGTACTGAATCCAATGTAGGCAACTATAGCACAATAGTAAGTATTTGTTCATCTCAAATATACAAACGTAGAAAGAGTACATTAAAAATTTAATAAAAGATGAAAAATGGAATACTTGCATAAAACACTTACCATGAGATAACCTTTTAAAGACTGAAACTTGCTCTGGGAGTATGTAAGTGAATGGTGAGTTAATGTGAAAGCCGAGCACATTTCTGTACATTACTGTGGAATGTGTAAACACTGTACATCTAGGCTGCACTAAATTAAAAACAATACTTTTTCTTTAATAATAAATTAATCTTAGCTTTCTGCAACTTTTTTTACTTTAAAAACTTTAATTTTTAACTGTTTGACTTTTTAAATAACACTTAACCACATTGTACAGATGTAAAAAAATTTTCTTTCCTTATATCCTCATTCTAAAAATTTTTTTCTATTTTAAATTTTTTTTAGCTGTTAAACTCTATGCTAATTGTCATGCAAACATACGCATTAGCCTAGGCCTATACAACGTCAAGATCATCAATATCACTGTCTTCTGCCTCCACTTCTTGTCCCATTGGCAGGTTTCTAGAGGCAAAAAGACGCCTGGAGCTTTCATCTCTGCTTTCTTATGGAATGCCTCCTGAAGGACATGCCTGAGGTTGTTTTACAGTTAACTTTTTTTTTTTTTTAAGTAGAAGGAATACAGTCTAAAATAGTGGAAAAAATAGTATAGTATAGTATAGTATCATATAGTATATATAATATAGTATAGTACAGTATATATAGTATAGTATAGTACAGTATAGTATAGTATGTACTTAAACCAGTAACATAGTCATTTATTAGCATTATAAAGCACTATGTACTGTACATAATTGTATGTGGTATACTTTTTTATTTAACTGAGAGTGCAGTAGGTTACATCAACAACACTACCAAACAAGTGAGTGGTGCATTGTGAACAATGGTTGCATTGTCCCTAGGTAATAGGGATTTTTCAGCTCCCTTATGATCTTATGGGGCCATCATGATATAAGCAGTTTTTCATTGATCAAAATGTCATGATGCAATGCATAACTGTACTTGAACCAATTCCATCATGTCCCAGAGTATTTGATCTGAGCACTATGCTCTAGCACCTCCAATCTTAAACACTAGTGTAGAAACCAGACACTAAAATGTTAACATTTGAAAAATATATGAAAGTGTTTACTTACCAAATATCCTTTTTAATATTTTTGTGGTTATTTCTACAGCCCTTGTAAAATATGCCATACATTAAGGAAATTATCTTAAATCATCTGTGGTATTTTCAGATTCATTACTAGTTTTAATAAAAGCATGTTTTTATTTAAATAGAATTTCTATTCTCAGAAACTTTTTTTTTTTTCTTTTAAAAGAGACAGAATCTCACTGTGTTGCCCAGGCTGGAGGGCAATGGCCTGACCTGAGCTCACTGTAACCTCTGCCTCCCGGGCTTGAGCGATTCTCATGCCTCAACCTCCCAAGTAGCTGGGACTGTGGGCGTGTGCCACCACACCTGGCTGATTTTTGTATTTTTAGTAGAGACAGGGTTTCACCATGTTGGCCAGGCTGGTCTTGAACTCCTGGTATCAAGAGATCCACTAGCCTCAGCCTCCCAAAGTGCTGAAATTACAGGTGTGAGCCACCGCGCTCAGTCTCAGAGGCTTGTTTTAATCACCTAATCCTTTTGCATTTATGCTGTTCAAAATTAAAAAGAAAGTGAAGAAATTTCACAAATGCAGTTAAATATGTCTTTCAGTTATGTATTTTATTGGAATGTAATGTTTAAGAAAATAAGCAATGATTTTGATATTTTTCTATCTGCTATCATATATATTAATATGTAAATTTAATTAAATAATTATATGTTGGTAATTCTAAATGCAGAAATGTTCAGAAAATAACATAGAGAATTGTTGTCTATGTCACAGTAAGAAGACAGAAGAAAACTATACATAAAATTTGGAGTCAATAGAAAAAGTAAGCCATCGGATATTCTTCCTGATACCCAAATACTACCCAATATAGTTAATATTTAGACTTATTGTTCCTGTTGAATGTGTGTGTGTTCTAATTTTCAATAGAACTTTGCATTTAAAGATCTCAGAGGAGATTTATTCATTCCACAGCTACTTATTGATTTCTTAGTGCCTGAACAGAACTATTTTAGGAAGTAAAGATATAGCAGTAAACACAACAAACTCTGATTCTCATGCATTTTGTCTCATGGGAGGGCTTAGAATGTAAACAAATAAGTATGTCAGGTAATGATAAGGTCTATGAAGAGAAACAAGGTGAACGAAGAGAGTCAAGGGTTTGCGACGCGGAGGCTGGTGGCATTGTATGTAGAGTGCTAATGGAAGACATCTATGATAAGATTAATCAGCTGAGAAACCTAAGAAAGCAAGCTATGTAAATATCCTTGACATAGTTTTGACTTTTGTCTCCTCCAAGTACCATGTTGAAATGTGATCCCCAATGTTGGCGGTGGGACCTAGTGGAAGGTGTTTGTGTCATGGAGGTAGATCCCTCATGAATGGCGTGGTGTTGTCCTTGGAGTAATGTGTGAGTTCTCTCTCTCTTAGTTCATGTGGGAGCTGGTTGTTTAAAGAGACTAGCACCCTTCCCTCTTGTTTGATCCCTCTCTTGCCATGTGACGTGCATGTTCCCCTTTCAACTTCTGCCATGAGTAAAAGCTGCCCAAGGCCTCACTAGAAGGCTTGCAGATGCTGGTTCCCTGCTTGTATGGCGTGCAGAATCACGAACCAAATAAATCTCTTTTCTTTACCCAGGATCAGGTATTCCTTTATAGAAATGCAAAATGGACTAATAAAATCCTAGTAAAGGTAATTCCTGGAAAAAAAAAAAGTCCTTCAGAAGGGAAACTGTGCAGTGCATGATTCAAGGAACCACAACAGTCCAGTGTGGTTAAGCAGAACGAGTGAAAGGAAGAGAATGGTGAAGTCAGATAGCTGGTGAGACACCAGGTCATGCAGCGACATTGGGAATTCACATTTTGAGCAGAAGTAGCATGATGTTATTTAAGTCTTTAAAATCTTCTGGCATTTATGAGGCAAGGATAGAAATGGGAAGAAGAATTACACGTGTATTGTAGCAATCAAGATTGTAGAAGTGGTGGTATTGATAGAAGTAGTTAGGAGTTGTTAAATTCTGAATAAATTTTATGAAGTAGTTAGGAGTTGTTAAATTGTGAATAAATTTTAAAAGTAGAACCAAATAGATTTTAAGATGGATTAGGTAAACAATGGTAAAGAAATAAACCAAAGATGATTTCTAGGTTTGACATCAGCAACTGCCTAAATGGTAAAGATGGTTACTGAGATAGGGAAGGATAAGTTTAGTAATCATAAGTGTGTTAGGATATATCGAATTGGTGATACCTATTATAATTCCAGGGAGATATATTGAGGAGAATGTTAGATTTGTAACTCTGGCATTAAGGGGAACAACTGACATATAAGTTGGGCCATTGCCAACAATGGCATTTAAGGCCATGGGACTAAAGTGATATCACCCCAAAGAATGCATGTTATTAGGAAAGAGGTTTGAATTCACCTCTAGTGACTTCTACATTTAAAGAGTATAAAAACAAGAACCAGGAGAAAGTTTTGGAAGTTGAGGATAAGAGATGAAGGTGAAGAAGAGCTGTTTATGAGAGTCAAAGGGTAAACTGACTAGGAAACTACATTAGGACTATGTAGCATTACAGGTCCAGTTGATTTTTGCTGTAATATTTAAGATTAGACTATTAATATAGGTATTAGATACAGGCACAAAATATGTGGCAAGCTAAACTTAACCAAGGTTTTTGTTTTTCTAGAAAAGTACAAAGGAAGAAGAGAAAGTAAGGGCATATGCAGATATGTGATTCTGATCATGCTACATGGAGTGCAAGCTGGGTGAGTAGTGAAGTGAGGACGTTAGGTATGTGTGACGGTTAGTGGGTTGGCAGACCCAATAAGGCTAAAATAATTTTGAAGAAGTGAACTGAAAGGGTAGGAGGAAGTGACCAGAGACTTGATTGCTTGAAATCAATGCTATGGAACATATGCCGTTGTTGATAAGGACAAGATGATGGAGTGTGGCCACAAGATTTGAGAGCTGAGCTAGGGGGAGACATGTTTCTACTGGTGGTGAAGGAACTGAGAGGCCAGGCTACTCTAAGTTTTATCTACACAGATACTGAGATTGCCAAGAATAAAAAAGATGGTATAGATCAGGAAATATATATGATAGAATCCATAAATTGTATAAACAGCTTATTCATCTCTAGGATCTATAATATCCACAGAGGATTTAAGAAATGTTTTATGTAAGTCCTCAGATATGTCTTCAAAATATTGTCATTATTTGCCAACTAAGCCAATAGTGTTATTTCTTACTTTCAGAAGCATTTGTTGTCTAAACTTTTTATTTTTTGCTTTATATGTATTAGCTTATATTTATTTCTTTATATCTCTGTTCAAATGTAAACTCTTCAAAATAAAGAAAATAGTGTCTACATTTTTAGTAATAATGTTGATAAACAATGGACTTTCAAAAGACATTTGTTACATTAATCAAGACCTGGGCCTTTTATTGATGAAAGACTTTTTACTGCTTTAATTTTCTCACTCTTTATTTGTCTGTCTAGAGTTTCTATTTATTCATAATTTAATCTCGATAGGTTGCATGTGTCTAGGAATTTATCCATTTTTGTGTTCTCAAATTTTTGGGGCTATACTTATTTATAATACACTTTTATGAATTTTTTTGTTTTTCTGTGATACTAGTTGTAATGTCTCCCTTTTCATCTCTGATTTTATTTCCATATTTTCTCTTTTCTTTAGTCTAGCTAATGGTTTTTGTTTAGTTTTTCAAATAACCAATTCTTCACTTCATTGATATTTTGAATGTTTTTAGTCTGTATTTTATTTATTTCTAGTATTAGCTTCATTGTTTTTTTCTTCTACCAATTTTAGGCTGAACTTGTTCACTGCTGAATTCTACCAAACATTTAAGTAACAACTAATATCAATCATCCTCAAACTAATCCAGAATATAGAAAAAGAGAAAAAAAACCTTTCAAATTCATTTCACATAACAGCATTACCCTGATTTCAAAACCAAACAAGAATACAACAACAAAAACTGTAGGTTTCTTGAACATAGATGGAAAAATTCTCAACAATATACAAGCAAACCAAGTTCAACAGCACATTAAAAACATCATCTATTGTGATCAAGTGAGATTAATCCAGGGATGCAAGGAGAGTTCGCCATATACAAATTAATATATTTGATACACCACATTAACAAAACAAACAAGACCATATGATCATCTTAATAGACATAGAAAAAGCATTTAATAAGATTTAACAAGTCTTCATGATAAAAAAAAAAAAAACTCTCAACAAATTAGACATAGACTGTATGTACCTCAGTACAATAAATGCCATATATTACAAACCCAAAGCTAACACACAAATTAGTGAATTGGGAAAAACTAAAAACTTTTTATCTAATATTAGGAATAGGACATAAATGGCCACTTTTACCACTTCCACATAGTACTGGAAGACCTAGCCAGACCAATTAGGCAAAAGAGAAAAATGAAAGGCATCAAATTGGAAAGGAGGAAGCCAAATTGTATCTATTTGCAGATGGCATTATCTTATATATAGAAAACTCTGAAGACTACACAAAAATCTGTTAAAAGTAATAAATAAATATGGTAAAGTCATGGTATAAAAATTCAACATACAAAAATCAATCGTGTATCTACATGCTAATAGCAAACTATCTCAAAAAGATATCAGAAAGCAATTCCATTTAAAATATCTATAAAAATAAAATATCTAGAAATAACCTTAACAAATAAAAACTGTAAGAGAGTAATAAAGAAAACAGAGACACAAAAAATGGAAAGATATCCCATGTTAATAGATTGAAAGAATTAATTTTCTCAAATGGCCATACTACCCAATGCAGTCTACAGATTTAAAGCAATACTAATGAAAACACAAATGACATTCCTCACAGGAATACAAAAACAAATCCTAAAATTCATATGGAACCACACAATATCTTGAATAGCCAAAGGAATCCTAAGCAAAAAAAAAAAAAGAATAAATAAATAAATAAAAAGTTGGAGCCATCATGCTACCTAACTTCAAAGTATACTACAAGACTATAGGAACCAACAAAGCATGGTATTGGTATTAAAACAGACACAAGGAACAATGGAACAGGACACAGAGCCCAGAAATAAATTCACACATCTATTGTCAAGTGATTTTCAATAAAAGTTTCAACAACACACACTGGGAAAAATTTCTTCAATAAATGGTGTTGGGAAATTTGGATACACAGCTGCAGGAGAATGAGACTAGAATCCTGCCTCTCACCATATACAAAAATCAACTCAAAATAGATTAAAAACATGCATATAAAACTCAAACATATTAAAATACTAGAAGAGAACATAGTGGAAATGCTTTGTGACACTGGGAGGGGCAAGAAGTGTTTAAATAAGGCCTCAAAAGCACAGGCAACAAAAACAAAAAGAAACAAAATGAATTAGATCAAAATGAAAAGCTTTTTTATAACAAAGGAAACAATTAACAACATGAAAAGATAATGTTCAAATTGTGAGAAAATATTTCCAAGCTATACAACTGACAAGGGGTTAATATCTAGAATATATAAAGAATTTAAACAACTCACCATGAACCAAATGTCAAAATGGTCAAAATACTTTAATAGTCATGTCACAAAAATGGACATATAAATGGCCAACTGGTATATAAAAATGCTTAATATCACTAATTATCAAGGAAACACTAATCGGAACCACATTGAGATACTACCTCATGCCAGTTGGAATAACTGTTAACAAAAAAAAAAAAAAAAAGAGAAGTCTTGGTGAGTTTGTTGAGAAAAGTGAACACACTCTTGGCATGATTATAAATTAGTACAGCTACTATGGAAAACAGCACGTAGATTCCTCAAAAAATACAAATAATACTACCATATAAATACCTATGTGTTAGATAGATACCATAAGATCTTTCAATCCCACTACTGGGTATATATGCAAAGAAAATGACATCAGTATGTTAAAAAGACATCTGCACTTCCTTAATTACTGCTGCACTAGTTAGAGAAGACAAGACATGGAATAAACTCAAGTGTCCAACAATTAATGAATGAATAAAGAAAATGTAGTATATATACACAAGTAAATACTATTTAGCCATAAGAAGGATTAAAATCTTGCCACTTATGAAACAAGGATGGACCTAGAGGACATTATGTTAAATAAAGTGTTAGACACTGAAAGACAAATACCACATGATCTCACTAATATGTGGAATTAGGAAACAAAAGAGTTGATATCGTAGAAGGGGGGAGTGGAACAGTAGTTACTAGAGACTGGGAAAGGGTGGGGAAAGGGAGGCTGGAGAGAGGGTGGTTAAAAGGTACAATGTGACAATTAGATTGGAGGAATGAATTCTGATATTTTATTGCATATTAGAGTGAGTGTGGTTAATTGTAAAGTACTGTATACTAGCAGATAGCTGGAAGAGAAGCTTTTGAATGCTCAGCACAAAGAAATAAATATATAACATGATGCATATAAATATGATTTGATGATTATACAACATATATATGCATTTAAACAACAAATTGTACTTCATAACTATATACAATTATAATGTGTAAATTTTAAAAAATAAAAGTCAATGAATATTTGTTGTTTGATGAAGAAAAACTATTATATAGATTAGGACAAATTCTGCTTAATTATTAAATGCCTCTATTCTCCAAACAGTATTACATGGCACCACTAAAAATACTAATGACAGCAGCAGAATTTTATTTAGTATTTATCAACATTCCTGTAGGTAAAAATATGCTAGCTAAAATTGTGGTGTAATTCTATAAAATCTTCAATTTTACAGTGGGTTTCAGACCCCTGATTTATCTTTTCTGTATTCTTTAAGAATTCTGATGTTACGCTTGCCTCCCAAGTTCTTACATACTTATTTTCTTGAAAAAACTGATATGTCATATCTTTAACAAAAATTCAGTTAAAACGCATGCAGGACGCAAATGCTAAGATTCATGTATTACCCTTCACTATTTGTTATGCAGAGGTAGTCTCAATTAAGTTATTATTGGTGCTACTGTTTGTCCGTCTTTTGGAGTTCCCCTTCTGCCCCGCAATTCCCTGCTCTGTTGCTCCTCCAGCCTCTTGAACCTCATCGTACAGATACTGCCTTGACTACTAACTCCCAATTTTAAAATATGCCCATTCCTTATGATTCAAAATACAATTTTAATAATAAAATGTGACATTTTCTTCACATGTATGTAAGAATTTTAAGTTTCAGGGCATCTTACATATTCTTATGATTCTAAAAGGATATCTACCCAGAAATCTAGAAGCAAGCTAAGTACTATGCCAAATGAGGTAACAATAGACAGGATCCAAGTTATTAGACCTCTAGAACCTGCTTTCATTTTTATATACACACATGTATATATACAGACAAACATACAAAGATACACTATATATACAGACACAAGTTGCTTAACAACAAGGATACCTTCTGAAAAACGCATCAATAGGCAGTTTTCTTATGCAAACATCATAGAACGTATTTACACAAGCCTACATGACATAACCTACTACACACATAGGCTGTACAGTACAGCCTATTGCTCCTCAGCTACAAACCTGTACAACATGTTGCTGTACTGAATACTGTAGACAATGGTAACACAACAGGATTTGTCTGGCTAAACATATCTAAACATAGAAAAGTACAGGAAAATACATTATAAAATATAAAAAATGGTGTACCAGTATTGGACATTTACTATGAATGGAGTTTTCAGGATTAAAAGCTTCTCTGTGGGTGAATGAGTAAGTGGTGTGTAAATGTGGCAGCCTACAACATTACTCTACACTACTGTGGACTTTATAAGCAGTGAAATTTATTTTAAAATTTATATTTCTTTAATAATAAATGAGACAGCTTACTGTAACAGTTTATTTAGTTACAATAAGCTAATTTGTTATTGAAGAAAGATAATTTTTATCTTTATTTTTATTTTTTCTATAATAATCTTTAATTTTTTGACTCAAGACACAAACATATTGCACAGTTGCACAAAAATATATTGTCTTTATGTCCATATTTTATAACCATTTTTCTATTTTTAAGTTTTTAATTGTATTTATTTATTTTACTTTTTAAACTTTTTTTGTTAAAAACTAAGACATGAAAATATACATTAGCCTAGATCTAAACTGAGTCAGGATTATTAAGATGTCACTAAATAATAAGAATTGTTCAGGTTTCATGGGACTACCATGGTATACTCAGTCTGTAGTTGACTAAAATGTTGTTATGCAGCACACAGCTCTATAAGGATAACGTAAAGCAAAAGTCTACAATTCTCCTATAAAATCCAAAGCATATGGACAGCTATGAAAACATATATGTTTTTAACATTTAGGATATTTTTAGAGTAGGTAGCCAGGCAGTCATGAGAAGGCCAGGAGAGGATTCCTCCCTTGAGGAATGTCTGACGACCATCAGGTGATGGTCAGTCGGTCATTAAACTGTCTCTAAAATAATAAATGATCACAGCTTATGCCAGGGAAAGGCAGTCTTCCATTAGATAGGAAACACCTGAAGCTTGTTATCAGCAGATTCTTGATAAGATCTCAGGACTTGGGTGAGCAGGCTCAAGCAATGCACACTAAGAGGCAAAATGGTCAATTTTAACCAGCATATGCCCTTCCTCCGGGAACAGTCCACTGGTAAGGGAAAAGCATTTCAGGTGAGCACGTGTACAACTTCAGTCCAGACCCTGCACCTGTGGCCCCTCATGCTGGCAGGCCACCATGCATGTGAGCAACCTGCTTTAAGGAAAGAATCTGGGGAGAAGAAACGCAAACTCTGGAACTATGCCAGTGTATAAAACCCCAAGTCAGGAGTTGGACAGGATACTTGGATCTCGCAAGTAACTCACTCATTTGGCTCTCTTCCAAGGGCACTTTACTTTCTTTTGTTCTTGTTCTAAATCTTTTACATAAACTCACTCCTGCCCTACAACTTGCCTTAGTCTCTCTCTCTGCCTTATATCTACGTTTGCCTCTTGGCCAAATTATTTCCTCCAAGGAGTCAAGAACCAAGTTGCTGCAGACCTGTATGTATTCACTGCTGGTAACATACTTCGGTGCTGTGACTTGGATATGTTCCCTAGTGGTAAGAAACCTCTGTTCCTTGCTTTTTGATATGGTTGGCTCTGTGTCCCCACCCTAATCTCATTTTGTAGCTCCCATAATTCCCATGTGTTATAGGAAGGACTCAGTAGGAGATGGTTGAATCATGGGGGCAGGTCTTTCCCATGCTGTTCTTGTGATAGTGAATGGGTCTCACGATATCTGATGGTTTTAAAAACATGAGTTTCTTTGCACATGCTCTCTTTTTGCCTGCTGCCATCCACGTAAGCTGTGACTTGCTCCTCCTCGCCTTCCACCATGATTGTGAGGCCTCCCCAGCCATGTGGAACTGTAAGACCAATAAACCTCTTTCTTTTGTAAATTGCCCAGTCTCAGGTATGTCTTTATCAGCAGCATCCAAACGGACTAATACACCATCTTTGGCTAGAGGTGTGGTTTCCTCCTCCCCCTTCACTCTCCTTACTAACCAGCCCCCAGAATGATTCCTTCTGGCCACAATGTCTCTGCTCACCCTGGTGGGTGGCTTGTGGGGGTGGGAAGGACTTTGTAGTACACACCAAGAAGCCCTGAGACACTAATGGCCCTCCTGGAAAGGAGGCTCACAATAGTGGTAGGGCTAAATCCTAAAACTGTGTAATGTCTAGGGTTTTCTCCGTTTTCTCAATTAAAACCAAATACCTCCCCAAAACCTGCACTACCTATCCTCCTGCTTTTTCTGCGTGTATTCTGAAATGGTATTGCACACTCACCATGCTGTCCATCTTGGGAGCAAGTCTGCCTTTTCTTTGCTTTCACTTTGCATGCCATGTGACTTCCTTCTCTCCCTTAAACACACAATTCTTGTGTGTTATTCATGTGCCTACAGCTCATGCTGTGTTTGCCTCATAGCCTAGGCATAGGCTCCCTTGCAGATGTCCTCTGAGATTTATTCTTGTCCTACATCCTATACAGGTAGGATGTCCTATACATCCTAGCAGCTTGGATGACCTCCAACCCTTTGCCTGTCTGTTGACTCATTGCCATTACAAATAGTGATTGGCTCTGCCAGTTCCTTGTGACTTACCGTATGGTTTTCATACCTGTTACAATCCAGTGCCAAGTTTTATGGTGACATTCGAAGTGGTTTGCCCACCTGCAAAAGACCTCACTCTATGGCCCTTTAAGGTGTCCACCCACTTGCTTTTTGTTTGAGTTAGTACCCTTTGTGAAGAGGGAAAATTCTTCCTTTGCCATTTGCAAGCCCTATCCCAGGCCTCAAGTCCTCCAAATGTTTCTCCTTCACGTCAAAGGGGAAAATAAACACTGCCCTCTCAAATTCAGGGGCTGCTGTTTTTGCAGGCTTAGGAAGCCTTTCCATGAGTATCCATCTCACTTCCTCCCACTTCCTTCTGTAGCAAATGGACCGTGTGTTTAAGCATCTATTCTGCATGTTACCCCAGGAGGATGAGGAACCCGAAACACATTTTTTCAGCCATTCCTCTAATCATCTCCATGCCCTTCTTAATATGCATCAGGACCTTCAAGGCTATAGTCAAAGGGAGGGAAGTCAAGTGCCCTTGCAGCAGTAGGATAAAAAATAGGCTTTTAGTCTACTTAAAAAAATATAAGAGTGGGAATCTGATAAAATAGATAATCATTTTGTTGCTTGAATACTCCAAACTAGAGTCACTATAAGGTCATGGAGACAAGGATATAGGCACAGGAGACTAAAGTACCCACAGGACAGAGATGAAAGTTGGTTCATCTCTTCTTCAACAAGAAGGCTGGTTCCAATGGATTACCATTAGAACAGAGATGAAGCAAGATTAAGAGTACTCCAGTAAGATTTGTTCCTTCTAGAATCCCAAGGATAAATGGAGGCCTCTCGTCCATTCAATTATCTCCTGTGTTCTCAAGTGGGTAATTTTTCCTTCGTAAGATGAGATGAGATCAAGATTAAGGATACCTGGTAAGACCAGTTCATTCCAGAACCCCAAAGATGAATGAAGGATGCCCTCTTCAGGAAAGAGTAATAGGGAAATAAAAGAGCATCCCTTATTTTTCCTTTATCACCTCTATTCTCTCTTCAGAAATGGGTAACTGGGTCTCCATACTGCAGGACCTGCCCCCTCTAATGCATTCTCATGAACTGGGAGAAAATTGAAGTCAGCCTTAGAGCCCAGTGTCCTTAGGCAGAAAGTCCTCAAATTAGCCTCCTCAGTCATTTATAACTGAGAAGAGCACAAGGAGGACAGGGCTAAGTAGAAGGAGAAATGGAGTGACAAGAGACAAGCTCAACAACTGGCAACTTTACAAGCCCGCCAGGCCCCTTCATGTTGCTCTCAGAATACCCTCTGAGGTAACTGCCATGGGTCCTGGAAGCCAGGCAACTGGAAGGCAAGCTGCCCCAATGGGATAAATGAGAAAAAGTCCCGTGTGGCTTGCTCCGTCTTCCACAAGCTCGGCAGCTGGAAATGGGACTCCCCTGACTGCTAAAGGGCCCCTGGAAAAGATTCCCCAGCCCTAATGGCCTTGAGCTGAAGGGGCTCTTTCCTCTGGCTGGCTTCCAAATGAGACATCATCACCAAGAAGACAAAGCCAAGGGCAACTCTGGAGGCAAGGAATAAAATTATACATTTTCCTTTTGGGTTCAAGAGTTGCCTACTATGTGTTAAGCTCCTTTTCTGAGCAACTCTTCTCCAAATCTTGTCAGGTAATGGGGGTAAATGGCAGACCCTCTATCCAAAAGAAAAGATTCATACCCCTTTACATTACTTAAGGGACTAATTACCATTCTCCCACCAGTTCCTGGTAATGCCTAAATAACCCGCATACCTTTGAGGCAAATATATATTTTCCAAGATGGGTGCCTGATTAATACTTTCCCAACCTCTGAATTCATCTTTTCATCTAATAGCCCTATTTGTTCCAGAAAAGCTACTTAAATCCTTAGCCAATAACTTTAACGTGGACAGCCCCACATGAGGAACTTATAAAATAGCCCACACTTACTCAGAAAAGCCTTAGCAAGACATCTGAGGAATATATTGAGGGGGGGGATAGCTTCTAGAGTATGTAGTTAATCTCTTTATCTGCTCCCGATTCGAAGGACTCACACAGTAACATGTGGCATAAACTATAACTTCCTAACAGAAGGAAAAAGACTTTTACCTAATTCAAACGTTATAAAACAAAAGAGAAATTTTTGGTAAGAAATGTTAAAAGAGATTTTATAAAGAAAACAATTTTTTTTTTAGGCCGGGCGCGGTGGCTCAAGCCTGTAATCGCAGCACGTTGGGAGGCAGAGACGGGTGGATCACGAGGTCAGGAGATCGAGACCATCCTGGCTAACACGGTGAAACTCCGTCTCTACTAAAAAATACAAAAATCTAGCAGGGTGAGGTGGCGGGCACCTGTAGTCCCAGCTACTCGGGAGGCTGAGGCAGGAGAATGGCGGGAACCCGGGAGGTGGAGCTTGCAGTGAGCTGAGATCCGGCCACTGCACTCCAGCCTGGGCGACAGAGCGAGACTCCGTCTCAAAAAAAAAAAAAAGAAAAGAAAAGAAAACAATTTTTTTGGTAAATTCTTGTCCTAAAATAAAATGATCGGTTGTTTAAAAAAAGAGATGTTTAGGACAAGTCAAAAAGTCCCAGCATGTCATAGATGGACTATGTAAGGTATAAAAAAATTTGTGAAAGGGAATTTATGAAAGAAATGTACAATTTTAAAAGTTATCAGGTCTTCTAAATGCTTTAAGGTCATAAACTACTACCATGACTCTTAATAACTGTATAACTTGCCTAATTTAAAGGCATTACATTTTAGGTAAGGCCTGGGGACATACAGATTTAGCCATGCCCCCTAGCTATGCTGAAAATAAAGTCAGGCTTTTGTTGCATTTTGATATATTCACTTGTCTTAAAACCCAGCAAACCTTCTATATTTGTGGACAGTAATTTTAACAATGCTTCCTGACTAACTGGACTAGAACTTGTATCATAGGCTATGTATTCCCAGACAACTTCATAGCCCCTGGCAATTTTTCTCTTCAAGTACCAATCTACAGGCATTACATCTTGCCAAGGGTGAAGAGGGTTATCCAATTAGTTCTCCTTCTCATGAGATTCAGAATTATAGCTGGGATGGGGAACCAGAATTACTGGAATCACAAAAGCCTCAATGACCTATAGCCAACTCTCAAAGGAAATAGCCAACAACATTGGTGCCATGGCTAAAAACTCAACAACTATGCAAAAACAAATGGACTCTTTAGCAGCCTTAGTCCTCCACAGTCAATGAGGACTAGACATATTAATGGCAGCACAGGGAGAAATTTGTTTAGTCTATGATGAAAAAATGCTGCTTTGGGGTAAGTCAGTTGGGAAAAGTACAAGACAATATCAGACAACTAAATAAAGCCTCCAGTTCATGGGAACAAGCCTCCCAGGGTTGATTAAATGGTGTTCCTGGGTTCTTTGCTTTATAGACCCCCTTTTAAGCATCCTACTTTGTTCCTTTTTGGTCCATGTCTTCTAAATCTAATAACCTGATGTGTCTATTTTAACCTTCAGGCCAGCATGCTCCAGATGATTCTCAGTGAGGAATATTGTCTTCTCAATATTCCCTTCTACAGAGAAATATTCTCTTCTACAGGTAATCTTTAGACTGTTCATCAGTGGTAGATGACAGAGGCAAACCCCTGACCCTGTCTCCCTTGAACCTGGATAGATATTGCTTTCACCAACCCATAAAGGCATGCTGCCCTGACAGCTAGCAAGAGCCCAAGACACACAGAACAACCACTACAACCCATCTGTCTGTATGAAGCAGTTACAGAAGTCTGACTTTTGTCCGTATTTCAAAAAAAATTGGGTGTTAGACTCTTGAAGGGTGAAATGTTATAGCAGGTATCTGGGCAGACGTGAGCAGGGCAGAGAACCCCCAGTAAATGTCACACAATGATCAGATGATGGTCAGGCAGTTGTTAAACTGTCTCTCTAAAATAATAATTGATCACAGCAGCATCAGGGAAAGGCAGTCTCCCAATAGATATAAAATACCTGCAGCTAGTGATCAGCAGCTTCCTGATAAGATGTCAGCAGTTGGGTGAGCAGGCCCAGGCATGTGCACTAAGAGGCAAAATGGCAAAGTTTAATTGGCATATGACCTTCCTCTAGGAACACTTGACTGGTAAGGGAAAAACACCTCAAGTGAGCGTGTGCACGCATTCAGTAAACACACTGTGCATGCAATCCTGTCATGTGCTGGCAGGACACCATGTGTGGGACAGACTTTTCCATGGAAAGAATCAGGGGAGAAGAAATGCACACCCTAGAACCGTGCCCATGTATAAAATCTCAAGTCAAAAGTCAGGCAGGGCACTTGAATCTCTCAAGGAACCCACCTGGCCCTCTTCCAATTGTTCTTTGCTTCATTTCATTCCTGCTTTTAAACTTTTAAATAAACTTTCATGCCTGCTCTAAAACTTGCCTCAGTCTCTCCCTCTGCCTTAAATCCGCTTCTGCCCCTTGGCTGAATTCTTTCCTCTGAGGAGGCAAGAACTGAACTGTTGCAGACCCGTACAGATTTGCCACTGGTAGCAATAATGTTAAGTGTTTTTGTTATTTAATAATAACAAATTATGAGATCATAAAAATGTAAGTCACTTTCATCTAAAACTCAAAAATGTATTTGATTTTGGGCTTGTGACCCCAGAAATGTGAGAAAATCAGTGTATGTTGTTGAAGTCACCAAGTCTGTGATATTTTGTTATGTCAGCCCTAGAAAATCACTTTCCTACTTCTCCCTACCTCCACTCTCATTTGCCCTAGATAATGAATACTAGTTATGTAAAAAATTCAGTGTGGTGAAGCCAGGAATAATTTTTTCCCTTATATATACTTGCCAACAGAAACAGCCTATTTTTAATAAAACAAATGACGAAATCACAAGAGATGTCAAAAAACTACCATTCAATACTGCTTTAATTATTTTGTGAAAATAATGAAATTTGAAAGGAAGTTTTGTGGTGTAGTTACTAATTTAAGCTCTGAACTCTGATACTTAATTTCAGTGTAAACACTTAATTAAGGGTCTTTAATTTAGTTATCTTTCCTAATGTTTAACTTCTTCCATCTGTAAAATAGTGCCAAGCTCAAAGGGGATTATTTTTTAGTTTTATTTTTAATTGACAAATAATAATTGAATACATTTATGGGAAACAATATAATGCTTTTATTCATGCATACATTGTGCAGCAGTCTAATAAGGCTTATCAACGTATTTATCACCTCAAATACTGTTTCTTTGTCATGAGATGCTTAAATGCCCCTTTTAAGTTGTTTTGAAGTATACAATACATTATTATTAACTATAGTAATGTGTATTAGATCACCAAAACCTATTCCTTCTTTCTAACTGAATCATTATACCCTTTAACCCACATCTCTCCTTTCTCTGTCTGCCTCCTCACAACCCCCTGCTACAGCTTAGATAACCACATTCTACTCTCCACTTCTATGAGCTAAACATTTTAGATTCCACTACCTTTGCTAGCCAGGCCTCCTTTTCTCTCCCTCCAATAACCCGTTTTCCCATAATCTAAGCCCCCCATTATATCTGTATCCTCAAGATTGTATATAAACTTCTGAACCTCATTGAAAACATATTAAATACAGCAAACTTACTAGTTAAGGTAATCACTCTGTTTGCATGTTAATTTGTACGACTTTTCTCCAACTAATCTGCCCTTTGTTAGTTGATATATCAGTGAACTTTCAGAGGGCAAAGGGAAAGCTTTCCTTTGTCACAATCATCACGACCTTTCAGGGCTAACATGATTAATGAAGGCAAGAGAAAAAATACAGGGTAGCCTTTTTAGGATACAGAAAGAGTAGAAGTGAGATTAGTCTTGATGAATAGATGTGGCCTAGATGAGTAGAAAATAGTGAGAAAGGCATTTGAAAATGGAGAGAAGGATGAATAAAACTTTTAAGTGTTGTAAATGGTTTTTTTTTCCTAAGTTATCTTTGTTGTTAGAAAAAACTTCAGTCAAAAGTAGATGGAACAGAGTTTGAACACAAAGAAAATTATAGGCCATTTACCAAACTTGATGTGGTGAAGTGAAAATAATTATCTCTTTGCATAAATTATATCACTGAGAAAATTCTGGCAGTGGGGGAGATCTGATTCAGCCAACACCTTCTTGCATTTAGCATTCAAGCTTCCTTAATTATTGATGGGCTTAAGGCAGCTTAAATGATAATAGCCCTTCTCCAAACTTCAACCACCTTTGTAAAGCTCATCAGAGACCACCAGGCTAGGAGGAGGAGAGAAGCCTGAATTCTGCTAAGGTGTAGACATAAACAATTGCCCATCATGATTCTGGAGATCACAAGATATGCAGCTTCCGCAATTACTCCTGGATGTAACTTCACTATTGTAGAAGTAACTTCACTATTGTTAGGTTCTAACAATTACTCCTGGATGTAACTTCACTATTGTTAGGTTCTAACAATGGCTTTTTGAGATACCTTTCCAGATGTTCTGCATGTCTGACACAAATGGCTCCACCTAGACCCACCAACCTCTCTTGTGGCCCCATCAAAAGTGACTCAGCATAAAAGAAAATCTTCAACTCCCTATGATTTCATCTCCAACCCAACCAATCAGCAGCAAGCTCCCATTGCCTAGCCATCCCCACCCCTTCCCCAAACTGCTTTAGAAAAACCCTTAAATACAAGCCCTCAATGAGATTGATCTGAGTAATAACTTCATCTCCCAAGTGGCGTGGCCAGTCTCACATCAATTAAACTCTTTCTTTACTGCAATGCCATGAATTGATGTTTGTGCAGCAGTCAGGAAGAACCCATCAGGCAGTTACAAAAACAGAAAAAGAAAAACTGGGGTCAGGAACCGTGTCAATAGGAAGGGTTTGCTCAGAATCAGTTAGTCTGAGGGTGTATTTGACATTACAGCTGACAGTGACTTGACAAAGAAGCAAAATGTGTAAAAGTAATTTGTATTTGGCTCTAGTGAGGACTTCTTTGATGGTCTTCACTGAGTAGAAAGGGGCAATTATGAGCCAGGTGCCTTGCAGCAGCAAAGTGCAGAGCATGTATAGCACTACCATTTGATCAGCTTCATTGGGTATACTGATGATATGTGATGCAAATGTGAAAGCAAAAAGTAACAATTGAGTACTAGATTTAATGAAATATAAGAAGCGCTAGAAAAAGAATGATATGGGATTGTGATATAAGCAATATCTGGGTCAAGAGACATCAGTGATCACTTTTGTTTGTTTAATTTGAATCAATTATTTCACTGCAGGAAACCTCATGCTTTTTTTGTTACACCACACTGGGCCAAAAACATCTGAAAAAAGGTGAATCCATTCAAAATGTTGAGACATTCACATAATCTATACATAAATGACAGTCCCTTAAATGTGACTGCATTAAGATTAAGACTTGACACTGTTGAAAGACTTCTGCAGTAGTTGCTAAAGCTTTGGATTTTTTTTTTTTTTTTAAAATAGTGGGCAAGGTAAAGGGAGGTAAGCACTCATCCAACCAATATTTAATGTAACATTAAAATGTTTGCTTATTCATTGTTTTGTAAATAAAATTTAAAAATCTCAAGAATTCCCAAACTTCTTATGCAAAATGGATAGTTATTGTAACACCCTTTTCAAGATAATAGGTGTTAATAATATTATGTATCAACCAGAACAGATGGAAGGTGAAAGCCCTCAGGCATTTGCAAAGGACTGCCATCACAGATCATTCATAAGTAAATTCTTTGCTGGCCTCCTGTAAACAATGACATGCGAATTGTAACTTTGGGTCTACAATCTAAGTCTAGCTCCTACAAGTCAAGTCTGTTAGATTGCACAGTGATAATGTCATTACAAGCTTACCTTCCAAAGTGCAGAACAAAGTCCAGACTCATTCCTCCACCTACCCAGAGACATCTCCGTAATTGACTCTTGTTCCTTTACTCCTTTTTTCTCTTCAGACATTCACCTTATCTTATGTAAAATCTAGATTTACTGGGCACTAACTAAAGTCTCACAAGAATGTATCTATTTGCCTAATTGCTTATCTGCCCTTCTTCATACATGTCTTCCTCCAGCCCTTTAAGGAGATGGATAAATGTAAAACCTCTTGAAACCTGCTTCAGAAAAACAGTCACAGATGTGTTTGCAACATGTGTTTTTTTCCAGAAGCGCCCTAAAGCTAGCTCAGTGAACAGAATTGAGACATGCTTCAGTTACTCATTTCAGTTGTCAGTTTTAATGTGGCAACATTTTAAATACAACACACTTACTGGTTTTATGAAGACTGCTGAGAATATTTTGTTATAATGTTACTGTTTTTCATTTATTTCATAAGATTCAATAAATTTGTGAGTGATTTGTATTAAACATTAAGACCAACAGTCTACAATAAAGATATTATTTATTTAACATGACCTATTTTTAAAGGTAAAGCATCTTTTATCATGTTTAAGCAGAAATAGCTTGATTTGGCTTATAGAAATTACATACATAAATCTACCAGAGATTATCATCACATTACATATTAATGTATTTCTATTCAAAATAATAATTTTAAGCTTTTAATAAAAAAAGAACAATTATGGAGTGTTGGATACTAATTTATAAAATCTGGTGTAATCTTTTTTTTTTTGAGACGGAGTCTTGCTCTGTCGCCTGGGCTGGAGTGCAGTGGCACGATCTCTGCTCACTGCAAGCTCTGCCTCCCAGGTTCACGCCATTCTCCTGCCTCAGCTTCCCAAGTAGCTGGGACTACAGGCACCTGCCACCACGCCTGGCTAATTTTTTTTTTTTTTTTTTTTTTTTTTTGTATTTTTAGTAGAGACGGAGTTTCACCGTGTTAGCCAGGATGGTCTTGATCTTCTAACCTTGTGATCCACCCACCTCAGCCTCCCAAATTGCTGGGATTACAGGTGTGAGCCACCGTGCCTGGCCTGGTGTAATCATTTTTAAGTAATGAAGACAAATCACTAAGCGTTGCTACATGTTGGTACAAGATTCATTTTGGATACATTCTCATAATTAAGGTGTATTTTCTGCATTTTCCAAAATATATTGAATTAGTGATGTCTATCAAGAATTTCATTTAACATAACCACAAAAGCTTTAGAAGCTGGAATAGAACATACTAAAGTGTTTCAAATGTGAAGAGCTATTTTTTTTTTCAGTATGTTTGTGAATCTGCCAAGAGTGTATGCCTTTTCTTCCTTGCTTGTGTCATCATAGAAGTCTATTTTATATATATATATATACACACACACACACACACACAGGCACCTATACATACATTTTATAGATATAAATATATAAAGACTCGTTAACACCCTCCTTTTTCAGGGTTTCTGGATATAATCTTAAAGTTGTATTATGAATATTGAAGTTAGTATTGATGTATGTACAGATACCTCATGGTTTTGCCCACATTAGGTGAAAATATATAACCAAGCATTTTCATTTTATATCTACATCAAGCCCTAGATCTATGTGCAGATCTAAAGATATAAAGAGAAATATATATTCTCATTTTTGCCCTAAATGAAGATTAGATGGAGAATGTAATAAAGGCATATTTGTGGAATAAATACTAAGGCTTCCAAATCATTAAATAAAGACAAAGAAATATATGTTTTAAAGTTTTTTCAAGAAAATGCTGGAAACATAAGTGCTGTCACCTAATCAAAGTAAATCTTCAATCAGGCTTGTATTCTAAATACTATTTGCTTTTGCTGTTGTCTTTCGTGGGTTTTGTTTGCTTGTTTGTTTGTTTGTTTGTTGTTGTGTATACAGTGTTTTTCTCTGTTGCCCAGGATGGACTGCAGTGGCATAATTACTGCTAACTGTAACATTAAACTCCTGACCTCAAGCAATCTTCCCCCATCAGCCTCCCAAGTAGCTAAGACTACAAGTGTGCACCACCGTGCCGAGATAATTTGTAAATGATTTTGTAAAGATGGACTCTTGCTATGTTGCCCAGGCTGGTCTCAAACTCCTGGCCTCAGGGGATCACCTGTTTCTGCCTCCCAACATGCTGGGATTATAGGTGTGAGCCACTTTGCTCAACCCTCTTTCTTAGTTTTGAAATCAAATTTAATATAAGATAGAAATAATCACAGGATAAATTGAGGAAAGCTGTCGAGAGTGCATTTTAATAATACAATGTTATAGAAAAATGTTGGTTCTTAAGAAATTATTTGCCATGTTATACTTGCGACCTCCCTCTCTTCATTGTGGGATAGAGTTAAAGATTTTCTATCTGTTTTACATGGCTAAATGAACTATCATTAAGTTAGTAATAGAGAAAAGTAAGATGTCATGCTAATGTATTTATTGTAGATAATGTTCAAATTTCTTCCAAATATCTATTTTTAAGCAAAAATAAAAAATAAATATTTGCATGCTAACCATATGAATAGTTATATTTATAAAAAAGTTTTGTTAAAATAACTAAACAAAAATGCCCACATAAGGCAGGAGTAGGGGTTGATTTGTCTGATATTGCTTCATTGGGTACCTAGGTTATGACCTGTCCTCTTCACAGCTGCTATGTATTAGATGACATAATTTGAAAAGTAGTGCATCTAAAACCTATTTTATACTAAACGGTATACTTTATAATTTACTTCAACTATGGTACAACTTTCCATGCAAATATAACACAGTATTTTATTTTTGTCTACACTTAGCAGAAAAGCAAGATTTATATACCCTCCTATATTATCAGTATAATAATAATGACTTTTGAGTGCCAGTTATGAGCCAGGCAATATGCTAAATAATTGCTTATATTTTTATCCATTTAATCTTCACAGTGTGTGAGTTAAATTTTATCCTCATTTTTCATATATACAAACTCAGGCTTAGAGAAATTTAAGAACTGTCCAATATTACATAGCTAGTAAATGGAGAGCTGGGTTTCAAACCACGACATTTTGATCATAAGGGTGCATTCTTTCTAGTATTCCACAATATAAATTAAGTACTTATATTATATTGCACATTTAATGACTAGGATATTAGAGTCTTTGTATTGTCTTCTAAACTGTTTTAATCTAGGCTGTTTAGAGATGAAGTATACATTTAATTCTATTTGGCGGGGGCACAGTCTCACTCTGTCACCCAGGCTGGAGCGCTGTGGTGCAATCTCGGCTCACTGCAACCTCTGCCTCCTAGGATCAAGAGATCCTTTCACGTAGGTGGGACTACAGGTAGGCATCACCACGAACAGCTAATTTTTAAATGTTTGTGTATATAAGGGCTCACTATATTGCCGAGGATTGGTCTCAGACTCCTAGGCTCAAGTGATGCTCCTGCCTTGGCTTCCTAAAGTGCTTGTATTCTAGGTGTGAGCTACCAAACTCAGTCTATATATTAATTCTAAAGAATTTCTTAGAATAGAGAAATTTGAGACAGCGTGATTCCGATAAATTATATTAACTTCTGAAAGTTTCTTAAATAGCTTATACTAAGATGAAAGAATTACATGTTAGTGTCCTGAAAGTCACATTTTTATCTCAAAATATTTTCCTGTAAACAGACAAGTGCTTTGGAAGTAACTTGGCTTAGAAGTCATTTGAGAGGTGCACTTGTTTCTTGGGCTGACCTACTGTTTTTAGTACTTTAGACCTTTCATTTTTCGAACCTGTTTCAGGTAGAGAGGGCTCTTGAAGCTACGACTTTACTGTTTTCTAAAACAGAAACAAAACCAAAACTTATCTGTGAATATTTTGAGTTTTAAATTTGTTTTATTTTTAATTGACAAATAATATCTGCATATATTTATTGGGTGCAGTGTGGTGATTTGATATATCTATACATTTTGGAATGATCAAATAATACTTAATAGCATATCCATCACCATGAATACTTATTATTTATTTGTGATGAGGTCATTTGAAATCCTCTGTTAGCTATTTTGAAATATAAAGTACATTACCATTAAATACAGTCAACATGTTGTGTAACAGACCACTATAAATTGTTTCTCCAATCTAACTGAAACTTTGGACTCTTTTCTATGGATATTTTTAATGAAAAAATAAAAACTGCGTTCTTCACTGTCAAATTTTGGTGAAGATACATGAGAATAAACAGTATTTCTCACTGAAGTAATATTTCCAGATTAGTGGTGAAGTCTGTTGATTTAATTTATAAATTTTTAGACTGTTGTGTTAGGCTATTCTTGCATTGCTATAAAGAAATACCTGAGGCTGAGTAATTTATGAAGAAAAAAATGTTTAATTGGCTTATGTTTCTACAGGCTGTATAGGAAGCATAGCTCTGGCATCAGCTTCTGTGGTCTCAGAAAACTTAAAATCATGGTGGAATGTAAAGCAGAAGCAGGCACTGGACATGGCAAAAGCAGGAGCAAGACAGCGAGAAAGAGTTGGGGGAGAGAGGTGCTACACACTTTTAAATGACCAGATCTGTGAACTCAGAGCAAGAGCTCTCTTATCACCAACGGATGGCTCAAGCCATTCATGAAGATCTGCCCCCATGATCCAAACACTTCCCACTAGACCCCATCTCCAGCACTGAGGATTACATCTCAACATGACATCTGAGTGAGTACAAATACCCAAACTATATCACGTCTGTACCAAGTAATTGAAACATATTTGGAAAATAGAAAATACAAGAAGAAACAAAAGCAGAATAATGGGATTCCTCCTAATCTAATGTAATTGAGTGGCTTTATTGCAATTTCCATTTATGGTTTATTTGAACACTTAGGCCACATAGAGTTTTCTTGGTTTGTTTTTCACTGAATGCTATCACCAAATCCAAAGTAGAGCCACGGATGGAAAAGTGAGAGAGGTAATAGTGGTGAACTGAAGTAATCATACCCTCTCAGTGATCTAAAAATGCTCATTCAAAGCAGCACAGGTGGTACAATCCTCCAAGTCTGTGTTTGGTACTCTAATAATCATATCGCTGTTTTTTCTTTCTTTCTTTTTTTTTTGCTACCTATTTTATTTCAGATTCCTAAACCATTTATAGGATAAAGTAAATCTGATTATATGTTTACTTCAGATATTTAAAATATTTAGGGTCTGTGAATGTAGAAAAGGAACGCAAGTGGTATTTTTCAGAAACATTGTTGTATGAATAGACCTAAAAGTAATTCATATACAGTACATATGTTTCTGAAGAAGCATAATAATAGGTTATTTCTGTTCTCAGAGCTGGATTAAATTTGAATCTAAAAAAGCAAAATATACTTTCTAGGCTGAGTTTAACGCATCTAAGAAATGTTTTATTTCTTTAATAGTATTTGTAGATTTGATATGTAGAATAATTAAGGGATGCAACATATCGGCACGCAGTCTGGCAGTGGGGACTTAAGGAGAACAGATGAAGTGGAAGTCTCAGAAAGCAAAGAGTCAACTCTCTAAGCAGGTAAATGAGAAGAAGTAGACACATATTTATGGAAAGACAAGACATGTAGTCCGAAGTCTGAGCATGTACTCAAGATGAACCAATGAAAAAGAAGAATGTTGCTATATTATTATATATTATATATAACAAAATATATTAATTTTGATAACTTATAGAGCAAATTATGTTATGTAAACACATAATGACTAACTATGTTTGAATTTTTTTCCTATGGTTATTATTTTTGTATCTCACATAAGGTTATGAAATGTTGCACTACACTTGTGTATACTGGAAGTTTTAATTTTCCATTGCATATTTCAGGACTCACTACTATTCAACAGGGAGGTATACAAAAATCTAGCATTTTTTGTAGTCTTTTGATGGAAAAAATACTAAAATAAAACAACCAGAATCTGTTATGTAATGGTCATAGATTTTTTTAAGATCCTTATAACAGGGAAAATTTAAATTTTATCCCCACTTATTTGACTTGGTCAAAAGCTAATCCAAGAGTTTAAGCACTTCTCAAAAAATCGATTATTTTCTTAATCCAGTCTGTCATTGATGGACATTTGGGTTGGTTCCAAGTCTTTGCTATTTTGAATATTTTCTTGCCAATATGCCTAGTGATTTCATTGAGTTCTATCTCTTTTCTAGATTGGTAAATTTTTCCCTTTCTAATTATTTCGTAAAAATTAAATGTGATGGCATTTCAGGAAGTAGATAATAAAACTGTATTCTCTTTCTGCTAAATTGTTGGATTACTTTACTTAATTAATGTATTCATGGTGGCTCTAAAAAGACCTATGACCATTTGTTTCTACCAAAATTAAATGCCAAAGTATCAGTATATTCTATATTTATATCCCTATTCACATTAACTGTAATCATAATCCTGCCAAACCTCATTAATTTGGAATTCTCTAATACAGAATTTGTAATACTTCAAACCGGTGGTAGATTGATACCGTTGAAAAGAGTGTACCAAGCAAATTAATAAAGAACAAAGGGAAATACCACATACAGAGAAGACATAATTTTAAAATATATTAGAAACATTAATTTTACATGCCAAAATATAACCCTAGTATAAGCAGAGAATAACAGGTTGAAATTTTATATACTCATTACAACTAATCTCCAAATGCATATTCAATTAATATTCCTACTAGGCTAGCGTATGAATTTAACACATTTTTTTTTTTTTTTTACTTTTCAAAACAGAATAGAAATAGTAATAATTCTACTCCTACATTATTCTATCACTTAAGACCAGTTAGTGAAACAAGAACAAATTTGAATGAAAAAAAACACTGCTTTTTTCTACACTGGAAAACATTATAAAGTTAGTGCTCTCATCTATGAGATAATCTCTCTGCACCAAATATCAAATTACTAGAACATAGCACTTTCTGAATACTATTGGAAGGTAATATTACAATACTGATTTATTCAATTTAGCAAATATGTATTGAAGACTCACTGTGTACAAGGCACTGTCCTGATATATCATGCATAACAACACATGTGCACAGACTACCACTTTCTATAGCCATTCTTAAAGTTGTATTCCCAAGAAACAATGTTTACCACCTAGTATTGCCCTTAGTTTCTACAGATAGAAAAACAAATATGAATCAAAAAAGAATGCTTTTGCTTTGAAGTAACCACTATCTAATAGCCTTTCCATATGTACATAACTCCATATGCCTAAAACTTATCATAATTTTTCTCACTGAATTGCAAAGAATAACTTTCTGAATATTGGAAACAAACTCAAGAGAAATAAAGTTTAAGACCTGTATGGCAGGGCACCTTTAAAATGGTTTTGTACCAGAAAACCACTTTTAAGTGATATGAACACCTGCACCTGTGCCACCTAGAAATATAAGCAGAGACTTAGACAAATTTGTTTTCATTATTATTTTTATCAAAGAAGGATTAGAAGCAAGTATGATTATTTCAACTTTTATGTTAATACAATCTTTCTGTTCTGGAATAAATTCTAGCTACAGTGTCAGTATCAATAATAATCATACTTAACAGTGAGTGATCACTTACTATGTGACAGGTACGAAGCAGTCCATATAAAGTAACTCATTTAATCCTCTCAATAGCTCTATTATACTAATTTCACTGATGAGTAAACAGGCTGTGCAGAATGGTTATGTACACTGTGCATACACATGTCCACTTATTATGTGTCAATTTAAAAATAGTAATAAAAATCAAAGCTGCTAAACGAAGAGGATTTCAATCTAGGTAGTCTTTCTCTAGAAAGCCAGAGTCTTGACTACTAAACAAAACCAATTCTCTTTCTAGATCATCTTGTCTTAATTGTCTTTTTTTCTTGATTATTTAAAGATTAAATGCAAACTGATAATGATACATCGTATATTAAATTTTGCCAGGATCTGGATGATTATAACACCTGGCATATGCCAGATCCTTTCCGGCATCCCAGAATTTGGATGGTTGCCCAAGAGAATGTTTGTGTTCAAATGTTCTTACATATATACTAGAAGTGACAGCTGCAAAAACTTATGGAAAGCAGCAAAACATCGAGAGCCCTGGGTTCTGCCCTGCCTTCCCGTAATCATGTTTTAGCTCAGTTAGAAAGGAACTGGTAATGTATCCATACTGTACTTGGAGGTCAGCTACCCCCTGCAACTCTTGTACCATTTAATTCCTAAACTTTCTTCAGATACACTTATGTATTTTATTTACTGAAGATTATCTAGTCTTTCGCTAACTGAGTGATTTCCTAAACAAAATTCATTAATCCCTTAAAAAATATTTACTAAATGTCTACTCAAAATGAAAGGAATACACAAGGAATACACACAGTCTTTCACAATGGTTTTATGTCGTAAAACACGATGTCCCGTGTAGTTAAAATGAGAGAACAAAATAAAATTCATAAATTTACGAATAACCAGCATACTTAGTTTTACAGCATTATGTACAAACACAGAAAGGAAACATCGCATGTTCTAATAGTCCATTCTCACTTTGCTATGAATAATTATCTGACACTATGTCATTTATAAAGAAAAGAGGTTTCATTGTCTCATGGTTCTACAGGCTATACAGGAAGGGTAATGCTGGCATCTGGTCTGCTTCTGGGGAGACTTCAGGAAACTTATTTATAGTGGAAGGTGAAGTGGGAGCAGACATGTCACATGGCCAGAGCAGGAGCAAGAGTAAGAGGGGGAGAGGCCACACACTTTTAAATAACCAGATCTCATGAGAACTCACTCACTGTCATGAAAAAGGGTGCCCGGAAGATGGTACTAAACCATTCATGAGAAATCTGACTCCATGATCCAATCACTTCCCAACAGGCCTCACCTCCAGCATTGGAGGATTAAATTTGAACATGAAATTTGGGTGGGGACAACATCCAAACCATGTCATATGCGTTAAAGTTTATATTTATATTTAGTATTACTAGCTTGCATTATTAGCTATTATTCACCAGCAATCGAATTGGGTACTAATTTGAATATTTTTTCTAATTTCTAATATAGTAGACATAGAAACAAGTATGAACTGACACTATATTATTCAAAGGCCACTCATTTTTCATTAGGAAATTATTACTCAAATGGCCAAGTAATGTAAAAACTGAAAAATATGTCTGAAATGATCTGGTGAAAAATGACCATTTATATCCTCCAAAAATAAATTGGGGTATGTATGACTACATAATTAGTGACATTATGCTCATTTACTTCACGTAAGATAATGAATGAGGCAACTTAAGAATTTAGAAAGCAATATAATTTATAATTTACTCTTCAACTAATGGCGTTTTTCAATAAAGAACACAGGAAGAACTAAGTTGAGGTGGGCTGGTTTGAGTTCCACTCCACAGATCATGAAGAATGTGTGCACACACTATGCATGGTAGATTGTCAGAAGGAATAAGCAGAAATACTCAATTGAATCTCTTCAGATCAACACTTATAAAGAAGGTTTGAAACTTTCTTACCGTGTAAACGGAAGTGAGTTTAGCACTAAGCATCACCTAATGAGCATAAAGAGAAGGGTAGAGGAGGAAAAATGAGTGATAACATTTTACTGCCCACTGGAACAAAGCTTGACCTAATATTATGACATTCTTGAAGCCAGTTCTCTTCCTTTTGAAGAAAATCATTTAGTCCCAGATATTCCTAGAAAACTATTGGCAATTTCTTTAGCATAGAACAAACAAGATCAACTATGGTGAGACCAAAGAGATTTTAATGGTGATTTTGAAATACAATATGAAAAAAAAATCCACAAAATAATAGAAAAATCTTATGATTTTAATGTAGTTAGAGAGTCAAGATACAATATTCTTCAGGAGTCATCTCTGAGTTCCAGTGGATCTGTATTGCAACAGCAATATGTAGTTTGTGGGACGAGATGGGGGACGAAGACTGGAGATCACACAGACCAATGTGTGAAAACCCGTAGTAAAAGTGGCAAGACAAAAGGAAGGACCTGTTCTAGTTGGTTTTGTTAGAAGAGATTTAGGAAAGACATAGGAAAACATGAGTGAGCAGAAATAAAGTGTGAAACTACACACTGCAGTTGAACACATGAGGGCAGACGACGTGAATCAATGCAAAAAGTTTGTGGTTCAGCATTGTAGTTGTTTAACTGGATCATTCACAGGTACCTGGAAACTGTATAGGAATTAGAACTCACGTTCATCTTCACTCTGTGGCCACTGAATGTCAATATATAGTAGAAAGGTTGAAATTAAATTCCCCTACTAATATATAAATAAAACCTATAAAACAAGATGCAGACATTTATATTATAAAAACAGGATGCATACATTTATATTATACTTTATATGAGGATGTAATGTAAATAATTGAAGCTGGCAAAGTTTATTTAACTGCTTGAACAGAGTCATTCTGTCTGTGAGTACCCAGAATGAACCAGCCCACATAAAGCTATCAAATACAATTATTTTCAGCCCCATAGAAAGACAAATTAAATATGGCCTTCAATACTCTACTACTCTTTTAGTATCAGAGAATTAAAAAGCAATTCACTTAAGGGGCATTTTATTTCCATAATCATTGAACAGGTGAGGTATATCAAAGCCAAGTGTTGCCTGTATAGGATGAATTCATGCATGATTCATATGCCTTGTGATATCATTTTATGAAACAAAAATAACTTAGATTATTTCCAAATAATCCCACCCTTTCTAGCAAGGTGATGGCTGTGAAGATCATAGCCCACATTTATGTTAGGTATTGCTGGTGCTACAGGGAGCAATTTGAACATGAATTTTGGAGAACTACAGTTGTGGACATGGACCTCTCTGGTGGCTCCTTGAAAGATCATCAATAGAAACTGTCTCCAAGGAAGCCTACACATTGGACTCGCCAGACAATGACATTAAATTATGTGTCAAAATATTCAAATATCTAAAGAAATTCATGAACAAAGCCTAAAAGAAACTAGATGAATGATGCCTCACCAAGTAGAAAATACAGAAAAAGAGATAAAACTTATAAAAAAAGACCCAAATAAATTCTGATAAAATTCTATAACTGAAAAGTACAATAACTACAATTTACAAAATATACTACACTAGTTCAATAGTAATATAAACAAGTAGAATAGTAAATATAAACAAGTAGAATAATCAATAAACAACAATAATTTGAATGTAATTCAAATGATATCTAGTTTGACAGCAGAAAGTAAAAACTAATGAAAAAAATAAACAGAGTCAAAGAAACCTGTTTGACAACATCAAGCATATCAACATACACATAGTAGAAGTCCTAGAAGGAAGAAAGATGGGGCAAAGGACAGAAAGAATATTAGAATAAATATTCACTAGACATTTTCAGAGATCTGAGTCCACACATACAAGAAATATAATGAACTCCAAGTAGGACAATCTCAAAGATATCCACAATGAAACATTTTATAATCAAAATGTCAAAAAGTAAAGAGAAAGGGGGTATCTTGACAGCATCAACAGAGGCAATATTTATCACATACAACTATTCCTCAATAAGATTAACAGCAGGTTTTACATCAGGAAAAACGGAGAACAAATGACAGTGGAATAACATATGTAAAATACAGAAAGAAAATCAAACATCAAACAAGAAGTCTATATCTAGCCATACCATCCTTTAAGAATAGACAAGTGGGATCACATCAAGTTAAAAGGCTCTTGCACAGCAAATGAAACAATCAAAGTCGTGAAGATACAACCCACAGAATGAGATAAAATATTTGCAAACTATTCATTTGATTAGGAATTAATAACCAGAATATGTAAGATGCTCAAACAATTCAATAGGAAAAAAAATCTAACAATCTGATTTTAAAATAGGCAGAAGAACTGAATTGACATTTCTCAAAAGAAAACATACAAAGGGAAGAGGGGTATGTGAAAAAGTGCTCAAAATCATTAATCATTTGAGAAATGTAAATCAAAACTACAATGAGACATGTAACCTCAGTTAAAATGGCTTTTATCCAAAAGACAGGCAATAACACTGCTGGTGAGGATGTGGAGAAAAGGGAGCCCTTGTACACTCTTGGCGGAAATGTAAATTAGTAAGTCACTATGAAGAACAGTATGTCTGTCTCTAGAAAAACTAGAAATAGAACTATCATATGATCCAGCAATCCTACTTCTAGGTACACACTCAAAAGACAGGAAATCAGTACATCTGAGAGATATCTGTACTTCTATGTTTGTGGCATCACTGTTCACAATAGCCAAGATTTGAAATCCATGTAAGTGTCCATCAACAGATGATTGGATAAAGAAAATGCAGTACTTATACATAATGGAACACTATCCAGTCATAAAAATAAATGAGATCCTGTCATTTGCAAACACATGGACAGAAGTGGAGGTAACTATGTTAAGTGAATTAAGCCAGGCATAGAAAAACAAACAGCACATGTTCACACTGATTTGTAGAAGCTATAACTTAAAACAGTTGATCTCATGAAGGTAGAGAGTAGAATGATGGCTACCACGGGCTGGCAAGGATAGTGGCGGGGCGAGGGGTTGAAGTTTGGATGGTTAATGGGCACAAAAATATAGTTTTATAGAGTTAATATCCAGTAATTAGTAGCACAATGGGGTGACTACAGTAAATACCAACTCATTGTATATTTTAAAATAACTTAAAGAGTATATTTGGAATGTCGTTAACACACATTAATTGATAAATGCTTGAGCAGATTAATACCCCATTTATTCCAATGTAATTATTAGACTTTGTATGCCTTTATCAAAATCTCATATACCCTGTAAATATTCCACCTAATATGTTTGCATACAAATTTTAAAATGTTAAATTAATAAGTCCTTGAAAGCACAGACAACACAAGCAAAAATAGACAAATAGGATTATATCAGACTAAAAAGATTCTACACAGAAAAGGAAACCATAGAGTGAAGACACAATCTGCAAAGTGGGAGAAAATTTTTGCAAACTATTTGTCTGACAAGTGATTTATATCCAGAATATATGAGAAGCCAAACAACCCAACAGAAAACAGCAACAAATAATCTAAAACAATGGGTGTAATAAATTACATAATGAGTACAATGTCCACTGTTCACCTGATTGCTACACTAAAAGCCCAGACATCATCACTATACAATACATCCTTGTTAATAAAACTGTCCTTGTACTCCTTAAATTTTTTAAAATAAAAAATTGCAATTATTCTTTTAAAAATTGGCTAATAATCTGAATAGACATTTCTTAAAATAAGACATACAAATGACAGATCAAGTGTATGAAGAAATGTTTAACATCACTAATCATCAGGGAAATGCAAATGAAAACCACTGTAAGATATTAGATAGAATGGTTTTTATAAAAGAGGCTGAGAATAACAAATGTTGGTGAGGATTGGGAGAAAAGGGAACTCTAATACACTGGCGTGAATGTAAATTAGTACGGCCATTATGGAAAACAGTATAGGGATTCCTTAAAAAACGAAAACTAGAATTACCACATGATTCTGTAATCTCTCTACTGAGTACATATCCAGAAAAAGCAGTTATTATGTTGAAGAGATATCTGTAACCTGATGTTTATTGCAGCAGTATTTACTATAGTCAACATATGGAACCAACCAGTCTTCATCAATAGATGAATGAATAAAGAAAATGTGGTGTATATACCCAATAGAATGTTATTCGGCCTTTAACAAATGAAATCATGTTTCCTGGACAAGCCTGGAAGACATTAAGTGAAATAAGCCAGGCAGTTTTTTCACCATCATTTTTTGCAGTAACTATCTTTTTCACATTATGTATTCTTGGCACCCTCATCCAGATCAGTTGATCTTTTATATACAGGCTTATTTTTTTTTTTTTTTGAACATTCTATTCTGTTCCTTTGGTTTATGTATATGCTTTTATGCTAGTGACGTAGTGTTTTAATTGCTATCACTTTGTAATATATTTTGAAATCCAGAAGCATGACTCTTCCAGCTTCGTTGTTCATTCTAAAAATTGATTTAAATGTCTGATACCTTTTGTAGTCGCTCATAAATTTAAGATTTTTTTTCTGAGATTGTAACAAATGTCATTGTAATTTTGATAGGGATAGTATTGAATCTGTAAATCACTTAAAGTACAAACATTAAAATATATGAAGTCTTTCAATCTGTAAGTACAAGATGTCTTCCATTTCTTCAGGGGGTTCTTTGATTTTTTTCATTAAGATTATATCTTTTTTGGGGGGGTTGGCTGATTTTATTTTTTTATGTTTGTGGGTACATAGTAGATGTATGTATGGGGTACATGAGATATTTTGCTACATGCATGCAAATTAAAGTAAGCACATAATGGAGAATAGGGTGTCCATTCCCTTAAGCATTTATCCTTTGAGTTACAAACAATCCAATTACACTCTTTATCTTATTTAAAAATATACAATTAAGTTATTTTGTATAGTCACACTGTTGTGCCATCAAATAGTAGATCTTTTTTTTTTTTTTTTTTTGAGAAGGAGTTTCACTCTTGCTGCCCAGGCTGGAATGCAATGGCACAATCTCGGCTCACGGCAACCTCCGCATCCTGGGTTCAAGCAATTCTTCTGCCTTAGTCTCCCAAGTAGCTGGGATTACAGGCATGTGCCACCATGCCCGGCTAATTTTTTTTTGTTTTTTAATTTTTAGTAGAGATGGAGTTTCTCCACGTTCATCAGGCTGGTCTCGAACTGCCGACCTCAGGTGATCCACCCGCCTCAGCCTCTCAAAGTGCTGGGATTACAGGCGTTAGCCACCATGCCCAGCAAACAGTAGGCCTTATTCATTCTGCATAACTATTTTTTGTACTTATTAACCATCTTCACTTCCCATCCACCTTCCCACCATTCTTTGCAGCCTCTAATAACCATCCTTCCTTCTACTCTCTATGTCTATGAGTTCAATTATTTTGATTTTTAGAACCCACAAATAAGTGAGAACATGCAATGTTTGTGTTTCTGTGACTGGTTTATTTCACTTAACATAATGATCTCCAGTTCCATCCATGTGGTTGCAAATGACAATATCTCATTTTTTTAATGGCTGACTACTACTTCATTGTGTATAAGTACCAAATTTTCTTCAGCCACTTATTTGTTGATAGAAACTTAGGTTGCTTCCAAATCTTAGCTATTGTAAACACTGTTGTGACAAACATAGGAGTGCAGATATCTCTTCAATATACTGATTTCCTTTCTGTTCTGTATATACCATCAGTGGGATTGCTGGGTCATATGGTAGCTCAATTTTTAGTTTATTGAGGAACGTCCAAATTGTTCTTCATAGTGGCTGTAATAATTTACATTGCCACCAACAGCGTACAAGGATTCCCTTTTCTCTACATCCCCAACAGCATTTGTTATTGTCTTTTGAATATGTCATTTTAACTAAGATGAGATAATATCTCATTGCAGCTTTGATTTGCATTTCTCTGATGAGCACCTTTTCATATAACTTTTTTGTTTGTATGTCTTTTTTTAAACAAATGCTTTTTCAAATCTTTTGCTCATTTTTTGATCAAATTATAAATTCTGCTTATTAATCTCTTGTCAAATGAGTAGTCTGCAAATATTCCCTCCCATTCCGTGGGTTGTGTCCTTTGCTATGCAGGAGCTTTTTAACTTGAAATAATCTTATTTTCCTTCTTCTTCTTCTTTTTTTTTTTTTTTTTTTTTTTTTTTTTTGGTTGCCTGTGCTTGTGGAGATATTGCTCAAGAAATTTTTGCCCATACCAATGTTCGGAGATTTTACCCAATGTTTTCTTGTAGTAGTTTCATAGTTTAAGCTCTTAGATTTAAGTGTTTAATCCACATTGCTTTGATTCTTTTTTATAAGGTGAGAGTTGGGGGTCTGGTTTTAGTCTCCTGAACATAGACATCCAGGTTTCCCAGCATCACTTACTTAAGAGACTGTCTTTTCCCCAGTGTGTGTTTGTGGCACCTTTGTCTAAAATGAGTTCACTGTAGGTGTGTGGACTTGTTACCTCATTCTCTATTCCATTTCCTTGGTCTATGTGTCTGTTTTTATGCCAGTAACATGCTGTTTTGGTTACTATAGCTTTGCAGTATAATTTGAAGTCAGGTAATGTGATTCCTCCAGTTTTGTTCTTTTTGCTTAGTATAGCTTTGACTATTCAGGGTCTGTAGTGGTTCCATATTAATTTTCAACTTGTTTTTCTATTTCTGTGAAGAATGTAATTGGTATTTTGATAGGGACTGCACTGAATCTATAGATTGCTTTGGGTAGTATGGACAGTTTAACATTATTGATTTTTTCAATCTATGAACATGGAATTTGTGGGTGTGTGTGTCCTCTTTAATTTCTTTCATCAGTGTTTTATAGTTTTCCTTATATATCTTTCACTTCTTTGGTTAAGTGCTTCTTAGGTATTTTATTTTATGTGTAGCTATTGTAAATGGGATAACTTTTCCATTTCCTTTTCAGATTGTTCACTGTTGACATATGGAATGCTACTAATTTTTGTATGTTGATTTTTTTATCCTGCAAATTTACTGAATTTGTTGATCAGTTCTAGTAGATTTCTTGTGAATCCTTTAGGTTTCTCCAAGTATATGATCATATGTGCAAAAAAGGATAATTTGATGTCTTCCTTTCCATTTTGGGTGACTTTTACATCTTTTCCTTGTCTGACTGCTCTAGCTAGGACTTTAAGTATTATGTTTAATAAAAGTGATGACAGTGGGTAAACTTTTCATGTTCCAGATACTAGAGAAAAAGCTTGCAGTTTTTCAGCACTCAGTATGATAATAGTTCTGATTCCGTTGTATATGGCTATTAGTATGTTGAGATATGTTCCCTCTATCCCCAGTTCTTTTAGGGTTTTTATCATGAAAGGATGTTTAATTTCATCAAATGTTTTTGCTTTTTCAGCATCAATTGAAATGATCATATGGATTCTATCCTTCATTCTGTTGATATGATGTATCACACTGATTAATTTGCATATGTTGAACTACCCTGACATTCCAGAAATAAATCCCTCTTGATCATGATGAATATTCTTTCTAATGTATTGTTGAATTCTGTTTGCTAGTATTTTGTTGACAATTTTTGCATCAATATTTTCCATATATATTGGCCCCTACTTTCCTTTTTATTGATCTGTTTTTGTCGGCTTTTGGTATCAGGATAATACTGGCCTAACAGAATGAGTTTCAAAGCGTCACCTCCTCCTCTATCATTCAGAATAGAGTGAGATTGCTATTAATTCTTCTTTAAATATTTGGTCAAATTCAGCAGTCAAATGAAGTCAAATGGTCAAATGAAGCCATGGGTCCTGGACTTTTTATTATGGCTTTCATCTCATTACTTGGTATTCATCTGTTCAGGTTTTGGATTTATTTTTGCTTCAATCTTGGTAGGTTGTATGTGTCTAGGAATTTGTCAAATTCTTCCAGATTTTCTCATTTACTGGCCTATAGTTGCTCACAGCAGTCACTATTGATCCTCTAAATTCTGCATTATCAGTTTTAATGTTTCCTTTTCATTTCTTATTTTATTAATTTGGATCTTCTCTCTATTTTTCTTAGTCTGGCTAAAGATTTGTCAATTTTCTTTAACCTTTTAGAAAACAAATTCTTGTTTCATTGATCTTTTGTATTGTGGTTTTCATTTCAATGTCATTTATTTTAGCTCTGATTTTTATTATTTATTTTCTTCTACTAATTTTGGATTTCATTTCCTCTTGCTTTTCTAGTTCTCTAAGACACATTGTTAGATTGTTTATCTGAAATTTTTCCTCTTTTTGATGTAAGCACTTGTAGCTGTAAACTTCCCTCTTAGTGCCGGTTTTCCTGTATTCCATGGGTTCTAATATGTTGTGTTTCCATTATCACTTGTTTCAAGAAATGTGTTAATTTCCATCTTAATTTATTCATCAACCAACTTATCATTCAGGGACATATTGTTTAATTTCCATGTATTTCTATAGTTGCCAAAATTTCTCTTGTTTTTAATTTCTAGTTTTATTGTATTGTGGTCAGAGACGATCCTTGATATTATTTCAGGTTTTTTTGAATGTTTTAAAACTTGTTTTGTGACCTAACATATGACTATCTTTGGGAATTATCCATGTGCTAAGGAAAAGAGTGTCTATTCTGAAGCTCTTGGATGAAATGGCCTCTAAATATGTATTAGGTCCATTTGTTCTTCAATATGGATTAAGTCTCATGTTTCTTTGTTGTTTTTCTGTCTACACGATCTATCCAATGCTGAAAGTGGGGTGTAGAAGTCTCCTGCTATTATTGTACTGGGTCCTATCGCTCTCTTAAGCTCTAACAATATTTGGTTTATATATCTGTGTGCTCCAGTGTTGGGTGCATATATATGAAAAGTTTTTATATCCTCTTGTTGAATAGATACCTTTAACATGATATAGTGACCCTCTTTTACACTTTTTATAATTTTTGCCTTAAATTATATTTTGTCTGATATTAGTATAGCGACTTCTGTTTTTTGGTTTCCAGTGACATATAATATATTTTTCCATCTCTTTATTTTTCATCTATGTGTGTCTGTATAGGTAAAACTTATTACTTATAGGCAAAAGATCAATGAGTCTTGTCTTTTTTATTCATTCAGCCAGTCTATGTCTTTTGTTTGGATCGTTTAGTCCATTTACATTCAATGTTATTATCAATGAGTAAGGGCTTACTCCTGCTAATTTGTTGTTATTTGTTTTCTGTTTCTTTTGTGGTCAACTCTTCCTTATTTCCTTTCTTCCTGTCTTTCTCTAATCAAGTTAATTTTTCTGGTGATATAATTTTGTTTCTTGTTTTTATTTTTTGTGTGTCCATTGTATGTTTTTTGGTTTGAGATTACTCGGAGGTGTGCAAATACTATCATCTTCTAATCCATTGTTTTAATCTAATAACAACACTATTTGCATAAACAAACAAAAAGAAAACTAATAAAAAATCTATGTTTTAGCTATTACCCCTGTTTTAACATTTTGTCATTTCCATTTATATCTTATTGTACTATGTCTTGAAAAGTTGTACTTACTATTTTTTGTTTTGTCTTTCTAATTAAGGTAAGAGTAGTTTACACACCATAGTTACAGTGTTATAAAATTCTGTGTTTTTCTTTTTACTCAATGTCATCAGTGAGTTTTATACCTTCGGGTGATTATTTATTGATCATTAATGTCTTTATATTTTTGATTGAAGTGCTCCCTTTAGCATTTCTTGTAGGACAGGCCTGGTGTTGTTGAAATCCCTCAGCTTTCATTTGTTTGTGAAGGGCTTCATGTTTGAATAATATTTTCACCAGATATATTATTCTAGAGTAAAAGGGTTTTTGTTGTTGTTGTTCAGCACTTTAGATATGTCATGCCACTCTCTTTTGGCCTGTAAGGTTTCCACTGAAAAGTGTGCTGCCAGATGTTTTATAGCTTCATTTAATGTGACTTGTTTCTTTTCTCTTGCTGCTTTTGGTATCTTTTCTTTATCTTGACCTTTGGAAATTTCATTATTAAATGGCTTGAGGTCGTCATTTTGGGAGTAAATCTACTTGATGTTCTATAACTTTTTTTTTGGATACTGATAACTTTTCCTAGGTTTGAGAAGTTCTCTCTTATTACCTCTTTAAATAAACTTGCTACTTCTATCTTTTCCCTACCTTCTCTTTAAGGCCAATAACTTTTAGATTTGCCTTTTTGAGGGTATTTTCTGGTTTCTGAAGGTGTGCTTCATTGTTTTCTATTCTTTTTCTATTTTGTCTTTTCTGACTGTGTATTTTCAAGTAGCTGTCTTCAAACTCACTATTACTATGTTCTGCTTGATCCCTTCTGCTATTAAAAGACTCTGGTGCATTCTCCAGTAGTAAAATTGCAATTTTATGTTCCAGAATTTCTTCTTGACTTTTTAAATTAGTTAATCTCTTTGTTAAATGTATCTGATAAAATTCTGGATTCCTTCTCTGCATTATTTTCAATTTCTTTGTGTTTCATCACCACAGCTCTTATGAATTATCTGTCTGAATGGTTACATATCTCTGTTTACAGAGAATTGGTCCCTGGTGCCTTATTTCGTTTATTTGTTGAGGTAGTGTTTCCGTGGATGATGTTGATGCTGGTAGATGTTCTTTGGTGTCTGGGCATTGAAGAGTTGGCTATTTATTGTAGTATTTATTGTCTGGGCTTAGTTATAGCTGTGCTTCGTGGGAAGAATTTCCAGATATTCTAAAGGACTTGGGTATTGTGATATAATCAGTTATTACTTTAGGTGGCACCTCAAGCCCAGTAAAACTGTTGTCCTTTCAGATTCATAGACGTACAGTCTTGATGGTCTTGGACAAGATCTGGGAGAATTCTCTGGTTTACCAGGCAGAGAGTTTTGTTCTTTTTCCTTATGTTCTCCCAAAAATATAGAGTCTCTGTCTTTTCTGAGCCACCTGAAGCTGGAGGTGAAATGACACAAGCACCATTGTTACCACCACCACTATGTGCTGGGTCACATTTGAAGCCAGCCCAGCAGTGGTCCTAGCCCAAGGCAAGCTCTAAAAATTCACTGGCTTAAGAACCCACTTTGTGCTCTGCCCCCTTGCGGTCATGCTGGTACCTTAGTTGCTAGGCAAAGTTTCCTTTACTTTTTCCTCTGCTTTCTTCAAGCAGAAGGAGGTTTGTCCTATGACCATTATAGCTGGTAATGTGCTGAGTCTTACATGAAGCCAGAAAGTCTAAGGGGCTAACCCAAGGCCCTCAATGTACTACCTGTGTATTGCGTCTGGTTATTTAGGGACCAAAGGCTCTTCAGTTAGCAGATGTGAATTCTGCCAGGGCTAGGTCCTTTCCATCAAGGCAATGGGTTTCCTTCTGGCTCAGAGTGTGTCTAGAAATGTCTGGGAGCTAGGGCCTCAAATGTGGGCCTCACAACTCTGACCGATGCCCTATTTTGGTATGGCTGACGTGGCATCCAAGATGCAAGACAATGTCCTCCCCACTCTTCCTTTACTATTCCTTCTCCTTTCCTAAATCAGAAGGAAGGAGTCTTATTTAGAGTTGCAAGCTGTGTTATGTGGCCTCGGCTTAGTTCTGCACTAGATGTCGCCTAAGAGTTGTAGTCATTATGCTCTAGACTGCCTTTCAAATTTACTTGGGGACACAGAGTGCTGTAGTTCTTTTGTGGTCAGGTTTCATGAACTCAAATTCAGACTGCTTAGATTGGGATTTCTCTCTGGCTAGGGCTGGTTTAAAAGTTCCCTCTCCCAATGGCCATCAGCTGAGTTTGTTCTGGTTTTTCTTTCTGCTCTTACAGGACAGCACCGAGTTATATTCCCCACAATTGCTGTGTAATCCCTACACAAATGCCCAGACAGGTTTGCAGCAACAAGCTGCTGCTGCTGAATGTTGGGGAAGTGGTGGCATCGCAATTCTGCACTGTTTTTTCTATCTCTTTGGTGCTTTTTACAGTGATATAAAGTTAAAACCGGGTACCATGAGTGCTCACCTAATTTTCATTTCTTATGAAGGTGTTTTTTCTATGTAGATACTTATTAATTTCTTGTCCCTGCAGGGGGAATCATCTATTTTTGTCTGCCTGTCTTATTTCAGAAAGATAAGCTTCAAGCTTTGAGATTCCTTCCTCTACTTCGTCTATTCTGTTATTAATATTTGTGATTGCATTGTGAAGTTCTTATAATGTGCTTTTAGCTGTATCAGGTTGGTTATGTTCCTCTCTGTACTGGCTATTTTGGCAGTCAGCTCACACATTGTTCTATAATAACTCTTAGCTTCTTTGCATTGAGTTACAACATGCTTCTTTAGCTCAGTGAAGTTCATTTTTACCCACATTCTGAAGCTTACTTCTGTCAATTCAGCCATCTCAGCCTCATCCCAGTTCTGAGCCCTTCCTGCAGAGGTGTTGCAGTTATTTGGAGGAAAAGGGGTACTCTGGCTTTGGGGGCTTATCTACCTTCTGTTTTTGAGACTGCTTACCTTTGGATGGGTTTTTGTGGGGTTTTTTGTTGTGTGTTTGTTTGTTTTTCTTTTAACCATCTGGCCACTCTTCCACAGGGCTGCTGCAGTTTGCTGTGGGTCAGTCTGCTCTATATCTTAGTTGCCTATGTTTGTCCAGTACCTAGAGGTATCACTAGTGAATGCTGTGAAACAGCAAATATGGCCTTTTGCCATTGTCTCTGGAAGCTCTGTCCCAGGGGGTACTGACCTGTTACCAGACTGAATGCACTTGTAGTAGGTGGGTAGAGACCCCGGTTGGGAAGTCTCACACAGTCAAGAGGAACAGGATCAAAAAACCCCTTAAAGATGCATTCTGGTTGCTTTTGCGGAGAGCAGCTGTGCTGTGTTGGAGATTCCTTTAGCCCCCAGTAGGTTTGGCCTCACCAAGGCCAATAGGCTAGATTGGCTGAGATGCCCAAATAACCAACATGGTGGTCTTCCCAGCCCCCCAGCACTCCACTCCAGGGAGAAATTAGCACTCCGTCAGCCTTAATACATGGACAGGGGTGGCCAGAAGCCCTGGGTGAGAAAACTCATACCACAAGAAGTGAACTGCAGTCCCATTTAAAAAAGCAGTCTGGCCATGCCTTGACAAAATAGCCATGTCATGTTGATGAACCAACTGTGACCCTGTCAGCTTGGGTTCTTTAAAGTCCACAGGCTGGAATGGCTGAGTTGTCCAAACAATCAACCTGGCAGACCTACCCTCTCCTTGAGTACTCTGTCCCAGGGAGAGATCAGAGCTCTGTCTATAGAATACATGTGAGTGGGGGTGGCTGGAGGCCCTGGCTGGGATGTCCCGCCCAGTGATGTATATTTCTTTTATGCTCATTTGGTCTATATAGTGTTGTCCAAGTCTGTTTCCTTTTTAACTTTCTGTCTGGATATTCAATCAATTATTTCAAGTTTGGTATTAAAATCTCCTACAATTGTATTGCTATCTGTTTCCCTTCAGATCTTTTAATGTTTGCTTTATACATGTAGATGCTCTGATACTGTGTAGAAATAAGTTTATAATTCTTGCATCTTCTTGATAAATTGATAATACCTTATGTCCTGAAAGGTTTATGCTGAGAAATCTGCTGATTGGCTATTGATGGTTTCTTTGTATATGACAAGTTGTTTGTCTCTTATGGATTTCAAAATTCTCTCTCCTAGACTTTTTATAATGTGACTACAATGTGTCTTGGTGGAGAATGTTTTGTATACTTTGGACTTTGCTAGTCTAGATGTCCAGTTCCCTCTTCAGATTTGGCAAACTTTTGGCCACTATTTCTTTAAATAGACTTTCTACTCTTTCTCATTCTCTTTTCCTTGTGGAATTTCCTTAATGTATATATTTGTTTGATGGTGTTATATAATTTCTGTAGGCTTTCTCACTCTTTATTATTATTCTTCTTTGAATATTCTGGAAGCTTCTCAAACCTTTTCTATGGGTATGTTCTCTCTGTACTGCTGTGTATAGATTTCTAATTAGAAGGGATTTACAGACTGACTTTTTTTCAGTAATTTGTAATCTCTTGCTCCCTCTGGTGTCTTTCTTTTGTACCATAGGCTGGAGACATGCTCCACTCCTCTTCCTTCTTGCCTTTGGAGAAACTACAATTACTGCACCATCTTTGAGTCTCACAGAGCCATACTGAGTACAGCAAACCTTTTCCTTATTTCTTAGCTGCCCCTACTAAACTCTGAAAGTTCTATCACTGTTCTAGTTGAAGAAAGACAGAACATAACACATTGAGATTTGCACTGAAAGTCCAGGATGTTAGAGGCACACTTCACTCCTCTCTCCCTCCTGAGAAAGAAGCCTCAGGTTCTGTGACTTCTTTCAATCTCACAAAGCTGTGTTACATTGTAAGCCAACCACCCCCATTTTTTTGGTTATAATTGCCACTGGGCATCCAAGCTGTGCCAGCTCTTTTAGCACTATGTGCAGAGACAGACAGAAACTGTCTTGAGCTGCACACCAAAAGGCTAGGAAATTGGAGACATACTTAATGCTCTAATTTTCCCCAAGGAGGATGTTGCTTACAGAGGCAGTCTCTCTCATTGCTGAGCTGTGCTGGCTTAAGAAGAGGCTAATACAGATACATTAATATTGTTTTTCTTATTCATTTCGATGCAGCTGCTCTCAGTTTTGTGCTCATTTGGAGTACTGCGACTTCTTAACTAAATTATGGTCTTCTCATAAAGAAGTTTTGGTCCACATATCATTGTTAAATCAGTGTTTCTGTGGGGAATGAGGACTGTGGCTACATATTCTACCATCTTGCTGACATTATTCCTTCTTAGTTAAGTTTTACCAAAATCTACATAAGGCAATGATCCATCAAGGTGGATTCTTAAATTTCTCACATTGCCTCTACTGATTAGTCTATTAGAATATATAACCTTGTAAAAATTAGCATTCCATAAATTCACTTTAGTAAATGAGGAAAATATATTTCAATTTAATTTAATTTAATTTGAATTGGGGATATATTTGGAAATACAATCCAAATTCAATTAAAAAAGAGAGAAGAAACTTTATCAAGAAGAATAAATTCCAGAAATTATCAGCACATTTGAATCAGAAAACTGTATAAGAGAACATGGAACATTTTGCTGGTATTTAAATACAGGCATTGTACATAGTTATCTCATCAAGCTCCCAGTTATTTCCAATGAATTAACCACCAAATGACAGAGATATAAATTTTTTAAAGGATATTTTTGTAGGATTTTTTCTAGTATAATTTTTATAATCATATTATCAAAGTAAAATCAATTAATTTATTGATGAAGACCCTTGAAAACCTTGTGTAATACTAGTGTTATTTTAGTGTTTACTTATTTAAAAGAGAGCATTACATTCTTTAAAGCCACAGGGAAGAAGAAAATATAAAGATATACATGTTAGAATGAGGAAGTCAGTTGTAAACGAAGCATAGCATGATTCTATTAAGTGACAATCACTGGAGTTATTGATTATATTTTTTAAAAAAGAGATTTAATCCTTTTCCCATTTAGAAAAAAAAATGTGCAGCTTACTGTCAGCTGTCATTTAATTTTACATAAACGTGCTCTGAGGCTGAAGCAAATCTGACTTTCAGTAGGAAAATAAAATATAAAAACTGCTCTTGGAGTTATTTCTAAAGAGATCTAACATCACAATTGTCTGAATCATCAGAATCATCTATTTCAGACAAATTGCACTCATCAAATGAATCTTCAGTCAACAACTGTTTAAGAATGATGATAACATGATGCATAGGAATGTTACATTTCCTAGGATTTGACATTTTTGGCAATCAAGAATTACCATATAATGTAAATGGAAATACCACTACTAAAAACAGAATGCTATAAATAGAACAATGTCTTTTGTTTTCAAAGCTGATATACTAGAGCTATGTGAAAGTAAGAATAAAAGCAAGATATTTTATGTCAAAATTATTTCATCGTAGTTGCTGCAGTCACAAGTGCCACTGGCATGTATTCTCGGGGAAAACGTGAAAAGGAAAAGGGTTAAATATATTAAATGTTTTAGCATCACCTGTAAGTTTTAGCATTTGCGCATACACTTATCTGTATGTTGTAATCTAATGCAGGGTAGCTTATTTAGCAGTGAAATTCCCTACTGTTTAACTTTATAACAGTATTTCAATGTAAAGTGACTTAATTAAGCACATGACATTTAAAAATACTTTCATTTTTCATGAAGTTTTAATCAATACCATACTTAAAGGCCAGCTATTGTTCTTTCTCATGGACTAGATTTATTATTTTGTAATTTTAATAAAAATGCTTTATTTAAAATATGATGTTTCATTTCAAACCAGCAAGTTAAACTAATAATTTTCTACATATTTGGTAAGTATTTTAAAAAATAAAACTATATCCATATATATGTGTATGTAGAGAGAGTCCTCATAAAAAATATTGTCTTGAAAGATTCTGAATAATACTGCATACAGTTGATCAATTTGACATATTAACTAGTAAATAGTTATATAAAACCATCACAAGTCTAAAGATTTCATAACAGGATAGCCACATTACAGAAACTATAGTTTTATGTTACTTTAGAAACACATCAAATAAAATAATTTTATAATGGTGAATACTCCATATAAATCATCAATTGCAGCTCATTTTATTTTTAAATAAACTTCATTTATCATTGAAGATTTTTATTTTTATAAAAACTGCTTTTAGTTGAAACAATAATTGTACATATATACCGGGTCTAGAGTGACATTTCAAGACATATACAAGGTGTAACTAGGATATGCATTACTTCAAACATCATAATTTATTTGTTTGGGGAATATTTTAAAATCCTTTTGAGTATATTGTGTTTTTAAAGCTGTCTTCCTTGGCATATAAAGTTTGCTTCTTGTGTTTTACTGATTAAAATACAGGTACATATAATGTATTTCATTTCAGCTTTCACGTATTACCTCAAATATCCAAAGCTACATGAAATAGAAAATACAATGTCTCTTTTTGGCTATCAAGGGTAAAGAGTAAGGATGATCACCAACCTCATCAAAAATTATAGCTCCCAGTTATCATTGCTTCTATTAAAACAAGAGCTTCTGATTACTTTCCACTACACAGTATTGTAGAAATCTCACTGGAGGGGCAGACTCCAATTTTTATAATTACAACATGGATCTCCTTATAGGTTAATGTTAATGAAGTTTTTATGTTATCACATTATTTCCCAAATTGTCAAACCAACACTATAAAGTTTCACCGATATTTAACTTATGGACCTTATCTGAAATGTTATCTTTTCAGTATTTCCAGGATCAAGTATTTTCAGTAGTTCATATTAACTCAGCTATTTGCTTTTTAGCCCTTCAAATTTAGTTAAATAGGAGTGGAATCCAAGATTTGCTGACTCTAAATTTTAATTAGTACACACTTATTTTTACAAATTTCATTCCCAGTGCCTACATTAGAGTCTGTCTTTTCCCTAATACTGTTACCATTTCAGCCCACAATGTTTTCCCTCTACTAAACTGTAAAACATCTATGTGTCTTGCTTTTTTCAAGTTTCCTTATATCACCTGTGTTTCCTGACTTCTGACCATCCTGGGTAATGTACTCTAGGTATATCTTCAATTTCAATTTCCCTCATTTAGAGGATAACTATAACTAGACCTAAAACTGAAAATGTAATATGACTCGCAGAAAGTCCAATATATCATTAACACCTATACCAGCAGTCCCCAACGTTTTTGGCACCAGGGACTGGTTTCATGGAAGACAATTTTTCCATGGATGGGGGATGTTGGAGGGGATATTTTAGGGATGAAACTATTCCACATGAGATCATCAGGCATTAATTGGATTCTCATAAGGAGCGCACAACTAAGATCCCTTGCATGCGCAGTTCACAATAGGGTTCCTGCTCCTATGAGAATCTAATGTTGCTGCTGATCTGACAGGCGGCAGAGTTCAGAAAGTAACGCTCACTTCCCCGCCACTCACCTCCTGCTGTGCCGCCTGGTTCCTATCAGACCGCAGATCATAACTGGTCCATGGCCTGGGGGTTGGGGACCCCTGACCAATACCCTGTCCTCACCCCTGTAGCAGGAAACTTCTAGTAAACAAGCTAAAGATTGTATTCGTCGATTTTGTTAGCCATATTAAACGCTATTCGTTCATATTGTGATTGTGATCAACTGATCTGATAAGACTTTAAAAATTCGAACTGTTGATGACAAATTCTTCTATTTCAAATATTTAAAACCTAAACATCAGACTTTTCATTGAATCCTGTCACATCACTTTTTTATCATAACATTCTAGGCTAGAAATAATACGAATAGTAACTGCCTCTCAATGCAGGAGAATGTTTTACACTTTACGGAACAGCGGCACACATGTTATTTCATTATATCACCAACACTGCAAAGTCAGTTATGATTACTACCTCCTTTTAAGTTAATAAGTTAATAAATGGAAGATTTTATATTCTCAGTTCTTCTCACTTCAAATCCAGTATGTTACTTCCATACCATGAAGCCTCTCCAGATAATTCCAGTCATTACACACACAAACATACGCCCACACTGATTATCCTCGTAATTTTGTGGTTGCCACAAAATTGATTTACTTACGAATTTCTGTCTTATGTTCAAAAAGTGAGGCGATTTTAAGTGTGCAAACTTAATTGCACACTTTAAATAGGTGAATTCTATGGCATGCTGATTATAGCTCAATACAGGTGTTTAGAAAAAGCACATCGCCAGTGTTCTTCTTGACAAACTGATTGGGTTTCTGAATCTGATATGTATTTAGAAAACAACTGTTAGTTTGGATATTATCATTGTTTTATTTCACTTGAAAAAAATAATTTAAAACAACACTTGATTTTTTAAAGCATAATTTGAACTCTTGTTAGCCTTGGCTTCTGCAGATTAGAATTACTCATGGACAATGACACATTTTTGGGTTTAGATGGGCATTAGTACTTCTTTAGCACTTATTCTATAAAATAATGCTTCTGTAATCATGATAGTTAAGGTTATTATTGGATATGAGGAAATTTCCATTTGAAGGATTATAGCTCAAGACTTGTTTTAATATATTTTCCATTTTTAAATTATATTCACTGAACTGCATAGGCATACCTACTATTACAAATAGGAAGTTAAATGTTTCCCTCCAAACTGATACCTATTTCTTTTTTTTAGTTTTGAATAGACTTGGCTTTAAGAATAAGGTTAATTATTTAGCTATCTGTTGTCACAAAGAATAGCTTACATATTTAAATGACATTGTTACATTTAGCATCCACTCTTCAGGATTTAAATGGACAATATTAAGTGATTCTATCTAATTACTGAAACCATTCAATACCTCGTGGCTATTAGCTTATTATGTTATATCTTTGAAGATAAAGACATGCTGAAATTATTTTAAGACTTTCCTCTATAATTTTTACACCAAAAATATTTGTATGGCTTAGCACATACAGCCAAGTATGTATTCAAATCATCAGGTGTATAGTGAAACATTTTATTGAGCACAAATTTTTATAATATCTCTGGGTGTTTCTGCAGCACATTTCTATACAGAATTATGATTGTTCTCATACCAAGCAAAGTGAAATCAGTCTCTAAATCTTTACCACAGAAATTAAACACAACATTGGGTCTTTATCATTTAATCAACAACATATAATACTAACACTTCATATACTTATGCACCCCCATCAACTAAATTCCCGTCCATCTATTCATTCTCTATCCGAAATTACCTTGTTCTATTTTCTTCATAAACTAGTCACTATGGAAATTATCTTGTTCACTTATTTGTTTATTTGTAGGTCTATTTTCCCTCACTTCGGCATATAACCTCCACATGAGCTGAGATTCTACCTGTCTTTTTCACCTCTTAATCTCATTGTCTATATAGTGTTTCAAAATCAATGGGAGACCATTTGAAAAAAAAAAAGAAAGAAAAAATTGTGGGCTATGCACTAGGTATAGTGAATTAGAATCTCTGGAGGTATGGCCCAGGGATCTGTGCTTTTTGAACATTTCACCAAGTGATACTAATATAACAACTCCTCTGAATAGTTCTGGTTGTTGTTTAAAGGCCACTGGTCTAGGGCACATGCCAGTTGTAAATTCTGATTCTACTAGCTCATCAAAAAGCAATAATCCTGCATTTCATAATGTTGTAACCCAAACAAATGCCTTTACTGAATTTATTATTCAAACGTGGCCTTTAATTTTGATAAAAGAGGATTAAGAAAAACATTTGTATGAGAAACATTTGTCTCTTTTATGAGATTAACCAAATAAATTTTCCTTTGAATAACATAATGGTCATTACTTTAATGAGTCAGCAGACCAATTCTTCTTTATCTTAATGGTAAGAAAAATTTGTCTCTCCCAATGAACTTGTATGCTTTCATTTCTTTTTTCTTTTTTTATTTTTTTTGAGACGAAGGCTCGCTCTGTCGCCCGGGCTGGAGTGCAGTGGCTGGATCACAGCTCACTGCAAGCTCCGCCTCCCAGGTTTACGCCATTCTCCTGCCTCAGCCTCCCGAGTAGCTGGGACTACAGGCGCCCACCACCTCGCCTGGCTAGTTTTTTGTATTTTTTAGTAGAGACGGGGTTTCACCGTGTTCGCCTGGATGGTCTCGATCTCCTGACCTCGTGATCCGCCCGTCTCGGCCTCCCAAAGTGCTGGGATTACAGGCTTGAGCCACCGCGCCTGGCCTCATTTCTTAAACAATTATATGACGCAACATATTTTCCTTCTGCTTTAGCATATGACAATATCAAAATAAGTTTAATTATTCAACTATAGAAACTAGTTGATGCTAAGTGCCAGGCAATTCACTCTTATTTTCCATTATTTATTTGCTTGTTTCCAGAGCTGTCTTTTATAAGTGTAAATCTGATTGCAATGCTTCTTCAGCATATATTAATATTTTCAGCTACCACAAATCCTATTTGAAAAAAGTGGACTATAAAATGATACAGAACTTTTTATATAAAAACATTGAACATATGTCTTCTCATATCTATTTGGATGCGTACAAGTGCATATTAGCTCATTAATAGAGAGAGAGAGAAAGAGAGAGCGAGCTCTTTTCAGACAGCTTTGCACATTGAGTGCTTATTTTGTTAAGTAAGTGACAACGTATATAAACTAGTGATCAATTGCAATTTATACCTAAGGAAGGGAAGAAAGAGTAGACAATTTGTGAATTTTGTCTCTTTATGTGCTTTATTTTCCAATGACACTTTAAGTGATATTTTATACTTTATTTAGAACTGTGTGAATGTGAAAGCTTTTGCAGAAACTAGTTCTTTGGTATGAAATATAAGAACATGTAATTTTCTTGGTAAACACTTTCTTTACCAAGAACCACAGAAATTCACATTAAACTGCTATTCTTGGAAACAGAAATGCAAACAGAATTTCAAATTATTGCTTGGCTAACTGTTATTTTTTATTTTTGGTAGTAGCAAGAGTTTGTTCCTTACCCTGTGTGTTCACCTGCCCCCTCAAGCCAAATAGCAGATTTTGTATTCTATTTTTCAGGATGTTATTGTGGGTTATTTATTTTTGAATTCCAGTGAACATATATTGTTAAGTGTGAAAAGAATAGCTTCACTGAAATAATCAATACTTTTCATATAGACATAAACATGACGAATAAATCAACAAATCCATTAGGGATAAATACACTCATGAGAAAAAATATCTCTATATCAATTGATTTTTTTGAGAAAATAAATGACAAATACTTCTGTTTCATAGGGGATGGATAAACTGTAGTAAAATCATAAACATAAAGGATAAGGATGAACACACCAAATGTATAGGGAAAAGTATAGGGAAAACTATGTTTTTGAAGCATTTAAGCTTTTTTAAAATTAGAAATATTTTTACTGTTGTCATGATCCTATTTCATGCACTGATTTCTTGTCTAAATCAAATTAGTGAGCCACAAAATTTTCCACAACACTGAGGCCAAATGTTTCTTTATACAGTTAAATTATTTTCCCAGTAGCAGACTTTGTGAAACAATGATGGTTTTCTATCTACTTGTCAAATAAAGTTGGGGATTTTCTAAAATGATCTTTATATTCTTTAAGTTTTGACAAAGTGGCAGGAAGATGTTAATCTTGGTGTTTAAATCACCAAAAGAGTGGTTTGTGAGAGTATTTTTGCTGTAGTAAGGTAAAAAGTATAATGCAAAAAAGGATCGTTTAATCTAGAAGTTTAACAAGATTGATGGAAACTATATTCAATGTTCTAAAACTATAAAATTCATAAAAATTGATTAAAAATTTATTTATACACTACAGTTTAACCCTTGAAGCTCACAGAAGTATAATATACGGCAAAGAGCAGAATATATTTCAGAGATAAATGAGTTGTCAGATTATAAAATATGTACCCTGAGAGTTGATACAGGTTTAAAATAAACAACAGTTTGCTTAAATTACTACACAACCATCTCTAAGAATTAGGTTACTGAAATCTGATCATGGTACGCGTTTCTAACGCCTTTTTGAAAGGTGTTAATGAATCGCATGTTCCTACTAACTTAAGCACAAAATTGAAATGACAGCATTCATCATCAACAACATGCCACAATATATCTTTCCTGATATATTGCCAAATTCCATTTAATCCCACCTCCCAAATATTTTCAAATCCTTGAACTTCTATACTTATTTCATCACCTATTTCATACACTTCAACTTCACATTGCCAATAAAATGATGTTTAGAAGTATGAGCCTAGTCACTCCATTTTCCTTTGTTAAAATGCTTCCCCTTTCCTTTGGGAAAATGCTGAAAATAAATACTGTCTTCTACAAACCCCTGATTAATCTCACCTAATTTACTTGAATTCATGTGATAACTCTCCTTTTTTTACTCTCTCTAGCTATACTTGGGTTAATTCTAAATCGATTTTTACTATGGGAAGTTCCAATGTATTCCTTTTGTCTTGGCATAATTACTGAGAGTGGCTCTCTTTCAGTCTAAAAAGTGTTCACATTTGGAAGATAAATGATATGGTCACTCTCAGTATACTTCTCTCAATTCCGTGAACCTGCCATGCTCTATCAGGTTCTTATGGCTCCCTCTGTCTAGAACGTTTGTTTCTATAATCCTCATTGAGCTACCCTACTCATAGCAGGCAATCTCTATATATTTATCAACTAACTGGCCACTGCAGATACCTGACATATGCCTAGATACAGATTAAAACATTGTCCAAAGATTATGTAAACTACCACCTCTCTTTTGAAGCCTCTTTCTCAAATCTTCTAAAGTAGATAAAATAGCTCCTTCCTCTCAAATACCTACATTTTGTACCTCTCATTATATTCTGTTTTTGTACTAATCTTCCCATAAGATCATAAATTCCTTTAAGAAAGGAACCATGACTCACTTAGCCTGCTCTCTGAAATGCATCTAGTACATTACTTATCTAACACACTACTTTGAACATAATAGACTGGTTCAATTAAAAACAATTGTTATTGTGGTAAAATTCACACAACATGAAATTCACCACTTTAACCATTATGAAATGTAAAATACAATGGCTTTTAGGAAAGTCACAATGTTGTGCAGCCATCATCACCATTTATTTCCAAAACATGTTCACCACCTCAAAAGAAAACTCCATAATCAATAAACAGTTACTCCTCCTTCTTCTCTCTCCCTGTCCTTGGGCAACCATTGATCTGCTTTCTGTCTCTTTATGTTCGTCTATCCCAGGTATATAGAAATAGAATTACACTACATGTGACCTTTTGTATCTGCTTTCATTCAATTAGCATAATGTTTGCAGGGCTTATCCATGTTTTAACATGTATGTATTTCATTCCTTTATATGGCTGAACAGTATTTCTTAGTATTTACCACATATTGTTTATTCTTTCATTGGTTGAAAGAATTTCATTGATTTTGGTCAGCTCCACCTTTTGACTATTGTGAATAGTGCTGCTGTGAATATTCCTGTACACATTATTGTTTGAAAACCTATTTCAGTTATTTTGAGTATATACCTAGGAGCGAAATTGTTGGGTAATAAGGTAATTGTATATTTGGCTTTTTGAGGAGCTTCTAAACAGTTTTCTACAGTGGATTCACCATTTAAAATTCCCACCAGCAATACATGAGGGTTCCCATTTCTCTACATTGATGCCAATACTTGTTATTTTCCTCTTTGGTTTCATTGTAGGAAGGCGAGTGGGTATAAATTGTTATTTCATTATGGTTTTGACTTGCATTTCCCTAGTGACTAATGATGTTGAGCAGCTATTAAATATGCTTCTTGCTCATTTGTATATCTTCGTTGAAGAAATGAATCCTTTGCCTATTTATGAACTATATTATTTGTCTCTTAGCTGTTTAGTTGTACATGTTCTTTATATATTCTAGACACAAGCCCTCTATCAGGTACATGATTTGCACATATTTTTCCCCTTTTGTGGGTTATCTTTTTCATTCCCTTGATTGTATCCTCTGAAGCATAAAAAAAATTGTTTTGATGAGTTCCAATTAATTGATGTTTTCTTTGTTTCTTGTACTTTTGGTGTCATATTTTAAAAAATGTGAAATCCAAAGTAATGAAAATGTTTGAGTTTTATAGTTTTAGCTCTTATATTCAGGTCTTTCATCCATTTTGAGATTTTTTTGTATGCTTTGAGCTAAGGATTCAACTTCATTCTTTTGCATGTGGAAATCCGGTTTTCCCAACACTGTTTATTGAAGAGACTATTCTTACCCCATTATAAAGTCTTAGCACACTTGTCAAAAATCAACTGACCATAGATGTATGGGTTTAGTTCTGAAGCTTCTTTTTTATTTTGTTGGTCTGTATGTTTATCTTTATGAAAGTACTACACATGTTTGATTACTGTAAGCTTTTTATCCTTATGAAAGTACTATACATATTTGATTACTGTAGCTTTATTTTTGATTACTGTAGCTTTATACTAAGATTTGAAATCAGAATCTATGAGTCCTTGAACTTTGTTCTTCATTTTCAAGAATGTTTTGACTTTGCAGGGTTGCAGGGTCCCTTGCTATTATATCTAAAGTTTACAACTAGTGTTTCTATTTCTGAAAAAAAAAAAGAAAGAAAGAAAAAGAAAAAAGCTGTAGGGATTTTGATAGTGATTGTATTGAACATGGAGATTGCTTTGGGGAGTATTGCCATCTGAAAAATATTAAGTCTTCCAATCCAGGAACACAGGATATCTTTTCATTAATCTACCTCTGCTTGAATTTCTTTTAGAAATGCATTTTTTATTATAATAACAATAAAGCCCCATTTTTCTCCCCTTCTTAGCTCCAGATAATCACTACTTTCTGCCTGTATTAATTTGACTCCTCCAGGTACACCACGTAAATGGAATCATACAATATTTGTCCTTTTTTGTATGGTTTATTTAATTTATCATAATTTCTTCAAAATTCATCCATGTTGTAACCTGTATTAGAATTTCAGTTTTTGAAAAATAATCAGAGTGATTTTTTAAAAAATAATTTCAACTTTTATTTTAGATTCAGGGAGTAAATGTGCAGGTCTGTCTCATGGGAACACTACGTGATGCTGAATTTTGGGGTATGGATGATCCCATCACCCAGACAGCGAGCACAACACCCATTAGGTAGTCTCTCAGCCTTTACTCCCCTCCCTTCCTTCCCCCTCCAGAACCCCAGTGTCCATTTCTCCCATATTTATGTTCGTATGTACTCAATGTTTAGCTGCCACTTAGAAGTGACAACATGAGGTATTTAATTTTCTGTTTCTGCATTAATTCACTTAGGATAACAACTTCCAGCTGCATCTATGTTGCTGCAAAGGACATGGTTTCCATTCTTTTTAAAGTTGAATAGTGTTTCACTGTGTGTATATATAAATTTTTGTTTATTCATTAACCAGTTGATGGATATTTGGGTTATTTCTACCTGTTGACTATTGTGAATAACGCTGTTGCACAAATATCTACTTGTCCCTGCTTTCACTTCTTTGGGCATATACCCAGAATTATAATTGCTAGATCATGCCATCATTCTGTGTTAATTCTTCTGAGAAACTGCCACATTGTTTTCCACAAAATACATTGCTTTGTATACATTGTAAACTCACCAGAAATGTACAAGAGTTCCAATTTCCCCACATTCCAATTAATACTTGTCACTTTCTATTTTTTATTTGCTTGTTTTGTTTTGCTACAGTATCCATCATAATGAGCATGAGGTAATATCTCATCGAAGTTTCTGTCACCTATAATGTTATGATGTATGATGTTAGCTGCCCATTTTTCATAAATATCCTTTGCCAGGCTGCAGAAGATCCCCTCTAATCCTTAATTCATTGTTTTAATCATGAAAGGGTGCTAAATTTTGACAAATGCCTTTTTTTAACTTCTATTTTAAGTTCAGGGGTATAAGTGCAGGTTTGTTACATAGGTAAACATGTGTCATGGGGGTTTATTGTACAGACTATTTCATCACCCAGGTATTAAGCCTAGTACTTATGAGCTGTTTTCTTGATCCTCTCCCTCTTCCCACCCTTCACCCTCCAAAACGCCTCATCGTGTGTTGTTCTCCTCTATGTGTCCATGTGTTCTCATGCCAAATGCTGTTTCTGCATAGAGATTGTAATGTTCTTTTTTCTTCGTTATATTAATATGGCTTATTACATTGATTACTTTTTTAACGTTGACCCAACTTTACCAGAATAAATTCTACTTGGTGGCGGTGCAAAATCCTTTTACTATGATGCTACATTTGGTTTGCTAGTACAGACGCTCCCTTACTTAAAATGGTTTGACTTATGCTTTTTCAACTTTATGATGGTACAACAGTGATGCATATTCAGTGGAAACTGTACTTCAAGTACCCATAAAACTATTTTATTTGTCACTTTTAGTACATTATTCTATAAATTACATGAGTTATTCTTCACTTTATTATGAAATAGGCTTAATGTTAGATGATTTTGCCCAACTTCAGGCGGATGTAAATGTTCTGAGCACATTTAAGGTGGATTAGGCTAAGCTATGATTTTCAGTAGGTGAATTATTTGCATTTTCAACTAATGATATTTTCAGCTTATGATGAGTTTTTCATGACATAACTCCATTTTTTTAAGGGACATTTGTATTTTTTTCAATGATTTTTGTATCTATTTTCATGAGGGATGATTTTTATGTTTTCTTTTATTGTGAAGTCTTTGTTTGCTGGTAACATAATAATGCTGACTTTATAGAACCAGCTGCAAAGTCTTCCCCCCTCTTCCATTGTTTGAAACAGTTTGAGAATGACTGATGTTTATTATTTTTAAATGTTTTACAGAATTTACCAGTGAAGCAAAATGGTCCTGGCTTTTATTGTTGAAAGGGTTTATTTTATTTCACTTTAATTTACTTTAAGTTCTGGGATACACGTGCAGAACGTGCAGGTTTGTTACATAGGTATATGTGTGCCATGGTGGATTGCTGCACCTATTGACCTGCCCTCTAAGTTCCCTCCCCTTGCCCCCCACCCCACAACACGCCCTGGTGTGTGTTGTTCCCTTCAGTTGGGAGGTTTCTGATTAATAATTCATCTTTAATTGTCATTAGCCATTTCAGATTTTCTATTTTTGTCTAGACGCAGTGTGTTATTTTGTGTGCTTTTAAAAATTTGTCCATCTCATCTAGGATACCCAATTTGTTGGTAAACAATTGTTTATAATCAACTCTTATAATTCTTTTTGTATCTGTAAGATCAGTAGTAGTGTCCCCTAATTCATTTCCTTTTTTTTTTTTCTTTTTTTTGGCACAATCTCTGCTCACTGCAACCTCCAACTCCAGGGTTCAAACAATTCTCATGCCTCAGCCTCCTGAGTTGAGTAGCTGGGATTACAGGCATGTGCCACCAAACCCAGATACGTTTTGTATTTTTAGTAGAGACAGCATTTCACCATGTTGGTCAAGCTGGTCTCAAATTCCTGGTCTCAAGCAATCCACCTGCCTCAGTCTCCCAAAATGCTGGGATTACAGACGTGAGCCACCTCACCCGACTCCCTAATTCATTTCTGATTTTAGTGAGGCCTCTCATATTAACTTGGTCAAGCTAGCTAAAGGTTTCCCAATTTTACTAGGTCTTTTAAAGAAATAAATTTTAGTTCAATTGATTCTATTATTTTTCTATTCTTTATTTTTAATCTCCACTGTAATTATTATTGTCTTTTTCTGCATGATTTGTGCTCTTTTTGCTCTTTTTTTATTATCTTAAGATATGAAAATAGGTTATAATGTAAAATTTTATTCTTTTTCAAGTAGGTGTTTATGGATATAAAATCCCATCTAATCACTGTTTTCACTGCACCCCGTAAGTTTATTATGTGTGGTTTTTACATTCAGCTTGAAATATTTTCTAATTTTCCTTGTGGTTTCTTTGTTGACCCATTCCTTGTTTAAATGTGAACTCTTTAATACCTAAATATTTGTAAATTTTTCAATTTTCTTTCTTTTCTTGATGTCTACTTTCATTCCGATATGGTCAGAGAAGTAACTTTTTGTATTTACATACTTTTACAATTTATTTGGACCTTCTTTATTGGTCTAATATATGGTTTTCCCTGGAGAATATTCCATGTGCACTTAAGAAGAATGTGTAATCTCCTGTTGTTGGATGGAGATTTCTATGTATGTCCGTTAGGTCTTGTCAGATTATAGTGCTGTTCAACTTCTTTATTTCTTTACATTTCTTCTGTATGATTGTTCTATTATTGAAAGCTGATATTAAAGTCTCCAACTATTATTATTGAACTGTCTATCCTTCCCTGCAATTCTGTTTGTTTTTGCTTCATATGATTTGTTGCTGTGTTGTTGGCTATGTATGCTTCTTGATGGTTTAGTCCTTTATCAATATTTACTCTCTTTCTTTGTCTCTTAAATCCATTTTTGCTTTAAGGGCTATTTTTTCTGATATTAATATAACTACACCAGCTCTTTTGGCTACTATTTTCATTAAATATATTTTTACATTCTTTCACTTTCAACCTGTTTATGTCTTTGGTCTAAAAGTGAATCTTTAGGTTTATTTATTTTTTCCTGAAGTTACTATTATGTTTGCAAATAACATCTTATATCCTATTATTTTAAACTGATGGTAATTTAACTCTAATTGAAAAATAAAGAAACTAAAAAATAAGCAAGGAAAAAAACTAATGAAAGTTCTACACTTCAACTTCATCAGCACCACCCCCCGCCCCCCAGCTTTTTAACTTGTTTCATTTCAATTTACTTATTATTATACTACCTATATCTTAAAATGTTGTTGCAGTTATTATTGATAGGTTTGCCTTTTCATCTTCATACTCAAGATGAGTAGTTTACACACCACAATTACAGTGTTATACTATTCTGTATTTGTCAGTGTACTTACCATTACCAGTGACTTTTGTACCCCTGGATGAATACGTGTTGCTCATGAATGTCCTTTTCTTTTGTACTGCAGAACTTTTAACAGGTTGAATTCTGTCCTTTTAGCAGGAGGAATTCATCAACATCAGATCTTTCAGGGCAGGTCTGATGCTGATGAACTCCTTCAGCTTTTGTTTGTCTAAGAAAGTCTGTCTATGCTTTTGTTTGTCTAGGAAAGTCAGCCGCCAGACATATTAAGAATCCCTCATGTGTTATTTGTATCTTTTTCCTTGCTGCTTTGAGCATCCTTTCTTTTTCCATGACCTTTGGGAGTTTGATTCTTAAATGTTTTGGGTAATCTTATTTTGGTTAGATCTGCTTGGTGTTCTATAACCTCCTTATACTTGAATATTAGTATCTTTCTCTGGTTTGGAAAGTTATCTACTATTAGCTCTTCGAATAAACTTTCTACCCTTATCTCTCTGCCTCGTTTTTAAGGTCAATAACTTACATTTGCCCTTGTAGGTGTGCTTCATTCCATTTTTTTTGTCTCCTTTGACTGTGTATTTTCAAATAGCCTGTCTTCAAGCTCACTCATTCTTTCTTCTGCTTGATCAATTCTACTGTTGAGAGACTCTGATGCATTCTTCAGTTTATCAATTGGATTTTTCAGCTCTGGAATTTCTGCTTGATTTTTTAATTATTTCACTTTCTTTGTTAAATTTATCTGGTAGCACTCTGAATTTCTTCTCTGTGTTATCTTGAATTCCATTGACCATTTCAAACAGTTATTTTGAATTATCTCTCTAAAAGGTCACACATCTCTTTCACCCCTGGATTGATCACTGCTATCTTATTTAGTTTTTGTTTTTATTTTTGATGAGGTCATGTGTTCCTGGATGGTCTTGATCCTTCTTTTAAATGTTTTTCAATGTCTAGGCATTGAAAATTAGGTATTTATTCTAATCTTCACAGTTTGGGCTTGTGTGCTCTTGTCCTTCTTGAGAAGAATTTTTTTTCAGTTATTCAAAGGGAATTGAGCATTGTAATCTAAGACTTTGATCACTGCAGCCATACCTGTATTAGGAACATCCCATGCTCAGTAACTGTGACTCGCGGACTCATAGAGGTACCAACTTGGGGGTCTTGGTTAAAATCAGGGATGATTGCCTGGATTACCAGGCAAAGTCACTTGTTCTCTTTCCTTACTTTTTCCCAAGCAAATTGAGCCTCTTTCTCTGTGCTGAGCTGCCTGGAATTGAGGAGGGTGTGATACAAGCACTCTCATGGCATTCACCACTGGAACTATGTTGATTCACAACTGAAGCCAGCACCCTATTTGGTTTCACCCAAGGATTGTGATAACTAGTGCCTGTCTACTGCTAATGTTTATTCAGAGCCCAAGGGCTCTCTAGCCAGCAGGTGGTGACTATTGCCAGGCATGTGTCTTTTCCTTCAGGGCAGTAGAGTCCCTTCTGTCCCAGGGTGTGTCTAGAGATGGCACGTGGGAGCTGGGGCATGGAATCAGGAACTTTAGGAATATACTGTGTACTTCGTTTTACTGTGGCTTAACTGGTACCCAATTTGAAAGACATTTTTTTTTTTACTCTTCGCTATCCTTTCCTCAAGTAGGAGTCTCACCACATGATCACCACTGTCCCTGTCCCATGGATACTACTACCTGGCATCCACTGGTGTTTATTCAAGGCCCAAGGGCTTTTTAGTCAGCAGGTAGTGACTCCTGCCAGGCCTGGATCTCTCCCTTCAGGGCAGCAGGTTCCCTTCTGGCCCACATTTGGTCTATAAATGCCATCAAGGAGTCAAGGCCTGGAACTGGTGATCTTAAGAGTTTGCTTGTTGATTTATTTTACTGTACTGAGCTGGTACCCAAGTGAAACGCCAAAGTCCTTTTTATTCTTCCTTCTCTTTGTCTCAAGAAGAAATCTCTCCCAATGGCTACTACAGCTGGGAATGTGCTGGGTCACACTGTGGCTGAGCTGGTACTCAAGGTGAAAGCAAAAGTCCCTTTTTTCTTCCCTCTCCTTTCCTCAAGCAGATGTCTCTTCCAAGGGCCACCACAGCTGAGAATGTGCTAGGTCACAACTGAAGCCAAGATGGCACTGGGTCTCATCCAAGTCCTATGGTGATTACTACCTAGCTATCATTGATGTTTATTCAAGGCTGAAGGGTCCTTTAGTCAGCAAGTGATAAAACCTGCCAGGACTGGGTCCTTCCCCTTGGAGTAGCAGGTTTCCTTGATGCCCAGGGTGGATCTAGAAATGCTGTCTGGGAGGTGGGGCCTGGAATGGGGTCTTTAGGGCTCTGCTTAGTGATTTATTTTACTGTAGCTCAACTGGTCTCCAGATTGCAAGATAAAGTTCTCTTCTTTTCTCTTTCCCTACCTCAAGCATAAGGAGTCTCTCCCACAGCTGCAAGCAGCACTGCCTGAAGTTGCAGGAGGGGTGACACAAGCACTCCTTTGGCTGCTCCAGATCTCACTGGGTTGCATCCACCCAAGTCCACTGGCTTTGAGCCCAGAAAAGCACCAGGACTTGCCCAGGAACTACAGTCTTTGTGACCTAGACTGCTTTTCAAATTTATTTAGGATCCCACAACACTTTAGCCTACAATGCTGGGGCTAGCCATAACTTAAGTTCCAGTCTAATCACTGGTTTAAGCGCAAGTACTCCCTCTATGGACCCAGTGTAAATTCTGCCTTGTGTTGATTTGTGCTGTGACAGGTCAGCACTGTGTTCCAATGTGAAGTCCTACCTTTGCTTTCCCCCACCCAAGCACGTAGATTATCCTTGCCCCAATGTGGCAGCGCGAAGCAACAGGGGCGGGTAGTATAGACGATTTAAGACTGTCCCTCCTGCCCTCTTCAGTGGCTCCTTTCTTGATATGAAGTGAAAACCAGGTGCTGTGGTAACTCACCTGGTTTTGGTTTGTACTAAGGTGCTTTCTTGTGTGAAGAGTTGTTTAACTTGGTGTTCCTGCAGGGGAGGTGAGACCATCACTGGAGGTTCTGTTCAGCCATCTAGCTCCAAGGTCTTATTCATTTTTGCCAAGACCAATGTCCTGAATCAGTTTCCCTACTTTTTTTTTCTAGCAGTTTCATAATTTCAGGTTTTACGTTTTGATCTTTAATCCATTTTGATTTTATTTTTATATATGGTGATAGATAGTAGGCTAGTTTCATTCTTCTGTATATGGATATCTAGTGAAATCAGGATTTTAAAGGAGTATCAGCACTTACATGTTTATTGTAGCATAATTTACAAATATGGCAACAATCTAAATAATCATGCACAATTGAATAAAGAGACTGTAGTTTACACATATAAAAATATTGTTAAGAATTAAAAATGAAATATATCCTGTTGTATGTGACAAAAGCATGAATAAACCTAGAGTGCATTATGTTAAGTGAAATTAGCCAGTCACAGCAAGATATGCTACATGATTCCACTTATATAAGGTATTTAAAATAGTCAGACTCATAGAAACGGGGAGTAGATTGCTGGTTGCCAGGAAGTGGGAGTGGGGACAATGGAGAATTGCTATTAATTGGGTATAAAATCTCAGTTATATAAGAATAATAAGTTACAGAGATCTGCTAGACAACATCGTGCCTAAAGTTGACAAAAGGCTATATTGTGCACTTAAAAATTTCTTAAAAGGGTAGATCTCATATTAAGTGTTCTTGCCATTACACAAAACAACCAACTGACAACATATGAAAAATTGTGTCAGCAGCCTTCAAATGAAAACATTCTTATTGAAAGCAGTAGCAGAGAGGCTACAGCTATTTGTGTCTTAACAAAGAACAATTATTGCCTTGCAAAAGAGGAAGTAATCTCCAAAAATAAATGTGGAAAATAGCTACACGGATAAGGGTAGAATATTTGAACCATGAGGTATTTTTCTAGTACTCCTTAAATTACACTCTGCCTACTTAAAAGATACAACAATGAGTTTTAAGGAAAGATAGAAGCATTATCGTCACAGGCTTTTAAACCAAATGCTGGTTGCCAAAACTCCTTTAGCTATTTGGACCTTATCTTAGCATAAACATTTCTCCTATATATACAGAGGAACAAGCAGCTACTTATGAAATTACTAGTTACTTAATTATTGCCCAAAGGAAAATATGTCTCACACATATAAACACACTATTCATCAGCAGTTTACACATTAAGACTAAGGGTACAGTTTTTATAAGAAATTGTTTTTTATAATTTACAGAATACATTATCTATAACTTATTGGATATAGTATTATTATACTACTGTATACAAAATCTACCATCATCTATGGCTTATTGGATATATTACTGTTGTAGCACTTATTATGTTCCATCTTAGATTACAGTTATTCGTATACAAATTTTATGTTATATACTAGAGTGTAAGCCACTTAAAAGCAGTTGTTTTATACATCTTTCTCTGTGTCAAGGTGTCTTGAATGTATTATGCATTCTAAACGTTTATCGAATTCATTAATAGAGTAGTTGTTTTGGGGAAATTTTACTTTTAAGTGTGTTTGGTTCTCTAAATATGAGAAGAATTTGCAGCAATACACTTTCTTGGTTTTTATTTACTGTGTTGTATAAGTGCAAAAATCTTGCAGTCGGAATGATTTTACCTTCTTTAACAATAGTGGAAGCATCTTGATATATAAAATTGAATCCAGAGTGTCAAATCAAAACACTGCTGTAAAGTAAGCAAGATTGAGCCAACGGAAAGATACAAAGCTCAAAGACTCACAACTAAGGCTGTCAACATAACAGGATTTTCATGGTTTTCTGTTGTAGAAAACATTGCCTTCAGGTCTCACAAAATGCTTCCAGAACAGGCATTGATAAACTACAGCTAGTGGGCCAAATCCATTCACTCATCAATTGTCTAGGGTTTGTGGACTAATAATGGACTTCGTATTTTTATATGGTTAAAATAAAAAGAGGTAAATAAACAATTGTACAACTCAAATTCAATGTCCATAAATGTGGTTTTATTGGGATCCTGTCACACTTACTCGTGTTATCCATGGCTGCTTTCAATAAAAACTCAAAGTTGAGTGCCTGTAACAGAGATCTTATCGGTTGTAAATCCTGAAATATATACTCTTTGTCCCTTTAGAGATGTTTACCTACTACCGTTCCACAACATGCATTGCAATCATGCTTCACAATGTGCTTCTACAATATCCAACAAAGACTTGAAAGTTTTTATTACCCTATTTTAAAATATTTTCTCAGTTTGTTTTTACCACAATCCAAGTAAGACAATGATGTATCAAATGGATTCTCAAATTTCTCTATCTACTCCTTGGATTACTAGAAAATGTTAGTTTCTAAACATTACTGTTCCAGAAATCCACTTTAGGAAATGAGGGAAGGATGTTTCTAATTGACTGGATTATGGAGACATGTGGAAATCTCTGCAAATGAGAAGTTAAACGAAAGGATAAAAAATGATTTATAGCTCTTATGAAATAGTTAACTGAGTCAATAAACATTGACTAAGTAATTAGAAGGCAGTTTGTTTGTTTGTTTGTTTTTTGAGATGGAGTCTCGCTCTGTTGCCCAGGCTGGAGTGCAGTGGCGTGATCTCAGCTCACTGCAACTTAAGAGGTAGTTTTAATCACCTCTAAGCAACTATGCTTAATTAAATATACACGTAATAATACATTACCATATAAGATGATTGAGGTGTGATAAAATTATTCAAAGATATGAAATAATAATGTTAATATTTATTGAACATATATATGTGAGCCACTTTTCCAAAACCTTTGCATTTATTCCTTCAGTTATTCTTCCACACAGTCATATAACATAGGTGCATGTACCGTCCTCATTTTACAAAGGAGAGAAACTGAGGCTTAAAGAGGTTAAATAGATTACTCAGGTCACAACAGCAAATAAATGGCAGAACTGGCATTTGAACTCAGTTATTCTGATTCTAGAATGCAACTTATTGTGCGTGTTTAGATAGGGTGTGATAGCAAAATGCCCTAGAACAAAAACACATTTTACTTGGGGTAGACATGGGGCCATAAATAGCTTTTATGTAGAAAACTAAGAAACAGTCAGGCCCAAAGTGGCCCATCATCTTTAAGCGATTTCTTAGACAAGATGGGGAATTTCCAAGACATCTGTGGATTTCCTAGGCTTTTAGAGGCCCTGTAGTTTCAAGTTTCAATTTGAGCCCTTGAGACAATTCTTAAAGACCAATAGAAGCAATGGCTCCACATGCCCAGAGGGAATGCTCCCTTATGGCACAAAGTGTCTATTGGGATAAAGAAAGAGGACTGTAATCCCCTCCTAATTCAAATGTATATTCATGTACCCAACAAATGTTTTCACAGTAACTTTTAAAACCATATCTGTCACATTTCAAAATAACTTTTAAAACCATATCTATCACATTTTAAAATACTGAGTATTCCCGTTAATTTATTTTTAAAACTGGTGCTTTTGGAAATGTGAATATAAATAAAACAGAAATAGAAGATTGAAGAAAAAAAAAAGAAAACAATAAACATTTTAGGTTGGTAAGCGTGACTTAAAGATTAATGACATTGTTAATATCAAGTAATTGATTTGTTCTTTTAGCATATGAGACATCTCATCAGAGTACTGTTTCATTCCCATTCATTTCATAAAAGAAATTATGTCTGGTATTTTGAGCAGATTGATTACAAACTGACATAGAAAATAATGATTCTTCTAAAGAGAAAAAACCATAAACCACAGTCAGACGTTGCTGCTATCCTTAAAAACTGCCAATTATTCTCTATAGTTGGAGCAAGCAGAATAAGGAAAATCAAAAGACAAGAAGAAAATTGTCTTGTATTTGCCGTAGCAGCAAAAGAATTTCTATTCACTGAGAACACAATCTCAGTTATTAAAGAAGAATAAGCTCAGGCCTGACTTTTCAGTGATACCTAAATCAATCACAGATCTTGACTGAAAAAACTAATCCTGACAAATTTGAATTGCTGCTTTTCAGTCACAGTTTATTCTAAAATCAACCAAGTATATTTTTTAATGATATATAATTTTACATGTTTTGTAGATCAAGTTTATTTTCTCACGGTTATTTCTACTTTGTCAGTATCTAGGCTGTCCTTATGGATCCTCTACTCATCTGTTCAAAGTGTTAGATTGGCTGGATTGCCTGGAACGTATTCAGTGAACGTATTGGATACCTGGTTTCTATTAGTGTCCCTTCATTATCAAAAAAATGCTGCATGATCAAATACAGTTGCATATATAAAGAAGACTGACTAGGAAAAGAGGTAACTTCCTCTGCCATGTGATCTAGTAGATAGCAATTTCTCAGAATCTCAGGATGGTTCTCAAAGAAGTCCAATGTGAAGCTATTTAGATTTTAAAAACACAAGTTGTTATTTGACACCTTAGTATTATTTCAATGAAGTTACAATTATTTTTAAATGAGTCCAATAAAACAGCCATACAAAACATTGTATCTTCAGGAAAATTAGCCACAAATGTGGCATGTGTGAGTGTATGTGTCTGTGTATCCATTTAAAAACACGGAAGATAGATTTTTAGAACAGAAACTCTTTTTAACCACTGTAGAGGCCACTGTTAATGAGGAAGTGATATTAGAATTAAGATATTCTCATATTGAGGTTTACCTATATATGAAGACATCCAGTACCTAGAATGCAAAAATTGGTATTTATCTGAAGTTTATATTTGAGAATAATCATATTGTGTTCAGATTGCAAAGCTTACAACTACTTTGGTCAGGCAATTATATAAATATAAATTAATATATTTATAAATAAAAATGAAATAATTAATATAAAACTTTTAGTAAATTTTTCATTAATTATTGATAACATTTGAATTCAATTGAGTCAAAATATGATAATTGTATTCTTATTTATTTGCACTTGGTAAAACTTAAGAAGGTGAATGTACTGATTTCTATTTTTTGCTTCAAATCTGTCCTCCACGCTTGTCAAATATACTACAAACCACCAGAGAGCTAGCCACATTATCAAAGCCAAAACTGAATATTATCATTTTTTAATATTAATTTATTTTTAATTATTGTGGATACACAGTAGGTGCACATATTTAGTGTGTACATGAGAAGTTTTGTTACAGGCATGCAATGTGAAATAAGCACATCATAGAGAGGAGGGTGTCCATCCTCTCAAGCGTTTATCCTTTGAGTTGCAAATACTCCAAATACATTAAGTTATTTTAAAATATACAATTAAGTTATTATGAACTATAGTCACCCTATTATGCTATCAGAGAGTAGTTCTTATTCATTCTCTCTATTTTTTTGTACGCACTAACAATCTGTACCTCCCCCGGATCCCCCACTATCCTTCCCAGCCTCTGGTAACCATCCTTCTACTCTTTATGTCCATGAGTTCCATTGATTTAATTTTTAGCTCCTACTAGTAAGTGAGAACACGTCATGTTATATATATATATCCACTTTATCCACTTGTTGGAGATATGTGTGTGTATATATATATATATCTCCAGCTTTATCCACTTGTTGATTGATGGGCATTTGGGTTCATTCCATAATTTTGCAATCACAAACAGTGCTGCTATAAACATGCATGTGCAAATATCTTTTTCGAATAATAACGTATTTTTCTCTGGGTAGATACCAAGTAGTGGAATTGCTAGATCAAATTGTAGTTCTTCTTTTAGTTCTTTAAGGAATCTGCACACTGTTTTCCATAGTGGCTAGCCAATTATCCCAGTAATATTTGTTGAAAAGGGTGTCCCTTCCCCACTTTATGTTTTTGTTTGCTTTGTGGAAGATCAGTTGGCTGTAAATATTTTGATTTATTTCTGGGTTCTCTCTTCTGTTCCATTGGTCTATGTGTCTATTTTTATACCAGTACCATGCTGTTTTGGTGACTATGGCCTTACAGTATAGTTTGAAATCAGGTAGTGTGATGACACAAGATTTCTATTTTTATTTATTTATTTATTTATTTATTTATTTATTTATTTATTTATGCTTAGCCTTGCTTTGGCTATGAAGACTCTTCTTTGGTTCCCTATGAACTTTCAAATTGTCTTCTCTAATTCTGTAAAGAATGATGCTGGTATTTTGATGGGGATTGTGTTGAATTTGTAGATTGCTTTTGGCAGTATGGTCATTTTTGCAATATTGATTCTACCCATCTGTGAGTGTGGGATGTGTTTTTATTTGTTTGTGTCATCTGTGATTTCTCTCAGAAGTGTTTTGTAGTTTTCCTTGTAGAGGTCTTTGGTTAGGTATATTCCTAAGTTTATTTTATTTTATTTTATTTTATTTTATTTTATTTTTGCAGCTATTGTAAAAGGAGTTGAGTTATTGATTTGTTTCTCTGCTTGGTCACTGTTGGTGTTAGAAGAGATACTGATTTGTGTACATTAATCTTGTATCTGGAAACTTTGTTGAATTATTTTATGATTTCTAGGAGCTTTCTGGAGGAGTCTTTAGGGTTTTAGAGTTGAGGTAAATGATTATATCGTCAGAAAACAGTGACAGTTTGACTTCCTCTTTACTGATTTGGATGCCTTTTATTTTTTTCTCTTGTCTGATTGCTTCGATCATATTATTTGTTATTGGTCAGCTCAGGTTTTGAATTTCTTCCTGGTTAAATCTTGGTAGGCTCTATGTGTCTAGGAATTTGACCATTTCTTCTGTATTTTCCACTTTATTGGCATTTAGTGTCCCATAGCAACCATTAATGATCCTTTGAATTCCTGCACTATCAGTTGTAATATTTATTTTTTATTTTTTATTTTATTTATTTGGATATTCTCTATTTTTCTTACTCTGGCTAAAAATTTGTCAATTGTGTTTAACTTTCCAAAAAACCTTCTTGTTGTTTCATTGATCTTTTGTATTATTTTCTTCATTTCAGTTTTATCTCTAATGTCATCTTTATTTTTTTTTTCTAATAATTTTGGATTTGGTTTTCTTTCCTTTCCTAGTTCTTCAAGATGCATCTTTAGATTGTTTATGTGAAGTCTTTCCTTTTTTTTATGTAGTCAGTTAAAGCTATAAACTTTCCTCTGACTACTGCTTTTTCTGTATCCCAGAGGTTTTAATATGTTGTGTTTCCACTATTATTTTTGCCAATTTCTGTTTTAGTTTCCTTATAAATTTCCTCATTAACTCACTGGTCATTCAGGAGCATATTGTTTAATTTCCATGTGCTTGTGTAATTATCAAAATTCCTCTTGTTATTAAATTCTACTTTTAATGCATTATTTTCAGAGAAGATCCTTCATATTGTTTAAAATTTTCAATGTGTGAAGACTTATTTTGTGACCTAACATATAGTCTATACTTGAGAATAATCCATATGATAAAAAAAGAATGTGTGTTCTGCAGCTCTTGGATGAAATTGTTTCTAAATATGCATTAGATCCATTCAGTTTATAGTGCAGTTGACATTCTGTCTGGAAAATCTGTCCAATGCTGAACATTGGGTGTTGAAGGTTTTAGCTATTATTATGTTGAGGCTTATCTCTTTCTTAAGCTCTAATAATATTTCCTTTATAAATCTGGGTGCTACCATTTTGGATGCATATATATTTAAAGTTGCTATTATGTATCTTTTTTCTAAATTGATCATTTTATCATTAGGTAGTGACTTTCTTTTTCTCTTCCTATAGTTTCTGTCTTTAATTCTATTTTGTCTGATATAAGTATAGCAACTCCTGCTCCTTTTTGGTTTCCATTGGCATGGAATATTCTTCTCTATCCCTTTATTTTCAGTCCATGTGTGTTTTTATAAGTGAAATATGTTTCTTATAGGCAAAAGATCAATGCGCCATTTTTTCAGCCATTCACTCAGTCTATGTCTTTTGATTGGATAGCTTAGTATATTTACATACAACGTTATTATTGATAAGTAAAGACTTACTCCTGCTATTTTGTTATTAGCTTCCTGGTTGTTTTGTGATCTTCTCTCTCTTTTTTTCCTTTCTTTCTTGTCTTCCTCTAGTGAAGATTATTTTCCTTGGTGATAGATTCTTGTTTTTATTTTTTTTATGAATTCATTGTATGTTTTTTTTGGTTTGAGGTTACCATGAGACTTGTAAATATTATCTTTATAACATTATGTTAACCTGATAACAGCTTCACACCGTTTTCATGAATAAATCAAATTGAAAATGAATTTAAACCCATCTTAACTTCATCCCCCAACTTTTTAACTTCTTATTGTTTCTATTTATATCTTATTGAGCAGATTATGTCTTGAAAAGTTGTAGCTATTATTTTTGATTAGTTAAGCATTTGGTCTTTCTATTTAGAATAAAAGTTGTTTACACAACACAGTTACACTGTTATAATATTCTGTGTTTTTTTATGTACTTACTGTTACCAGTAAGGTTTGCACCTTTAGGTGATTATTTATTGCTCATTAATCTCTCTTTTCGTTTGTTTGTTTTCCTGAAGTAACTTCCTTTAGCATTTCTTGTAGACATGTCTGGTGTCAAGGGAAATCTTCAGCTTTTGTTTGTGTGAGAATGTCTTTTTTATGTTTGAAGGACATATTCACCAGATATACTATTCTAGGGTAAAAGTTTCTTCATTCAGCACTTTAAATATGCCATGCCACTCTCTCCTGGTCTGTAAAATTTCCACTGAAGAATCTGCTGCCAGACATATTGGAGCTCCATTGTATGTTATTTGTTTCTTTGGCTGTTTTTAGGATACTTTCTTCATACCTGACCTTTGGGAGTCTGGTTTTTAAATGCCTTGAGGTAGTCTTATTTGTGTTATATGCTTGGTGTTCTGTAACCTTCTTATACTTGGATATTGGAAAGTTTTCTCCAGGTTTGAGAGTTTCTCTGTAATTATCTTTTTGATTAAACTTTCTACCCCATCTGTACCTCTACCTTTTCTTTAAGGTGAATAACTTTAAAATCTGCCCTTTTAAATTTATTTTCTAAATCTTTTGTACATGATTAATTTTTTTTGTTGCTGTTTGTTTGTTTTGTTTTGTTTGAGATGGAGTCTCATTCTGTCATCCAGGCTGGAGTGCAGTGGTGCGATCTTGGCTCACTGCAAGCTCCGCCTCCCGGGTTCACGCCATTCTCTTGTCTCAGCCTCCTGAGTAGCTGGGACTATAGGCCTCTGCCACCACGCCCAACTAATTTTTTGTATTTTTAGTAGAGACGGGGTTTCACCGTGTTAGCCAGGATGGGCTCCATCTCCTGACCTCGTGATCTGCCCGCCTCGGCCTCCCAAAGTACTGGGATTACAGGTATGAGCCACAACGCGCCCAGCCAATTGTTTTTTTTGTTGTTGTTGTTTGTTTGTTTTTTGTTTTTAATTTGATCCCTGTTTTAGTCTGTTTTCACATGTCTGTAAAGAACTGCTCAAGACTCGGTAATTTACAAATAAAAGAGGTTTAATTCAATCACAGTTCTGCATGGCTGAGGAGGCCTCAGAAAACCTACATTCATGGTGAAAGGGGAAGCAGTCACCTCTTAAACTGCAGCAGGCCAGAGAACATGTGTAAGAAGCAAAGGGGGAAGAGCCACTTATAAAACAATCAGATCTTCTGGGAACTCACTCACTGTCACAAGAACAGCATGGAAAAAAAACCACCCCATAATCCAATCACCTCCCACCAGGTCCCTCCCTCAACGCTTGGGGATTACTAATCAAGATGAGATTTCGGTGGGGACACAAAGCCAAACCATATTATTCTGCCCAGGCTCCATCCAAAACTCATGTCTGAAACTAATTGTGCCTTCCCAACAGTACCCCAATTCTTAACTATTTCCAACGTTAACAGAAAAGTCTAAGTCTAAAGTCTCACCTGAGTCAAGGTAAGTCCCTTCCATCTAGGATCCTGTAAAACCAAAAACAATTTATGTACTTCCAAGACACAATAGAGGGATAGGCATTGAATAAATACTCCCCTTGCAAATGGAAGAAATTGGCCAGAACAAAGGGACTACAGGCCCCATGCAAGTCTGAAATCCAGCAGGGAAGTCATTAAACCTTAAAGCTCAAAAACAATCTCCTTTGACTCCCTGTCTCACATCCAGGGAACGTTGATACAAAGGGTGGGCTCCCACATCCTTGAGCAGCTGCACCCCTGTGACTTTGCAGGGTACAGCCCTTAGTCCTGGCTGCTTTCACAGCTGGTGTTGAGTGTCTGTGGCTTTTCCAGGTACATGGTGCAACCTGTTGGTGGATCTACCATTCTGTTGTCTGGAAGACTATGTCCCTCTTCTCACAGATCCACTAGCCAGTGCCCCAGTGGGGACTCTATGTGGGGGCTCCAACCCCACATTTTCCCTTTGCACTGCTCTGACAGAGGTTCTCCATGAGGGCTTTCTCCCTGCAGCAGACCTCTGCCTGAACATCCACGTGTTTCCATACGTCCTCTGAAATCTAGGCGGAGGTTACTAAGCCTGAGTTTTTTACTTCTGTGCACCCGCAGGCCCAACACCACTGAAAAGACACCAAGGCTTGGGGCTTACACCCTCTAAAGCAATGGCCTGAGCTGTACATTGGCCCATTTTAGCCATGGATTAAGTCCAGGGCACCAAACTGTCAGGCTACACAAAGCAGCAAGACACTGTGCCCAGCCCATGAAACAATTTTTTCCTCATATGCCTCTGGTTCTTTCATGGGAGGGGCTACTGTAAAGTCATCTGACATGCCTAGAGACATTTTCCCCATTGTCTTGGTGATTAATGTTTGGCTCCTCATTACTTATGTAAATTTTTGCAGCCAGCTTGGATTTCTCCCCAGCAAATAGTTTTGTTTTGTTTTGTTTTGTTTTCTATTGCATAGTCAGGCTGCAAATTTTCCAAACTTTTATGCTCTGCTTCCCCTTTAAACGTAAGTTCCAATTTCAGATCATCTCTCTCAAGTTCAAAGTTCCACAGATCTCTAAGGCATGGGTAAAATGCTGCCAGTCTCTTTGCTAAAGCATAACAAGAATCACCTTTACACTGGTTCCCAATACGTTCTTCATCGCATCTGAGACCACCTCAGCCTGGACTTCATCGCTCACATCACTGTCAGCATTTTGGTCAAAACCACTCAACAAGTCTCCAGGAAGTTCCAAACTTTCACACATCTTCCTGTCTTCTTCTGAGCCCTCCAAACTGTTCCAACCTCTGCCTATTATCCAGTTCCAAAGCCACATCCACATTTTTGGATATCTTTATGACAGTACCTCACTCTGCAGCACAAATTTATTTTGTTAGCCCATTTTTACACTGCTATAAGGAACTACCCGAGACTGGGTAATTTATGAAGAAAAGTGATTTAATTGACTCACAGTTCTGAATAGCTGGGAAGACCTCAAGAAACTTACAATCGTGTCAGAGGGGGAGGCAGGCACGTCTTACATGGCAGCAGCCGAGAGGGCATGTGTAGGAAGCAAAGGGAGGACAGCTCCTTATAAAACCATCAGATCTCATGAAAACACATTCACTGTCATAAGAATAGCATGGGAAAATCGCCCCCAATATCTAATCACCTCCCACCAGGCCCCTCCCTCAACACTTGGGGATTCCAATTTGAGATGAGATTTTGGTGGGGACACAAAGCCAAACAATATCAGTCTCCTCTGACTGTGTATTTCAAATAGTCTGTCCTCAAGCTAACTATTCATTTTCTGCTTCTTTCTGCTACTAAATAACCCAGACATTCTTCAGTATGCCAATTGCATTTTCAGCTGCATAATTTATGCTTGATTCTTTTTAATTATTTTAATATGTGCTAAATGCATGTGATAGAATTCTGAATTCATTCTTTTTGTTATCTTGAATTTCTTTGAGTTTCATCAACACAGCTATTTTGAATTCTCTGTCTGAAATATCACATGTCTTTCTCCAGGATTTAGTCACTAGTGGTATATTTAGTTCATTTTGTGTTTTCATGTTTTCCTGAATGCCATTGATCCTAGTATATGTTTTTTGGTGTCTGAGCATTTAAGGGTTAGGTATTTATTGTTGTTTTCACTGACTGGGCTTATTTGTAGCCTTCCTTCTTGGAAGTGCTTTCCAGATATTTAAAAGCATGTTAGTGTTATGATCTAAGCTATATCTGCTTTGGTGTGGGACTCCTTAAGCCCTGTAATGTTGTGGTTCTGGAAGACTCATAGAGGTACTGCCTTGATGGTCTTACACTAGATCCAGGAGAATTCTATCACCAGGCAGAGACTCTTGTTGTATTTGCTTAGTTTCTCCCAAATATACAGTCTCTTTCTCTATTCTGAGCCACTGAAAGCTTGGTGTGGACATACACAAATACCCTTGTGGCCGCCATCACTATAACTTTACTGGGTCAGACTGGAAGCCAGCACAGCACTGGGTCTCACCCAAGGCCTGCTGTAACTATTTCCTGGTTACTGCCTATGTTCTTTCAAGGACTTGACTTGAAAGACAGCCAAGCCTGTGTCTTCCCCTTCAAGGCAGTGAGGTCCCCCAGGTCCCAGGTGGGTCCAGGAGTGCTGTCTGGTTGACAGGGACTACAGTTGAAACTCTTAGACACCAACTTGGTATTTTACTGTATTGTGGCTGAGCTGGCACTCAAAACACAAGACATAGCTCTTCCCACTGTTCCCTCCCCTTTCCAAAGGCAGAGGAACCTCACCCTGTAGCCACCACTACCCCTGGACACAAGGTATACTGCCAGACAAGCACCAACGTTCTCTTAAGGCTCAAAGTCTCTTATGTCAGCTTGTGGTGAGTGCTCCCTGGCTTGTGACTCACACTTCAAGGCAGTGAGCTCCCCTCTGGCGTAAGGCAGATCGAGAAATGCCATCTAAGAGTCAAGTCCTGAAATCAGGGGCCCCAAGGATCCACATGGTGTTTCACTCTCCCTCCTCTGCTGATGTTGATACCTTAAGTCAAGAAGTCTCAGAGGCATAGCTAGACCATGGAGGTAGTTAGTACCTGAGTATCACTGCTGGCTTATTCAGGGCTGAAGGACTCTTTGCTTAGCAGATGATGAACGCTGGCATGGCTGTGTCCTTTCCTTCAAGGCAGCAGGTTTCCTTCTGGTCCAGGGTGTGTTTAGAAATGCCATCTGGGAGGTAGGGACTGGAATAGGTTCTCATAATTCTGACTGATGCCCTATCCTGCTGTGGTTGAACTGGTGTCCAAGATGCAAGACAAAGTCCTCCCTATTCTTCCCTGTCCTTTCCTCAACTAGAAGAAAGGGTCTCTTTTGGAGCCAGGAGCTCTTCAGCCTTGGGTTTGAAGAGGGGCGATGCCAGCATTCCCTTGGCTGCCCCAGCTCTTGTCTCAGTAGGGCGTATACCTCCCAGTCCACTCTCTCTGATCCTAGTTCTGCCCTAGGATTCACCTATGAGTTGCAGTCCTTACGGCCTAGACTGCCTTTCAAGTTTAGAGACTGAGAGCACTTTGGCCCTTTGTGGCAATGTTTGTGGACCCTAGTTCAGACCATTGGGATTCATGATTCCCCTCTGACTAGGGCTGGTTTAAATGCTTCCTCTGTGGGTGGACATCAGCTGAGTTTGGTCTGGGTTTCCTTTGTACTCTAAAAAAAAAAAAAGCAGTGAGTTCAATGCCTTACATTTGCTGTGTTCTCCCTCCCCCAGCACCCAGAGAAGCTCTCTGCACCATGCCACCACTGCTGGGTGTTGGGGAGGGGATGGCATCTGAGATTCACAGCTATTTTTTTCCATCCCTTCAGTGCCTCTTTTGTGTACATGAAGTTAAAAGCAGGTATTGTGAGTGCTTGCTTGATTTTTGGTTCGTATGAAGGTGTTTTTTGTGGGTATATGGTTGTTAACTTGGTGTCCTTTTTGGGGGGGACAATTGGTGGACCTTTCCATTCTACCATCTTGCTCTGCCTCCCCTTTTATTTTTCCCAAACTGAATATTAAATATAATAATGTTCTGCTGTACTAGTCCATTCTCACACTGCTTTGAAGATTTTATCTGAAACTAGGTAATTCATAAACAAAAGAGGTTTAATTGACTCACAGATCCAAATGGCTGGGAGGCCTCAGGAGTCTTACAATCATAGTGGAAAGCAAAGGGGCAGCAGACACCTTCTTCACAAGGCATCAGGAGAAAGAGAGAGTGCAGGGGAAACTGCCACTTTTAAATCACCAGATCTCCCGATAACTCCCTCACTATCATAAGAACAGTGTGGGGGAAACCACTCCCATAATCCAGTCACCTCCCACTAGGTTGCTCCCTCGACACAAAGGGATTACATTTCCAGATGAGATTTGGATGGGGACATTGAACCAAACAATATCATTCTGCCTCTGGCTCCTTCCAAATCTCATGTCTTTTTCACATTTCAAAACCAGTCATGCCTTCCCAACAGTCCCCCACAGTCTTAACTCATTCCAGCATTAACCCAAAAGTCCAAGTTCAAAGTCTCATCTGAGACAAGGCAAGTCCCTGCCGCCTAAGAGCCCGTAAAATCAAAAGCAAGTTAGTGACTTCCAAGATACAATGGGGCTGCAGTCATTGAGTAAATGTTCCCATTCCAAATGGGAGAAACTGGCCAAAACAAATGGGCCACATGCCCCATGAATGTCCAAAACACAGCTGGGCTGTCATTAGATTTTAAAGCTTCAAAGTAATATTTTTTGACTTTATGTCTAACATCAAGGGCATGGTGATGCAAGGGCTGGGCTCCCAAGAGTGCACAGTGCAGCAGGGTCCTGGGCCTCATCCACAGAACAATTTTTTCCCTCCCAGGCCTCCAGGTCTGTGATGAGAGGGGCTGCCACAAATATCTCTGACATGCCCAGATGTCATTGTCCTCATTGTCTTAGCTATTAATATTCAGTTCCTTGTTTCTTTTGTAAATTTCTGTAGCAGGCTTAAATTTCTTCCCAGAAAATGGGTTTCTTTTCTATCACATGGCCAGGCGCAAATTTTCCAACTTTTATGCTCTGCTTCCCTTTTAAACATAAGTTCAAATTTGAAATCATCTCTTTGTGAACACATACAACTGTAAGCTGTCAGGAAAAGCAAGATCACCTCTTGAATGCTTTGCTACTTAGAAAATTATTCTGCCAGATACCCTAAATCATCTCTCTCAAGTTCAAAGTTCCACAGATCTCTAGGGCAAGAGAAAAAAAAAAAAAAAAAAAAAAAAAAAGCTGCTACTTTATTTGCTAAAGCACAGCAAGCTCTGGTTCCCAGTAAGTTCTGCGTCTCCATCTGGGACCACCTCAGCCTGGACTTTGTTGCTCACATTACTATCAGCATTTTGGTCAAAATGATTCAACAAGTCTCTAGGAAGTTCCAAACCTTCCCTCATCTTCCTATCTTTACCTGAGACCTCCAAACTGTTCCAAGTTCCGCCTGTTACCAAGTTCCAAAGTCGCTCCCACATTTTCAGGTTATCTTTATAGCAATGTCCCACTACCAGTGCAAATGATCTGTATTAGTCCATTCTAACACTGCTGTAAAGATACTATCGGAGACTGGGCAATTCATAAACAAAAGAGATTTAATTGACTCACAGTTCTGCATGGGTGGGCAGGCCTCAGGAAACTTACAATCATGGTGGAAGGTGAAAGGGAAGCAAGCACCTTCTTCACAAGGTGGCAGGAGAGACAGCGAGAATGCAGAGGAAACTGCCCCTTTTCTTTTCTTTTTTTTTTTTTTTTTTGAAATAGAGTGTCTCTCTGTCACCCAGGCTGGAGTGCAGTGGCACGATCTCGGCTCACCGCAACCTCCGCCTCCTAGGTTCAAGTGATTCTCCTGCCTCAGTCTCCTGAGTAGCTGGGACTACAGGAATGCACCACCACGCCCAGCTGATTTTTTGTATTTTTAGTAGAGACGGGGTTTCACCATGTTGGCCAAGATGGTCTCGATCTCTTGATCTCTTGATCCACCCGTCTCCGCCTCCCAAAGTGCTGGGATTACAGGCCTGAGCCACTGGGCCGGGCCAAAACTGCCACTTTTAAACCATCAGATCTCATGAGAACAGCCTCACTATCACGAGAACAGCATGGGGGAAACTGCCGGCATGATCCAATCACCTCCCACCGGGTCCCTCCCTCAACACACGGGGATTACAATTCCAGATGAGCTTTGGGTGGGCACTCAGAGTCAAATCATAGCAGCTGCATAATAATGTGTCAGTCAACAAGGGACTGCATATATGACAGTGGTTCCCTAAGATTATAATGAAGCCGAAAAATTCTTATCATCTAGTGATATCATAGCTGTCATAATGTCATAATGAAACACATTACTCAAATGTTTGTGATTGTGTCGGTGTAAACAAACACTACACTGCCAGTTGTATAACTATATAGCACATAAAATTAATTATATATAATATTTGATAAGGATAATAATGATGTTACTGGTTTATATATATATATATACTATATTATACTTTTTGTCATTATTGTAGGGCTTATTCCTTTATTCCTTATTAAAAATGGTTAACTCTAAAGCAGTTTCAGGCAGGGCCTTCAGTAGTTATTCCAGAAGAAGGCATTGTTATCATAAGAGATACAGCTCCATGTACTGCACTCCAGCCTGGGCAACAGCCTGAGACTCCGTCTCAAAAAAAAAAAAAAAAAAAAAAAAGAGATACAGCTCCATGTGTATGCTTGCCCCAAAGACCTTCTAGTGATACAAGATGTGGAGGTGGAAGACAGTGATATTGATTATACTGATTCTGTGTAGGTCTAGGATTATGTGTGTGTGTGTGTTTTCGTTTTTCAAAAAAATATTGAAAAGTGAAAATAAAAATTTTAAAAACAGAAAAATACTTTAGAATAAGGATATAACAATATTTCTCACAGCTGTAGAATGTATTTGTGTTTCAAGGTGTGTAATTACAAACAAAAAGTTAAAAATATAAAGTTAAAAAATATATAAAGTAAAATAATATAAGTTAAAAATATTAAGTAAAAAAGTTACAGTAAGCTATAATTAATTATTGAAAACATATTTTAATTAATTTAGTGTAGCCTAGGTGTACAGTGTTTATAATGTCTACAGCAGCACACAGTAATATAGTAGGCCTTCACAGTCACTCACCATTCAATCAGTAACCCACCTAGAACAACATCCAGTCCTGCAAGCTTCATTTATGTCAAGTGCCCTACGCAGATGTACCCTTCTTTTATCTTTGATATCATATTTTCACAGTACTTTTTATGTTTAGACATGCAAATATGTACCATTGTGCTACAACTGCCTACAACGTTCAGTGCAGTAATATCATATACAGGTTTGTAGCTATATAATATACCATATAGCCTACATGTGTAGACTAGCCCATCTTGGTTTGTAAATACACTGTCCTGTTCAGACAAAGACAAAATTGCCTAACAACACATTTCTAAAACTGTATTCCCATTGTTAAGTGATGCGTGACTATAATAAGAAAATGGCTCTTCATAGATGGAGATAAGGGTGAAAGGATTGACTAATCAGTTTATCAGGGAAGAAGTTTACTAAATAGAGTAATGCTGGATGTTAGGATGTGCATTATTTTGTTTGTGCATTATTATTTGTCATTAAGTACAGGATTGTTACTTTCCAGCACAACAGATGTTCTCATCAGATGTTGGTATCTCATCAGATGTTGGTAATAGCCATTACCAGAACACTGTCATAATGTGAGGTTTTGATGCAAAAAAATTACATATATATATATAATAATAATCCTAGAGAAATAGCAAGTTATAAAAAAGTAATAAAAACAAGTTGTTCAGTATTTCTGAAGCCCAGAATAAATAACTGAGTCAAAAAATCGGATGCATTGAGTAAAAAATAATGAAAAACTTATCAAGAATATTTTTAAGTAGAAAAAATTAAGTTACCTTCCAGATAAGAAGAAGACATTAAAGGAACTTTAGACCCTGGGGAGAAAAACAGGGTATATTTTGTATTTTAAAATAATGATCACAAAAAGGTTGAAGAGAGGAAAAAAAACCCAGTTTTCTGTCCTCTTTACCACCTCTCATAAAGTGCAGCAGATACTACAAAATGATGAAAAGCTTCAGGAGTGAAAGATTTTAGAAATACTAGCACGGCAACAGTCTAAAAGAAAAATGGCACAAATGTCTTAACCATTTTATATACTGTATATTATACTGCATATATAATATACAGAATCTAATTTGTATATTTCTGATTTCTTTGGGATTTGCTAATTTCATGAACATTACGAATTACTTTATCTTCTATGCAGTACTTCCTTTTCAAATGTTAATGTGTATTTTAGCCATAAATATTCATAAAATTAAAAAATGATGAAAAGTTTTATATTTTTCTTAACTTAGTATTTGACAAGTCTATGTTCCTGAATTAAATGTGAGAAAATGAAATGGTTTCGACAACAATGTCCAGCAAGTGAAGCAATTCAAATATAAGATTAAGTTCGGCTTTGAGGTCTGTAATATTGTTTCTCTAAATTTCCAAGTTTTCTAACAATAAATTCTTGAAGTTTAAGAGAAGGGAGGTGAAGGATTGAAAATGAAGGATGTGGAGATAAATGAAGCTCATAGTAAAAATTGCACAAATAGTATACTGTGGCAGAATTTGAGACTTTTCTGTAGATCTTGCCACAGGGTTCCAGGAAGCTACCACAAAATAAAGTTCTTAATAAAAATGTGAGCTCCAATTGGGATTTCCCATGGTGATCGGTAGGAATGGAATTTACTAAACTTCCAAAGAAAGTTTACTAATTTAATTAGATATTCTGAATATAGTAATACATTTCTAAAAATTATTACCACTTTTTCCAAAGATATTTTTGTTACCCTAAATTGTTTTACCTGTGTTAATAAAATTAACATTAAAAAACAAAAATTAGTGGAATAATTGTAATAGCTTTCAAACACAAATACCAGTAATCCTCATAGCTCATACGCAGATATTTAGGCACAATCTTTATAACATAGTCAGTTTCAATGCAACCCTGACATTATGACATAGTCGTCCTTAACATATATAGGCTCAGAATAACATCCCCTTTTGATTCATGTGGACTTCTGTTGCACCCTGGAGACACTTTCTTGAAGTAAACCTACAGCTGAGATGCCTCTCCATGTATCAGTTCTTACTTCTGTTCATCCCATCTTAGGAAAGGAACTAAAATAATGAGGAAAGAAGGAGTTAAGAAAGGGAGAAAGAGGAAAGCTCAGACTTTGGAAAATAACAGGAGTTTCGATGTTGTCTATGCCTAGCATAAAATGAAGATCTGAAGTGAGACTCTCAACCTTTTTATTCATGCATTAGTATTTGGCATTAAGTACAGGATTGTTGCTTTCCAGCACACCAGATTCACATACAGTTAAATGCGTGCCCTATAAAGCATTTTTTAATGAAATACCAAATAAGTGATTTGAGCTTGCCTTCTTCTCAATTCCTAAAATGCTTGACATTAATTAGAAGTACCATATCCATATAAAAATTTCCAATATCCCTCTTTTTCGGGCCGTGTGATCTTAGTTTTTATCAAATGAGAAGAATGAGATTATAGCTACTGACATAGATAACTAAAGAAATATGGGGATATTTTTAAAAACTTAAGTAAAATTTAAAGGTAATATCTTCATATGTATGTTAGCTAAGTTTCATTTAAGCATTTCATTAGTAAAACAAAATATATTTAGTTAGTTGTACCTTGATAATAGGGCATGGTTTTTGAAAGTGTAGTTTTTTCTAAGAAGTGTGTATGTATATGTGTATCTATATCTATATAACTACCTATCTATATATTTATATAAACTTGTTAAATGGTACTGAAACTTTGAGGTGACTGTCATCGAATCATTGTAATTTCCATTTAAAATTGAAAACATAAAATCAGAACATTAATATAAAAATAAAATAATTTGAAGAAAACATTCTTTAGAATTCAAATTAATATTATAAATAAACATTGTGTTTTATTATATCTTCTTGATTTAGTCAAACAGTCGATGTGTTTTCAAAAAACACATTTCTCCAAGCCAATGATCTCTTAGTTTCCACATATTAACTAAAGCAAAAAGGCAGGGGAAACATCAAGCTATCTTTATATTTATGTTAAATGCACTTCATTATTTTCCAGCATTGTAGATGCAACCTTGGCTATAGCAGTTCTCTTAGTGAGCATTGTTCTTTGTTCTTAGATACACATTTAAAATATATGCAATTATAGACAAATATAAACAATTATTATTCAACAAATCAGTAGCAATTCTGTTTATATTTATTTGTTAATCATAAACTAATGTTTGTGATACAATATGAAAAGTAAATATAGATATTTAAGCTGTTTTTCAAAAACTTATAAATTAAATTTTAAAATTATATAACAATGAAGCTACTTAAGAATGATTTAATCAACCACCTATACAGTTCTTTCTTAAATTAATCTTAGGAGAGCTATTATATTTTTTCTTCAAAATGAAAATATAATGACATACTATATATTAAGTTTGCACAGAATATCCCCCCACTTGCACTTTCTTCACATTTTTTTCAGATTTGTATTTTCACTAAATGACTAATATTCTCATAGCCCTGTAAACTTTTATGCTATACTAGAATGACAAAAGAAAATTATTTTATACAAGGAAAAATATCTATTATTTGAGCCTCAGTGGCAGCAGTATCAGCTATTTCATAATTTTTTTATGTTTTGGCAAGTATTCTCTTCTCTTTTAATGACCTCAAATTTAGTGGAACAAGTAAATTGTATTCATTTATTTTTGCAAGCTACTTTTAATACAAAAGTAAAAAATATATGATAGCCACACCCTTACTAGCGTATAGCTGTCAAGGTAAGACTAACTAAATTATCTAGAGGGACGACAAAGGGAATTTCAAGAATCTTACATCATTTCTGACAATTTGGCTTAAAGAAGAGAAAAACTGCAAGGTAACTTTAAAAGTCATCATAGAAATTTTTACATATTTCTATTTATCATCAGGTTTATACTGCTGAAGGGAGAGTAAGAGAATAGGGCCGAATTTGTTTTAGAGTAATTGTTGGCTAGGTTTCAGAGAACTTGTCAGTAGTATTCAAATTAACTCCTTATTTCTTGAACAAAGTTGCAAAATTGATCTACTTCAAAATGGTAACAGTTTAAATGGGAATTCATTTGATTCTGGATTACTCAAATGTATTAGTTCGTTCTTGCATTGCTATAAAGAAGTATCTGAGACCGAGAAATTTATAAAGAGACGTTTAATTGGCTCATGGTTCTGCAGGATGTACGAGAGGCATAATGCTGGCATCTGCTTAGCTTCTAGGAGGCCTCAAAAAACTTAACAATCATGGCAGGTGAAGGAGTAGGCACTGCACATGGTTGGAGAAGGAGTAAAAGAGAAGGGGAGGCACTACACACTTTTATCAACCAGAGCTCACTATCATAAGAACAGCACCAAAAGGATGGTACTAAACTATTCATAAGAAACTACCCCCATGATCCAATCACTTCCCACCATGCCCCACTCCCAGCATTGGAGATTACAATTTGACATGAGATTTGGGCAGAAACACAGATCGAAATCATATCACAAAACAACTAATAAATGGAAGCTGAAAGACCAGATGAATCCCCAACCAGAGACCCTGTTGCCTTGTTGTTGAACTGAGAGTATAGAAAAGTTCCCAGGTGCTAATAGATAATTTACAGAGTATAATAGTTGCTCCTGAGTTGGCGGAATATTTTAGATATTTTCTGCAAAGAGTGGAACAAGATGATTTAACTATTTTTAGGATACTAAGGTTTGTAAAATGTCCTAATTTGATACGGTAGTTATAGGATTTAAAGTGTCACAATTATTTCACATATTTAACTCCAAATAATTTTGTGATCAGTCTAATCTAAGCACTTTCTAATATCTTCAGCTATCATGATGATTGAACGTTCATAATTTTATCAGGAGGAAGGAGTAAAATATGCTGCTGTGAGAAGCCAGGCATTAGGAAATTTGGCTTATAGTCCCAGTTTTGCCACTAATTAGGTGTGGTCATTCTTTATAAGTCCCTTCTACTACTAAAATGCTAATATATCTGTAAATATGCAATTATTATAAGGTCAATTCAATGGAAGTAGAAAGGATGAAAAAAATTCAGAGCAAATATTTTCTTCATCCTCAGATATGCACTAGTTGTGAAATTATAGCATATGTACTTGTTCTAATCATTTATAGCAAGTTCAAGTGTATCTACAATACTTAATGTAGAAATAAAAGGAAATCTTGATCAGGTGCAAGAAGTATACAAATTGCTACCAAACTTTCTTCTCCACTTTATTAAGATCAGACAAGTGCTTCTGAACGGTGATTATTTAACATATTAAATCTCTTAATCAGATTCATAATTTGTAAAGAAGGGCTTAATTTTTCATCCCATTTTCCACCTTCTATTCTTGCATTAAACTTTCTACGTTTGCATTTCAAGAGGTCTTGAATCATTAACCCTACTTCCATCTTAGTTATCCTGAATAGCTTCTATACTGTTAAACACTAGGTGATTCATGCCAAGTTGCTGTTTTGTAATTACTCTTAAAGCTTTTATGAGTGGTTGTATTTTTTTATTCCAACTTTATTATGAAATCCTTCAGGGAAGGACCTCCATTTCTATTTCTTTGCCATCCTTGCACATAACATGTAGGAGGGGTGGAAGGTTAAATTAATGCTGTTGACTCTATTGTTTTAAGTATCCACCTGGTCAACATGTGGGAACTTGTAAGTCACAGATTCAAGTCTTAGATTTATTTCTTTCACGTTTACCATTATCAGTATATCAAGTGTTGGGTTTCTGTAAGAATCCTGATAAACTGGGCTGTCAGGAGTTAATAAAGTGTTTTTTGTTTGTTTGTTTGTTTGTTTTTTAAGTTTGGTTCCTGAGTCAATATTACCTGAGAAGTTTGTTAAACATTCAAATTCCTATGTTCTACCCCCAAACCAGTAAGTCAAATTCTTTGGTAATGGATAGTGAATAATTACATTTTTAATGAGCTCCCTACATAATTATTGGGCATAGTGAAGTCCAAGATCTTATTTAGCAATGTCAGGAAAGAGAATTGTCCCAGGAGTAGCTACATTTACTAGGGTCTCTGAAAATGAGCTGTCCCCATCATTCTACTCTGTTATAACCTTTATAACTTTATACATTTAACAGACATGCTTTCTTTTATTCCTGCTGAGTTTCTAACCTTGGTTTTCCGTTCTTTTTTGTGTCACCTTTATCACAGATTCCTATTTCCGGCTTTCTGGTCTTGACTAGATAAACTGACCATCACTCCTAATTGAAACTCCCTTTACTTAATAATCTGGTTTCAATGTTCTTTATCCTTGGACTATACCCTGATTTTTGTTACATCATTCACTGTGGCTCTACAGGAAACTCGTGAATTCCTTTCCCTCATAGAAGGTTTTTACTTAGAAATATTGGGAGTGAAAATAAGCAAGCTCATTACTAACAATGAGAAAACTGAGTAGGTTTTATGATCTAAGCTACGTGTTTGTTTTAAGGAGATGAATTTTCATCACACTGTGCTGGCTACTATAATTATTTGCTTATAGTACTTGCTGAAATTTGTAATATAGTATCCTAGTTGCCCAATTAACATGGAACATGAAGTGCCTCTGGATTAAGGCATTTAAATTATATTGACCTAAATGTTTTATAATTGGATATTACATCCTCAAAGAAAATGAATTTCTTTATTGTCTTATCAAGGTACATTTTACTTTTTACATTTGGCATAGTCTTTTTCAAAAAAAGGATATTAAAAAGTATGGTTTTATGTCTCCAAATCTTCTCTGAGATTATCTGCTATGTCCAGCCATTTTTTGGAAAACACAATAATGCAGTATCATGACTGTTCTGGGAAACAAACATTTTCTTTCTGAAGCATATGCAGTCTATACTGTAGGGCTCACATATAGAGAATGTAACGGTAAAAGATCAAGATTAAAGACGCTATACTATCCTAGGGAACTACAGAAAAGTAGTTTCTGATTGTTCTCATGACTAGGTTTTTGTCAAAAGGAATACTTTTCTCTTCCAGTTAAGGTATAATATTAATCATTATATTAATTGTACTCAATTTGAGCATACTAAAACTTTTCTGTATTACTTAGTCACTAATTGTAACTCTTCTTTTTCACCATTTTGACTTTAAACCTTTACACTAGAACATTGAATGATGCACATAGTACCATTATAGCCCTGGAGTATTTTGAGTTGGATTATGAATTAACATTTACTGGTGAGTTTCATAATTTCCTGTTTTTGTTATAGTAATTATCATCTTTTCATTTTTAGTTGCAGTACTCTCTTAAGAATTTCGTGTAAGGCCAGTCTAATGGTCATAAATTCCCTTGGCTTTTGTTTGTTTAGGAAGGTGTTTACTGTTTCTTCATTTGAAAAGGATAGCTTTGCTGAATATGAGATTAGTGGAAGACAGTGTTTGGTTTTTTTTCCTTTTATCACTTTGATTATATAATTGCATTTTCTCCCGACGTGAAGTTTCTACTGAGAATCTGCTGAAAGTCCAATGAGTATTCCCTTAAATGTGATTTGGTTCTTACCTTTTGTAGCTTTTAGAATTCTCTCTCTGTCTTTGATTTTTGACAGATTGTTTATAGTCTGACCCAGAAGCGATATATTTGGGTTGAACATAATTGGAAACATTTGAGCTTCCTGAATCTGGATGATCGTGATAAGATGTCATACTTGGAAAGTGTTTAGCTACTTCGTTAAACAGGTTTTCTGTGACTTTCTCCATCGCTTCTCCCTGGAACACTCCTTTTTTTTTTTTTGAGTCTCGCTCTGTCACCAGGCTGGAGTGCAGTGGCGCAATCTTGGCTCACTGCAACCTCTGCCTCCTGGATTCAAACGACTCCCCTGCCTCAGCCTCCTGAGTTGCTGGAACTACAGGCATGCACCACCACAGCGAGCTAATTTTTGTACTATTAGTAGAGACGGGGTTTCACCATGTTGGCCAGGATGGTCTCAATCTCTTGACCTTGTGATCCCCCTGCCTCAGTCTCCCAAAGTGCTGGGATTACAGGTGTGAGCCATGGCGCCCAGCCTAGAACACTCTTAAACTGTGAGTTTCTTTATTTAATGGTGTCTCATAAGTCCTGTAGGCTTTATTCATTCTCTTTTATTATTTTTTTTCCTCTGAGTTATTTCAAAAGCTTGCCTTTGAGTTCAGAAATTCTTCTGCTTAATCTAGTCTATTATTAAGTTTACAATTGTGTTTTTATCTCATTATGAAATTCTTCGGCTCCAAAATTTCTGCTTCTTTTTCATTATATCTATCTCTTTGTTGAATTTCTCACTTAGATCACAAATTGTTTCTCTAATTTTTCTGAATCGTTTGTTTGAATTTTTTTGGTATCATGTTGAGTTTCCTTATAATCATTATTTTAAATTCTTTTTCAGGTATTTTGTAAATATTCTTTCTACATTCCCTACTCTTTCTAGGCTTTGGATGCCCAGGTCTTAGTTTTACCGTCAGGCATAGGCTCCTGGCAGCCAAGGTTGTGATGCTACAGAATTTCATTCTCCAGTAATCTGCTACTGGAAACTTATTATGTTTCTTTGTATGTATTATGTTTCCTTGCTTTTTCATGTTTCTTGTGTGCTTAGGTTGGTATCTGTGCATCTAGTAGAACAATTGTTTTTTTTTCCCAATTTTGTGAGTAGCTTTCCCAGAGAAAGTCTTTCTTTCCTACGGATGAATCCTAGAATGCTACTTTTATATGGCACGTGTATCAGTGGTCTAGGCTTGGAGCTCTGGGATGGCATTGTCACCGTTTTGCTGGGAAGTAAACACCAGGCTGGTTGTCATGCTGGATGTGTGTGGGTGGAAAGCTCTCCAGGGGGTCGGAACAGCCATTAAACTGGCCATGAGGCTGGGCATGGGCACACACATATATGTGCGGGTGTGGGAAGCTGGCATGTTGTTCAGAAGATTCTCTGCTGTGCAGGTCCAACTGTTTCCTAGGGAGGAAAGGGTCACGTGGCTTTGGATGTCTAGGTCTTCGTTTTAACATCAGGCCCAGGCTCTTGGCAGCCAGGGTTGTGGTGTTGCAGGCACCCATGTGAATGTGATAGAATGATGATGAGGCCTCAGGGACAACAAGTATAAGTGGCTATTGGCCTCCAATGCAGGACACACTGTAATAGTGAGTCCAGTTTCAAGATGGTGCTATGATGCAACAGCTTAGGATACAGGGTTGCAGAAGTATATTTTTAAGAATGTTCTCAAAAGCTTGGAATCTTTGATAGTAGATTAGGTAATACATGTCAAGATGACAATTAGTGTAAATATAGAAGTGAGGTGTTTCTAACTGGCTGGGAAAACTTCCTTGCAAAAATCTCATTCACTAAAAATTGCAGATTATTTTCATCTGTTGCTCAGGAATTTAAACGATACATTTTCCATTGTTTTCATTATTTCATTTCATAGTTTGATAGTTTTCACTGATTCCTCATTGTCTACAACAGTACTTCTTAAATTTTCTTGTAAAATGGAACTTTTTGAGAACTTGAGGAAAGTGAATGGAACCTCTCCCTCAAAATATTCACACACACAATATATTTTAGAGATTTCTTGAGGATTAATAAGCTCTGACTTCTAAGAAAATGTTCAGAGTCCCTATCTTGTCTTTTAAGAGCCTCCATAATATAGCTCTGACTTTCTTCTTCAGTCTCCTCATTTTGTACTCTTCTCCAATATGTTTTTCATTTTGACAAAACTGAAATCTTCCATTGGAGTATATATTAAACTTCTCTGCTTCATCACGTTTCTCCCTAGAAAGGCAATAGAAAGGTTTTTGCTTCTTCCTATAATTAATTGTTTCCCATAGCTGCGTTAAAATGTGTCCATTCATCAAGCTTAATCTCAAGTTACGTCACCTCCATGAAGCATTCCAAGATTGTTCTGGCCAGAAAGATGTTCTTTTCTTTGAATGCCTATGGAGCTCAATGACTAAGCAATTTAAAGTATTCTTATAATGCACTTCTTTTTCACAGTCATGAAACCTTTCAACTGAATACACTTTCTCTCTCCAACTATGCCATAAGCCTCTAGTGAAAATTAGCACATAATATTTACCTTTGTACTCATTTGTGTGAGTAGGAAACCATAATGCACATAAATGAGGGCTCAATAAATAATTCTTGAATGGTGGAAACATCTTAAACAACTGAATTTTGGCATGTTGCAACATACTTCAGACTCAATTAAGTAGCTGTGTTGCTTACAATTTTATACGACAGTTTGTTGTTACTCATGCATTGTTTTCAGTTTTGTTACAGGTACTGTAATCAACATTAACCAGAAAAGGACACCTAAGTCTCACTGTGCTGATAGCAGTCTAGTTTTACAGGAAAAGGGTAGACAAGAAATGTAATAGATAGCTTCCCTTTAGTGAGCTACCCAGGGCTTGATGAAGAACCAATTGCTTATGTCATAGAAGTGCCAAGAAAATTGCAAGGTATTTAGTATGGCTACTGATGAAGAAAGAGCAATAGACAATGTGGGGAGGAGGGCAAGACACACATTTTGTACAGTAATATTTGAAAGCATGCAAGGGATGATTCATTGTGACTAATAGTGATAGGCTAAGAAAAGTTAACCGGAAGTTACAAAGGACTATGAATTCACTGCTGATCGTTTCAATAAATATGACAATTGATATGTGGTCTCGTTCAGTACAAATGATAGTATTAGTATAATATATATGTAGTGATTTAGCAAATACATACTTTATAATTTAATTATATTTTATTAAGTATATATTAAATTATTAAAATATATTAAATTTATTAATTAAATTTAATTAAATTTAATACATAATTTATAAGTTACCAGAGTAAACCTTTATGTAATGGTTAACGTTCAAAGTTTCAATGGTGCTCATTTAATCCTAAAACTGGAAACTATTTGATTTAGGTTTTCTCACTTCTAGTCACCTTTTCTTAGATAGTTATTTTTAGTCTACTTGTAAAATCTTATTTCTCAAACAAACACCATAGCTGAAAATTTTCCATTCTTCATGGTGAAATGATTATCTAAATGGAATAGAAACACCATAAGTAAGATATACTCAATGACTACATTTTTCTTTTAGCATAGGAAGATGATAAAAATTTTTATATAATAAAGACTGTCTTGTATCTGTCATTGTTTTCCTTTTGAGAGATAAACCATGGCAACGTAAATATTATTTTAAAGTAGCAGGCCATATTTTTATTTGAAAATACGAATACATATATACCACTTCATTAGTGTCTGTGGAATCCTCAGTAATTAAAAAATAAGTTTTTCTGTTATACCCAACTGTGATTTTATTAGTTGCTACATCCTTAAATTTGATTTACACTGAATGACAGCCACAATTAATATCATGTTAATCAGATTTGATACTGCATGTAGTCACTAGATGTTATCAGAACTTTAGCTAACTTCCATAGGATTGCCTTTAGGATATTATCTTGTCTCTAATGTGTAGGACTTATGCATTAGAGGCGGTAACAGTCCATTGATTTTGGCTCAGTATTACATTAACTAGTTGCCAACGAACACAAGCAAAACAAATGACAACCAATACCCAGTTTTCCCAATTGGATGGTCTTATATTGCTGACTTAGGAAATCGATTCACTCAGATAACCCTTGCTAAAATATTGCACTTTTTAAAAAGAAAACCTGTGATAGTTTAATCGTCGAATAGAGTCCCCACATATACTGCACTCAATTTATTTTACTATTAAAATTTTGCTGGTATGGTAAATATGTTACAATTAAGTAACCAATATTCATACATTATTATTAACTAACGTCCATTTTTATTCAATTTCCTCAGTTTCCACCAAAGGTCCCTTTTCTGTTACACATCACATTTATATTTCATGTCTCCTTTGGCTCTTCTTGACTTTGACAGGTTCTCAGATTTTCTTTTTTGATAATACTGACAGTTTCAAGAGTATAGACCAGGTATTTTGTAGAATGTCCCCCTATGTAAATTTCTCTGATGTTTTTCTCATGATTAGATTGGAATGATGGGGATGGAGGAGGAAGATAACAAAGGCAAAATATTATTGTCATTACATCACACTAAGTGTACACACTGTCAACATGATCGAACAATATTTTAATGTTTAAAATGTTTAACTGACAGTTAATAATTGTGCTTATTTATGGGGTACAATACAATGTTTTGATCTATGTATACATTAAAAATATTAAATAACCTAATTATCATATCTGTCACCTCACCAATTTATTTTTATTTTTTGGTGAGAATGTCTAAAATTTTAGCAATTTTGACCACTTTTGATGTTAAACTTGCATATCTGGCTAAGTTCATATTTGTCAGGCTTCTCCACCAACCATGTAAATTTCCACTTTCCTGCCCTTCTTTCATACCGTACTCACCCTTTGGAAAGAAGTCATTATGTGCAGCTTACACTTAAGGCTCAGTATTCTGCTCGACCTCTTTGAGGGCAGAGTGCTGGCATAAATTATTTGAAATTCTTCTGCACAAAAAAAAATTGTCTTTATTCTTTTATTTATGTATTTATATTTATATATATATTTTTTTGAGATGGAGTCTCACTCTGTCACCCAGGCTCACTGCAACCTCTGCCTCCCGCATTCAAGCAATTCTCCTGCCTCAGCCTCCCGAGTAGCTGGGATTACAGGTGCCTGCCACCACGCCCAGCTAATTTTTGTATTTTCAGTACAGATGGGGTTTCACTATATTGGCTAGGCTGGTCTCGAACTCCTGACCTCAAGTGATCCGCCCGCCTCGGCCTCCCAAAGTGCTGGGATTACAGGCATGAGCCACCATGGCCGGCCTTCTCATTTACTCAATCATTTATTTATATCAGTATGGACTCATGGGTGTTTATCTTATCTTATGATTTGCAATCCAATAGTACTTCATTTTGCTATTTAAATTATTCCAGTTTTGGCTATTGGGAGCTTTTTTCATTAATTCCTGTGTCCCTTTGACACACCTGCATCATTTTTTTGAATACTTATTTTCTGGCACTACAAGATGTTTCAGGTTCATCTTTCAGAATGTTGATTTTGACTCGATTTTTTTAACTGAGGATCCAGTGTTCCCCAGTGCTCCTCCTTGATTTCAGTTTTTCCTTCTCCTTTAAATAAAATAATTTCACACTGGTATGAATACATACCTATACATATATGTGTACATATATGTATAAAACCCTGCAATTATTTTCACTAATAAAGTCATATGACTTATAATGTCTTAAGGCATCAACAGGATCAGCATTAGGGACCAGAGTCAGAAAGAAGACATACAAGTTTCCAGAAAAGTCTTTAAAGTACAAAGTGACTGAACATTTGTGCAATTTGCAACACGTCAATATAATTAATATGCTGCTCTTGACATCACTAATTAATATGCTGCTCTTGACACCACTTGCTATATAGTACAATGCATTTTGAAGCCTTTATTTCTGTTTCCAAATGCAAAAATTAAATGATGTCTTTCACATACCAGAAATAACAACTATGTTTAATCCTAAAAGCATACGTCTCCAAAGTATCACCAAGTTCCTTAAATGGCAGTCCCCAAATTTTCAAATATTAAATATATTTTAATGAATGTTAACTTAATTACATATGTGATACCATACTGTCAGGAACGAGACATGAGGACCACGGTACCTCACCCTCAGGATTGAGGCGATGAGTAGCAAGGATTTGAAATCAACCAGCAAAGGTTTCATCTCTAAATATGTTAGGAATCTTTGCAATAAATTTAAATTTTTTGTCGTAATGTTCTAAATGTAGTAAGGCAATTGAATAACTTATGTAATTTTGTGTGGTGTGTTTTAAACCATAGGCGAAAAGATTTAACCTTAACCTTTCTGTAAATAACAATATAATTGTAGTTCATTTCTCATTCTTTCATTTGACATACAAGTCTCTACCGAATAATGCAGTGTAAAGTTAAGTGAAGCAGGTCTAATTCTGAACTTCAGAAAATTACACTATTTTCACCTTGTAAGAAGATAGGCCACAACAACATTAACAGATATAATACCTGGAGAAATACCAATTGTAGATGTCAGCAACAGTTTCACATTCAAAGTCTTCCCTTGGGGGCCGGAGAAAATAAACGTAAAGTACTCCACGCTTGGCGCACAGTGAGCGTCAACAAAAGGTACTTCTTATTTTTAATGTTGTATTAGTATTGCTTTGTTATTGTTACCTTTCCAAAGTCATTTCCTACCACTCTCTCTGTTGAGCACGCTTCTCCAGATGCACTATCAACCACACTCCCATCTCAGGCCCCGTGAAATTGATTTCTCCCTGGAAAGCACTCCCTGCAGATACCCACATATCTCATTTTCTGCTTTATCGGAAATAATTTTACAACAAGTTTCACTGTTTTAGACTTAGAATTTCTCTTATGCATGAATATTTCCCTAGCAGATATCAAAACAGATGGGTTTGTGTTAAGGATGAAGACCCACAATACATTTGACCCTATCTGAATCGTTTTGTTAAAAAAGGCAAATACACTGTCATGTGTCTATTTTCATAAAGGGGAGAGGTCTCTGTACGAGGCACGTGCCACGCTGCCTGAATAGCCATATCCCCAGAGGGCAAAAGAGCAACATGGTTACAGGATGGCTGGAAAGTCACCTCTGGGGCCATGGACCATGCATGTGATCCTAAAATCACTATAATGAATAACAGGGCGGGACACAATTTTTAGTTCACCGGTTGAGGAATATTTTGAACATTAATCAATGGACTCTGTGGGGACATGTGGCATTGATTTATATAGAAAACCATATATGGTGGTTAAGTACTCCCTTGGCACAGGAGAAGTAACCTCTCATTTGCTTCAAATTCTTGAGTCAGACATTCTGTCTTTTCTCACTTCATTTAAATATCTACTCAAATACTACCTCATCCAAAAAGCCTTCTCTATCTGAAGGAGTGCCCTCTACTTCACTCTATTCTTTCTAATTAATTTTTGTCATATTATATATAATCACCTAAAGATTATAATTTGGTTTATTTTTATTGCCTCTCTCTTCCCATTAGAATGTGTATTCAATGATTCAATGAAAACAGATTCTCTGTTTTGATCCTGTTTTATCCCTAACATCTAGAAGAGTGCCTGGAGCACAACGAATGCTCAATCTTTGTGGAATAAATTATTAATAAATTCTAAGTCTTATTCATCCAATCCTACTTTCTCTTGGATAGCAACATAAACAATAACATCTGCTCATTTTTTCTAGGCAAACCTCACTTGAAACTTGGAAAGGGCTCTACTAAAGAAAGAATGGAGTCTTTACTGGCAGTGCACAGATGACAAAAATATTTAAAGTCACGTATCAGTACAGTTGGTAGGTTGTGCAAAAGCCTGAAACCCCAACAGGTAAAATAAGGGCATGGTCCCAATTCCTGACAATTCCTTAGAATTAAACAGCTCTGTAAATGTCCAATTTTGTACTGGGGCATGTTCTTGGCCCATAATGGTTCATTTGCATTTTATGCAATGTCTTCGAACACAAGAGGAAATCAGACATCTCTCTTTCAGCAAATGCAGTAAGCATGATTTTTCATGTTAACACTGTGACATCTGTCTGTATACTTATGCAATAATGCTTATGAGCAATTGCAAATACCTATATATATGATTTCATAATTAAATATTCTGTCACACAGGAAGCATAATCATAATACAGTGTTAAAATATGTGCTCTTTTTGTTGGAATGCTATGGTTGAAATAAGGAAAAGACACTTGAGCAAGGTAGTTATGGGGAATCAAAGATGCAGAGTTAGTGGATAACTAGGACAAAAGTAAAATGATAATTGAGCACAGGTCTCTGATGACCAGCATACTGGTATATGAATACTGACAGTGTGGAATCACAATACAGAGCTGTTCCTAAATGCTCTATGTACTTATAATTCAATTGCATATGAATATATTTGGATTTTAATTTTCCAAACCAACATGTTAACATAACTTTAAGAATGTTGGCTTTAATATCCTTTCCAGGACGAACTGTGATTTATTCTGTTGTATTGCATGTTTGCAATTTAGTCCATTCTCTATTTATTCCCTATAATATTTGTAGAAATCAGGGTGGCTTAAAGAGCCTTACTTTGCTCTGAGCGTCATAGCTCATCTTGTACTAGTATGATAATTCTGCACACTCACTACTGTTTTCTTTTTTAAAAAACCACTGGAGTTATATTGAGCGGATGTCAGCCTGCTGCCAACTTGTTAGGATCTTTTCTTCCTGCCCCCCAACATTGCTGAAGAAGAGAGGCACTGGACAAGCAAGGTACCAGGAAGCTCCTTCTCAAATGATGTTGCATCAAGACAGGAAGATTTAGAATGGGTAAGGAGAAGGTAATAAACCATTGTATTTCAATTAATAAGATCCTCAATTTAGCCCCCTCCTGCCTAAGATATCCTTGGCACACCTCTAAAACCATTTCCTGTATGTATGTTAAGAAAATGTTAGCTCTCCAATGAAACCATAGAATAATTAACAAGGCATCTCTTTAGAAAATAAAAAATGTAAGGAATGAAATCAAAGGATAAATGCACTTTTTAAAACTGTCACTTGATGACGCTTTAAATTTGACATTTTATCTAACACTTTTTCTAACATGTATTTTATTGTAAATATTCTCATACTAGAAAATTAATTCATGTATTCTCAAATAATTTTGTTCCAAGGTCACAGTTGGTAATTTAAATTTCTCTACCACAGAGTTAAATTCATTTATTAATCTCCAAATTTAGCAGTTTTAAAAAATTGTTCTTGGTGAGGAGAACAAATTTGAAAGCCTGCTGAATTTAAAATTATGGACTCTATATTACTCTGAGAGTCTTATTTGCTGTACCAAATGCAACCTGCAATCCCTACAGTTACATAGCATTTCCACGGACAAGCACAAAATACTTAGGAAAATTTCACACATACGTGCCTTATTTCCTGAGAAGTTTATATGGCAGACCATCTAACATTATTATTAATGTCATTTCACAAAGTCTTCTGCATGTTTATATTTCAACAAGACTGAGTTCCAATAAAGGCATCATTTTGCTGTAATGTTGTTAGGCTGCCGCTTCTTTTGATATTCTGCTTTGAATTTATGAAAGCAAGAAACTGTGAGGTTGTTATTTTGGAAAACTTATATTAAGAAGTGAATCTGCCAGTCCTTCTTCTCTATTTTTATGTAGAAACATAGTATGCCAAATATACAGGTTTCCAAATAAATTAGCATGTTGAACTACTATATGATCTAAAATGCATAAAAACACTTCTTTTTCTATGGCATTACTAAAAATTAATTACATTGCCAATATTATCAACTGTGTCTAAAACAAGTTGGGACTATAAAAATGTCTGATAGTGAAAAAGCATAAAACAAAGAGATAAGGATACACTAGGTTAAGTTATAATTGACAGTATTAGAGAACAGAACGTAATTTTCCTGCACTCAAACAATACCGGTTGGCATAAAAGTAAAGACAAAATCAAATGTTTTTGGAACTATACCCAAACTACACTATATAGTCACTGTTTATTCAATTTTCATTTTATGTAAAAGCTGAAATGCTCCATTTCCCGCTTTAAGATCACATTGCTGTAAGTAGCATCTTATTACCTGCTTTATGCAGAATATTTTCATGCTTGCGAAAACTAGCTATGAAAGTAATAAAACTTGAAATGAGTCTCCGAACGCCAGATATTCCATATCGTCACATAAAGATAACACACTTTTAAGACTCAATATAGCAACTATGTACTAAGGAAACAGATAAGGATGTGCTGATCAGTCACAGCTTTTATTTTGTCAAAGTTGGCCTAACTCAATGTCAGAAAGAGTTTCTGTGATTCATAACACTTGTACAAAGAATTGCATTTAAACATCTGAGCCACGGAGTGTATTTATAGAACATTCGTAATTACAATAAACACTTCTTAGAACTGAAACAGAATTCTTAATGAAAATAGAAGTAAACTCGTAACCCACACCCCAAATTTCCAGTAATTATCAAGACGTATTCGTTATTGCTGTTTTCTTTTATAAACTTAGAGGAAACGGTTTCTGAGAGACCCTGACTGGCTGAACACAAACTCAGAGATTATTATAACACTTTCTATTTAAACCCTAAACATGAATTGTAGAGGTTAAGTTAACTGAAGTTACGGCTTTCAGTTATGTGACCAAAAACTCTTACCTTGCTGTAGAATCTTCTATATTGTCATCAGCCATCATCTCCAAATCTTGTGCGCGTTTCCCACAAGCTTCTTGGAATAAATTCTTCTCTGGAACTGCCTTAGGAGTATCTTCATTTGCTTGAAAATGTACTATCAGATTATGTTGCTGCAAATTCTGAACGGCTCTCTGATGGGCAGGGGCCGGTCCTGGCACTGGTGCCAGTATATTGTGGTGGACAGGACTGTTGCTTTTCTTCAGTCCGTTTCTGTCCCGAGAGTGGCTCTTCAACCTGCCCTGAACCGGGGTCCCTCTGTGCTCATATCCTTCCTGCTGAAGACAGCTTCCAGTGTTGGTGGAACCTTGAAAAGGATGACTAAACCACCTCCAGCGTAGCCTTAGGATCTGTTTCACATCAAACTCTTTCTTGCCAGACACTGACATTGTAGCAAGAGGAAAGACAAAAGCCTTCTCTCACAGAAAGGAAACGGAGCCTTTGTTATCTCTTGTTTTTCTGCCTCTTCTGTAGAACTAACAAAAGCACAAGTGCCGAGAGCAGTCTTTCTTGCTTTCTCTCCCCTCCCCCACTGCCTATGATACACTGTGAATACTTGTAGCCTTCTAGCAGAGGCAGAGGGCTGCAGCTAACCGTGTAGGTGGGAACCCATGCTGACAGGATGATGAGGTCAGACCTTAAGCAAGTAAATCAGCTTACCACAGGAAAGCAGCCACCACAACACTCTCCAGCTGTTAGATTTGCAGGCTTGTAGTCCTCCTGCTCGGACTTGCAGATATCTAGTCCTGCTTCTTCAGTATCAAAGTACAGTAGCTGCAGTAGAAACCCAGGCAAGTGAGCCAAAGAGAAGTGTTTAAACTTATTTTCTTCTAGATGCCTTCTACTCACGCCTCCCCTGTTAGATTCATTTCTCAGTAGCCCACTTCTAAAAATGTACCACTTTGTTCCATGATAATGTGCGACAGAGGAATTCATTATAATCTATTTTGAGATTCCTTTTCTGGAAACTTTGAAAATGGTTCATTAAGGGGAAGTGTCAGAACCCTCATGCGGGTTTGTAATTAGTTTTTTACAAAACTAATCTGAACATGTGAAAGTCTCTATATGAATATTTACCTGAAAACTTGACGAATTTTAGAAACATAAGATAGCATTGGTTACCCATGATCACTCACACAGAAACACACCATTTGGGAATGGAGAAATGATATTTTTAGTCCACATATGGAGGAAGAAAGCAGTGCTTTTCCAAGCTAGTTACGTTAAAAGATATGTCTTCTCTCAGTGACCGCAGCTTGAAAATGAATAGTTCATTCTGGCTCCATGCCTGGATACACACCTTCTTATCATGCCCTTTACTTTCACAGGCAATGTTAAAGGTTTGTTTTCTTTGTTCAAAAACCCTTATGAGAGGATGAACAGAGTGTGTTTTGAATGAACTCCAAATCATCATACTGCTCAGGAATAACTGTGCCCAAAGCACTTTGAGATCTGAAGCATAATCACTACTTTGCACAGATGTACATGTTTACAAAAGACAGTCATGTACCAAGAATGCATTTAGCACTGACATTTTGAAATTCAGTTTGTTACTTTATCCAGTTCTCATGTCACACATACAGGCGATAAAGGGGAAATTATGCTAGCGTATGCCTAGAAAGAACACTGAAGTTGTAAGATTTTGCTTTTAGTTTAGCTTTATGGTTAATGAGCTGTGTGACCTTGGACAAGTCACTTTACTTTTTTGCATCTCAATTTCTTCATATATATTATACAGAGTCTAGACAGATTTCTATGTTTTCAAAAGCACTCAGATGCGATGGATTTAAAAACAACTGAAGAGAGAATAAAATGAGTCTCTCTAAGTTTTGATAGGCATTTTATCCGTGGTTTTCTTTGAATTCAATTATACCTCTCCCTTTCCCCTCTTGTTTCTGTAGGTGTGATGGTTAATTTATGCCTCAACCTGACTGAGCTATGGGATGCCCAGATATTTGGCTAGTCTGGGTGTTTCCATGAGGGTATATATTTTTTTTTTTTTGATGAGTTTAACTTTTAAATTGTTAGACTGAGTAGAGCATAGTCTCCTCTCTAATTGGGTGAGGCTCATCCAATCAGTTGAAGGCCTACATAGAACAGAAGGCTAACCTTTCCCTCAATAAGAGAGAATTACTCTTGCCTCACTGCCTTCTATCTGGAACATGGGATTTCTGCCTGTCTTTAGACTTTAACCAAAACATGGCTTCTTCCTGGATTTCAAGTCTGCCAGCATTTGGACTGGAAATATACCATTGGCTCTCCTCAGTCTCCAGCTTGCCAACTGTGGATCTTGGGACTTGTCAGGCTCCATAATCATGTCATCCAATTCCTTATAATAAATCTGTGTGTGTGTGTGTGTGTGTGTGTGCGCGCGCGCGCGTGCGCATGCGTGTGCACGTGTGTGTACATGTAGAGGAAACAAACTGTAAATATCAGGCAGAATAAATAAAATGTTGTAACAGAAATGTAAACAACATGTGGTAGGAGCAAGATGAAGTACTAAATTATCCATCTAAGTAACTGTAAATAATATCTTTTCATATATCAGGAGTCTATAACCTTATTTTTCTAACATGTTCTTTGAGCTTGTTATGATTTAGATATAATTGGGAATTTGCCTGCGTACCTCTTACCATAAGATGAAGAGGAACTAATATCTATCAGAATCTAAACTTTGATAGCACAATGTTCTGTAAGAATTTACCAAGAATGTGCTTTTTCACTGTATGCTGAATATGGTCATTTTCCTGGATCTTAAACAAGGAATCATAGAATGACTAAGAAAGTTTTAGGTCTCCTAGAAAAAAACAAAAAGAATAGTATTTTTATGAAACATGAAGACTCCTTTTACATTTCTGATTACAAAAGAAAGATTTAAGCATATTCAAACAGAAATGAGGAAAACGTCTGTAAGGAAAGGAACCATGTCTTATTAATAATTTCCTTCCCTTTGCCTTACTATCTACTTTGCACCTGGTCATATTTGATCTATGCAGATTTAATGCATAACAAATTCTAAGTGAAATTCTTGTATTAGTCAGGGTTCCCTAGAGTAACAGAACTAATAGGATATATATATATACTATATGTATAATCAATTGTACATAATAATATACAATATAATATATAATAATATATATTGATTGTATATTATTGTATATATTAGTTATACATATAATGGAATATATATATATTCCAAATATATAAATATAGAAGTTAATTAAGTATGAACTTACATGATCACAAGGTCCAAGAATGCGCTGTCTGCAAGCTTGAGGAGCAAAGACAGCCAGTCTGTGTCTCAAAACTGAAGAACTTGGAGTCCGATGTTTGAGGCCAGGAAGCATCCAGCATGGGAAAAAGATGTAGGCTGTAAGTCTAGGCCAATCTCACCTTTTCGCCTTTTCACGTTTTTCTGCCTGCTTTATATTTGCTGGCAGCTGATTAGATTGTGCCACCAGACTAAAGGTGGGTCTGCCTTCCCCAGTCCACTGACTCAAATGTTAATCTCTTTTGGCAACATCCTCACAGACACTTCCAGGATCAATACTTTGCATCCTTCAATCCAATCAAATTGACACTCAGTACTAACCATCACAATTATTATCATATAAATTTTTTTTTGTTTGTTTGAGATGGAGTCTCGCTCTGTCGCCCAGGCTGGAATGCAGTGGCGCGATCTCGGCTCACTGCAAGCTCCGCCTCCCAGGTTCAGGCCATTCTCCTGCCTCAGCCTCCCGAGTAGCTGGGACTACAGGCGCCCGCCACCTCGCCCGGCTAGTTTTTTTGTATTTTTTAGTAGAGATGAGGTTTCACCGTGTTAGCCAGGATGGTCTCGATCTCCTGACCTCGTGATCCACCCACGTCGGCCTCCCAAAGTGCTGGGATTACAGGCGTGAGCCACTGCGCCCGGCCCATATAAATTATTATCATATAAATTTACTTTATCAATGAACGCCAGAATTGTAAAATAAAAGAAAAATGCAAAATAGCTATGGGACTAAAATACCATCTAAATAATTACTGATTGATTATACAGGTGGGGGAATAAGCCTACAAACCAGTTGAATATTTAGGGCAATTTAAAAGCCATGAGCTTTTCGATATTGTATTTTAGCAAAACCCTGCATAGCAAATTAAGTTCGTCAGCTACTAGGACACTATAGTGGTTAACATTATTGAAAATTACTTGGGAATGCTTTGTTTTATTTCTTTCCCATAATTATCTGATTATACAACACAAAGAAAAATTACATAGCCAGACATCTGTGTATTAAAAGCTACACATTAACAACCTTTTCATGTGCTTAAGTGGAACTATTTCACTTGGCATGAGATGCATTATCCAGCACTAAAATAGTCAAAATAATAGTAATATGTAATTTTGAAAGGTTGTATGCTAAGCACACAACTCTTAAAACAAGTCTGTCCTAAATCACCGCATCAAAAATCACTACAAAATTTTGAACTATGTAAAAAGCATTAATGTTGACTCATGGCTCAAGTCACCTCAGCAAAAAGAGATCAAATAATGGAAAAAACATTGCTATAATAAAACTCCTTCCATTTACATCCACTTATTTAGGTAAACAAACATTTTCAGCACTCATGTCTGTAAAAACAAACAAAAATAAATTAACTGATGCTGACTCCTGTCTTATTCTTCCTCAATAAAAATTCTATTTAGAGTCAAAAAATTTAAAAACTAAAATTCATGTATTATTTTTGTTGTGAAAATACTATAAGGTAATCAACAAAATACTTTCAAGTAAAAATATGTTACGAAATAATTATCTTAGGAAACTGAAATGAAAATGTGGATTCGAGGAGAAAAGAAACTATTTGAAATTTCTGCTGCTAAAGAAAAACATGTCATGTATTATTGAATTACAAGGGTATCAAGTCACTACAATTTTTAGATTCCATTGAATATATTTGAAAAAGTAATTTAAAAATTTATTTTGAAATACTAACGTTTAAAGTATGGTAGAGAGTGCATCTTTTGACACTTTAAAATTATGATGTAATATTTCAAATGTGAGCTTCATATTGTATCAGACTCTACATAATTTTTCAAAACGTTTTGTAGAGGATGTGTGGAGCAAAATGTTTGAAGACAATTCCTGACAGCTAACTTAAGTTTGAAAGATTATCACTTGATTTTAATCCCATTTTTACTCCATTCCATAGTTAATTAAGAGCATTCTGCAGTAGCATTATACAAACCTTCCTCATTTATTCCCTCCTCCTTTCCTACGGAACATAACGGCTATCCCCATTTTTATATTGAAACCATCCACTCTAGTGCAACTGTTCTCAAAGTTTAGTGAGCTATCACTTTATATTTTTTACTTATTAAATGGGCAGATTCTGATTAGCAGTTTTAAGGTAGGGTCCAGAAACCCATTTGTTCAATAATCACTTTAGGGCACCCTTTGAAAGTGGTCCACAGACTTTTTAAGACGTAGTGTTTTAAAGTAGCCAACATGTGATCTTAGTTGAATAGAATTATTTCTTCTAATTTTTCATTTCCTTGATTTTTTTTTTTTTTTTTTTTTTTTTACTCATTCATTCATTAATCCATCCAACAAAGGCTTATTGAGTGCCTACTATGTGCTGGGCTCTGAACTCTGAAGATGCAAATTTGATTACATTGTTCTTGCTCACAAGAGCTTACCTTTTGTACTCTTGACCACCCCATCTTTTCTGGAACAGTCTTCTCTTGGTCCTTAATAATATGCTCTCTTTTTCTTCCGTCTGTGTCTTGATATCCATCTTTCTCTCCTCTAAACCTAGAAACATACATACGTGCAGACTTCAGGTTTCAGCCTTGTCTCACTGCTTTTACTTCTTTATATTAACTATCATATAAAGTTTATTTGCTCCCAAATTTCAGTGGTGATCTCTGTGTAGGTAATTTTTAGATCTTTCTTTTAAGCCATACTTTCATTAATGTTTCGGTTCCAAATCTCTAGCGTCCTACAAGATCTTACTTTATAAAGAAATCTTTCTCTCTGTCTTTATGCTGTAGCAGCAGTTTACAAGAAAATATAATATCAGTCATTCCACAAACTGATTACCTTCACTTTAACTTTCTCTGTCTTTCAATTAAACAGAACTGGTTTTAGTGTTCTAAGGATCAAGATTTTACCCTAAAAAGAGTTTTTAAAAATTATCTTGGCCCTCAGCAGTGTAAAGTTGATCGTAAATATAGACATGGTCACTGGTCTTGAATTACATGAAGTTAAAAATATCTTTTAATGTTAGCCACCATAACTAAATACATTTTCTACTGGAAAACCTAGTCAATCAGCACATGAAAAAGCTAATCAACCACAATCAAGTAGGCTTCATTGCTGAGATACAAGTTTGGTTCAACATATGCACCTGACCCCCATCCCATCATGGCCAAGCATTCAATTTGTAAGGTTACTCTGGGGTCCCCTTGGCCAGGAGGTGGTCTGTTCAGTCAGTTGGGTGAATTTGAAATGATGAGTTGAATGAAACACTTATAGCTTACAGGTGAGATGCTCTAAGTAGAATTCTATTTGAAAAGAATAGACTATGTCTATCATGGGATCTGGCTTCATGAACATTTCTGGAATAAATAACAATGTAAATTGAAAGCCACATGGTTTTCTAGAGGGAAATCTTGGCACTGATCTTATTCTCAGTTTTCTTACCGACTTCTTGTGTGAGAAAAATTATAAAAAATCATTTTGTGCCTCAGGTTTTCCTTTTATAGAAAAGTACAGAACAATATGCTTTTTCTCTAGATGGTAAGATGTTGTGAAGAAAGGCAACTTAACATATAAGGTATGTATAGCCATCTAGAAGTAAGTAGTATAAAAATACAATTTATTATTGTTAAATTATTATTTAAGAGGACTTTTATTGTTGAAAGTAGTACTTTGGATATGCGCTTATGTCTCATGGATTGTTCCAAAAAACCAAGAAAATTCATAGTCTTCAATACTGAGTAAATTGCTAACTAAGGGTATTTTAACTAGTAGGATCATTGGAAGGGTGGTTATGAGTTATAACAGCTAAAGAGAGTTACAGTTCTCTCATTTAAAAAGGTGAATAAAAGGTTCCTCCTAGAGTTAATAGTTTATATAAATGACATATTTATCTCTTCTAAGTAAGCTCATAAGCATGACTGCAAGTTCAGAAAGATCAAAACAAAGTAACAAGGAAATGTAGAAAAGTACACTATTTGTACTGTCTAAGGAGGAAAAAAAAATGCTGATCTCTTACAGTCCAAAATATGAGAAAAGTACCTTTTGTTTCTGCTTTTTCAAACTGCAATCAGTGCTTAGATAATTTTACATTAGAAAACAAAGTTTTACAAAAAATTGCATCGAACTTTGTATTAACATGTTAACTTTATTCTCACAAAACTGCTCTCTCTCTCTCTCTGTATACACACACACACTCACACATAGCTTTTGGCATAGAAAATTTGCGCTATTTGCAAATCCTTGGCAAAAAATATACTGCATTTAGCCAACAAACCATGTGTAAATGGGTAATGAATGTTAACAGACAATCCACAGAAGAGAAAAACTGATTGTCCAATAAACATGTGAAAACATGCTCAGAATCACACATAATGAAATAATGCAAATGAAATTAACAAATATAATTTTGTATTCATCAAGCTGGCACAAATTAAAGTACCTTAAGATATTCATATTGGCTAGGATGTAAAGTTATGTAACAGAGATTTACTCTCACTGAAAGTGGGAGTTTACATCAATAAATAATTTTGGCAACATCTAATAAAGTTGCAGATGCACATGCCCAATGGTCAAGATTTCCACTCCTAAATGTAAGACCACGAAAAACTCATATAGACGCATGAGAAGACTTTACAAAATATTAATTGTAGAATTGTTTGTAATAAAATGAAACCAGAACAAAAAAGAGATTTTTATCAATATGAGAATAGAAAAACAGGTTTTGATATAATTCTACAATAAAATATTACTCAAAAATAAAATAAATGAACTAGAAATAAATAACATGAATCTAAATATAAAAATCATAACACTAAGTAGACTAATTTGTTTAGTCACAAGAGAGTGTGTACAAAAAGAATACTATGGAAGGTATTATCCTTTATGATAGCCTTGTGTATGTGGTACAGAAAAATGTTAAAACTGAGAAAGAGAAGAAGGCTGCACACTGAGATATGAGGGTAAAATGTTAAGATTTACTGCACAGCAACATTAAGCAGCACAAATTGATATATATGAGTATGTATGTGTATACATGTATATATTTAGTAAATATTTGCCTATATATAATTTATATACATATTTAAGACATTCATATTAAGATTATACATATTTGGAGTATATATATTTAGGAGCATATATATATATGTATATATACACACACACACACAGGTATTTGATACACAAATTTAATGAAATTCTCATCAACTCCTGCAAAAATTGTTGTATACATAGACAAGCTTCTTCTGTAATTTATAAGGAAAGGCATAGGCCCTAAAATACCAAAAACAATCTTGAAAACTAAGAATATGGTTGGAGAAATCTACCTGATACCTAACAGTAGGGCCTTTTATATAACTAGATTAATCAAGACTATGTAATGTTAGCAGAGAGAGAGAGAGACAAATAGATCAGTGAAACAAAATAAAGAACCCGAAAGTAGGCCCACATGTACATGCTTGACTGATATTTGACAAAGTTGCAAAAGCAGTTTAATAGAAAAGAGATAGTCCTTTCAACAAATAGTACCAGAGCAAATGTACATCCATAGTCAGAAAAATGAGCGTTGACCTAAGTCACACACGTTATACACATAGTAACTCAGAATGCATCACAGACTTAAATATAAAATGCAGAAATATGACTATTAGAAATAACAGAAAATCTTAGAAATAACAGAACATCTACAGTAACAAAGTCTACAAACAAATAGAATAGAATAACAGGTTTTGTTAATAACAGTCTACAAACAAAGGGTTTGTAGACTTGACATCAAAAGCACAATCCATCAAATGAAAATTTGATGAATTGGACTTGGTCAAAATTTAAAACTTTGCTTGGGTAAAAGAATCTATAAAAGGGATGAAAGGACAAGCTAAAGTCAGAATATTTGCAAACCACATATCCAAGGAAAGACTAAGATCTAGACTACTTAAAGAACTCAACAATATTAGACTAAACAATCCAATTAAAAATGGACAAAAGACACCAAGAGATATTTCACCAAAATTAATTTTAAAATGCCAAATAAGCACGTGAAAAGATGTTCAGCATCAGAAGCCACTGAGCAAATACAAATTTCAATCACAATGAGATGACTACACACTTATCAAAATGGCTTCAATAAGAAATAGTAACAACACCAAGTGTTGAAGAGAATGTAGTAAAAGCAGATCACCCATATCTGGTGACAATGTAAAATGGTATATAGCCTTTCTGGAAACCGGTTTGACAGATTTTTGTTTGTTTTTTGTTTTTTCTCCTAAGATGGAGTCTTGCTCCATCACCCAGGCTAGAGTGGAGTGGTAGAATGTCAGTTCACTGCAACGTCTGCCTCCTGGGTTTAAACGATTCTCCTGTCTTGGCTCCGCCTGAGTAGCTGGGATTACAGGCATGTGCCACCACGCACAGCTAATTTTTGTATTTTTAGTAGAGACAGGGTTTCACCATGTTGGCCAGGCTAGTCTTGAACTGGCTCATCTTGAGCTCCTGACCTAGTGATCTGCCCACCTTGGCCTCCCAAAGTGGTGGGATTACAGGCGTGAGCCACCACGCCTGGCCTACATTTTCTTATACAACTAAATGTGTGACCACCACATTACCTGGCATTGCACTTTACATTTTTCCCCACAGAAATTAAAACTTATTTTAATACAAAAACCTATACATAAATATTCCTAGCAGCTTTATTTGTAATTACCAAAAAGTAGAAACAACACAGATGTACTTCAACAGGAGAGTGGTTAAACAAACTGTCATATATCCATACCATGTATTATCACTCAGCAATAAAAATAGTGAACTGTCAATACACAGAACAACTTGAGTGAACCTCAAAGAAATTGTGCTGAGAGAAAAAGAACTTTTTCAAGAGGTTACATATTACGTGATTCTATCTATATACCGTTACCGAAAAGACAAAATTCATGTATTTTGCCCATTTTTAATGGGGTTGTCTTCTGCTTTTTGACTTAAGTTCCCTGTAGATTCTAGAAAATAGGTCTTTGTGAGATGCATTTTAATGAATATGTTCTCCCAAAAGTTGAAATTTTTTTAAAAAATACTAAATTATATAAACGGTCAAGCGTGGTGGCTTATGCCTATAATCTCAGCAATTTGGGAGGCCAAGGCAGGTGGATCCCTTGAGGTCTGGAGCTCAAGACCAGCCTGGACAACATGGTGAAAACCTGTCTCTACTTAAAACACAAAAATTAGCTTGGCATGGTGGTGCACACCTGTAATCTCAGCTACTCGGGAGACTGAAACAGGAGAATTGCCCGAACCCAGGAGGCAGAGGTTGCAGTGAGATGAGATCGTGCCACTGCACTTCAGCCTAGGTGACAGAGAGCAGGACTCCATCTCTCTCTCTCTCTTTCTCTCTCTCTCTCTCTCTCTCTGTGTGTTTGTATGTGTGTGTAATATATATATGCACACATACATATATATATGCATATATATATATACACCACACACATACACACACACACACACACACAGAGAGAGAGAGAGAGAGAGAGAAACAGAGTGCAGATTAGTGGTTTCCAGAAGTTAGGAATAAGAGTGGGGTGTATTTGGATGTAATAGGGGTTCCAATGGGGTTAGAAACTCTTCTGTGTTTTGTCTGCATCCATGCCATCATCTTAGATGCAATATGTATTATAGTTTTGCAAGGTATCAGAAAACTGGATAAATGATATGAAAGATCTCTCTATATTATTTATTACAACTGCATGCAAATAAACAAAATAAAATGTTTAATTCAAAAAATTAATGATATATCACCATTGTGTAGAACAACCATTAAGGTTTGTTTAAACAGGTAAATCACTTAGGAAATACCACTCAACTAAGCACTGCAGTAATCATTTTTTTTGCAAAGTATCTATAAACTGAATAATATATATATTGCCGAATTGTTCTACTAGCCTGCTTAAATGTGATAAAATAAAATCTTGAAAGAATATTGCTAAATTTTAGTGAAAAATCATCATTTTGGATCAGTTATATATGGTACTTTTTGTTGTTAGACTGTCAACTCTTGTGTTGGAAGCATGACCTATACCCAAGAACTAGGCAGACACAGAAGTGTTACTGGAGAAAGCAGGCAGTACCTAGATTTATTTCACATTTAATAATAATAGGTTCATGTTTTGAAATCTGACACTATGAACAGCAGTTTCTAAAACACTATACAAGAATTACATCATGTAGTCTATGGGGTGATCCTACTTCTAATAATAGTGGACTAGCTTCAGTTGAACCAATACTTCTGTAGGTAATAACTGTAAACCCTGGACAAAATATTTTAAAAAGTACTTGAAGTCACTGAAGAGTGACAAAAATCAGGAAAATACTGGAGAAAACTTTACACATGGAAGGTGAGAATGGCAACATCATTGAGTGAAAATTTTCTTTGTTATGGCTTTAAGCTAGAGGACAGGACATATTGCATATACGTGAGCCAGCTACTACTTGGATATAAGCCTGTACTCTTACTGTCTTCAAGAATTGGAGAATAGGATTCAGGTTAACCATATAAGATGGACAAGAAATTAGAAAATTCCAACAATAGAGGCACAAGGATGATTTCATTAATTGTTAACATGAATTCAACCAAAGTTTTGGCTTAACTACGTATGTATGGTGTTGGTTTTAGCAGCTCAGCTATGACTAAAGGAATTGAACAAAGACTGAAGCTGTGTACCACTGAAAGTGAGACTGTTTAAAGCTTGATTTCAACCAATATAACTGACTACTAAAGCACACGGGGAAAAATCAATACTCTTTGAAAAATGATAACGCAATCCAAAACCTATGGAGATGTATAATCAAAATGTCCAAGATAAATTTCAATTTCTAGACATGTAAAAATGTGACTTAAGAGAAAATGCAACCCATGAGTATTAACCCCGACATATACCAGATATTCGAATTAGCAGATAAGAATTTTAAAGCTGGTATTGTAACTATGTTCAGAGATGTAAAAAACACGGAAGATATCAGCAGAGAAATAAGTCATTTAAAAGAACCTAACGGAAATTCTAGAGCTGAAAAAATACAATATCTGAAATAAAAAATTCCCTGGATAGGCTTAGCAATAGAAAGGTATAACAGAGGAAATAGTAAGAAAATTTGAAGATAGAAACTGATAAACTATCCAATCTGAATAACAGAGAGAAAAAAGAATTTGTTAAAAAAATTGATCTGTGTGACAATATGAAAATGTCTAATACATATGTATTTTTAAATCTAGGAATGATAAATAACAATTAAAGGGTCAACAAAAATATTTGAAGAAAAAATAGCCAAAAAATTATATAATTTGATGAAAGACTTAAAATTACAAATTCAACAATCTTAGCAAAATCTAAGCAGAATACGTACAATGGCAATCACAGTTTGGCATATCGTAATTAAATTGCTGAAAACAGATGTGTGTGTGTGTGTGTGTGTGTGTGAGAGAGAGAGAGAGAGAGACAGAGAGAGACAGACAGAAATTTTGACCAGTGAGTTTATACTAGGAAATAAATGAAGAACCAAAGACAGTGGAAAAACATGTTTAGAATGCTGAATGAGAAAATATTTCAACACAGAAGCCTATATCCAGAGAAAATATCCTATCAGAATGAAGAGTAAATACATACATTTCCAGACAAACAAAAAGAAAGATAATTCATCGCAAATAAAACTGTCCTATTAGTATAACTGCCAAAGGATGTTTTCAGGCTAAAGGAAAATGGTACCAGATAGGAAATGAAATCTTCAGGAATGAATGAAGTGTACTCAAAATGGTACATGTGTAGGTCAATGTAAATTTAAATATAAATTTAATATTAAGAGCTTCTGCACAGCAAAAGAAACTACCATCAGAGTGAACAGGCAACCTACAGAATGGGAGAAAATTTTTGTAATCTACTCATCTGACAAAGGGCTAATATCCAGAACCTACAAAGAACTCAAACAAATTGACAAGAAAAAAACAAACAACCCCATCAAAAAGTGGGCAAAGGATATGAATAGACATTTCTCAAAAGAGGACATTCATACAGCCAACAGATACATGAAAAAATGCTCATCATCACTGGCCATCAGAGAAATGCAAATCAAAACCACAATGAGATATCATCTCACACCAGTTAGAATGGTGATCATTAAAAAGTCAGGAAACAACAGGTGCTGGAGAGGATGTGGAGAAATAGGAACACTTTCACACTGTTGGTGGGATTGTAAACTAGTTCAACCATTATGGAAAACAGTATGGCGATTCCTCAAGGATCTAGAACTAGAAGTACCATATGACCCAGCCATCCCATTACTGGTTATATACCCAAAGGATTATAAATCATGCTGCTATGAAGACACATGCACATGTATGTTTATTGTGGCACTATTCACAATAGCAAAGACTTGGAATCAACCCAAATGTCCATCAGTGACAGACTGGATTAAGAAAATGTGGCACATATACACCATGGAATACTATGCAGCCATAAAAAAGGATGAGTTTGTGTCCTTTGTAGGGACATGGATGCAGCTGGAAACCATCATCCTCAGCAAACTATCACAAGAACAGAAAACCAAACACCACATGTTCTCACTCATAGGTGGGAACTGAACAGTGAGATCACTTGGACTCGGGAAGGGGAACATCACACACCGGGGCCTATCACGGGGAGTGGGGAGGGGGGAAGGATTGCATCGGGAATTATATCTGATGTAAATGACGAGTTGATGGGTGCTGACGAGTTGATGGGTGCAGCACAGCAAGATGGCACAAGTATACATATGTAACAAACCTGCACGTTATGCACATGTACCCTAGAACTTAAAGTATAATAAAAAAATAAATAAATAATAAAATAAAATAAAATAAAATCTAGGGGGGAAAAAAAAGAGTCAAATAAACAATGCTAACAAAACCCGATGTTCTTTAGTGTGCCCCACAATTATACTGTCAGTATTAAAGATCAGGAAAAGTTCCTTCTACAACTAAAATTTGAATTCATGACAAAACATTGTTTCAATTTAATTGCCAGTGATTTTAAAAAAAATTTTTAGTGATAAATAATAAACATTTTTGACATCTTTGATTCATCAAAAAAAATATGGCTGGTTAAAGCGAAACTACATATGATATTCTATTGTAGGATTTGTAATATATGCAGTGGTAATACATGTGACAAATATAAATGATGAGATTGGTAAATGTAGATAGTTGCAAGATTCTTACAATTTACTTGAAGTGACAATATTAACACTATGTGGTAAAAATAAATGTAAGGGTATATTTTCTAATACCAAAAGAAACCACTAACAAAATGATGAAAAGAATATATAATTAATTAAAAAGCTAATAGATGAATTTAATTTCAAAAAAGTTCAATTGATCTCAAAGAAGGGAAGAATGATGCAACAGAAGAAAAAAAAACAAATAGAAAAAAGAACAAATAAACAAATGATAAAAAATAATAGGTCTAAATTCAACCATATAAAAATTTCTTTAAAATAAACATACTACATCATCAATTAAAATACATCTTTGAGGTTAGTGTTATTTTTTGTTTTCTTTTTGCAGATGAAAAAATTAATCCATAGAGAGCATAATCACGCCTAAGTTCGTACAAGTGGTAAGTAGAAGAGGCAGAATTTAAACCCAGCCAGGGTCCACGTTTTTAAATCTCAAAATTATATCACTTAATATTTACCTGGGTCTGACTCATCATAAATTAATTTATATACACACACACAGATATATATATATATATATATATATATATATATATATGTAAAACTTGTGAGATAATAATTTGAAACACAAACCCCATTAACTCATTGTCATGATAATAGTGAAACAGAACACACACAAAACAATGAGAGAAAGACAAAAGACAGAATGCAAATATGTATTGAGTAGTACAATGCAGTCTAGAAATGGAAAAGGAGATGTACTTCCCTTAAAAAAGACGTCAGTGGGGATTGAAGTGTTCTGCTACACCTATGTGGAAAAGGCAAAACTGGTCATTGGAGGACAAAGGAATTCTAAACAGATGAAGTTACCTTCAAGCTAAGAGAACAGCATGTGCAAGCACATTTAAATGAAGGCACTATCTTATGGAGGACAGTGATAATATTAGTCTATTTGGCCTTATATCATGCATGGGCAAGTCAATAAGACAGCTAAGTATTTGTAATTGCTGGGATAATGATACACAAATAATGAAACTATCAATGTTCCATTAGAAGAACCTATCTTATAGTGTTTCCAGGGGCTTACTTTCGTCCTGTCTTGTTTTATAGTTTTTGTGAATGACTGGATTGGGAGCCATGATGACCACACACATATGCATTGAAGCTGAGAGGATAGTCAAACACATTGTTTAACCTGTTTAATATGCAAAACTCTCTTATTTCACTGGAAAAAAATTGCCATATCTGTCAAGAAGACATTTAATATATACTTCTAATTGAACAAGTACAAAATACAGTGAGATGTTTTATAAAAGTTAGTATTAAAATTACTTCAAGATTGTATTATACATTCATTCCTTGAGTTTCAGTTTCCTCATCCCCAAACAGAGCTGACTGGATTAAATTATTTCAGTACTTCCTTGCAATTCTAAATTTCTATGGTTCCTTGCATCATAGTTGAATGCAACTGCAAAATTAGCCAATGTGATCTTGGGTGAATTAATAGGAATTTGAAGAATAGAGAATATAGTCTGTGGTAGTCTGTGTACCACACTTGAGCACATTTCTAAAAACATGACAGATTGGAGTTTGTCCAGAGGCAAAGGATTCCTTGATAAAGAAATGGAAACGATGATAACTGAAATATCAGACGTTATTCATCATCCTTCAAAGGCTTTTCATTGCACCTAGGATAAATTTTTTAAGAATTACTATGGTCTACAGAGTTCTTTGTGATGTGGCTCATACATTTCAGAACCAAACATAGAAGTATACCCATAGTGCAACTCAAACAGCAAGGAATATTTCAAAATACTCTTTTTATCTTTCATAGGAATATCATTAAAGACAGAAATTTTGATATTGATTTTAATAATCTTCAGAAAAGGCAAGTAATATGCACTCTAGGATCCCCCACTTGAAAGATAGCCCACCTACTCTTTACCATCACCTTGGTTGACTCAACCTTTAACTCACTGAATTTCAGCCAATCTGCTTTCAATCCACTAAATAAACAAAATTCCTTTTTGCCTTATAGTTTTCAAATATTTGATTTCTTCTTCTTGGAAAATTCTATTGCCAATTTTTTCACTTGGCTAAATATTACATATTCTTCAGGTTTCAGCTTAAAATCACTTCCTCAAGGAAACCTTCTAAAATATGCCATTAGAAAAGAGGCCACCTGTTTTCTAGTGGATCACCTAATTCTCTATTCTTACGCTTTAATGTTTTTTCATAGCACTCATCATATGGTATAATTGCATAATTGTTTGAATGCTGTTTGAGATGAGGATTTTCTTTTGACAGAGTGTAATCTGAAAGCCTTTATTTTTGGTTTACTAGAATAACTTAAATGGCTTTTAGTCCTGAGGCAGACCTCATAAAGAGAGGAAAAAAAAGAATAGGAAATTAGAAAGCTAAATTGTTTTGTACGGTGAATTGAGGAGTGTTCTAAATTCCTAGGGAGAGCCCGAGAGAATGGAAATTAGGTGCCAGAAAAATGGAGAGAAGAGATGATATGAAAAACAAGATCAGGTAGATAAAAACAGGGTGCAACTCAATACTGAAAGAAATGGGCAGTGAAAAATCTTCAGTGGTGGAAAAGGCCAAGGGATTTCAAGAATAAAGATACCTAACGTTGTAAGTTGTTTGCTGAGCTGTAAATTAATTCCCTGAGAGACACTAGGTATATCAGTTCATTAGGGCTGCCATGACAAAATACCACAGACTGGGTAGCTTAAGCAATATAATTTATTTTCTCACAGGCTGGATGCTGGAATTCCAAGATCCAGTTGTCAGCTGGGTTGTTTTCTCCCCAGATCTCTCCTGGGCTTGCAGATACCTGCCCTTTTGCTGTGTTCTCTCATAACATTTTTCTGTGCACTGGCCTCCCTGGCATCCTTCTTTGTGTGCAAATAAAGACCATTCAGATTGTATTAGGACCCATCCTAATGGCTTCCTTTAACTGAAACACCTTTTTAAAGGACTATCTTCAAATATAGTCACATTCTGAGGTTGAGGTACCGAGAATCGGGGCTTTAACATACTAAATTGTTGTGGAGGGGTACAATTAAGCCCATAACACTGACACAGAAAGTAAATGATTTGGTGTCTCATACCAAAGATAGAATGAGGACAAGAGTAACTGAATTTAAATAACTAGAAAAAAGATAATCCCATAAAACAGACTTTGGTGTTATTCACTTAAGTGGCACCTTTGTTTCAGTAGATATTTCACATGTAAACATTTACAAAAGCTTAGTCATATAGTATAACTTTCTTTCATCTCAATCTTATTCTCATTTAACCAGTTCTGGCCTATTTCTGATCATAAATTTTATAAACTTGATTCCTATAAAATTACTTCAATTAAAAGAGCAAACACAAGAAAGAGGTCGACATATGAAAAAAAAAATAACTCAAGGTGGATTAACAGCTTAAATGTAAGTCCTGAAACTATAAAACTTCTAGAAGAAAACCTAGGAAATATGATTCTAGACATCAGCTTTGGTAAATAATTTATGATTAAATCTCCAAAAGCATTTGTAACCAAAACAAAAATTGACAAGTTAAACCTAATTAAATTGAAAAGCTTTTGCATAGCAAAAGAAACTATCAACAAAGAAAACAGACAACCTACAGACTGGGAGAAAATATTTGCAAATCATGCAGCCAACAAATTAGTAATATTTAGAATCTCTAAGGAACTTAAACAATTCAACAAGCAAAAAAAAAAAACTCATTAAAAGTAGGTGAAGAACATGAACAGACACTTCTCAAAAGAAAACATACATGCTGCCAACAAATACATTTTTAAAATGCTCAACATTACTAATCATTAGAGAAATGCAAAACAAAACCAAAATGAGATACTGCTTCACAACAGTCAGAAAAGCTATTACTAAAGAGTCAAAAAATAACATGCTGGTGAGGTTACAGAGAAAAAGGAATACACTGTTGGTGGGATTGCAAATTCATTCAACCATTGTGGAAAGCAGTGTGGTAGTTCCTCAAAGAGCCAAAACAGAACTGTCATTTAATCCAGAAATCTCATTACTGGGAATACACCTGCATTAGTCTGTTATTTCACTGTTATAGAGAACTACCTGAGACTGGGTAATTTATGAAGAAAAGAGATTTAATTGACTCACACTTCTGCAGGTTGTACAGGAAGCATGACTGGAGGCCTCAGGAAACTTACAATCATGGAGGACGGGTGAAGGGGAAGCAAGCAACTTCTTCACATGGTGACAGGAGAGAGAGAAAGTGAAGGGTGAAGCTTTGCACACATTCAAACAACCAAATCTCATGAGAACCCTATCATGAGAACATCAAGAGGGAAGTCTGCCCCTGTGATTCAATCACCTTTCACCAGGCCCATGCCCGGACACATAGGGATTATAACTTGACATGAAACTTGGGTGGGGACACAGAGCCAAACCATATCAATATCCAAAGGAAAAGAAATCATTCCACCAAAAAGGTACATGCACTTGTATGTTCATCACAGCTTTATTCACAATAGCAAAGACACGGAATCAGCCTAGATTCCCATCAATGGTGAACTGGATAAAGACATGTGATATATAAACATAATGGAATACTACACAGCCATAAAAAGGAACAAAATTATGCCCTTGTAGCAACATGATTGCATGATTGCAGCAGGAGGCCATTATCCTAAGTGTATTAATGCAGAAATAGAAAACCAAATGCCACATATTCTCACTTATAAGTGGCAGTGAAATATTGGCTACACACATGGACATAAAGATGGGAACAGTAGATGCTGGGAACTACTAGAGAAGGGAGTGCTTGCAGGGAGAGTTAAAACACTACCTATTGGGTGCTATACTCACTAACTGTGTGGCAGAATCATTCATACACCAAATCTCAGTTACATGCAATTTACCCATGTCAAAAACCTGCACATGTATCCCCTGAAACTAAAATAAAGTTGAAAAAAAAAGAGGTAATAGAGTTGTGTTTACAACTCAAAAATTACTTATCATAAGTATTAAAAATGTAAGCATATAAAATGTTTTATAGGCATGTTGAGGAGAAACAAGGAAAAAAAAAAGAAAGTGAAAACAAAATTGTGGCACATTACCAGAGGAATATTGAATCTTATTTTTATGATCATATTAAAAAAAAAAAACTAAAATTCCTCATGAATCACCAAGGAGCTTATAAAAATTAGACTTATGTAGTGAATGAAGTTGATTCTTTTAGAAAAATGAGATCACTTTCTTCGATAGTGACTACACAAAAATCACGTACTTTATAGAGATTTCTAAAGCTTTGAAATGTATTTTTTTCCTTAAGCTTTACTCTCTAAAGCCATATTTCTCTTTCTAGTAATTTAAAATTTTTCATAATTCAAATAATCTTTACTGAGTTTATGTATATACATGCCAAAGAATACCGGGAAAATTGTATTATTCGTATCTATTCTTGGCACTACTCACTAGTTGATTATGGTGCTTTTTATTAATCTTTATAAAGTGTAATATGATTCTCGCAACTTTTCAAAACACTCTATTGCTCATATACATCTAAGAAATTATAAGATTCATGCCGTAGTCTTCTTAGGCTGCTATGACAAAATATCACAGACTTACTGGATTAAACAACAGACATTTATTTCTCACAGTTCTGGAGTTCAAGAAATCCATAATCGAGGTGCCACCACAGCCAGGTTCTTGGCGATCTGTCTTTTCCTGGATGGCAGAGGGCTGCCTTCTTACTATGTCTTCACAGGGCAGAGGCAGAGATACAGATAGCTTTCGTTTCATCTCCATACAAGGACACTAATCACATATCATGGACTCTATCCCCAGGACCTCATCTAATAGCCACCCAGAAAACCCACTTCATAATACTATTACATTTGGAGTTGGGGATTCAACATGATAATTTTGAAGGAAGACAAGCATTCATCCTCTAATAATTTATGTAATTGTGGTTCTTTTGGTCACAAAAAAGTTTCATTACTTATTAGTGTACACCCATACCTCAGACATACTATACCTCCGGTTCTTAATCACTGCAATAAAGTAAATATCCCAACAAAGCAAGCCACACAATTATTTTTTGGTTTCCCACTGCATATAAAAATTATGCTTACGCTACACTGTAGTATATCTTTATACAGTTATGTTTAAACTGTACACTATCGTGTGCAGTAGCATTATATCTAAATACCTCAACTAAAAGTATTTTTTGTTAAAATGCTAATGATCATTGCAGCCTTCAGTGAATTGTAATCATTTTGCTTGTGAATAGTCTTGCCTCAAAGTTGACACTAGCTGAATGATCAGAACAGTGGTTCTAAAGGTTGGGATGGCTGTGATAATTTTCTTAAAATGAGACAATAAGGAAGTTTGCCACATCAATTGACTCTTCTTTTCATGAAAGATTTCTCTGTAGCATGTGTTTTTTGATAGTATTTTACTCACAATAAAGTTTATTTCAAAATTGAAATAAATCCTCTCAAACTGTTGCTGCTTTATCAACTAAGTTTACGTGATATTCTCAATCCTTTGTTGTCATTTCAACAATGCTCACAGCATCTTCAACAGCTGTAGATTCCATCCCCAAAAAAGAAATTGTATGCTCATCGCTAAGAAGCAACTCCTTCTACATTCAATTTCATCGTGAGATTTCCGCAAGTCAGTCACATTTTCAGGATCCTCTTCTAATTCTAGTTTTCTTGTTATTTGCACCACATCTGCAGTGACTTCCTCCACTGCGATCTTGAAGTCATCCATGAGGGTTGAAATCAACTTCCACCAAACTCACGTTAATGTTGATATTTTGACCTCCTCTCATGAATCATGAATGTTCTTAATGGCATCTAGAATGGTGAATGCTTTCTAGAAGGCTTTCTATTTACTTTGCCCAGATCCATCAGAGGAATCAAGATCTGTGGCAGCTATAGCCTTACAAAATATATTTTTCAACTTTTAAGTTCATGGGTACATGTGCATGTTTGAATAACTAATGGGTACTAGGTTTAATACCTGTGTGATGAAATAATCTGTACAACAAACCTCCATGTCACAAGTTTACAAAATGTATTTCTCAAATAATAAGACTCAGAAGTTCAAATTCTTCCTTTAACCAAGAGCTGTAGAATGGATGTTGTGTTAGCAGGCATGAAAATAACATTAATCTCCTTGCACTTCCTATCAGAGCTCTTGGTTGACCAGGTCCATTATTAATGAGCAGTAATATTTTGAAAGGAATGTTGTTTCTAAACAGTAGGGTTCAAAAATGGGCTTAAAAAATTCAGTAAACCATGATATAATAGATGTGTTGTTATTCAGGCTTCATTGTTCCATACATAGAGTACAAGCAGAGTAAATTAGCATATTTCTTAAGAGCCTTAAGATTTTCAGAAGCATAAATGAGCATTGGCTACAAATTCAAATCACCAAATGCTTTCGCCCCTAACAAGATAATCAGTATGTCTTTTGAAGCTTTCAGTCCAGGCACTGACTTCTTCTCTCCAGCTATGAAAGTCCTAGTTGGCATCTTCTTCCAAAATAAGAGTGTTGCATCAACGTGGAAAATCAGTTGTTTAGTGTAGCCAACTTTATCAATTATCTTAGGAAGATATTCGGGATAACTTGCTGCAGTTTCCACATCAGCACATGCTGTTTCATCTTGCATTTTTATGTTGTGCAGACAACTTATTTTCTTAAACCTTATGCACCAAACTCTGCTAGATTCGAACTTATCTTCTGCAGCTTTTTAACCTCTCCCTTCACAGAATTGAAGAGAATTAGAACCTTGCTCTGGATTACGCTGTGGCTTCGAGAATCTTCTGGCTGATATGAACATCTGTCCAGACCACTAAAACTTTCTCCGGATCAACAATAAAGCTGTTTCACTTTGTTATCATTCATGTGTTCATCAGATTAGCACTTTAAATTTCATTTAAGAACTTTTCGTTTGCATTCACAATTTGGCTATTTGGCACAATAGGACTAGCTTTTCACCTATCTTGGTTTCGACATTCCCTCTTCGTAAGTTTAATTACTTTTGGCTTCTCATTTAAAGTGAGAGATGTGTGACTCTTCCTGTAACTTGAATACTTAGAGACCACTGTAGGTTTCTTAATTTCCCAAATTTTAATCTTGTTATGTCTCAGGGAACAGAGAAAGGAAAAGACAGTGAAACAGCTGTTCTGTGGGACAGTCAGAACACCCAAAACATTTATTAATTAACTTGTCCGTCTTATATAGGTGAAGTCATGTTCCCCACAAACAATTACAGCAGTGATATCAAAGATCCCTGATTGCAGATCACCATAACAGCTATAATAATAATGAAACAGTTTGAAATATTGTGAAAATGATCAAAATGTGAGATAGAGACTTGAAGTGAGAAACGCTGTTGGAAAAATGGTGCTGTTATATTGCTTGATGCAAGGTTGCCACAAACCCGCTAATTATAAAAGAATGCACTCTCTGTAAAGCACAGTAAAGTGAAGCACAATAAAATTAGGTGTGTCCGTAAAATAACGTAGTTCTGTATATAAGTGGAAGAAGACTTTTACTTATGACTTTATGCCCATTTATGTTGATTGAATTTTTGAAATGTGAATGTATAACTTCAATAATAAAATAGTATATACGTCACGACATATGCAGACAAGTTGGCAATCTTTTCAATAGTTTTGATCTGTGGCTATGTATTTGGTAAAATACTTAGTGTTTTCTAAGTGGGATTGGTGTTGAAATGATAATAACACATTAATAATGGATTCTGAGTAAGCACAAGTATCATAGCAGTAACAGCATATTTGCCAACCCCAACCTTTATTGTACTTCTGTGGTAAAACCATACTTAATTCCCAATAACAGTGAAGCAATTAGACAATATAAATTCATCAAAAGTATCATTTCTAAAGGAATGTGGCTATATCCAAAAGGTTTATATAGATTTCATCAAATTTCTACTTTTTTTAATTGACCAAGTATGTGGCCAAGAAATAAACAAATGCATTCTTGGCTGTGTACAGTGGCTCATGCCTGTGATCCCAGCACTTTTGGAAGCATAGGAGGGTGGATTGCTTGAGGTCAGGTGTTCAAGACCAGCCTGACCAACATGGCAAAACCCCATCTCTATTTTTTAAAAAAATACATTCTTAAAACTTAATTGCTGAATGAACATTAGAGAAGTTATGATCCTAGAAACAACCCCAAAGTCCCTGTTTGCTTAATGAGTAAATAATTGATCATTGGCTTGTGTTCACCTTGGTTTCAGAAGTTAACCTCTCCCAAAGGCATAATATGAAATGTGCAAAGAAAAGTAATTGAGTTTCCCACTAAATTAAAAACTGCATGGTCATGCATATTAAGTGATCCAGGAAAAGTATACTATCAATAGGAATACATTCTTTAAAGGCAAAAATAAGTTCTATCCATCTGCTGTCTAATGCTTACCAATTTTTCAGTTCTCTACCTCAGTGTCACTTCTTTAGGGACACTGTTCATAGCATCATACACCAGACAGGGGAAAGTATTATACTCCTTTTACACGTGGTAATGTTTCTTCATAGCACTCAGCAGGAACTATTACTATGTAATGTTATAATTATCTGTTATCCTCCACTTTATGCAAACAGGGACCTTAGTTCATTTGTTCATCATTGTACCACGAAAATTCATCAAAATGTCACATGGTTAGTAAACAATCCATCATTATTTGTTGAGTGAGTAACTTGGGATGATAACACCAGGTCTAATACACTGCCATCGGCCATATTGACCTAGTTTCTCACCTCTAAAGGTCATACCAGCCTGAGGTCAGGTATGCTTCCAAGTACCCTAAAATGCACAAACCAGTCCCCCCAACAGCCCTAGCACCAAATAGCAATAATGCTGAGGCTGAGAATTCCTGGATCACATAAAAAGCTGGTATTATTATTTTTTATTTAAATTTAGGTTCAAGTAAAAAATATTAATATATAATAAGTATAACTGGAAATTATTACACTCATTTATTTCTTGCAAAATATTTTATTTCTATATAATGTGGTATATAAATGTATTTTACCAATTGGTTTTGAAATACATACAACAAATACTGTATACATCTTTTATTTCATAGATACACCAGCCATGAAATATACTTTAAAATTTATAAGCAGGATTCATAGGTCACAAACACAACAGCACCTTAAATCTTGAAAAAAAAATTATGTGGTAGAGAGCTATTAGTTATGCTGGATGGAAAAATATGAAGGATCATTCACATAAAGAAATATCAGTATGTAAGAATGTCTTTTATTGACATCATTCAAGGCAACAAAGTCACAGTTTTTAAACATCTACTTTCAATGGGTAATAGGTTTTTAAAATTTTTGCTTCTATAATCTATTCTCAGCATAAATTAAACAATACTATTATTTCACCTTGTTTCTTGCAAATATTGGGTATATGAGGTTACTAACTTAAGTAAGTATTTTGTAAAAGTTATACTGGTTTAGGACAAGTCTTTACACATGTGGCTAAAATATTTCATTGGTGTAATTATTCAGGCTTGGCTCCCTAACAACAAGGTAGCAGAATGTGTATTTTTGTTTGTTTGTGGTACAGAGTCCTATATAAAGATGTGTGTTGGAAATTAACCCTATCATTATAAACCTTATTCAATTCACGTATCCTTGGATAGGCAAAGTCTGGATTTTGTGTAATGTCTTTTTTTTTTTTTTTTTTTTTTGAGACGGAGTCTTGCTCTGTCACCCAGGCTGGAGTGCAGTGGCACAATCTCGGCTCACTGCAAGCTCCGCCTCCCGGGTTCACGCCATTCTCCTGCCTCAGCCTCCCGAGTAGCTGGGACTACAGGCGCCTGCCACCTCGCCCGGCTAGTTTTTTAAATTTTTTTTAGTAGAGACGGGGTTTCACCATGTTAGCCAGGATAGTCTCAATCTCCTGACCTTGTGATCCGCCCGTCTCGGCCTCCCAAAGTGCTGGGATTACAGGCTTGAGCCGCCGCGCCCGGCCAATGTCTATTTATTTATTTATTTAGGAGACAGAGTCTCACTCTGTCACCCAGGCTGCAGTGCAGTGGCACAGTCTCGGCTCACTGCAACCTCCACCTCCTGTATTCAAGAGGTTCCCCTGCCCCAGCCCCCAGAGCAGTTGGGACTACAGGCATGTGCCACCACGCCCAGCTAATTTTTGTATTTTTAGTAGAGACAGGGTTTCGCCATGCTGGCCAGGCTAGTCTCGAACTCCTGATCTCAGGCAATCTGCCCAACTCAGCCTCCCAAAGTACTGGGATTACAGGCGTGAGCCACCGCGCCCAGCCAGATTTTGTGTAATGTCTCTTTATTACAAAATACTGGGTAAGAGGTTTGACAATACATTTAAAAATATCCAACTAGGAAAAATTCACTCTATTTTATAGGTTGAAAACATTTGCTTGTCATGCAAATTCAACCCCAGCTTTCCTTAAAAGGGCTATGGCTTTATTTATTACAATTAATGCTTCCCTGTTACTCATTATCTTCTTACTGATGTAAAATTCCCAATATGTCTTAGCTTTCCGTATCTTCTAATGGTGTATAGGAACAAGCATCATGGGTAGAATATTAAATACGTTCATATATTTTTCCTCATAAAACATGGGCTAAATGTACAATATCATATCTGTACTTAGATTTATATTTCTAAGGAGAGAGAACATGGCCTGGAGTGGTGCATTTTCTGAGGTACCATTAGCTTTGATTCTAATATTTCAGACTGGTGGACATGAACAGATATATACACATTTTTACTGCTAATAAGAAAAGATGTAGGGCCTTTTATCATTCCAAAACAAACTCTCTTCATATTAACAGACTGTGCCGACATAGGTGGAGTTGTGATGAATTAGAGAATATTGAACTGAGCCAACTTTTTTTTTCCTATTTGACATAAATGGGGTGGAGGAGAGAGACGGGCACATGTTACTCAGGACACTTTCTTTTTTTTTTTTTTTTTTGAGACGGAGTCTTGCTCTGTCGCCCAGGCTGGAGTGCAGTGGCCGGATCTCAGCTCACTGCAAGCTCCGCCTCCCGGGTTTACGCCATTCTCCTACCTCAGCCTCCCGAGTAGCTGGGCCTACAGGCGCCCGCCAACCCGCCCGGCTAGTTTTTTTGCATTTTTTAGTAGAGACGGGGTTTCACTGTGTTAGCCAGGATGGTCTCGATCTCCTGACCTTGTGATCCGCCCGTCTCGGCCTCCCAAAGTACTGGCATTACAGGCTTGAGCCACCGCGCCCGGCCACTCAGGACACTTTCACTAGCAGTATGTATTCTAGCGTTGGGTTTCTTTGTAAAATGTTCCACAATGGTACGTTTCAATGCTACTCTCATCCTCCCTCCATCATCATCACCAGAGTTTTTAGAAAGTATCTTCCATGATTATCTATACTCCAAATTATCTGGAGCTATAGCCTTTCAATGTTTTCTAAAACATTGTTTCTGGGAAGTGCACTTGATTACCTGAAACGTCTTCATTATTGACATTTTTTTTTTAAATGGCTCTAAAAAGTCTGTATCAAATCATCACATATGTAAGAGATGGAGCCTTTTCAAAAAATTTATCATATTAGAGTAATACATGTTTTTGTGAAAACAAAAGCAATACTAACATTTGCATGAAGACAAGGAAAACAATGAATATATATATTGACAAATATAACAATGCCTTTTGGATATCTGCACATACAATAACTATTTTATTTTGATTATTTCGCAATAACTTCCCAGAAGTAATACTATATTTAGGGTTCTGTACAGATCATTCCCTATTTATTTATATTTCTCTATTTGGCCTAGAAATAGTTCAAAGGTAGAACATATTTTGTTTACTGTCTTATTCTAGGGAGTGTGCCATTTAAAAATAAGATATTATTCTCACCATTGTTTTCATTGTATCATGCTTTATTCCTTAGTTGCATTTTATTTCCCATTACAAAGTTTGAATCAATTTTCCCGTAATAGAACAATATTTAGTTTAAAATTTCCTTCTGTCATTATAAAAACAAGATGTAGTTATATTGTATGTGTGTTTATACTTATTTTTGAGGCATCACCAAACCCTGAAGAAACACCATTCAAGTATAATGGTGTATAGTTGGAAGAGAAACTGTTTTATGAAAAACAAAAACAAAAACCTTTTATTTTGTCTAGGAAATGGTAACGTAACCTAATTTGTACTTTTTATAGAAAGGCAAAAAAATTTAAAATCCATATTATATAAAATATTATATATTTCCAAACCACTATTCAGTACCTATCATTTGCAAAGGTATTAGGTTAGTGCAAAAGTAATTGCAGTTTTTGTCATTACTTTCAATTGCAAAAACTATTTCAAACTGTATTTCCTCTCCCCACCCCATCCCCAGACACACACAATTGGATTTGAATCAATCCTAGATTTCTTCTGATTTTTCTCAAGGAATATCTTGAAGTTCTCAAAATAAAGTGAATTTACATTTCCTTTCGCCTAAAAATAACACATATATTGTATACCAAGTCATAGGAGGAGGCAGAGAACATTGGGGAATTAAAGATATGATAACTCTCAAAATGTTAGAATCACTGACTTAATAGTAAATAATAGGCTGCTCAGAAATAAGTATAGAATTATCTGAAACAATTCTGCAACCATTGCTAGTATATAGGTCAATACATAGCTCAGAGACTTGGCGGTGGGTTCCTGAGCCTGTCGCTTCTCTAGGTCATGGGTAGGAATCACATTCAAGTTAACTATGATGTAAATTTCTACGATCAGACAGCTCTTGATTACCCAGTGTAAATTGAGCTGGTAATTTTACTTCACTATATGAGTCACTAACATATGGAACAAAAGAAAGCCTAATGGAAAGTTTTATTTGGCAATGTGTATAAAGCAAACCAAGAAGTCAAAAGACCTTAAAACAGAAGTTCAGTCTGACAATCCAGCCATCTGGCAGATGCTACAGAGGGAGTAAAAGTAAGGTATTAGAAAAGCAAACAGAATGAAGATGATACAGAATGCAGAGAATAGAAGACTATCCCTGGAAAAACTGGCTATGGTAGGAAGGAACAGCTTTCTATATCATGAAAACAGAAAATATATAGAAAATAAGAGAGAGAGTTAGCAAAAACAGACTTTTTATATGTGCTCATATTTCTAGAGCAACACTGTTGGATCTTTAACATTTTATGCCATCTACTAAGCATAGGCAGAGTGAGCTCCACATATATTGACTATCTCCAGAGGAGGTGATTCTATATATCTCTGAATATACTGAAAACCTTTAAATCATACACTTTAAATAGGTGCATTTTATAGTACATGACCTTTTAGAAAAGAAACATAGGCTGGGCTTGGTGCCTCACACCTGTAATCCCAGCACTTTGGGAGTCCAAGGCGGGCAGAGCACAAGGTCAGGTGTTCCAGACCAGCCTGGCCAACACCGTGAAACCCCGTCTCTACTAAAAATACAAAAAATTAGGTATGGTGGCGGGTGCCTGTAATCCCAGCTACTCAGGAGGCTGAGGCAGGAGAACCCCTTGAACCCGTGGGGCGGAGGTTGCGTTGAGCAGAGATGGCTCCACTGCACTCCAGCCTGGGTGACAGAGCGAGATTCGACTCTGTCAGCTGGAGGGGGAAGTGGGGAAGAAAATAAACACAAGTGATACAATAGCAACAAAAATGATAAGAATCATTTCAAATAAGGCAAATCCCATGAAAATTTGGCACCTGTTTACAACATTGCCCTCAATATCCTGAAAAATTGCATACAGGAAATGGATTATTTGACTAAATGTGTAGTATCATTTTGTAAGCTTCAGAGAACAAAAGAAATGTAATCACAGACAATTTGAAAGTTATTTCAGTCATAGGCATCTCAAATGAAGAGTATGTCAGACACTTCAAAAGAAAAAAAAAAAGATTCATGCCCAAGGTTACTCTTTTATTCCAAATTTGAAACGTTTCTCTTTCTGCAAATATCTATTATCTAGTGTTAGTGGAAAGATAATGAACAGTATCTTTTATCTTGAGTTAGGAAGCCCCAGAGAGCATAGTGTATTGATAGAGAGTAAAAATGAAATGTTACTGAGAAAGTTGCATGAGGTTTTCAGAAACTGTTATTTAAAGCTTTGATTCGAATATTTCAGACTGCTGGCTATGTATACAATGTTACTTTTACCTTTTTAAGAATCCAGAAATTGTGCTGCATATGCTCCAAGTTCCCCTAGGTGAGGCCATAGGTGGAAGATCATTCTTTTTTCTTTTTTCTTTTCTTTCTTTCTTTCTTTTTTTTTTTTTTTTTGAGACCGAGTCTTGCTCTGTCACCCAGCAGGCTGGATTTCCGCTCACTGCGACCTCCACCTTCCATGTTCAAGTGATTCTCCTGCCTTAGCCTCCCGAGTAGCTGGGATTACAGGCGCCCGCCACTCCCCCAGCTAATTTTTGTATTTTCAGTAAAGATGGGGTTTCACCATGTTGGCCAGGCTGGTCTTGAACTCCCGACCTTAGGTGATCCACCCACCGCGGCCTCCCAAAGTGCTGGGATTACAAGCCTAAGCTGCTGAGCTCAGCCTGGAACATTCTTTAGGAAGAGAACTGGAACTTTCTCACTACATTACATATACCAAGTAATTTACATATATTATTTAATCTTCAGCATAATCTTTCAAATTAGGTATTGTTACCTTCACTCTCATAGTTGACAAACCCAATTATCAATAGTTAATTAAATTACCTAGAGTTTACATATTGAAATGGAGGAATTGAGAAGCAAAGCACCAGGTCTATGTGGCTGCAAAGTTTGTGCTCTTTCTTATATTACTCTATTGTCTTCAAAATCAAATTTGGTAAGACTGAATAAGAAATATGAAACGTCAGGAGTCTTCACGTGGGAAAATGCATTGATTAATTAATACAATGAACCATATATTTAAACTTCTAAAATCATAAATTGTAATAAGAAATACACAGACACACACACAAACACATATACATTACCTTCTGGTTACCAGATACCAAACTTTAAATCCCTCACTAATTAAGTAATTAGTAATCTTTGTATATCTATTTCTATTTTCAAACATCAACTAGAAAGTATAGTTTCACTTAAACTTGATTAAGATTAATTTAATTGTGGCAAAATTCACTTGCAGTTCATGGTAATAAGTTTGCTAAACGTAAAAGATTGAAAAAAAGCCCTTTCCCCCCTCAAAACCAACTTTTTCATAAGCGCAATATTAAAATGTTTTTTCAAAAAGTATCCCAAAATTGTGACAAAGCCCAAAGAAATTGTCGGTGAAATCAGAATTCAGCCATGGGAATGACCTAAATATCAAACATGTCCAGCCTTTGTGGGCTCTTTTACTGCTTGAGAAATTGTTAGTTTAGAATTATGATCTAAACTGGGTTCTCAGTTGCATTTGCTCTCACCACGAGTCAACCTATTTGCTCTCCACCTCAGCACTTTGAGCTATCCTTTCCTATCTTGATGAATTTAAACTACAGTCTCTCAAGCTTGAGTCAACTTGTCTTCACATGTGTCATTTTCTGTCTGTTCCAAATTCTCTCTCAAACAAGCTGCTTTTTCCAAGATCATTACAACTTAAGGAAAACTTTACGTTTCCACCTTCCCATCCAGCATGTCTTGCCTTCTTCTTCCTCTTAGAGACTGTAGTAACAAATAATTTTCACCTCTGCATTTAACACTGCAAATGAAAATGGATTCTGAGCGGCATAAAGGCTATGTAAAGATGGAATGCTTGGATGTGTAGGACAATAAAGTTCATTTATTTACAGCAAGATTCTTGGATTCCAGTGACCTTTCCAAACATGCTAATTTACTAAATCAAGCAATGTTGTATATTACAAAAGATAATTTCATTAAAAGAAATGGTAAACATGAATACAAAATAAACCTAACCATTCAATAGAGAAACAGATTTATTTTTGTTTTGACAAAACACATTTATTTTATCCCAGAAAATGCTGTTTTAACTTTCTGCGTTTCATACAAGTAAGGTCAGATAAATTAACATTATCTAGGCACTTTAACTTCTGGTGTCTCTGTAACAATATTACAGCATCCCAATGCCTTTGTGGTGAAAACCTGTTCAGCAACATGTAAAATATAAAATGTAGTATGTGCATAATTGTATCTTTAGTGTTTGTGTAGGTATATACACATATATTATGTGTGTGTACATATATGTGTGTGTTTATATATGCATGTGTGTATAAACAGTTGATACCCATCATTAGGGAATTTCATATTTACCTACTGGCTATAATGTATTTGTAACACCAAAACCAATATTCACAGTGCTTTTAAGGTCATTTGCAAACATGCACAGAGCAGGAAAATAATTGAGTCTTCTGATGTGTAGGCTGATATCTCCAGCAGAGGTCAAACAAGGCTATGTTCTGCACTGTTGTTTTGGTTTTCATACTGTAATTGATTGCCTTTTTGCAGTCTGTTTATTGTCAAATCTATTGTACTTTTGTGCTTTTTATTAGTATTTTTGCTGTTTAAAATGGCCTCCAAGCATAGTGCGGAAGTACTGTCTAGTTTTGCTAAGCACAAGAAGACTATGATGTGCCTTACAGAAAAATGCATGTGTTAGATAAGCTTACTTCAGGCATGATTTATTGTCCTGTTGGTCATAGATTTAATGTTCGTAAGTCAACAATAGATATTAAATAAGGTATCTTTACACAGAAGCATACCTATATAAGGACTGTGTATTGAATAGTTGATGGAAATATTATGACCAGAAGCTTGCTGGAACCTACCCCTAGGAGGTTTACCTAGGAGCTATGCTTCAGCATTTGCAAATTCAGTGCTCATAGTGACTTTTAGAACATAACTGCTGCAAGTAATGAAAATTGACTGTGTACGTGTGTGTGTGTGTGTGTGTGTGTGTGTATTATGCAAAAAACAGCAGATTCAAAATGATACTAATAATGCAAAGGCAAACAAATAATAGAAGAATAAAGTTGAAAATGCTCTTGCTATTTCACATTAGACGGTTAAGGAAAAAATGGTTATCCGATCAGATATAACAGGAATTCAGCCGAAAATTCTAAATTATAAAGATAATTTGAAGTATGAATTTATATCAATGATTGCTAACAATAAACTTTACCTTAAGTGCATATTACACCTTGACATATTTACTAATAAATGTATGGAGTCGTCAAAACTATGAACACATTCAAAATAATTATCTCATTTAATGTAATTCTTCTTAAATGTTTAAACAGGTATTTTTCACAGTTGTATTAAAAAATATATACACGTATTGTGGCTGCATGATTAAAATATTTTACTGATTGGAATTGATGTAAAATGTTTCCAGACTATTCTTTGATCACGTAGTTCCTAATATATAGGAGTCACATTTCTGCTTGTATAGTCTGAGTACATTACAAATGAATTCTATTCAATAGTTTGATAAGATAGTAAACTTTTTTTATATTTTAATTTTTCCTATATACTAGTTCTGAAATACACAGAATTGGCACCCCTGAAGTTTGCTCTTTTCACTTCTACCATTATTACAAGTTGTAATTCACCCCCCAGAAAGTAAATAATTTCTCAAATATAGTTTGCAAATAGTTTTTTAAAAAATTATTTTGTAGCACTAAGTAGAGCTCAGTTGTTGACTATAAAGTGATGTGCATTTTCTCAGTGGAAATTAGATCCAGAATCATTAGGGTCTTAACAAAAGAATACCCTATCATAATTCTAGTCATGCATGTCAGCCCAAAAAACTTGCTTATAAAATTCACTGCCAGTAAGTAGCCAAAGTCTCATTTTTTTTCATTACAGAATTTATAAGGTCTTCACTGACAACAAATAAATATAAATTATACCATAAATAATGGTAAGTCTTATTTATGCTCTGGATATGTGAGTCTGTCTTTCCTATTTGGTGGCAGAATATTTGTCTGAGCTCCCAGAGAAGGGAAAGAGACTTACTTTTTTCATTAGTAACAAATATGGATATGATCTTTGGTCATTACAGTCTTTTCAGGTGGATGAAGTTCTAACCAAATGTAGTTTGAGTGAGAATTTTGACATAGGTAATTCTTATTTTTGATGCCTTCTCGAGCTTTGCCTTTTGAAAATCAATTGATATGGGGTCCCTTTCTTTCATGCTGTTCTGTTACGCATATACTCTCAAATTTAAATCTTCCCATTCTTCCTATACACGATACTCAGACTCTACGTTTCCTTCACTGCTTCCTGTATTAACCTGCCCTCAGCTTGCTTTATTACTCTCAATGGTATTTGCATCTGGACAGAGGATGAATATTGAAAGAAAAATAATGATAGAATGAGAGCCATCAGTAACAGATGTTTGAGAGGATGTATGTGTGTGTCAGTGTGTGCATATGCACGTGCAGACAGCCTTCCAAGTTACTAAAATTTCCAAGCAGATAGATATATTTTAAGAAGGAAAGCTGTGCTTGAATCTAAACTACAAAATTTAGGAGAAATTTAACTTTCAATAATATACCAGCATTCTTTAAAGAACTTACAGGCTGCATCCATGTCCCTACAAAGGACACAAACTCATCCTTTTTTATGGCTGCAGCTGGAAACCATCATTCTTAGCAAACTATCACAAGAACGGAAAACCAAACACCGCATGTTCTCACTCATAGGTGGGAACTGAACAATGAGATCACTTGGACTCGGGAAGGGGAACATCACACACCGGGGCCTATCATGGGGAGGGGGGAGGGGGGAGGGATTGCATTGGGAGTTATACCTGATGTAAATGATGAGTTGATGGGTGCTGACGAGTTGATGGGTGCAGCACACCAACATGGCACAAGTATACATATGTAACAAACCTGCACGTTATGCACATGTAACCTAGAACTTAAAGTATAATAATAATAAAAAATGAATAAATAAATAAATAAATAAAAGAACTTACAGGCTGACAAAATTAATCTAGAATTCAATAATAATAATAGGCAATAATTTAACTTAAGCCCTCATGTTAGAGTTTTGCTTCATTTATTTGTTTTCATAGCCCAGTGGAAATATGGCATGAATGTAGCCTTCATATATCTGATGATCCTTACTAAATATCACCATGATCAACTAATCTAAATTCAATGTATGTTTTCATAGCACGAACACATGTAAACAAATTTAGTCTAACTTGAATACCTCTATTTTCTTTAGCATGTTATCATTCCCCCCAAAGTTAGAAAAACTACAGCATCCTGTTCTCTATTTATCCTGAATCCCCAGACTAGACTACCATATGAGTCTCCCAACTAATCCCTGGTTTTCAAAGTTTACTACTTTATTGCATCTTTCATCCTGCCATCAGACCTATCTTTCTAAAACACATGTAAATCATGCCACCGTCTTTCTTCAAAATTTGTCATGATTTTCCACTGCCTTTGTCATACAATCTGTATTTCTTAGCATGAGATTCATTATCTCCTTTCAACCTCATCTTAGCAAAATTGTTCTTTTAAAAATTGACTGTGGACAGATCACATATACAAATTACTATAGCACGATATTATAAAATTATATACGTGCCACAAGTAAAATTTAATGTATTTCACCAAAAATATGTTTAGAATCTGGTCCTTGTCTCCCTTGCGGATCCTGTAATAGAGTGTAAGTTAAATATAGAGATGTAGTCCAAGTAGAATACAAGGCAAAATATGATATGTATGATTTGTAAAGTCTTACAAAGGAATGACTACTAATGAAAAATAGAAATAGAGTAATATTTTTGGAAAATTGAGCATTTGAACTGAGCCTTGAGATACAAGAAGGGTTTTACCTAATAAAGATGGCAGAAAAAACTTATCCATTATAAGGTGACATGGGCCTGAACTAAGGTAGTGGTGGCATAAATAGAAAGGTAAGCAAAAATGTGAGACACATTACATCATTAAGACTTTTAATTTATATGAGATATGAGGGAGAAGATTTCCAACCTTACAGAATTCTGTCTTGTTTAACTTGCTGCTTTCACCAACCAAGATTGGGTCATGGGGAAGAAAGAGTTTGATGAAGAAATAAGTTACGTTTGGGGTGTCTATAAGATATACGAATGCCAGCCAGGAGGCAGATAGAGTTATACGGTCTGCAGTAGAGATAGAGGTGTTGAAAAAAGGGGTGCTGCAATGTGGTCTTGATGCTGCACGAGGGCTTTGAAAGCCTGAGGCTGGGCTGGCAGTGAGGTAATCAAAGGAGGAAGGCTATTGTTGAAAGAGCAGTGGAAAATAGCTCAAAAAACTAACTCATCTAAGTCCTCAAATCATCTCACTTCTATCACGTGTGTTTGGGGCGGGGGTGAAATGAGACAATGTGGGAAAATGTTTAATCCCACATGCATCCGTGTCTGACTGTTTTCCGAAACAAAATCAAAGTGATTTCCTAGATGATCTAAGTTTCCCCTCCAACCTCTCCTCTCCATTAATACAATAGTTTATTGCTATTATAGTTATTTGACATCATGTAATAGCTATTACTACAATTTTTGGATATTATAGTGCTTCAGCGTATTTATAGCTATCATTTCACACAGAGAACAACCTGTTCATTTGCATACACAATAAAGTGTGAGTATTATCAACCCAAAACATTGTAAATCAAAAGATAAATTCTGATATGAGTATAAACTGTGGGCAATTTGCTTTGCTTCTGAGAGTCATCCCTGTGAATGGGTGTATCATTGCACACATCTTTTGTAACACGCTATGGGAAGAAGCTTAATGCCTCAGGTACTGATCTCCAGGAGCTGAACTTAATTTAAGCTGAAAATGTGGACCATAAACTTTTTTTGAAATAGGTAAGAAAATTGAATCTATTTGGAATTGTTCTTCTCTAGTTCCTGAAGTTTATGGCATGAGCTACATATTTGACATGACAGTGAAAAATTGGGGAAGAAACAGTACTGGTAAAATTGATAGGGAAAGTACTTGAGTAAGTTCTGGATAGAGGTGAACACTTCTTTGGTCATCTCACTTTCTGATATTATAAGGCCACCTATACTCTAGCCTCAGTTAACCACCCACATTGCTTACAATTTTCCAAACGAGACCTTCTATTCCAGCCAAATTGTTGAACAAAAGACTGCTTACTATTCCCTTTTTTCCTTTGTTCACATCATTCTCTATGATTTGAATAACCACAGCTTTTCCTCTGATTATTCAAATCCTACTTATCTTTCAAAGCTTATCTCAGATCTTACATGATCCATATTTAATGAGTATTCCTTCTTCTTCTATCAGAAATTCTTAATACCTACAGGGTTTATTCATGGGTTTCAGAAAGTTCTTGGATTCTCTAAAATGTTTACATTCTTATTATAGGATAGTTCATAGATTCTATCCAATTTTCAAAGATGCAGATTAGTTAAGGTTCTACTTAGGACATTTGTTATCTCTTTCATTGCTAGTTTCCTGTTCAAATATACCTTTCTCATGATTTCACCTAAGTCATATGCGACATTGATATGCTTTATTTCCTACATGACACAGGGTAAGGTTCCTTAAACGTGGTGGTAGGTACTTAGTATACAATAGCTGATTTATCTTTGAGCTACTTTGTATTAAATGGTGACCCTGCCCTATGTGTGTGGCATCTTAAATACCCGTATATATGCTGTAGCTCATTGATAGTAGTGAGACAACCTACAAATCACGCAAATTTTGGCCTTGGAAACATTCTCAGTCAACTCATTAACTTCACTTCCATAATACAATCATCATTTCAGCTAATAATATAATTCTCTTTCTATTTTTATGACTAAACCTATCATTAACAGACAATTGATTTTATGAATATTTTCTGCAACTGACATCATTCAAAATATCTCTGCTTAACACTTTAGAAACTCTACATACATATTCCACATATCCCAGTAGAAATACATGATCCCAGCCTTCAAATCAGACACCACAATCACAAAATAATCTAGGAAACACTATCTGTAGAAAAGATTATAATTATTTTAAATTAATATGGAAATTTAACATCAAGTTTCTTTGGAGATTCAGATTAAGAAATTAATCAAAATGAAATGGAGCCATGAGGTAAGGTTTTGTATAGGTAAATTACATGAATGTTTCATCTGATTTTGAGAAATATTAAAAACAGAGGTGTTAGGCAGAAGGTATTATATATGCAAATTCACGAAACCAAATAAGCTGTGTTTATAGAGAAATGAGTAATATAATCTAGGTTGTGGGATGAGTTAGGTAAAACAAGAAATAAATTAGTAGAGGAGTGATGTCAGCAAGATAGTGGAAAAGGAAGTCCTCAGTCCTTGTCCCCTCACAGAAATACCAATTTAGCAACTATTCACAAGTGAAAATGCCTTTGTATAAATTCTAAAACACAGAGGTGAGGCTGCAGTATCCTAATAAAGCATAACAAAATGAGAAAACTTGATTAAAAGGGTTAAAATAAATGGTTTCACTTTGTTCACATTGCTTCTCCCTTAAACCGGTATAGCACCATGGGGGGAAGGACACCTGTGACCCATGAGATCTCCAGTGTGGGAAAGAGAGGTAAAGGTAGATGCTTCACTTCAACAATTTAGGGGGCTACTTAAGAGATCCAGTTTTGTTTTTCTTCAGGCAGAACACAGGGGAAATCGGCACTGCTAGATCACTGGGGACAGCTAAGAACAAAGAAAAGACGTGGAGCTCTCAGTGACCAGCACACAGATTCCAGTGGTAGTTCTGCACCCCCTGCCAGCTATGTTGCCCAAACAGAGACCTCATCATTAACCTGTCCCAACTTTGGAGTCCCTACAACTGTCAGTGCCTGACTGTGGAGCCCAACCAGCAGCTCTAGCCAACCAGAAAGCCTACCCAGAGGCCTTGCTAACCAAGGAGTTTAGCCAGCATCCCCTCCCAACCACAGAGCCCAGAAAACAGCCTCATCCTACCAGAGAGCTTAGCCAGCCGCCCTGCCTTACCATGAAGCTCAGTGGAATAAATGCTAAACAACACAAAAGCATATGAAACTACAAATCTCACTGATGAAAATAAATGTAGAAACAAACTGTAGTGGCGGCAGAGAAATCACTTTTAACCCTGGTATAAAAGTATTTCTTAAAGTATTCAGAAAATTACAACCACAAAAACTTGTTAATGAACACACAATATAAAAACAAATTGGCTCAGTGCGGTGGCTCATGCCTGTAATCCCAGCACTTTAGGAGGCCAAGGCAGGTGGATCATGAGGTCAGCAGATCGAGACCATCCTGGCAATACCGTGAAACCCCGTCTCTGCTAAAAATACAAAAAAATTAGCTGGGCTTGGTGGCGGGCACCTGTAGTCCCAGGTACTCGGGAGGCTGAGGCGGGAGAATGGCGTGAACCCCAGAGGCGGAGCTTGCAGTGAGTCGAGATTGTGCCGCTCCAGCCCGGGCAACAGAACGAGACTCCATCTCAAAAACAAACAAACAAACAAACCAAATAACTTCTAATAGTAATAGTGTGTGGGGGAGGAAGTAAAACTGTAGAGTTTTTGTTTGTTTGTTTGTTTTTAGACAGAGTTTCACTTTTGTTGCCCAGGCTGGAGTGCAATGGTGTGATCTGGACTCACTGCAACCTCCGCCTCCCGGGTTCAATTAGTTCTCCTACCTCAACCTTCCGAGTAGCTGGGATTACAGGCATGCGCCACCAAGCCCGGCTAATTTTTTGTATTTTTAGTAGAGATGGAGTTTCTCCATATTGGTCAGGCTGGTCTCAAACTCCTGACCTCAGGTGATCCACCTGTCTTGGCCTCCCAAAGTGCTGGGATTACAGGCTTGAGCACCGCGCCCAGCCCAGCTGTAGAGTTTTTTAACGTGATTGAAATGAAATTGCTATCGGCTTACAATGAATGGTTATAACAATAATAATTTCAATGCAAGTCTCATGATAAGCACAATTAAAACTTATAGTAGATAAATAAAAGATAAATAGAAAAATATTAACCATATCACCATAAAAATCATAGACTTCAGAGAAAGACAGCAAGAGAATACAGAGGAATGAGAAAACTACAAAATGGCCAGAAAATGATGAAGTATATGGCAATCATAAGTCCTTATCTATTGATAATTTTATTAAATGTGAAGGTATTAAACCAGTCAAAACATATCGAGTGGCTGGATGGATAAAAACAAGACCAAATTATATGCTGTGCACAAGAGACTCACCTTAGACTCAAGGACACACATAGGTTGAAAGTGAAGAAATGGAAAGGCATTTCATGAAGATAGTAACCAAATAAGAGCAGAGGGGATATATTTGTATCAAGTAAAACAAATTATATAAAAAACTGTTACAATGGGCAAAGTCATCACATAATGATAAAAGGTCAATACAGTAGGAAGATATAAAATCATAAATATATATCAACCCCAGATCAAAGCACCTCCATACATAAAGTAAACATTGACAGATCTCAAGGGAATAAAATAAAATAATACAATAACAGTAGGAGGCTTCAATATTCAACTTTTAGTAATGGATAACCATCCACAAAGAAAATTAATAAGGAAACAGAAGACTTAAACAACACTATAGACCAAGTGGATCTAAAAGACCTTTATAAAACATTCCATCCAACAGGAGCAGAACTTTCATTCTTTTCAAGTGCGCATGAAGTATTCTCTGCAATAGGTAACATGCTAGGTTACAAAAGAAGTCTTAACAAATTTAAGAAAACTGAAATCATTCCATGTACCTTTTCTAACCACAGTGGAAGAAGAGTAGAAATTGAAAACAAAAGGAAGTCAAGAAAGGAATCAAATACATGGAAATTAAGCAACATACGCTTGAACAACTATCAGGTCAAAGGGGAAAGCAAAAGGAAAATCAGAAAATTTCTCAATACAAGCAAAAACTAAAATGCACCATGCCCGCATGTGTGGGGTACAACAAAAGCATTACCAAGAGTGAAGTTATATTAATGAATGACTATATTAAAAAATAAAAGTATTCTTAAATAAGCAACCTAATAGTACACTTCAAAGAGCTAGAAAAGAACCACAAATTAAGCCCAATGATGGCAGATTGAAAGAAATAGTAAAGATTAGAGAGGAAACAAATGAAATAGAGGATAAGAAAACAGTATAAAAACTGATGAAACGAAGAGTTGGTGTTTGACCATAGCGAATGAAATTGACAAATATTTAGTTAAACTGTGTAAAATAAAAAGGGAAGAAGAGGAGGTGGAGCAAGATGGTGGAATAAAAGGCTCTAAAGACGGTTTCCCCTGCAAGGGCATCAGTTTAAAAACTATCTACACAGAAAAAGCACCTTCATCGGAACCAAAAATCAGGTAAGCACTCATAGTGCTTAACTTCATAGATGTTAACTTCATATTAGTGAAAGATGCTCTGAAGAGGCACAAAAAACAGTCTTGAATTGCAATTGCCAGCCCTTCCCCACCCACTGCACAGGTGGCATGGTGCAAAGAGTGACTCTGGGTGCTGGGGGAAAGACAGCACAGCAATTTTTGAGGTAATGAACTCAGTGCTGTCCTGTTAGAGCAGAAAGAAAAACCAGGACAAACTCAGCTGATACCTGCCCACAGAGAGAGCATTTAAACCAGCCTTAGCCAGAGGAGAACCCTAATCCAAGTGATGGGAACTTGAGTTCCTGCAAACCTTGCCACCAAAGGCTAAAGTGCTCTCGATCTTTAAGTTAACTTGAAAGGCATTGTAGGCCATAAGGATTTCAAATCTTAGGTGAGTCCCAATCATGAACTGGGACCACAGAGAGTAACCTGGAGGGAGCATGAGACCTTCTGAGACACCAGCTGGGACAGCTAAGGGAGTACTGGCTTTTCCCCTCTCCTAACCCCAGACTGCATAGCTCACGGCACCAAAAGAGGCCCCTTCCTTTAGCCTAAGCAAAGAAGAGGGAAGAGTAGGGAAGACTGTGTCTTGCATCCTGGATACCAGTTCAGGCACAGCAGGATAAGGTACTAGTCATAATCATAAGATCCCTGTTCCAGGCTCTGTCTTCCAGGTGACATTTCTAGACACACACTGGGCCATATGGGGACCTGTTGCTTTGAAGGAAAGCTTCCCAGTCCTGGCATCATTCATCACTTGCTAACTGCAGAGCCCTTGGGCTCTGAATAACAAACAGCGACACCCAGCTACTACATCGATGGGCTTGCATGAGCCTTTGAGGTGTACTGGCTTCAGGTGAGACTCAACACATTACCAGCTGTGGTGGTTATGGGGCAAAACTCCTGCTTGAGAAAAGCAGAGGGAAAGCTAAAGTGGAATTTATCTTGCATCTTACGTACCAACGCAGCCATAGAGGGGAAGAGCACTAAGTGGGTACTTGCGGTACCTGATTTCAGGACTTGACTCTCTTTGACATTATTTCTGCACCTGCCGTGGGCCAGAGGGGATACCATTGTCCTAAAGAGTGAGTCCCAGGCCAGGCAGCATTCACCACAAACTGAAATAAGAGGCCATGAGCCTTAAGGGAACATCAGTGGTAGTCTGGCAGTACTCTTCATGGACTCTGATGGCAGTGACTATGTGGTGAGGCTCCTCTGCTTTTGAAAAGGGGAGGGAAGAGAAGGAAGAACTGCATCCTGTGGTTTCTTTGCCACCTCAGCTGCAGTACAATAGAACACCAGGTAGTTTTCTAAGTTGTTTGACTCTAGTGGCTTACTACTGGATGGTACCTCTCGACTGAATGGGGTCTGAGAGAACCTGCTGCCATGAAGTAAAAGACACAGACCTGGCTGGTTTTGCCACTTGCTGCTTGTAGATCCTCAGGGCCTTGGAAACATAAGCACTAACCAGGGAGTGGTTACAGCAGACCTTGGGCAAGACTCAGCACTGTGCTTTCTTCAGGTCTGACCCAGCACAGTCATAGTGATGGTGGCCACAGAGGTGCTTGTGTCACTACCCCCAGCTTTCAGGGGTCCAGAACAGAGAGATACTCTGTGGGATAAAATGAGGCAAAGAACATGAGTCTCTGCCTGGTAGTCCATATAATCTGATCTTGTTTGAGTCCACAAAGGTGGTACCTCTACAAACCTGCAAGAACTACAGCATTACTGAGTTGGGGCTCCCCCTAAAGCAGTTAGTTACAGCTTGGATCACAACATGTAAGTATTTTCAAATATCTGGAAAGCCTTTACAATAAGGACAGTTATAAACAAGCCTTAAACAGTGAAGACTACAATAAATATCTAATTTTTTAATGCCCAGACACTGAAGAACCTCTAGTAGCACCAACACCATCCAGGAAAACACGACCTCACAAAATGAAATAAATAAGCCACCAGGGATTAATCCTGGAGAAACAGAGATATATGACCTTTCAGACAGAGAATTCAAAATAGCTGTGTTGAGGAAACCCAAAGAATTTGAAGATAACATAGTAAAAGAATTCAGAATTCTATCAGATAAGTTTAAAAAAAAGATTGAAATAATTAAAAGAATCAAGCAGAAATTCTAGAGCTGAAAAATTTAATTGGCAGACTGAAGAATGCATCAGAGGCTTTTTTAATTTGTTAAAAAATTAAAATAATTTTTGGGGGTACATAGTACATTTATAAGGTACATGAGATGTTTTGATAAACGCATGCAATGTGAAATAAGCATGTCATAGAGAATGATATATCCATCCCCACAAGCATTTGTCATTTGAATTATAAACAATCCAATGGCAAGAGACAAAGGTCTAGTTTCATTCATTTGCATATGGCTATTAAGCTTTCCCAGCACAATTTGTTGAAGAGACTGTCTTTTCCCCAGTGTATGTTATTGTCACCTTTGTCCAAAATGAGTTCACTGTAGTTTTGTGGATTACCTTCTCAGTTATCTATTCCTTTCTATTAGTCTTTTTTGTCTGTTTCTATGCCAGGTACCATGCCATTTTGGTTACTATAGCTCTGTAGTATAATTTGAGGCTAGGTAATGTGAATCCATCTAGTTTTGTATTTTATGCTTAGGATAGCTTCAGCTACTCTAGAACTTTTGTTATTCCATACAAATTTTCGTACTGTTTATTCTATTTCTGTAAAGAATGTCATTGATATTTTGATAGGAATTGCATTGAATCTGTAGATAGATTTTGGTAACATAGAAATTCTAACAATATTGATTCTTCCAATCCATAAACATGAAATATTTTTACATTTTTGGTGTCCTCTTCAATTTCCTTCAGTGATTTGTAGTTTTTATTATAGAGATGTTTCACTTGTTTGGTTAAGCTAATTCTGAAATATTTAATTTTATGTGTGGTTGTTGTAAATACAATTAATTTTTAAATTTATTTTTCACATTTCTCATTGCTGACACATAGATGTGCTTTTAATTTTTGTATGTTGATTTTGTATTATGCAACTTTACTGAATTTGTTTATCAGTTCTAATAGTTTTATTGTGGAGTCTTTAGGGTTTTTCCAAGTAGAAGATCATATAGTTAGCAAACAAGGATAATTTGACCTCTTCCTTTCCAATTTGGATTCCTTTATATCTTCTCTTGTCTGATTGCTTTAGCTAGAACTTCCAGTACTATATGGAAAAACAGTGGTGACAGTCAGTATCCTTGTTGAGTTTCAGATTGTAGAGAAAAACTTGCAGTTTTTTCCCATTCAGTATGACACTAACTATGGGTCTGTCATGTATGGCTTTTATTATGTTGTGGTATGTTCCTTATATACCTGGTTGTTTCAGCGTTTTTATCATGAAGGAATGTTGAATTTTATGAAACAATTTTTCAGCATAAATTGAAATGGTCATATGGTTTTATCTATTATTATATTGATATAACATATCACATTGATTGATTTGCATATGTTGAACCATCCTTACATCCTAGGTATAAATCTCATTTGGTTTTGATTAATGACCTTTCTAATATATTGTTGAATCTGATTTGTTAGCATTCTGTTGAGAAATTTTGCATCAATTTTCATAAAAATCATTGGTCTGCAGTTTTCTTTTTTTGATGTGTCTTTGGTTTTCGTATCAGGGTAATATTGGCCTTTTAGAATGAGTTTGGAATTATTTTCTCCTCCTATATATTTCTGAATAGTGTGAATAGGATTGGAATTATTTTTTTTCTATAAATGTTTGGTATAATTCAGCAGTGAAGCCTTCAGGTTTAGGGCTTTTGTTTTATTTTATTTTATTTTTGAAATATGTTCTATTATGGCATTGATATTGTTACTTTTGATTGGTGTCTTCAGGTTTTGGATTTCTTCCTGGTTCAATCTTGGTAGGCTGTATGTATTTAGGAATTCACCTATTTCTTCTTGATTTTCAAATTTACTGGCATATAATTGCTCATAGTAGCCATGAATAATCTTTTGAATTTCTGCAGTATCAGTTGTAATGTCTTCTTTTTCATCTCTGATTTTATTTACTTAGATCATCTCTCCTTTTTTGTTAGTTAGTCTGGCTACAGGTTTGTCAATAATTTTTTTACTTTTCAGAAAATCAACTTTTCGTTTCATGGATATTTTGTAAATTTTTTAATTTCAATTTTATTTCTGTTCTGATCTTTATTATATCTTTTCTTCTACTAATTTTGGGTTTGGTTTGCTCTTGCTCTTCTAGTTATTTAAGATGCATTATTAGATTGTTTATTTGAAGTTTTTCCTCTTTTTGATATAGGCACTTACAGCTATAAACTTATAAAGCTCTGAGTACTGCTTTTGCTGTATCTCATAGATTTTGTAATGTTATGTTATCATTATCATTTGTCTCAAGAAATTTGCAATTTCCTTCTTAATTTCTCCATTAACCCACTGATCATTTAGGGACATATTGCTTCCAAATTTTCTCTTGTTATTAATTTCTAGTTTTAGTCCATTCATTAAATTTAGTCCAGAGAAGCTGTTTGGTATTGTGGTTTTTTAGAATGTTTTAAGATTTTTTTAGTGACCTAACATATGGCCTACTTTTTTTTAGAATTATCCATATACTGAGGAAAATAATGTGTATTCTACAGCTCCTGGATGAAATTTTCTGTAAATATCATTTAGATGCATTTTGTCTATAGTGCACATTAAGTCTGATGTTTCTGTTGATTTTCTGTCTGGAAAATCTGTCCAGTGCTGAAAATGTGGTGTTGAAGTCTGCAGGTATTACTGTATTGAAATTATAACTATCTTTAGCTCTAATAATATTTTTATATATGTCTAGATGCTCCTTTATTGGATGTATATATATTTACAATTGTTATATCCCTTTGCTGAAATGAGCCCTTTATCATTATATAGTGACCCTCTTTGTCCCTCGTAGTTTTTATCTTGAAATCTGTTTTCTCTGATATAAATATAGTGACTCTTACTTTTTTTGTTTATTTGCTTTCATTGGCATAGAATACCTTTTGCCATCACTTTATTTTATGTCTATGTGTGTCTTTATAGGTGAGGTGTGACTCTTGTAAGCAACAGATCATTGGGTTTTGTTTTCTAATCCATTCAGACACTCTGTGTCTTTTGACTGGACAGTTTAGTCTATTTATGGTCAGTGTTATTATTGATAAGCCAGAACTTACTCCTGTCACTTTGTTATTTGTTTTCTGGTTGTTTTGTGGTCTTCTCTTTCTCTTTCCTTTATTCCTTTCTTCCTGTAGCAAAGATGATTTTCTCTGGTGATATGCTTCAGTTTTTTGTTTTTTATTTTTTGTGTATCCATTGTATGTTTCTTGGTTTGAGGTTACCAAGAGGCTTGCAAATAGTGTCTTATAACACATTATTTTAACCGGATAAAAACTTAACATTATTTTCATAACAAACAGGAAAAATGAAAACTGATGAAAATTCACCTTAACTTCATCCCCATTTTTAACTTTTGGTTGTTTCTATTTACGTATTATTGCACTATGTCTTGAAAAATTGTTGTAGTTATTATTTTTATGGCTTTTTGTTTAGTCTTTCTACTTAAGATAACAATAGTTTACATATCACAATTATAGTGTTATAATATTCTTTGTTTTTCTGTCTACTTACTATTACCATTAAGTTTTGTACTTTCATGTTAGTTTTTTATTACACATTAATATTTTTTTGATTCCTGATTGATATACCCCCCTTATGATTTCTCATAGGATGGATCTGGTATTGATAAAATCCCTCAGCATTTTTTTTTTCTGGGAAAGTCTTTATTTCTCCTTCAGGTTTGAAAAATATTTTCCAAAAATATACTATTTTAGGGTATCATTTTTTTCCTTCAGCACTTAAAATATTTCATGTCACTCTCTCCTGGTCTGTAAGATTTCCATTGAAAAGTCTGCCAAAACAACAGATACTGGAGAGGATGTGGAGAAATAGGAATGCTTTTACACTGTTGGTTGGAGTGTAAATTAGTTCAACTATTGTGGAAGACAGTGATTTCTCAAGGATCTAGAACCAGAAATACCATTTGAACCAGCAATCCCATTACTGGGTATATACCCAAAGGATTAGAAGTCATTCTACTATAAAGACAGATGAACACCTATGTTTATTGCAGCACTATTCACAATAGCAAAGACTTGGAACCGACCCAAATGCCCATCAATGATAGACTGGATAAAGAAAAAGGTGGCACATATACACCGTGGAATACTATGCAGCCATAAAAAAGAATGAGTTCATGTCCTTTGCAGGGACATGAATGAAGCTGGAAACCATCATTCTGAGCAAACTGTCACAGGAATAGAAAACCAAACACTGCATGTTCTCACTCATAAGTGGAAGTTGAACAATAACACATGGACACAGGGAGGGGAACATCCCACACTGGGGCCTGTCAGGGGGTTGGGGGCAAGGGGTTGAGGGCAAGGGGTTGGGGTCAAGGGTTGGGGGCAAGCATTAGGATAAATACCTAATTCATTCAGGGCTTAAAACCTAGATGATGGGTTGATGGGTGCAGCAAACCACCATGGCACATATATACCTACATAACAAACCTGCACTTTCTGCACATGTATCCCAGAACTTTAAGTATAATAAATAAATTTAAAAAAAAGAAAAGTTCCCTGCCAGACACATTGGAGCTCTACTGTATGTTATTTGTTTCTTCTCTCTTCCTGCTTTTAGGATCCTTTTTTATCCTTGACCTTTGGCATTTTGGTTATTAAATGCCTCGCAGTAGTCTTCTTTATGTTCCATATCCTTGTACTTGGATATTGATAGATTTGTCTAGGTTTGGCAAATTCTGTTATTCCTTTGAATATAATTTCTACCTGTATCTCTTTCTCTACCTTTTATTTGTGGCCAACAACTCTTATATTTATCTTTCTGAGGCTATTTTCTAGATCCTGTAGGTATGCTTGTTTTTCTTTTGTCTCCTCTTACTGTATATTTTCAAATAACTTGTTTTCGAGTGCACTGATTCTTTCTTCCGCTTGATCCATTCTGCTCCTTAAATACTCTGATGCATTATTCAGTAGGCAATTGTGTTATTTAGCTCTGGAATTTCTGCTTGATTCTTTTTAATTATTTGAATACCTTTGTTAAATCTATCTGATAGAATTCTGAATGCCTTTTCTGTGCTACCTTGATTTTTTTTTTTTTTGAGTTTTCAAAGCACAACCATTTTGAATTTTCTGTATGAAAGATTACATATCTGTGTTTCTCCAAGATTGATTTCTGATGCTTTATTTAGTTCATTTCATGAGGTCATGTTTTCCTGGATGGTGTTGATGCTAATAGATGTTCTTTGGTGTCTGGGCATTGAAGAGTTATGTATTTATTGTTGTCTTCATTGTCTGGGATTATTTGTAGCTGTCTTGCTTGGGAAAGCTTTCCCGACATTTGAAAGGACTTGGGTATTTTGACCTTAGCTGTTTCTCTGTTAAGGGTCACTCCAAACCCAGTAACGCTGTGGTTCTTGCAGACTCATAGAGGTATCACCTTGATAGTCTTGCACAAGATTCAGGAGAATTCTCTGAATTACCAGGCAGAGACTTGTTCTCTTCCCTTACTTTTTCCAAAACATATGGAGTCTGTTTCTCTCTGTTCTGAACCACTGAAAGCTGGGAGTCAAGTGACACAAACACCCTTGTGACCACCACTACTATGACTGCTGGATCAGGCATGAATCCAACACAGTTCTACATCTTGCTCGAGGCCTGCCATAACCACTCCCTGGCTACAGCCTATGCTTGTTCAAGGCCCCAGGGCTGTATCATCAGCAGGTGGCAAGGCCAGCCATGCCTGTGTCCTTTCCATCAGGATGCGAAGGTCCACTGGGTGCAATTTGGGTCCAGAAGTGTGGTCTAGGAGTCAGGGACTAGATTAAAGTATCTTAAAAGTCTTCCTGGTATTCTACTGCATTGCAGCTGAGCTGGCACTCAAACCACAAGACAATTTTTTCCCTCTTATCCCTCCCTTTTACAAAGGCAGAGAAGTATTGCCTGGTAGCCACTGCCATCTCACACCATAAAGAGTACTGCCAGACTACCACCCAATGTTCCCTTAAGGCCCAAGGGCTCTTAAGTCAGCCTGTGGTGAATGGTGAATGCTGCCTGCCCTGGGACTCAACCTTCAGGGCATTGGACTCCCCTCTGGCCAAGGGCATGTTCAGGAAAGCCATTCAAGAATCACCTCCTGGTTTCAAAGACCCCACGAGCACATTTGGTGGTCTACACCCCTGTAGTGGTGTTGGTGCCTAAGGTGTGAGATAAAGACCCCCTTACTTTTTCATCTGCTTTTCTTAAGCAAAAGGAGTTTCGCCCTATATGCACCACAGCTGATAGTGCACTGAGTCTCATCTGAAGCCAACAGGTCTCAGAGGCTCACCAAAGCCCAAGGTGTAGTATCTGGATAGTGCTGCTGGTTATTTAGGGATCATTCAGTTAGCAGGTAATGAAGACTGGCAGGACTGAGTCCTTTCCTTCAAGGCAGCATATTACCTCGTGTCCCAGCGTATGTATAGAAGTGTTCTCTGGGAGCTAGTTTCTGGAACAAGAGCCTCACTACTCTGACTAATGCCCCATCCTATTGTGGCTGAGGTGGTATTCAAGATGCAAGACAAAGTCCCGCCCACTCTTTCCTGTCCTCAAGAGGAAGAAAGGGATGTCCTTTGGAGCTGGGAAATGTGCAGCCTGGGGTTAGGGAAAGGGTGATGCCAACACTCCCTTGGCTGCCATAGCTGTTGTCTTAGTATGTTGCATGCCCCTCAAGTCCACTGTCTCTGAGTCTAGTTCCATCCTTGGACTCTCCTATAAGTTGCAGTTCTTATGATCTATACTGTCTTTCAAGTTTACTTAGAGACCTAGAGCACTTTGGCCATTGGTGGAGAGGTTTGTGGGTGCTCAAGTTTGGACTACTGGAATCAGCAATTCCCCCTTGGCTACGACTGGTTTAAATGCTCTCTCTGTTGGTGGGCACCAGGTGTGTTTGGTTCGGTTTTCTTTTGTGTTCTAACAGGATAGCAGTGAGTTCAATGCCTTACAATTACTTTTCTTTCCCTCTCCCAGTGCCCAGAGAAGCTCTCTGCACCATCCTGCAGTTGCTGGGGTGGGGAATTGGAAACATCTGTGGTTCAAGGCTTTTTTTTTTTTTTTTTTAACTCTTCAGTACCTTTTTCAGCAATATAGTTAAACTTGGGTACTATGAGTCCTTATATGATTTTTGGTTCTGATGAATATGTGTTTTTTTCTGTGTAAATAGTTGTTAACTTGGTGTCCTTGTTGGGGGCAAAATCAATGAAACTTTGTATTCCAGCATTTTGCTTGGAAGTCCTCCAGAGTCTTTTAATAGTAGAATTGATCAAGCTGAATAATTAGTGAGCTTGAAGAAAGGCTGTTTGAAAATACACAGGGCAGATAAAAGAAAAACAGAATATAAATCAATGAAACACACCTACAGGATCTTGAAAATATTCTCAAAAGGACAAATCTAAGAGTCATTGGCCATAAAGATGAAGTAGAGAGAGATTACACTAGAAAGTTTGTTCAAAGGGATAATAACAGATAACTTTCCAAACCTAGATAAATATGTTAGTATCTAAGTACAGGAAGGTTATACAACACCAAGTGGATTTAACCCAAAGAAAGCTACCTCAAGGAATTTAATAATCAAACACTCAAAGGTCAAGGAAAAGAAAAAAAATTCTAAAAGCAGCAAGAAAAAAGAATCTTATAAGATACAATGGAGCTCCAATGTGTCTGGCAGCAGACTTTTCAGTGGAAACCTTACAGGCCAGGAGACAGTAGCATAACATATTTAAAGTACTGAAAAAAAAAAAAAAAAACCCTTTTTCATCTAATAGTATAACCAGGAGAAATATCCTTCAAACATGAATGAGAAATAAAGACTTTCTGAAATAAACAAAAGCTGAGGGATTTTATGAGCAGATATGGCATAGAAGAAATGCTAAAGGGAATATTTTATTCAGAACTAAAAGGACTGTAATGAGCAATAAGTAACCACCGGAAGGTTAAAAAAAACCCAACTCACTAGTAATAGTAAGTACAGGGAAAAATGCAGACAATTATAATACTGTAACTGTGATGTATTAACTATTCTTTTCCTAAGTAGAAAGACTAAATGATGAACTAGTCAAGACTAATAGCTAAACATTTTCAAGACATAGACAGTACAATGAGATACGAATATAAGTAAAAGTTAAAAAGCAGAGGAATAAAATTAAGTGGAGTGGTAGAGTGTTTATTTGTTTTGTTTTTCTTGTTTATTTGTTTGTGTATGGGAACAGTGCTAAGCTGTTGTCAGGTGAAAATAATGGGTTATATAAGATATTATTTGCAAACCTCATGGTAACTTCAAACTAAAAAACATACAAGGGAGGAATAAAAAGTAAAAAGCAAGAAACTGAGTAATATCAAAAGAGAAATTTACCTTCATTAATGGAAGACAGAGAGAGATGAAAGAAAATAGGAAAGATCACAAAATAACCAGAAAACAAAAAAACAAAATGGCAAGAGTAAGTATTTACTTATCAGTAATAACCAAGCTCTCCCATCAAAGGACAAAGAGTGACTGAATGGATTAAAAAGCAAGACCCATTAATCTGTTTTGTACTAGAAACACACTTCACATATAAAGACAAACATCATTTTACTCTTTTTTATATACTCAATGGGTATTGGGCACTTAGGTTGGTTTCATATCTTTGCAATTTTTAATTGTGCTGCAATAAGCATATATGTGCTGGTGTCTTTTTGATATATTGACTTCTTTCCTTTAAGTAGATGCTTAGTAGTGTGATTGCTATACCAAATGGTGGACCTACTTTTAGTTCTTTCAGAAATCTCCCTACTGTATTCCATAGAGATTGTACTAGTTAACATTGCCACCAGGAGTGTATAAGCACTCCATTTTCACTGCATTCATGCCAACATCAATTTTTTCTTGACTTCATCATAATGGCCATTCTGTGGTGATTATTACAAAGTCCAGAAACAACAGATGCTGGCGAGATTGCAGAGAAAAAGGAACAGTTTTCCACTGTTGGAAGGACTGTAAATTTAGTTCAATCCCTGTGGAAGACAGTGTAGTGATTCTTCAAAGATCTAGAGGCAGAAATACCATTTGATCCAGTAATCCCATTACTGGGTATATACCCAAGGAATGTAAATCATTCTATTATAAATGTATATGCATGGATATTTTCATTGCAGCACTATTGACAATAGCAAAGACATGGAATCAACCTAAATGCCAATCAATGATAGACTGGATAAAGAAAATGTGGTACATATACACCATGGAATACTATGCAGCTATAAAAAGGAATGAGATCGTGTCCTTTGCAGGGACATGCATGGAGCTTGAAGTCATTATCTTCAGCAAAGTAACACAGGAACAGAAAACCAAACAACACATGTTCTTACTTATAAGTCAGAGCTGAAAAATGAGAACACATAGACACATGGAGGGAACAACATACACTGAGACCTGTTGGGTGGTGGGGGAAAGGCAGAGCATCAGGAAGAATAGCTAATGGATGCTGGGCTTAATGTCTAGATGATGGGTTGATCTGTGCAGCAAATCGCCATAGCACATGTTTACCTATGTAAAAAACCTACACATCCTGCACATGTACTCTGGAACTTAAAGCAAAAGTTTAACAAAAAATAATAATGGGCATTCTGGTTGGGGTAAGTATATATCTCATTAAAATTTTAATTTGCATTTCCCTGATGATTAATGAAATCTAGCATAATTTTTTCATGTTTATTGACCATCTGTGTATATTCTTTTGAGAAATGTCTATTCATGTTATTTGCTCACTTTTTCTTGCTAATTTGTTTGAGTTCATTTTAGATTCTGGATATTAGTCCTTGGAGGCATAGTTTGCAAATATTTTCTCCCATTGTGTGTGTTATTTTCTCTGATGATTATTTCTTTTGCTGTATTTCATTTGCTTTTTAGTTTCATTAGGTCTCATTTAGTTATTTTTGTTTTAGTTGTGTTTGCTTTTGGGGTCTTAGTCATGAATTCTTTGTCTAGGAACATGTCCAGAAGGGTTTTTCCAGGTTATCATCCAGAATTTTTATGGTTTTAGATCATTGGCCAGACACAGTAGGCTCATGCCTGATATCCCAACACTTTGGGAGGTCAAGGTGTGAGGATTGTTTGAATCCAGGAGCTTGAGCAAATGAGATTACAACAAACTGTAAAGTTCCTGCACAGCAAAGGAAACAATTAACTGAGTAAAAATATACCCTACAGAATGGGAGGACATATTCTGCAAACACACCTGTGATAAGGGGCTACTAACCAAATAAATAAAGAACTCGCACAGCTCAATATCAAGGAAACAAATGGATTAAGAATGAGCAACTGAACCAGGTGCAATGGCTCACACCTGCAATCCTAGCACTTTGGGAGGCCGAGGCAGGTAGATCATTTGAACCGAGGAGCTCAAGAGCAGCCTGAACAATATGTCAAAACTCATCTACAAAGTTAAAATAAAAAAAATCAACCGAGAATGGTGACATGCACCTGTAATCCCAGCTACTTGAGAGACTGGGATTGAGGTGAGAGGTGAGGTGAGGTGGATCACCTGAGCCTGGGATCCTGAGGCTGCAATGAACTGAGATGATGCCTCTGAACTCCAACCTGGGTGACAGGGTGAGACTCTGTCTCAAAAAAAAAAAAAATAATAATAATAATAAGGCAAATGACCTGAATAGACATTTCTCAAAAGAAGGCATACAAATAGCCAATAGGCATATTAAAATATACTAAAATCTAAAAGATATGCAAATGAAAACCACAATGTGATATAATCTCACACCTATTAGGAAAGCTATTATTAAAAAAACAAAATAGAAGAGTTGACAAGGATGTGGAGAAAAGGGAACTGCCATACACTGTTGGTGTGAATGTAAATTATTACAACCATTATGGCAAAGTGTATAGATGTTCTTCAAAAACTTAAAAACAGACCTGATCAATGATCCAGCAATTCAGCTACTCAGTCTATATCCAAAGGATTTGAAATGAGTATGCTGAAGAAATATCTGCACTCTAATTTTGGCAGCATTATTCACAACAGTAGCCAAGATACAGGAAGAATGTAAGTGTTCAGCAGTGAATGAAAAAAATAACAAAAATTGGTATATACACACAGTGGAATATTATCCAGCCTTAAAACAGAAGAAAATCCTGCCAGACAATAGATGAATGGATAAAAGAAAATGTTATATATACACACAATGGGATACCATTCAACCTCACAAAATCCAAACACAGGACAACAAATACCACATATTCTCACTTACATGTGGAATTTAAAACAACTGACTTTATAGAAGTAGAGAGTAGAATGGGGATGAGGGAGCAATGAGGAGACAATAATCAGAGTATACAAAGCCTCCCCATTATATAAGGAATGAACTTGATTTCTTTGAGATCTACTGTACGACAAGTTGAATATAGCTAGTAATTGAGTACTGCACATTTCAATATTGATGAGAGTAACTCTCAAATGTTCTCATCCCCTTTATGTAATTTGCTTCTTTACTTCTGCTGCTTTCAGGACTCTCTCATTGTCCTTGATTTTTGCCATTTCGATAACATATCTTGGTGTTCTCTTACTTAGATTAAATATTTCTGAAGACTTTTGACCTCCTTGATATATTTGGATATTTATATTATTCTCTAGATTTGGAAAGTTTCTGCCATTATTTCTTATAATATGCTTTTTACCCATTTATCTCTCTCTCTCTTAAAATTCCATAAAATAATTATTTTCTCTTTTGATGATATCCCATAAATTCCATAGAATTTCTTCTTCTTTTTAAATATCTTCTGACTATATCTTGTCAAATAACCTGTCTTTCAGCTCACTTATTTCTGGTTGATCAATTCTGCTTTTGATGCTGACTATTGAATTTTTTGTTTTATTTATTATATTGTTAAGCTACAGAATTTCTTTTGATTCGGAAATCATTTAAATCTACTAAATTTTTGTTACCCTGATTTTCTTGAATTGTTTCTCTGTGTTTTCTGAAATTTCATCATTTTTTTCTTAAAAAATTATTTTAAATTATTTTTTCATGCAGTTCATATGTCTTCATCTCTTTGCAGGTCAGCCAATGAGATATTATTTTGTCTTTGTTGTGTTATATCTCCTTGGTTTCTATTTATTTATTTAAATTGTGTTTTATTTCAATAGTTTTGAGGGAACAAGTGGTTTTTAGTTACATGGTTAAGTTCTTTACTGTTGATTTCTGTGATTTTGGTGCACACATCACCTGAGAAATGTACACTGTACCCAGTGTGTAATCTTTTATCCCTCACCCCAACCCCACCCTCTGCCCTGAGTCCTCAAGGTCCATTACATTATTTCTATGCCTTTGCATCTTTATAGCTTAATTCCCACTTATAAGAGAGAATATATGATATTCGGTTTTCCATTCTTGAGTTACTTCACTGAGAATAATGGTCTCCAACTCCACTGAGGTTGCAGGAAATGCCATTATTTTATTCCTTTTTATGGTTGAGCAGTATTCCATGGTGTGTATATACCACATTTTCTTCATCTACTCATTGGTTGATGGGCATTTAGGTTGGTTACACATTTTTGAAATTGTAAATTGTGCTGCTGTAAACATGCATGTGCAAGTGTCTTTTTCATATAATTACTTCTTTTCCTTTGGGTAGATACCCAGTAGTGTGATTGCTGGATTCAATGGTATTTCTACTTTTAGTCATTTAAGGAACCTGGATAGTGTTTTCCATAGTGGTTCTATTAGTTTACATTCCCACTAGCAGTGTAAAAGTGTTCCCTTTTCACTACATCCACGTCAACATCTATTATTTTTTATTTATTTAATTATGACCACTTTTGCAGGAGTTAGGTGATATCTCATTGTAGTTTTAATTAGCAGTTTTCTGATAATTACCGATGTTGAGCATTTTTTATGTTTGTTAGCCATTTGTATATCCTCTTTTGAGAATTGTGTATTCATATGTCCTTTGACCGCTTTTAATGAGATGATTTGTTTTATTACTGATTTGTTTGAGTTCTTTGTAGGTTGTAGATATTAGTCCTTTGTTGGATGCATACTTTGAGAATATTTTATCCCACTCTGTGGGTTTTCTATTTACTCTGCCAATTATTTCTTTTGCTGTACATGTGCTTTTTAGTTTAATTAGGTCCTATTCATCTATTTTTGCTTTTGTTGCATTTGCTTTCGGGTTCCTGGTCATTAATTCTTTTCCTAAGCCAATGTCTAGAAGAGACTTTCTGATGTTATCTTCTATAATTTTTACGGTTTCTGGTATTAGATTTAAGTCTTTAATCCTTCTTGAGTTGATTTTTCTATACGGTGAGAGATGAGGATCCAGTTTCATTCTTGTACATGTGGCTTGCCGATTACCCCAGCACCATTTGTTGAATAGATGTCCTTTCTCTATTTTATGTGTTTGTTTGCTTTGTTAAAGATCAGTTGGCTGTCAGTATTTGGCTTTATTTCTGTGTTTTCTATTATGTTACACTGGTCTATATGAATATTTTTATACCAGTGCCATGCTGTTTTAGTAAATATAGCCTTGTAGTATGGTTTTAAGTCAGGTAATGTTATGCCTGCAAATTTGTTCTTTTAGCTTAGTATTGCTTTGTCTATGTGGGCTCTTTATATGTTCCATAAGAATTTTAGAATTTTTTTCTATTTCTGTGAAGAATGATGATGGTATTTTTATGGGAATTATATTGAATCTGTAATTTGCTTTTGACAATATGGTCATTTTCACAATACTGATTCCACCCATCCATGAGCATGGGATGTGTTTCCATTTGTTTGTGCCATCTTTTCAAGGAGTGTTTTGTAGTTCGCCTTGTAGAAATTGTTTACCTCCTTGCTCAACTATATTCCTAAGCATTTTATTTATTTTTTCAGGTGTTGTAAAAGGAATTGAGTTCTTCATTTGATTCTCAGCTTAGTAGTTGTTTGTGTACAGCAGTGCTACTGATTTGTGTACAATGATATTGTATCCTGAAGCTTTACTAAATTTATTTATCAGATCTAGGAGATTTTTGGATGAGTCTTCGGGGTTTTCTAGGTACAAAATCATCTTATCAGGGAACATTTACAGTTTGATTTCCTCTTTATCAATTTGGATACCCTTTATTTCTTTCTCTTGTCTGATTGCTGTGACTAGTACTTCCAGTACTATATTGAATAGAAGTGGTAAAAGTTGGTATACTTTTCTTGTTTCAGTTCTCTGGGGGAATGCTTTCAACTTTTTCCCACACAGTATGATGTTGGCTGTGGGTTTGTCACAGATGATTTTTGTTATTTTGGGGTATGTTCCTTCTATGCCTATTTTGCTGGGGGCTTTAATCATAAAGGGATGCTGGATTTTTTCAAATGCTTTTTTTTTTTTTTACATCTATTGAGATTATCACATTATTTTTTAAAAATTCTGTTTATATGATGTATCACATTTATTGACTTATGTATGCTAAATCATTCGTGCATCTCTAGTATAAAACCCACTTGATCATGATGTATTATATTTTTGATATGCTGTTGGAATAAGTTAGCTAGTATTTTATTGAGGATTTTTTCATCAGAGATTGCTCATCAGAGATATTGATCTGTAGTTTTTGTTTGTTTGTTTGTTTGTTTGTTTTGTTGTTATGTTCTTTCCTGGTTTTGATATTAGGATGATACTGGCTTCATTGAATGATTTATGGAGAATTATCTCTTTATTTATTTTTTGAGAGCGTTTTGGTAGCACTGGTACCAATTCTTCTTTAAATGTCTGATGTAATTCAGCTGGAATTCATCTGGTCCTGCACTTTTTTTAGTTAGTGTTTCAGTCTTGCTATTTGTTATTGGTCTGTTAGACTTTGTATTTCTTCTTTATTTAATCTACAAGGATTGAATATTTCCAGGAATTTATCTAGCTCCTCTAGATTTTCTAGTTTCTGTGTGTATAAGTGCTTGTAGTAACCTTGAATGATCTTCTGTATTTCTGTGGTGTTGGTTGTAATAACTCCCATTTTGTTTCTAATTAAGCTTTTTTGGATCTTCTCTCTTCCTTTCTTGGTTAATCTCACTAATGGTCTATAAATTTTGTTTAACTTTTCAAATAACCAGCTTTTTGTTTCATTTATCAGTTGTATTGTTTTCTTTCAATTTTATTTAGTTCTCTGATCTTTGTCATTTTTTTCTGCTTGGTTTGGGTTTTGTTTGTTATTTTTCTCTAGTTCCTTGAGGTGTGACATTAGATTGTCTATTTTTGCTCTTTCAGACTTTTTGATGTAGGCATTTAATGCTATGAACTTTTCTCTTAGCATTGTTTTTGCTGTATCCCAGAAGTTTGGATAAGTTGCATCACTATTATCACTTAGTTCAAAGATTTTTAAAATTTCCATCTTGATTTCATTGTTAAAGCAAAGATCATTCAAGAGCAGAGTGTTCAGTTTGTATATGTTTGTATAGTTTTGACTGTTTCATTTGGAATTAATTTCCAGTTTTATTCCACTGTGGTCTGAGAGAATAATTGATATTATTTCAATGTTCTTCAATTTATTGAGACTCATTTTGTGGCCTATTATGAAATAGAAATTAAAAGAAATTGAAGACTGTGTAAGCAAAAACTTAGTTGTATGTAAAAAAAAAAAAAACAGTTCCCTTGAGGAAGAGAAAGGGCTGGAATCCTTTAAAATTAACTGCCTGTTTTTCTCTCTGTGACGAGTGAGTCTTATCTCTCCCTTTCCCAGGCATTGTGAAGACTCTGTTTCTCTAGCTGTGCAGCTGCAAGGTCACTAGACAGATAATCTCAAGTCGTAAAACATGTTGTTCCTTAAAAGTAAGAAATAATGTAATGCATGTCTTAATTGAATAACTGTCTTTGTTTCTCGCTTCTGTAATACACTTCCCCCTGCACAGATCTCCCCCCACCACACGAAATGCTTAAAAGGTAGCTTGACTCTTTGTTCAGGGCTCAGTCCTTTGGATATTAATGCGACTGGGTCGGTGCACCTAAGTAATTAAATAATTCCTCTTCAACCCCTCAGTCTCTATGATTCCTTAATTATCCTGCAGCAATTATATAGTCTGTTTTGGAGAACGGTTCGTGTGCTAATGAAAAGAATGTAAATTCTGCAGTTGTTGCATAGAATGTTCTGTAAATACATTTTAAGTCCATTTGTCCTAGGGTATAGTTTAAGTCCATTGTTTCTTCTTGACTTTCTGTCTTGATGATCTGTCTAGTACTATCTGTGGAGTATTGAAGTCCCCCACTATTATTGTGTTGCCATCTATCTATTTTATTATGTCGAGTAGTAATTGTTTTATAAATATGGGAGCTCCGAGTGTTAGGTGCATACATATTTAGCATTGTAATATTTTCTTGTTGGACTAATGCTTTTATAATTATATAATGTCCTTCTTTGTCTTCTTTTACTGTTGTTGCTTTAAGTCTGATTGAGATCAGACCGGCATCTCATTTCAACTATAGGAATGTTGATGTTCCACATAGAGAGGAATTGTGACACTGCCTCTCATGCAGGCCTGAATCTAAGATGCGCTACTCCTGTGGGGCTGAACTCACCTTGAATTTTTTCAGAAAGGTTGTCTACAGGTGTCTCCATGCTGCATTTCTGAGGGGAAAGCCCAAGCTCTGTCTGTGGCGGAGTGGAGGGGGGACCAACGATCCTTTCTCCAAGGCTCTTCATGATCAAAGAGGCTGCCTCCCTGTTGGTGTACAGGTGCAGACTTTTCCTACTACAGCCAGCATGTAATTGTGTCTCTGCTATGAGAAACCACTCACCAGTGAAAAAATCTGAAACTCAAAACCTGCTATTTTTCTTTTTTCTAGAAAAAAGAATCCAGCCTGCTGTAGTGCTAGATCCCTTGCTGTAGTCCTCTTCCCCTTCCCCTAGGGATGAGGCTTCCTGAGAGCCAGACTGCAGTGGTTGTTATTGCTCTTCTGGTTCTAGCCACCCAGCAGGGCTACCAGGCTCTGGGCTGGTTTTGGAGAATGTCTGCAAAGAGTTCAGTGATGTGATCAGTCTTCAGGTCTCCCAGTCATCAATAACAGCACCTGCTCTGGTGGTGATGACGGGAGTGATGGAGACTGTGAGAATCCTTGGTTTTAGATAGGTTTAGTGTGCTGGCTTTCTCAAATGCTGGTTATGCTAGCAGTTAAGTTGTCACATGGGCAGACTCTGGACCTCTGGTTAGCCAGGGTGTTGCAGGCAGTGATATTAGCTGTTGTTTTCTCCTTCCTGGGAGCAGTGTTATTCTGTCAGGGGTTGCTGTAATGGCCTGAGTTGGCTGGCTTCCCAACAGGAGGTGGCACTTTTAAAAGAGCACCAGCTACAGTAGTAGGAGGAGGATATAATCTTGCCCTACATTGGCAACGAAGAGTACTCGGGTTTCTCGAATGATGGGTGGGGCCATAAAGCTCCCAAGAGTGTGTGTCTTTTGTGTTCAGCTACAGGGCAGCAGAGAAATACTACCAGATGGGGGTTAGGAAGGTCTGGGCTCACACTCTCCTTGGACGGGGTTTGCTATAGCCACTGTTCGGGATGGAAGGTGGTCCTTAGGGCATTGGGGTTGTTTTGTATATGGGATTACGGCTGCCTCTGCTGTGCAGTATAGTTCACCAGGGAAGCAGGGGATAGCTGGTAACAAAAGACCTCACCCAACTCCCATGCGGTCGGTGAGGCTGGTCTTGTTCCTGCAGTGCCCTGCTAACAGCACCAATTTTAGGTACAGGCAGCTTGTGCACAGAACGCATACCTGTGCCAGGCCATTAGCCTTCCCACTGAGAGAGCAAGCATATCTTTCAGGCCACACCCTTTCCCATCTGCCCACAATGGTGGTGGCTTCTGCACTTATATCTGCAGCAGTTCCTGTTCACCCCCTAGATTCTGCCAAGGAACTTTGTGTCCAGTTGAAATTAACACAAAATTCAGATGGAAACTTCTTTCATTCTGTTACCCCCTCCCTAATTCCACTGGCTTCCTTCCCCAAGCTTCTTTATGAGAATATAATTATGAATGGTTTCCTTGGGCTCCAGCTGGAGATTGGGAGTGCCTACAAGGCTCTTCCTGCCGCTGCTCTTCCTTTTTTTTTTTTTTTTTTTTGTTTTCTTTTGAGATGGAGTTTTGCTCTGTCACCCAGGCTGGAGTGCAATGGCGCAATCTCCACTCACTGCAGCCTCTGCCTCCTGGGTTCGAGCAATTCTCCTGCCTCAGCCTCCCAAGTAGCTGGCATTATATGTATCCACCACCACAACTTGCTAATTTTGTATTTTTAATAAAGACGGGTTTCACCATGTTGGTCAGGCTGGTCTCGAACTCCTGACCTCAGGTGATCTGCCGGCCTCAGCCACCCAAACTGCTGGGATTATAAGCGTGAGCAACCGGGCCCTGCCAGCTTTTACTTTTGCATTTTGCACAGCTCCCTAAATCCAGTCTACTTCTAGGTAAGGTTAGATTCTTTGTCCATGATCTGGATTTTCAGATTTCCTAGTGGGCATGTGTGTTTGGAGGCAGGATTTCCTCCTCTCACACTTTGGGTATTCAGAGCTTTTTGTCTGTCTCATGGAGTTTGCACCAGTATGTCACTACTTTCATAGGATCTGTGAACTTTTTTGGTTTTCCTGGTGTGTTCCTGTGATGGTTCTTGAAAAAGAAGTTCACAGTGTGAGTCAGAAACATTTATTATATCATATTTTTTGAAGAACAGGATCCAGACAGGGCTCACATTTTGTCTTTATCTGAACGTTTCTCAGGAGGCTGGGGCTATGGTCTCAACTGAAGCTTGACTGGTGCAGCATCTGCTTCTGCACTTATGCATGAGTTATTGGCAGGATTCGATATGGACTGATTGTCTCAGGCTAGAGCTTCTGCTGATTCTTTGTCATTAGGGCCTTTCCATTTAGCAGCTCCTAATAGCTTGACTTGCTTCCCTAGTACACAGATTTTTCTTCACTGAAGCATTTATCAAACCAATGCAATGAGATCTGACTATCCAGCTGTGACTTTGAGAACTGACTAACACTGGTGAGTGTAGGCTTCCTCAGGAAAAACCATTAGCTATAGGGTGCTATGCTTAGCGTCCTTCCATTGGTCTGCCTGGCTGTCAGCTTGTCAAGAGTCTCCTTGGTTTTTAAGTGTTCTTTTTCCCTTATGTTTGATGTCTGCACATTTTCTGGAGTATTCTCCTCTTTCAAACATGATGGCTCAGCTTCGTTGTGAAAAACGAAAACCTCGATGTGGTGGTGCAAGGGTGCAAACTGGATGGGTGCAGTGGTTCTAACAGCAGTGAGGATGTAGCTGTGTCAACTTTGCACAGCTATGTCAGCTGATACTGGTATTGATGAAGACTGCAGGCATCCTCAGTTGCCAATACTGTCCATGGTGGCAGCAAGGGTTGTTGTGGTCTTTGGTGGCAATGCCATTTATGTTCTTCCTGATTTCTGTTTCTCTCTCCTAGGAAGTTTTGGCTGAGGGGATTCCTTTTAACACTGGGTCTGGCTTATGAGCCCGCTCATCATGATGGTTTCACTGGGGTCTGTTGAGTGGTACTATGGAACAGCTGTGGAGCTGATGTCTGAAGCATGAACCTGTTTGAAGGAACTACAGTTCTGTGATTTGAGGTGGTCATGGCACTGTTGCCCACGCTGGTGGCACCCCAGTGCGATACCGCTAAAAGTATGTGAGTCCTGGATGCTTATGTAGTAGCCAGGAAAGCTAAGAGTGAGAGTGCAGGTGTACACAGAGTTAGAACAGCTCTAGTGTCAGAACAGAGCCTAACTCTCTGTGATGACTGAGCTGGTGTCCAGGTTGCAAGCCGCTCTGTCACTGTGTTGGTAACAGCTTGCAAAGCATTAAGAAGACAGCAAGCCAAAAAATTGAAGCACAGAAAATTGGCTCTGGGGGCTGGAAGCAGCCTGGTTTTCTATGGGCTGAGCCAGTACTAGACTTCAGGAATACACAGCAAGGTCTGGCTTTGGGATATGGAGTGTAAACTAGTTGACTATGCTGATGCCATTAGTGTCTGAAATATGATAGAGTCCAGTGCAGCTAGAGAGCCTGGATATGGGCTGCAGGCACTTGTGGGTCAGCCACAACTCCAGGACTGAGGCACATGCAGGGTTGAGAAAGGTGGAAACTATTTTCCCAAAGCAACTGAACAATGGATGGTTTTGAGCTGAGGAGAAGTGTACAACTATATCTCCTCTGGTGTTCCCTGTTGGGAATGGCTGTTGGTTACTTCAGTGTAAAGAGATGCTAGTATCCTCTGTGGAGAAGGCTCCTGGGGACCACGGTGTTTCCCCACAGTGTGGCTGACACCAATATCCTCCATCTTTCCTCTCTGTTCCTAGCCATCTCTTCACATCTCAGGTATGTGGATCTAGCTGGAGATCCTTTCTAATTGGATATTCTTCATTTTATTTGCTCCAGTGTGTCGCTGCAGATTCTTTAATGGGCCCTCCGGCTCTCTCTGGGCTAATTTGAATTTGAACGGTGATCTATATCGGTTGTTTTTACCGGGGGATGAAGGCGTGTGTCTTCTTCTCTACCATCTTGGTAATGTCACACTATTAAAATAACATTAATTTGTGTTTGTTAATACAACTTCCCTAGCTAACTTAAATATATTAGTTTCCAAACACTTCCCAAAATTGTGTTTATCCTTCTTTTCTCTTTAGAGCGTGCTACTCAAATGCCCATCCTTCTCTCAGAGATGTTCGTTTCTTAATATAGAGAGTGTTGATGAAAGTGTCGAATAATACTGAACCAAGTTAAATATTGAGCAATATCATTTATACAACCAAGTTCATACACAGATTATATGTTCTCTTCTATTCACCCAATATTCTAATGACTAAATGCCAATTATAGAGTGGTAAAGGAGGTATTATAAAAATGTTGAATAAAGATAAAAAATAAATTGGTAAATCAATTTGATGAAGGAAAATAATGAGAGCTATAACACTGGTGCACAGGCTGGGTGAAAATCACTTTCTTCCCCCATCCCCCTTTATTGAACTTATCATAAATTTGGGTTTCAGGAGTTTTAGTATTAGATTAATGCAAAAATAATTGCCATTTGTGCAATTACTTTTAATGGAAACAAGAAGAGAATCAAACTGAAAAGGCTGAAGTTATTGAGGACTGTGTGTCTGAACCATTGACTTTAAGGACACCTTTGATTATGAAGAACTAGATGAGTCAGCGAGAATTAAGTCCCAGGGAGAGAAATAAGTTAGTGAGAGACTTATAATTTGTTCTAGGCTTGGCATAAGGAAGTAAAAAGGGTCTTCAAGTTCCTTTTAAGGACACCAATATATGCATATAAGACTTACTTGTTTACTAATTAATTTAACACATACCAATATTTACTGTTTACTGTATAAACAACATTTTGCTTGAGTATTTAGGAGACAGATACGTCTAAAATGACACACAGCTTAAAGATTTATACACAAAGGAAGCAAGACTGCAACAGATTCCAAACCAAGAGAGTTTTTTTTTACTGTAAATTACATAAAAGTCCAACAGCGCTTTTGACCTCATTTATATTTGATGATGGTAAAAAGCAAGAGTAATATTTTTACACTTAAAAAGCCACACAGTGATACATATTAGCATAGTATAGCATCTTTTCATTCACCTTGTACATTCTCTTCTATAATCCAAACACAAGTTATATCTATTTGTATAAGAATGGGCTATTTTCCAGAATGATCTGCTCCTGTCCAAGGTGAACTAAAAAGTTAAAAAACATCGTTTAATTTTAGTTACAGTGACTATACATTGATTTTCCTGAGTGGAAAACCAGGTGTCATGAAATAAAAGGTATTTCTGTGGCCGGGCGCGGTGGTTCAAGCCTGTAATCCCAGCACTCTGGGAGGCCGAGGCAGGCGGATCACGAGGTCAGGAGATCGAGACCATTCAGACGGTGAAATCCCGTCTCTACTAAAAATACAAAATAAATAAATAAATAAATAAATAAATAAATAGCCGGGCGTGGCAGCGGGCGCCTGTAGTCCCAGCTACTCCGGAGGCTGAGGCAGGAGAATGGCGTGAACCCGGGAGGAGGAGATTGCAGTGAGCCGAGATCGGGCCATTGCACTCCAGCCTGGGCGACTGAGCGAGACTCCGCCTCAAAAAAAAAAAAAAAAAAAAAAAAAAAAAAAGATATTTCTGTGATTCCAAGGAGGCAAACATGAACCTACAGCACATTTTTTAAAACTTATATTTTAAGTTCAGGGGTACATGTGCAGGTTTGTTATATAGGTAAACCCATGTCATGGGGTTTGTTGTACATATTATTTCGTCATCCAGATATTAAGCCTAGTACCGATTACTTATTTTTTTTTTCCTGATTCTTTCCCTCTTCCCACCCTGCACCCTCCACTATGCCCCAGTATCTGTTGTTCCCCTCTATGTGTTCATGTGTTCTCATCATTTAGCTCTCACTTATAAGTGAGAACATGTGGTATTTGGTTTTCTGTTTCTGTGTTCATTTGCTAAAAATAACGGCCACCAGATCCATGCATGTTCCTGCAAGCAACATGATCTTATTCTAACTAATGGCTGCACAATATTCCATGGTGTATATGTACAACATATTCTTTATCCAGTCTACCATCAATGGACATTTAGGTTGATTCTATGTCGTCGATATTGTGACTAGTGCAGCAAAGAACATATACATGCATGTTTATGATAGAATGATTTATATTCCCTTGGGATTGCTAGGTTAAATTATAGTTTTCTTTTTAGCTCTTTGAGTAATTGCCACACTGCTTTTCACAATGGTCTAACTAATTTACACTCTGACCAACAGTGTAGAAGCATTTCTTTTTCTCCACAACCTCACCATCTATTAATTTTTGACTTTTTAGTAATAGCCATTCTGACTGGTGTAAGGTGGCTTCTCGTTGTGGTATTGATTTGTATTTCTATATTAATCAATGATGTGGAGCTTCTCTTCATACACTTTTTGACTGTATGTATGCTTTCTTTTGAAAAGTGTCTGTTCATGTCCTTTGCCCACTTTTTAATGAAGTATTTTTTCTTGAAAATTTGTTTTAATTCCTTATGTATGCTAGATATTAGGACTTTGTCAGATGCACAGTTTGTGAAAATTTTCTCCCATTCTGGAGATTATCTGTTTACTCTATTGATCATTTGTTTTGCTGTGCAGAGCTCTTTTGTTTAATTAGATCCTATTTGTCAGTTTTTGCTTCTGTTACAATTGTTATTGGTGTCTTACGCATAAATTTTTCGCCCTTTCCTAGGTACAGAATGGTATTGCCTAGGTTGTCTTCCAGGGTTTTTATAGTATTGGGTTTTGCATTTAAGTCTTGAATCCATCTTTAGTTGATCTTTGTATATAGTATAAGAGAGGGGTCCAGTTTCAGTCTTCTGCATACGACTAGGCAGTTTTACCAGCACCATTTATTGAATAGGAACTCCTTTCCTCATTGCCTAATTTTGTCAGCTTTGTCAAAGATCAGATGGTTGTGGCTGTGTGGCCTTATTTCTGGGCTCTATATTCTGTTCCATTAGTCTACGTGTCTGTTTTTTTGTACCAGTACCATGCTGCTTTGTTTACTGCAGTTCTATAGTTAAGTTTGAAGTTGGGTGGTGTGATTCCTCCAGCTTTGTTCCTTTTGCCTAGGATTGCCTTGGCTAGTCAGGCTCTTTGGTTCCATGTGAATTTTAAAATAGATTTGTCTAGTTCTGTGAGGAACGCCATTGGTAATTTGATAGAAATAGCATTGATTCTATATATGGTTTGGGGCAGCATGGCCATTTTAATAATGTTGATTCCTTCTATCAATGAACATGGAATGTTTTTTTCCATTTGTATGTGTCATCTCTGATTTCTTTGAGCAGTGTTTTGTAGTTCTTATTGTAGAGATCTTGCACCTCCTTGGTTATTTGTATACCTAGGTATTTTTATTCTTTTTTGAGGCTATTGTGTATGGGATTACATTCCTGATATGGCTCTCAGCTTGAATTTGTGGTGTATAGAAATGTTAGTAGTTTTTGTATGTTGATTTTGTATCCTGAGAATTTGCTGAAGTTGTTTTTTCAGCTGAAGGAGCTTTTGGGGTAAGACTATGGGGTTTTCTAGATATAGAATTTTTTTTTTTTTAATGTATTTCTCTTGCTTGATTGCTGTGGTCAGGACTTCCAATAGTACATTGAATAGGAGTAGTGTGAGAGGACATCCTTGTGCTGGTTTTTAAGTTTGATGTTGGCTGTGTGTCTGTCAAAAAATACCTTATTATTTTCAGGTACGTTCCTTCTTTTACCTAGTTTATTGAGAGTTTCTAACATGAATGGGTGTTAAATTTTATTAAAAGCCTTTTCTGCCTCTATTGAGATAATCATGTGGATATTGTCTTCAGTTCTGTTTCTGTAATGAGTCACATTTAATGATTTGCATATGTTAAATGAACTTTGCATCCTAAGGACAAAGCCTATTGACTGTGGTAGATTAGCTTTTTGGTGTGCTATTAGATTTGGTTTGCTAGTATTTTATTGAGAATTTTTGCATTGATATTTATCAATGATATTGGCCTGAAGTTTTCTTTTTTGCTGTATCTCTGCCAGGTTATGTATCAGAATAATGTTGGCCTCATAGAATGAGCTAGAGATGAGTATCTCCTCCTCAATTTTTTTTGGAATAGTTTCAGTAGAAATGGTATTAGCTCTTCTTTGTATATCTGGAAAATTTAGGCTATGAATCTGTCTTGTCCTTGGCTTTTTTTGGTTGGTATACGATTTATTACTGACTCAATTTCAGAGCTTGCTATTGGTCTGTCCAGGGATTCAATTTATTTCTGGTTCAGTCTTGGGAGGATGTATGTGTCCAGGAATTTGTTCATTTCTTCCAGATTTTCCAGTTTATGTGCATATAGGTGCTCATAATATTCTATGATCCTTGTTTGAATTTCTGTGGGGTCAATGGTAATATCCCCTTTGTTGTTTCTAATTGTGATTATTTGCATCTTCCCGCTTTTCCTCTTATTACTCTAGCTAGTAATCTATCTGTATTATTAAGTTTTTCAAAAAGAAAACTCTTGGATCTACTGATTGTTTGAATGACTTTTCATGTCTCAATCTCTTTAAGTTCAGCTCTGACTTTGGTGATTTCTTGTCTTCTGCTAGCTTTGGGGTTGGTTTGCTCTTGGTTCTCTAGTTCTTATAGTTGTGATGTTAGGTTGTTTTTATTTTATTTTATTTTATTTTTGAGACAGAGTATCAATCTGTTACCCAGGCTGGAGTATAGTGGCACAGTCTTAGCTCACTGCAACCTCTGTCTGCTGGGTTAAAGCTGTTCTCCTGCCTCGGCTTCCTGAGTGACTAGGATTACAGGTGCATACCACCATGCCTGGCTGTATTTTTGTATTTTTAGTAGAGATGGGATTTCACCATGTTGGTCAGGCTGGTCTCGAACTCCTGACCTCAAGTGATCCACCCACTTCGGCCTCCCAAAGTGCTGTTATTACAGGCATGAGCCATGACGCCTGACTGTTAGATTGTTAAATTGAGATCTTTTTAAGTTTTGATGTTGGCATTTAGTGCTATAAACTTGTTGCCCAGCCTGGGCAACAAGAGTGAAATCACATCTCAAAAAATAATAATAATAATAAATAATATATTTTCATTATTCATATGCTATGCAACTATATTTACAATGTGTACATTTCCCAAACCTTTGAAGTTATACTTTGCTTGAACATTAATTTGGCCCACACATCAAATTATACTTCAGAAGATCAAATTATACTTCAATCAAGAGATTGAAATTATAGTTCAATCTCTGCTGGAACTGAAAGTCAGAATTTTTATATTTGGCTCCTCCTAACAAAGTCTACTGAGAGTTTATAAATTGCTCATTTACTGTGTGCCCTTGACAGTTTTCTATCTATCTTTTTTTTTTTTTTTTTTTTGTGATGGAGTCTCACTTTGTCACCCAGGCTGAAGTGTCATGACATGATCTTGGCTCACTGCAACCTCCGTCTCCCGGGTTCAAGCAATTCTCCTGCCTCAGCCTCCCAAGTAGCTGGGACTACAGGCACACGCCACCATGCCTGGCTAATTTTTTGTATTTTAGTAGAGATGGGGTTTCACCATGTTGCCCAACTGATCTCCAACTCCTGAGCTCAGGCAATCCACCCGCCTTGACCTCTCAAAATGCTGGGATTACAGGCGTGAGCCCCAACGCCCTGTTGACAATTTCCTACATATGTTGATATCTCATATGTCTTTCTGTCTTGTGTTCTGTGTACTTTCCTTTTGATTTATTTTACTTTTTTGTCTCCTTCAGATATCAGGGCTAAACCACATAAACAAAATATGTGTAATTTGTAGAATAAAGAATAAGAATTATGCTGCTTCTAATTAAGATATTTAATTTTGAAGATTCTTTGTCTTTTAAAAATTGGTTCTAACATAATCTAAGAGCATTAAATGAATAATATTGTTTCTAATGCCTAGACATACATTACAAATAAAATGAGCTAAGGAGTCTCAAGAATAAGCTTAATATTCAGAAACATTAAGATTATTTCTAGAATAATACTAAGGAAAATTTCCTGATATTCAAATGACATAAAATGTGTTTGGTGAATGAAAACTTTCTTTTCCTTTCTCTCACCCTTGTCTCTCTCTCCATGCTGTGTTTATACTAAGTTCAAGAATAGAACTATGAGCTGTAGCTTGCAACCTACATATAGCTGTCAATGCCGACACTTTCTTTGAACCGGTCTTTATACAAAAAAAGTAGAAGTGTACAATGTAGTTGAAAATTTTAAACATGATTTTATTATTATAATGTCGTAGAATAATTAGTTTCAATTTACCTTTAAGCATATGCCATTTAGATCATTGACTTAATTAATCCATGAAGGAGAACTTTTTTATTTGTGCTATTTAAGGCTTATTTTCTAACTGCAGGTTTCGGCCTACTTTTTTACATGTATTTTAATTTTCTAAACCAATACTTGTTCATTGTTTTTCAAAACTAATACAGAAAATTGCTCTGCATTTTGATTGTGGTACAAGATGGTTTAGTTGACTGCCTTCATTTCTAGGCTATTTTTATCATCTAAGGTTCAGCTCCCAACTCCTGGACTGTGTGTTTTAACTCCGGGGGACTGGTATCAGATCTCAACTTTGTTCTTTGGCTCTATTTACTATCTTGTCAGAATATACCCTCTGAATCAAAGCTATAAAACTACCATAAGTTTTTACTTTATTAATATATTGAAAATGAAAGTATAAAATTGATGTTAAGAAAATAAGAACTTTATAGTCATAATTGGAGATTTTTTAGAAAATGATAGAATGAACAGACAAAAATAATCAAGGCAATAGAAGTGAATAACATAGGTAATCAGATTAATTTGATAAAGATCAATTACTTTGAACACATTACAAAGTGCACGTTATGTTCTGTCATGCAGAGAACATTCATAAAATGTAACCATGTTCAAAGACACATAGGAAACTAGAAATAAAATAAAAAGAAGAGAAAAGAAGAGGGTAAATAAACTGTTCAATGTAAAATTGAAAACAAATAATAAAAAAACCACACACTGACATATAATGCCTGAATTAAAAAAGAAATAAAAATTTTAAATGCAAATAGTTTAGAAGCAAATTTTAGTGAAGATATTATATATCACAATGTATGGAATAAATTTTTAGTCTTGAACCAATACATTAGAGAAGAAGAAGAAATAAAAATGAATGAACTAAGCATTCAAGTCAACAATTCTTAAAAAGAATTACAAAAAAAAAACACTGACAAAGCTAAAGAAACACATTAATAAAGAATAAGTTGGCTGGACATGGTTGCACATGCATGTAATCCCAGACCTTTGGGATGCTGAGGCAGGCAGGACCACCTGAGACCAGGAGTTCGAGACCACACTGGCTTACATGACGAAACCCCATCTCTACTAAAAATACAAAAATTAGCCAGACGTGGTGGTGTAAGCCTGTAATCCCAGCTACTCAGGAGACTGAGGCAGGAGAATCGCTTAAACCTGGGAGTCGAAGGTTGTGCTTTACTCCACCCTGGACCACAGAGTGAGACTCCATTAAAAAAAAAAAGAAGAAGAAGAAAAAGAATAAAGCATGAATGAAAAAAGTCAAAGTGTACAAAGTGGTTAAATCTTTTTAGCATGATTTTATTATTTTAATGTTATAAAATAATTAGTTTCAATTTACTTTTAAGCCTATGCAATTTGTAGACCACTGCCTTGATTGATCCATAATCATATCAAGGCTTGAATAGTTCCTTAGTGAGCACTGCTCCACCCCTGGAGAACTTCCATGGGAAAGAGAAACAAAAAGTAAAATTATCAATAAAATCAAAAGCCATTTCTTTCATAAAACATTACACTGTTGTCATGTCTGATCGAAGCAAAGATTAAAAAACACAATAAGTAATTTATTGTGGAAGTTTTCAAAATAAAGAAGTGATCAAAATAAAAAATAATGTAAAATTATTAAAGAATAATATATACATCTTTAAACCAACATATTTAAAACTAAATAGATTTGTGGATATAGCGATGGAGACATAGTTATGTAGGTAACAGTATAAAAAGGCCTGGAAGTCTTGTATACCAAAATGTTAACAGTGATTATTTGAAGTAAGGGCAATGGGTGTTGGAGAGGAGATTAAAAACTAATCTCAGTTCTTCAATGATACTGAGAAAAAAATGCATATGAACATATAATCATATATTGCTTATGAACTTTTTTTATTAAAATAACAAAGACAAATGATATTATGTTGCTTTGTAGGCAATATTTCTCAGATGTTGCTGGTACTTAAGAAAACAAAATTGCTTCCAGTTTCAGTCCAGCATATAAGGTGTCTAGAAATCACCACTTCCACTCTCAAATTAAGCAAAACATTGAACAAACTAAAAATCAACAATTTTTCTAGATTCATCAGGGAATTGAGGTCACAGGGCAAACTACTCTGCTCCCAAAGCTGGAAACACAGACAAGCAGGTAAAAAGAATCACAACTTACTGGAGCTGAAGCTGAGGAGAGGAAACATTATCCTCTCCTAACGTTACTTTTTGTGTTTTTTCTCATCTTTATTTGGATCAGACATGACAAGAGTTAATAGTTTAATGTTTTATAAAAGAAATAGCTTTTGATTTTATTGATAATATTTACTTTTTCTTTGTCTTCCCCATGGAAATTCGCCAGGGGTGTAACAACGCTCACAATGTATAAAAACCAGTACAAGGATAGGAAGACTTAAACCTTACTTGAATGAGTGCTGAATGCTTAGTGCGAACAAGTCTGAGAGTTAAAATTTCCAGAAAGGGTCCAACACTTGTGTAAGTTTTACCTTCTGTAGCCCTACCAGGTTCTCACAGTGAAAATTAGAGAAAAACCCTCTCCTCTCCTGCTTCACACCAGAAAAGAAGGAAGTGTATTCATTATGAAATAATGCCCAAAGCACTATGTTCTTACAAGGTATTCCCTCAAAGGAAACTATTTTACAAGAGTCCAATCTGCTGGAGTTTTACCGGCGCCTAAGTAATCCAGGGGAAGGAAAATACCCATTTTCTGATCATTACAGGCTTCAATATAGAGAAAGGGAGCTATCTAAATCTAGCCCCCTCTAGAAGCCTTCTGGTCTAATCTAATGGGGGTAGAGGGAATGACTTAGCACATGTTCATTAAAAGGTTTAGACCTAATCATAGAACAATAAAATGCTCCCCCTCCCCTGACACCTTACTACCACATCAGTATAACTCCTGAATAATACCAGTAGCACACAACTGAAAGAACTGCACAATTCACACATTAAGAACCACGTTTTTCACACATTATTGAAGAGGTATAGCTAACATCAGAACCAGATTCAAATATGGCAGAGATGTTGGAATTATTAGACCAGAAACGTAAAAGAAGTGTGATTAATATGCTAAGAGCTTTAATGGAAAAGCAGAAAAAAAAATCAAGAATAGATGGTTAATGCAAGCATTACTTTAAAAACTTTTTTTTTTAAATCAAAAGATAATGTTAAAAATAAAAAACAATGTTAGAGAAATAAATAAATAGTGCTTTCTAATTTATTTATTTATTTATATTTTAAGACTGGATCTCTCTATGTTGTCCATGTTAGAGTTCAGTGGTGTGATCGTGTCTCACTGTAGCTTCAAACTCCTGGGCTCAAGCAACCATCGTGCCTCAGCCTCCTGAGTAAGTAGGACTACAGGCACATGCAATTATGACTGGCTAATCTAAAATGTTTTTGTTATAGAGATGGAGTCTCACTATGTTGCCCAGGCTGCTCTTGGACTCCTGGACTCAAGAGATCTCCTGCCTTGGCCTCCCAAAGTTTTGAGATTACAGGCATGAGCCATCATGCCTGGACAAGAATGTTTTTGATAAACTCATCAATAGACTGGACAGGGCCAAGCAAAAAAAAATAATGAGTTTGAAAAAATGTAAATAAAAACATACAAAATGAAATGCAAAGAGGAAAAATAATAACAAAAAAACTCACAGCATACTACCCAGGAACTGAGACAATTATAAAAGCTATAATATAAGTGTAATGAGAAAACCAGAAAGAGAGAAGTGGGTGAGGGAAGAAGAAAGATGAAGAGAGAGGAAAAAATAAGAAGAAATAGTTAGAGTAATAATGACTGATAATTCTGCATAGTTAATGATAGATTAAAAAAATAACACAGAAACAGGAAACTCAGAGAACACCATGCAAGATAAATTCCAAAAACATCAACTTCTGGGTATACTATATTGAAAGTACACTAAATCAAAGACAAGGAGAAGGTCTTGAAAAAAAGCAACAAGGCCTGGGGCATACCTTCTTTAGAGAATTACCACAGACTTATTTTTACAAAACATGAGAACAAGAAAAGTACAGCAAGAAATATTTAAAGTGTTGAAAAAATTCTCAGCAACTTAGAATTCTGAATACAGTGAAATTTATTTTTCAAAATTGAAGGAAAAGTATAATTTCTCAGACAAAAATAAATGAAGGATTTTGTCACAGTAGACTTGTCTTGCAAGTTATGTGAAAATGAGTTATTGAGAAGAAAATAACATAGGTTAAAAACCCAGCTATGTAAAAAAGGTACAGCATTAGAAAAGAAATAAATGAAGGTAAAAGTAAATATTTTACTTCTCTATTCTTAATTGATTTAACAGATAAAAATGTGGTCAAATAGTGATAGCAACAAATTATTCAGGGAATATAACGTAGATAAGTAAACAAATGACAGAAATGATGTAAATGATTGGTGAGAGAAATTAGAAATACTCTGTTATTCTGCTTGCATTACCCATGAAGTGGTATAGTATTATTTGCAAGAGGACTTTGATTAGATGTGAATGCATATTGCAAACTCAGAACAACAAAAATTACTTTTTAAAAAATATAATTCATATGCTAAGAGGGGAGGGAGATGGACTGAAAAATTCTCAATTAAAACCAGGGTAGGAAAATAGCTATTTTGAGGAAACAAAAAGAAATTCAAGATAATACAGAGAAATAATTCAGAATACTTTCAGGTAAATTTAAAAATACATAGTCAGAAAACAACAACAAAATAATGAAGCATTCCTACACTATCTAGAAAATAGCCTCAATAAAGCAAATTTAAGAGTTATTGCCCTTAAAGAGGAGGTAGAGAAAGAGATAGGTATAGAAACTGTATTCAAAGGGATAATAACACAGACCTTCCAAAACCTAGAGAAAGGTATCAATATTTAAATACAAGAAGGTTATAGAACACCAAGCAGATTTAACCCCCCAAAAAGGGCTACCTCAAGGCATTTAATAATCAAACTACCAAAGGTCAAGGATAAAAAAAGAATCCTAAAAGCAGCTAGAGAAAAACAAACAAACAAACAAACAACACATACGATAAAGCTTTAATACATCTGGCAGCAGACTTTTTAGTGGAAACCTTACAGGACAGGAGAGTGGCATGACATATTTAAAGTGCTAAAGGAAAAATCTTTTACCCTAGAATAGTATATCTGGTGAAAATACACTAAAAACATGAAAGAGAAACAAAGAATTTCTCAAACAAAAGCTGAAGGATTTCATCAACATCAGACCTATTGTACAATAAATGTGAAAGGAAGTGCTTCAATCAGAAAGAAGAGGACATTGATGAGTAATAAGTAATCACCTGAAGGTACAAAACTCACTAGTAATAGTAAGTACATAGAAAAACGCAAAATATTCTAACACTATAACTGTGGTGTGTACGCTACTCTTATCCTAAATACAAAGACTAAACGGTGAACAAATCAAAACTAATGACTACAAAATCTTTTCAAGACAGTCAATGCAATAAGATAGAAATAGAAACAACAAAAAGATACAAAGTGGGAAAACAAATTTCAGAAATACAGTTTTTGGTATTTTTCTTTCTGCTTGTTTGGTTATGCAAAGACTGTTAAGTGGTAACATTAAAATACAGGGTTATAAAATAATATTTGCAAGTAGCATGGCAAACTCAAACCAAAAAAAAAAAAAAGGAATGCGGACACAAAAAATAAAAAGCAAGAAACTAAAGCATATCACCAGAGAAAATCGACTCCACTAAAAGGGAGACAGAAAGGAATAAAAGAAGAAAGAAATGACAACAAAACAACCAGAAAACACATAACAAATAAGCCCTGACTTACCGATAATAACATTGAATGTAAATGGACTAAATTGCCAAATCAAAAAAGGTAGACTGGTTGAATGCATGAAGAAACAAGACCCGATAATCTGTTTCCCACAAGAAACACACAAGAAACACACTTCACCTATAAAGACACACATATACTATTATAAAATAGAGGTATGGAAAAAGATATTCCATGCCAATGGAAACCAAAGAAGAGTATGAGTTGCTATACTTACAGCAGACAAAATGTAATTCAAGACACAAACTATAAGAAGAGACAAAGAAGGTCACTTCAGTAAGAAGATATAACAAATTTAAATATATATGCACTTAACACTGGAACACCCAGATATATAAAACGAATATTGTTAGAGCTAAAGAGAGAGATTGATCCCAATACAATAACAACTGGAGACTTCAACAATTCACTCTTAGCATTGGGAAGATCTTCCAGACAGAAAATCAACAAAGAGAAATCCACACTATAGGCCAAATCGATCCAATAGCTATTTACAGAGCATTTCATCCAGCATCTTCAAAATCAGCATTATTCGCCTCAGCACAAGGATCATTACCAGGGACAGACCATATGTTTTAAAAAAAGTCTTAAAATATTTTTTAAAAATTGAAATATTATCAAGCATCTGCACCGGCCACAAAGAAATATAACTAAAAATTAATAACATGAATAATTTTGGAAAGTATACAAATACATAAAAATTAAACAATATGCTCCTGAGAAATCAGTGGATCAATGGAGAAATTCAGAAAAAAAAATTAGAACTTTCTTTAAGCAAAAGGTAATGATAAAACACATACCAAAACCTATGCAATACGACCAAAGAACTACTAAGAAGGAAGTTTATAGCTCTAAGTGCCTACATAAAAAAAGAGAAAATACTTCAAATAAACAATCTAATGATGTGTCTTGAAGAGCTGGAAAAGCAAAGGCAAACCAAACCCAAAATTATTAGAATGAAATAAATAAACATCAGAGCAGAAGTAAATGAAATTGAAGTGAAGAAAACAATACAAAATGTCAATGAAATAAATTTTTTTTTATTTTGAAAATTTAAATAGTAATTGACAAACCTTTAGTCAGACTAACTCAGAAAAAAAAGATCCAAATAAATAAAATCAGAGATGAAAAAGAAGACATTACAACTGATACAGCAAAAATTTAAAGGATCATTAGTGGCTACTACAAGCAATGTATGCCAATAAATTGAAACTTTAGAATAATTGCGCAAATTCCTAGATGCATAGACCCATGAAGATTGAATCAGAAAGAAACCTAAAATCTGAATACACAAACAACAAGTAATGTCTTTGAATCCATAGTAAAATGTCTCCCAGAAAAAAAAAAAAAAAAAAAAAAAAGCCCAGGACCTGATGGCTTCACTGCTGAATTGTACTAAATATTTAAAGAATAACTAATACCAATTATATCCAAACACTTCAGAAAAATAGAGTAGGAGGGAATACTTCTAAACTCATTCTATGAAACCATTATTGCCCTGATACCAAAATCAGCAAAGACACATCAAAAACAAAACAAAACAAAACCTGTAAGTCAAAATCTCTGATGAATATTGATGCAAAAATCCTAAGCAAAATACTAGCAAATGGAAGTCAACAATACAATAGAAAGATCATGCATCACAATCAAGTGGGATTTATCTATGGGATAAAAGGATCATTCAAGATATGCAAATGATCAATGCAATATATCATATCAACAGAGTGAAAAATAAAACCACATATTATTTCAATTGATGCCGAAAAAGCATTTGAGAAAATTCAACATCCTTTTGTGATGAAAACCCTCAATAACTGTGTATAAATGGAACATGCCTCGACATAATAAAATCCATTGTATTAGTCGATTCTCACACTGCTATAAAGAAATACTCGAGACCTGGTAATTCATTTAAGAAAATAAAAGAGGTTTAATTGACTCATAGTTCTGTATGGCCGGAGAGGCCTCTGGAAACTTACAATAATGGCAGAAGGCGAAGCAAAAGCAGGCAGCTTCTTTACAAGGTGGCAGAAGAGAGAGTAAATGTGAGAAGGGGAAATGCCAGAGGCTTATAAAACAATCAGCTCTCATAAGAACTCGCTCACTATAATGAGAACAGCATGTGGGAAACGGCCCCCATGATCCAGTCACTTTCCACTGGGTTCCTCCCAATGACACGTGGGGAATATGGGAATTATGGGGATTACAATTCAAGATGAAATTTGGGTGGGGACACAGCCAAACCACATCAGCCATATAGGACAGACCCGCAGCTAGTATCATACTAAATAGAGAAAAAATGAAAGCCTTTCCTCTAAGATTTGGCACATAACAGGGATACCCACTGTCACCACTGTTATTCAACATAGTACTGGAAGTCACAGCTAGAACAATTAGACAAGAGAAACATGTAAGGTGCATCCAAATTGGAAGGGAAAAAGTCCATTTATCCTTCCTTGCAGATGATATGATCTTCTATTTGGAAAAACCTAAAGACTCCACAAAAACTATTTTTCAGTAAATTTTCAGGATACAAAATCAACACACAAAAATCAGTAGCATTTCTTTGTATTTATTTATTTATTTTAGAGTTTTATTTTATTTTATTTTTTCATTTTTATTATACTTTAAGTTCTACGGTACATGTGCACAACGTGCAGGTTTGTTACATATGTATACATGTGCCATGTTGGTGTGCTGCACCCATTAACTTGTCATTCACATTAGGTATATCTCCTAATGCTCTCCCTCCCCCCTCCTCCCACCCCACGACAGGCCCCCGTGTGTGATGTTCTCGTTCCTGTGTCCAAGTGTTCTCATTGTTCAATTCCCACCTATGAGTGAGAATGTGCAGTGTTTGGTTTTCTGTTCTTTTGATAGTTTGCTGAGAATGATGGTTTCCAGCTGCATCCATGACCCTACAAAGGACATGAACTCATCCTTTTATGGCTGCATAGTATTCCATGGTGTATATGTGCCACATTTTCTTAATCCAGTCTGTCACTGATGGACATTTGGGACGGTTCCAAGTCTTTGCTATTGTGAATAGTGCCACAATAAATATACATGTGCATGTGTCTTTATAGCAGCATGAAAAATCAGTAGCATTTCTATATGCCAACAGTAAACAATCTGAAAAAGAAATGTAAAACAATAATCCCATTTACAATAGCCAGACATAAAGTTAAATACCTGGGAATTAACTAAAGAAGTGAAAGATCTCTATAATAAAAACTACAAAACACTCATAAAAGAAATTGAAGAGGACACCAAGAAATGGACCATGTTCATAGATTGGAAGAATCAATGATGTCAAAATATCTGCACAACCCAAAGCAATCTAAAAACTCAATGCAATATTTATTCAAATACTAATGACCTTATTTACAGAAAAAAGGAAAAACAATCCTCAAATTTATATGGATCCACAAAAAACCCAGAATCACCAAAGTTATCTTAAGCATAAAGAACAAAACTGGAGGAATCACATTACCTGACTTCAAATTATACTACAGAGCTATAGTAAGCAAAACAGCATAGAACCGGCATAGAAACAGATACATAGACCAATGGAACAGTATAGAGAACCCAGAAACAAATCCACAAAGCCATAGCAAACACATTTTCGACAATGGTGTCAAGAGCATACATTGGGGAAAAGACTATCTCTCAGTAAATGGTGCTGGAAAAACCAAATATCCACATGCACAATAATGAAATTAGACCTGTGTCTCTCGTCAAATACAAGAAATCAAGTCAAAACAGATGAAAGACTTAAATCTAAGACCTCAAACTATGAAACTACTACAAGAAAACTTTAGGGAAAACCTCTGGGACATTGTTCTGGCCCAAAATTTCTTAAACAATTCTTCACAAGCACAGGCAAACAAAGCAAAAATGGGCAAATGGGATCACATCAAGATAAAAAGCTTCTGCACAGCAAAGGATACAATCAACAAAGTGAGGAGACAACCCACAGAATAGGAGGAAATATTTGGCAAAGGATTAATCCCAGAATTTATAAGAAATTCTAACAACTCTGTACAAAAAATATTGATCAAAAATGGGCAAAATATTTAAATAGGCACTTCTTAAAAGAAGACATACAAATGGCATATGGACATATGAATAGATGCTTAACATTAATCATTAAAAAAATGCAAATCAAAACTGCAATGAGATATTATCTCACCCCAGTTAAAATGCCTTATATCTAAAAGACAGCCAGTAACAAATGCTGGTGACGATGTGCAGAATAGGGAACCTTTGTAGGCTGTTGGCGGGAATATAAATTTTTTTTTTACCAAAATTGTTAAATAATCACTCAGCCTCTGAAACTCAGAATCAGTTCATAACACAACTCATTTCACTGAAATACATGTATACATTTTGTCAGTATTTTAATTAAAACTCTACGTAACTCTACATTTCTCTGTTTTCTTGGACTTTAATTTGAGTTTCTTTCAATGGACTAATGGTGTTGTATGCTATTAATATCCCAGAAAAAATATTTATTCTTCCTAGTCCTTTTTCCCATTACCCCTTTTAGTTGATGCCAGACTGCTGGGAGTGGCGATTTATTATTATTTTGGGGCATTATTATTGATGCCCCAAAATATGACCTAGGGTTTCTGGAGAGGAGAAGCATGTCTTCAAGGAAGTATAATCCAATAAGAATAAAAAGTTATATGAGGCTTAGGATCCACTTGCGTAAATTTTGGTAGGGTGTCAATATAGATGCTGATATGAAGTCATCCCTCAAAACAACCTTTCTTCAGACCTTTGGTGAATCATATGACTTTGGCACTTGACACAATTCTATTACGTTGGTCACTTTTGCCTCCAAACTTCTGTGTTACCCTTAGAAAATTCGTCTTCTCCCAAGAGGCTTCTGAGGCTGGACTGAATAAATTAAAAGACCAGAGATTAAACACAATAATACATTCACTTAGCAAATAATTGTTGGTTGTCTACTTATACTAAACATTGTAGTAAGCACTGGGGAACCATCAGTAAATAATACAGACGTATCCTATGCCTTTGAGATTATGTCCTGGTGGAGAAGGATAGAAAATAAATACGTATTTTTAAATATAATTACAGGTTATAGTAAGTACTCCTCTTTTTTTTCAACCGTGAAGAGAGCAAAGAGGATGTTGTTATAGAAAATAATAGATAGGGGTTACTTTAGAAGAGATGGTTAGGAAAGCCTTACAGAAGAGCTGAGATTTAAACTGAGACCCAAGAGTCCTAAAAGACACATTTATGCCATGAGAGACACCTGCAGAAGGAAAAAAAGAAACATAATATAAAAGTCCCTAAGCAGAAGTGAGTCTGATGTGCTCAAAGAACGGAAAGAAAGCTAGAGCATAGGGAACAAAAGATGGTGTCGTATGAAACGAGACTGGGAAATAAACAGGAGCCACACCAAACAAGGCTTTGTAGATCAGAGAGAGAAGTTTGGATGATTGTATTTTAATTGCAATGGAACAACAGTTTTTAGATAAAGAAATGACCTGATCTTACTTACACTTTAAAATAGATCTCTCTGCTATTTGGAGAATGGATCAGAGAAAGCCAGAAGTAGAAGCATAGAAACAGGGAGGCCACATAAGAGACTCCTGGGATGGACCGGGCTAGAGATGACAGTGGCTCAGACTATGATAGTGGCAATAGAGACGAAAAGTAATGGCCAGAATTAAGATACGTGCTTCAGAGGTAAAACCCACAAGACTTGTTGAAGAATGAAGTATGGGGCTACAGAGTGAAGAAACCAGAGGAATCACAGAAACCTTCTAGGTTTCTGTCTAGATCAACGGGAGGGTGGGGGTGGCCCCATTTACTGTAATGAAAAAAAAAAAAGGCAAGCATAGAAGAAAAAATGAAGTATCCTTTTTGGACAAATTGGAGATGCCTATGAATCATCTACACTAGATAAGTAGGTAGCTGCACATACATATCACACTTAGATAAGTTAGAGCTGGAGCTAGGGATTTCGATCTAATAAGCATATAGATACTCTAAACTGAGAGAATGAATGAGATCGCCTAGGAGAGGGGCTAGCAATGAAGTTGAGTTAGCTTTTTTAGCAATGTCTGTGTCAGTGTGCTTGACATCTGCAGTACTCTGATGATCAGTTTACCATACAGATCAATGTTTTAATTACACTGACCAAAAGTTATTGTCAGAATCTTTCATAAACAGCCCATGCTTATAGTTTAAAAAGTAGAAAGATTCACTTACCTAGTTTCATCAATGCAATGCCAATACTCAATTTCCTTTACTTTTTGTTTTGTTTTAGGGTTTTTAAATTAACATTTTATTTTCTTATTTGACTGAATCAATCTGTGGTTTTGATGTTCTACAATTATAGAAACACGTATATTTTTATTGTTTATTTTAGCTTAGACCTCTTCAGGACTTAGGCTTTAGTAGGTAAGGAGATCAAATACTAAAAAAGGAAGCTCACTCTCTCTATAATTTAATTTGCAAGCTCTGCAACTAAATAACTGCATTGAGTTTCATATTATTTAAACCTGGATACTTATGGAGCCACATGATAACTAAGATATGTTCATGTCCTTTCCTAAAAAGGTTCCCAGATCTACACTACCAACAATGGAAGTCACATGTTTCCAGGGGAAGGTCAATATCTTTGGCATTTCCTGCCTGCCATGGTTTGACAGATATTCTCTTCTGTTTTTTTTGTTTTTAAAAGAAGTTTAAAACAAGACCACTTTTGAAATAGCTGACTTATGCCAGTGAGGTGTCAGGATGAGCTTTTAGAAATGCTGTTTTATATTGATTTATTTGTTATTTTGATCATTAAAACTTTTTTTTTCTCGTTCTGCAGATGTTTTAAGTTTATATTACTTTGTCCATCTCAATGAGTTTTCACATGAGATATGTTGGCACAATGTAATGGAAAGAATAAGGACTTTGGACACAACAGACCTAGTTTTCTGTGAGATCCTAATGTTATCTCCATTGTACAGATGACGAAACTAAAGGACAGAGAAGTTAAGTAACCTATCCAAGGTTACATTGCTTGTAAGTGTCACAATCAGGATTTCAATGAAGGAAGTTTGACTCTGGAGTCCATGGTATAAACTGCTAGGCTCTACTGCCTCCAATTTACTCTTGCCCAGAATCGCATACCATCTCAGTCATCTCAGGAGACAAAATCATAACTTGATCCTACTCTCAGCAAATGCATAATCTCTGTTCCAGTTCTCATTTCACAATATTGATCTGTTTTCCATGACATGGGGAACACATGTATGCAAAATATAATTAGTGTAAATGCTTAGAGTAAAACAGGAGTTACATTAAATAGTCTAACCACTAAAATATGATGGGAGAGACTTAGACCCCGGTAGCTGAACACCTTAGCAAACTTAACTGCTCTCATGAAATTATCTGAGTAAAACACCACCAAACCAAACTGTTAAAGCAGCAGCGCTAATCAAAATCAGGTTGCCTTAATGGGGCCAGAAATATAGATATTGAGGGGATAATAGAATGGGCTAGAGAGGGGACTGAGATGGAAACAGGAAATAAAGCCGCGATATATACTCTCAGTTAGGTACAGAGCTCTTCACGGCTTTGCTTGCCTGAACTTATCTAAATTCTCCTCCACCGTGCCTTCCAGGAGCACAGGTGCACTTCCTCCTGAATCCTAACAGGGAAAGAAAGGCAATTGAATGCCCATCTGTATATTTCCCCCAGCATCCTTTACAGGCACACACACGCACACACACACACACACACACACACACACACACTGACCTTTAAGAATGTTAAAGGTGTATGTTTTTACTGAAAATCTGCTCTGGAAAAAAAATCACAACCACTTAACCAGAGTTTCCTAATTCTCAATGGTTATTTTCATACTTCTGTCTTGAATAGTTGCAAAGCCTTTGAGACTTTTCTTAATAAATGTAAGCATCTTCCTAACTTGCTTCATGCATCATGATAAAACACAAGCATCTGATAAACTCAACTCCAAAATAAATGCTATACAGATCAAAATAAATGCCATTCGAAACAATAAAAGCAAAAGATAAAGTTTCTATATGCCTTATATCATAAGGTGCTTTCAGGTCAGTAAGGAATGTCTGAATCTTTAAACTCTTTGTGAAGTGAAGTTGCTGACTAATTTGTGCGATGAGAAAACATTATAATGCTTATAAATAGTATTTACCTTAACCTATATACAATCTAAATGTTGATTCTTTATTCATTTAAAAATATTTATTTCTGGCTGGGTGTGGTGTCTCACAATTGTAATCCCAGCACTTTGGAGGTTGAGGTGGGCGAATCACCTGAGGTCAAGAGTTCGAGACCAGCCTGACCAACATGGTGAAACCCCGTCTCTACTAAAAATACAAAAATTATCTGGCTGTGGTGGTGCATGCCTGTAATCCCGGCTACTCGGGTGGCTGAGGCAGGAGAATTGCTTGAATTTGGGAGGCGGAGGTTGCAGTGAGCTGAGATCACGTCATTGCACTCCAGCTTGGGTGACAGAGTAAGACTCTGTCTCCAAAAAAAAAAAAAAAAAAAAAAAAATTATTTCTGAGCACTGGAAATACAGCAAATACAGCAGTGAATAAGCCATATATGGTGTTGCCATCATGGAGGAAGCTGACATTCAAGTCCTAAAAGGCCACAAGTACCTAAAGTAAAATAAGTAAGTTTCCTTTTATACTACCATTCTGTGGCCTGAATATATCTATTGTGAAAAATTTGTTCTCTCTTTTTGCGTACCGTTTCTTTTCCTTATACAAATATATATATATATATATATATATATATATATATATATATGCACATGTAGATGCTTGTTTGTGTTTTGTACAAACATGTGATCATACTTTAAATCTTTTTATATAACAGGCTTTGTTTACTTAAGAAAACATCCTGGGCATTCTTTCAAGTATTTTTATGTAAATTTGCCTCTCCTTCTTCTTACCCACATTAGATTCCATTGCCACAATACCATATATGTTATTGTATTTTCTCCCTATTAATAAACCTCAAAGTCACTTAATGTTTCATTATTGCAGCAAACGATGCAAAAATAAGTACTTTGGACCAGTCTCCTACATAGAGATAACTTTTACTTCTGATAAATTCCCAAATATGAGTCTGCTGTTTCAAAAAGATGTAAATTTATAATTAAAAAAATGCTGGATTACTTAATAACATTATTACCAATAATAATAACAATAGCAATAATATTAACTCACACCTAATAGGACCCACAATGTGCCAGAAACTACTGTAAGGACATAATCAATACCAAAATGATTCTGTAACATAGGAATTATTATCTCCAGTTTTATAGATGAATCAACCAAATCAGGATTATAGATTTGTTAACTCACCCAAGGTCACACAATTAGCAATTGAGAGAGCTGTTATTTAAACCCATGCAGTTTCTCTTGAGTCTGATAGAAAAAAAAATTATTTTATTGTTGTTTTACATTTTCTTCCTCTCATTATTAGAGCTGTTTAGCATTTTTGATATGTCTACTGTCTTCATTCCCTCTATAATGAATTGCTTATTTATATTCTCCCCATTTTCCAGCGTCGGTTATTTTAATTATAGCATGTTGTATGCACCGTTTGTTATTTCTTGCAATGAGTACTTACAAGGAAAACATTTTGTTTTACGTTGCAATCATTTTCTTTCAGACTGTCATTTATCTTTTGACTTCAATGATATTGCCTTTTGTCATACAGAAATAAGAAATCAATTTTTTTTTCACTTATGGCTTTTGCGATCCTTGTCCTGCTTTAGAAGGCCTCCTCTATCTAAATAACATACAAATATTATCCTATAATTTCTTATAATGTTTTATATGACTCTTATAATTATGTCTTTAATTCAGTTGTAATTACTGTATAAATGGTGTCAGGTTAGTTTCTACTTTTGTTTTCTGCCAATCCATAGGATCCCAAACCATTTGGAGTCAAACCACGTTGAATATTCCATCCTTTCCTATGCTCTCTTTTAATAAATATGAAACTCTCATCTTTCTTTTTCACCCATTTCTGAGATTTTTGTATGATATTTCCCACCCTCTCTCACTCTGGGTGTGTTTGACTATTACTCTTTTAATATAAAGGAAAGATAATACTTGTAATTTTGAGTGCCATGACTAATGAGGAAGGACAATGATATTTAGGTCCAGAGATGATAATAGCTACTTTTCAGCCACAGAGGAAGTGTTTCCTCTTCACCTTCTAAAAAGGCGAGCCTTAGGATTAAGTGGATTCATTTGGAAGTTCATTCTAATGATACCCAAATGGCAACAGAGGAATATGGGAAATCTGCTTTAAGACACATAAAAACCGTAAGACACCTCTCTCAACTCCTAAATCTCCCCAGATTTCTAAATATACCTAATATAGAAACTCAAAAAATACATGTTTTCTAAGTAGAACGATTTGCATAACAGATTAAGTAAAATAGAAGGGGGAAATATTTCACCTTTCTTGGTAAACTTCTCACACAGTATCGTCAAAAACAGTGATGAAAATTTTATTCACACTATGCTTCCTGCAAGTCATCTACGTTTGTTTTTAATTCTACTTTCTAGCACTTCCCTTTATCAAGCATAAAAAAATAGCAATTGTGGGCGCTTCTGTTTCTTTTGGTACAGAGCATAACACCTCAGGAAAAATGAGAAGCATTAAGACAATTTATGTTAAAATACGTTTTACAGATATCATTAAAGAGTGAAGAATGAATCACAATACTTAACATGAAAAAGATTTACAGAGCAGATGTCACAATCAAGTAGCAGAGGTTTACATTTGCATTTGAGAATTTGTATTAACTATAAGTCCTTTTACCTGATTTTGAGAAGATGTTTAGACAAAGTAAATAACTATAAATTCTATATTTTAACTCATCTGTGTGCTTCATCTTATATAAACAATTTTAAATAGATATGTCTAAATTTACAGAAACTGTATATGAAAAACTAAGTGATATTCATTTATCTACTGACGTTCTTTACAGTTAAAATGTATCTGTGTAGGCCTAGGAGTTTTACTATAGCAAAATCATGATATATGAAAAGAGATTCAGTGTAATGCAAAGTAATTTTCTTTCCACAATTTTTGCCCTTCTATTTTTACTGCTGGAATTGTTATAAGCATTTTAAAATCTAACCTTACAGGAAGTTTTGTGGAAATCTTTAGACTAATATTTTTCAGAGGAAATTTTTTATGAAAAACAAAAAGGAAATGGGGGTGGGGAGTAAAAATCCAGTCACACATTCACAACTTCTTTTTATTTTCCTGGAAAATACACCTAAACTATATATATGTATTTTTTTTCTTGATACCATTATTGAGAACAGCCAGTTTTTAGGCTTCATAGAGTTTAAATTTAATCTACAATCTAATTTTTCATCATCTAGGTTTAGTTTTCAGAAAATTCCCCTCAGGTGTTTCCTTCTGTCTTTGTCTGGTCTTTAGACTTTAGGTGAATTTTGTTCTTAATTTGGCTCTGTGATTTCTCCCTAGACTATAAATGGCGCATAGGGGCTTAGTCTGCATTGCTTAACTTTCCCTAAGGTCATTATGCACATCAGTCTCCAGGGATTTACTCTCTCTCACATCATTTCCTTTCCTCGTTCAATTAGGATTTATATTAAGCAGATGGTAAATAATTGGCTCATTTCTTTATTAAATGTAAGTTTATTTACCAAGTAACATCAGCTATTACCATGATAAGAAGTATTATATTTTAGCTAAACCAGCAGATTATAATGTCTTTGATCTTCCTCTCCTTTTACCAAATGCCAGGATCTCCTTTCAACTATTACCAGCCTACTAGGAACAGCCCCTTTAGTAAGTTTCCTGTTCTAATTATATTCTCATTGGTCTATAAAATGTTACTGGCACGTGTTAACCTGAATGAGGGTTGATTCTGGTTTTTGAACACTGCTCCCCTGTGGAAAATTCTTAATCAACAAACGGACTGCAGACAGAGCAACCAGATGAAAATACAGGACAGCAAGTTAAATTTGACTTTAGATAAACAATGGATAACGTTTAAGTCTGTCTCATAAAACATATTAGATATACTTAGACTAAAACGATGAACTGTTTAAGATTCAGCTTGAACTGGGCACCCAGTATTATTATTCACTAAATTTGGCATTACTATTTACAAATCTGCCTTTACAAACATTTACATTTAATTTTACAATTTCTCAATACTTCGGCAATTAGTGCATGTAATTTCAATGCAAACATTCAGGAAGTGATCCTTTATTGTTGCACTGTAGGCTTATCTGCCAACATCATTATCCTTCCTGTTAACCTTTTCTCATCCCAGCAGCCATTTTGATCACAGAAAGAATAAAGAAGAAAGATTGGTGGTAAGGAGTGAGAACTTTTGACCTGATCTAAAAACTTGTATTGAAACCACCCTCAGTAAACAGAGAGAATGGCGAAATAATACTTCTAAAGATATCTTAAACTCATGGAGGGATTTTTTGGTCATATATATAAAAAAAGCCATAAATGAGATGCAAGAAAAGATCCATAGTCTAGGGAAAGATTCTCAGGGCCCAATTAGAGGACAAAATTCACCCAGGGTCTAGAGCACAGCTAACCCAAATAGAATTTTAGTTTTATTATGAGTTTAGTGAACCTAGTACTGATGAAAGATAAATAAATCTTCAGTCTTGGTAGCTGTTTTTTTTTTTTTTTTTTTGAGACGGAGTCTCGCTGTGTCTCCCAGGCTGGAGTGCAGTGGCGTGATCTCGGCTCACTGCAAGCTCCGCCTTCCCGGGTTCACGCCATTCTCCCGCCTCAGCCTCCCAAGTAGCTGAGACTACAGGCGCCCGCCACCACGCCCGGCTAGTTTTTTGTATTTTTAGTAGAGACGGGGTTTCACCATGTTAGCCAGGATAGTCTCGATCTCCTGACCTCGTGATCCACCCGCCTCGGCCTCCCAAAGTGCTGGGATTACAGGCTTGAGCCACCGCGCCCGGCCGGTAGCTGTTTTAAAGTAATTTCTCAACCTGACCTAATTGTTTATAGTATTTTTATTTATAAAAATTTTAGTTTCAAATCTGTTGCCCCTTATACCTGATCCTACAAGGAAACCACGAGGTGGACAAGAGTTATTAAGTTGGCTTGACAGATTCAGGAAACTCAATTTCACCTAGCCCATGGCACAAATAGATGGCTGATCCAGGATGAATAGCTCAGTCTTCTGATATAAATCTGGTGTTTTTGAAATATAGTATTTTTAATTTGCTAACTAACAGGTGTGCCTTATTTGGGGAACTGTACTTCTTATTCAGTGGCATTTCCAAAGACTAACTTGAAGGGTTCCCCGCATAATTCCAACAGCAGCTTTACAGTAAATCCAAATAGCCTCAAAACAAAAACAAAAACAGTTTGCTTTCCTTCCATCTGCTGTTTTAGGAAAAATTCCTTAGAACCCTTCCAGTCACAGTGTCTGACACCTATTTAACCATCTCCTACACAGAAAGTCTGAAACAGCAAATTAGTTTGCTTACATATTATTTTTCTTTCAAAATATAGCCTAGATATGTCAAAATACAGCCAAAACTGTGTAATAAATTCTAAATTTGAAGAAATTGTAGACAGGGATATTGAAAATACTCTGTAACTTATACAAAAACACAGATGTGAGGTCGTGCTCATCATTTTAGTGTTATGGAACTTAGAATGTCTTTTGACAGAGCAGATGGTAAGTGAATCGTATAAAGCCAAGATCTCAGAATAAAGAGTATCCATTGTGAGCCAATACAAAACAATTTCCTTTACACCTGCAAGACTGGAAGTTATATTATTTAAAATTTGTTATGTAGATAGTTGATTAAATAAGTTAACTATCCAGTATTTGCATACATGTTTTTGTTACTATACTATGGGTCCAGGCATTATTTTACAATTCTTTGGTATTTTATGTAAACAACAATTCAAAGTATCATTTCAGTTATTTTAAAATAGATATTACAACTGAGAGGATGCAACTGACAATTTACACTGATGATTCTGATGGAAAAACAGTCAGACCAGTTAAGCAGCACCCCTATGCAGAACAGTACCCAAATGAGGCCTTTTTATTTTTATTATTTTTATTTTAAATTTTAAATTAAAATTTAAAATTTTATTTTATTTTTATTGTATTTCTTATTTCCACTAGAGTAAAATGTTCAAAAATTTGAAAACATAACTTACTTGCAAGTATAAAACAAACATTGTGTCCAAAATTGGATTCAATTCATGAGTTAATGAGATAACCAGTAAAATAGTAAAACTATTTCAAAGGAGAACTTGATGAAAATATACACAGAGTTAGTAAGAATGCTGAAATGAATTTGCAAAAAATGCAAAATAGTTTTGTGTCTTATAGAACAATAATATCCATGTATGAGGTTTTTTTCCAAGCGGCAATCAAAAGTGATTTTACTGAATCAAATCTATTTGCATAGCTTAAACAAACATCTGCATTACTATTCGATTTCTACAAGATTAACTCCTTACCCTACATAATAGAAAATAGCCTAGCAAATTAAGAAATCAGTCAAAGTTAACACTCCTGTTAAACAATCCCCCAAATAATTCACTAGACAATTAGTAACCATACTCTAAAAGGACACCCAGGAATTTCTCCAGTTCATTTTCAAGTCTAGGACAATTTTTAATACTTCATTAGCTTAAATACTATCAGTCATTTCTATATATTTGTTTATAGTGATTCATTATAAATGGATCTTCTTATTTTATATATCTGTTAATGCATCAGTAATAATAATGGAGCTTATAAAACATCTATAATATAAATGTTATTTTAAAAATAGTTGTATCTATATTATCAAAATATTTTCCTTTTTTTAGGAGGTGGGGTATGCTTTTGGAGCTGATTCATCTGTTTTGAAAATATTATTCCATAAGAATAGAATTAAACTTAAAAATGTTACACATATTCAGTAAGGTTGCTCAACGAAAAGCAAACACAGACTATGCCTTTCACTCAGTATTGCTGATCCTCTCTACAGTGTGGCTCTTCCCTTTGGTGTGCTCTGTTTAAAGTCATGGTGTTGGTAAATTTTGTGCTTAACTGTAGACTGTGACAGGACATTATCATGACTAACCATATAGCCATCCTAGTACCCTCTTAGAGAGAACTCCTAGGCTGGATGTTTTTCAAATGAAATGTGGGTATTGGTAGTGTCCATCAGTTGAAATGACTCCCCACAAAATAACCTCTATACAAGTTCTCTATATTAGAGAAACATGTCAAAAATAGGCTACATTTATAGAAATATGCAGTTATTATAATTCCCTCATTTTAATTTTACTTCACAAGGTACATTTTGACTTTTAACATAGAAGACTTACAAAATAAGTACATTAGCAACAAATAGCTGAGGCTTTCAAAAACAAGCCATTAAATGACATTACACATGATGTGATGAATGCCCTTCTGGGAGTAACAGTGAAAAGCATGGAGTTTGAAAAGGAAATATTTACTTCTGGAAAGAGAAAGCTAAAAACAAATGTAAATGGCCAAGCAACCCATTAACACACAGTTTTCCTCATGTTATGAACTTAAACTGTATCTGAAGGGTACAGTTTAAGATCCTGAATTTAATATTTTGGTATTATATATAGATATATAAGTATAATGATTGTTAATACACAGAATAAAACAAAGAAAAAATTCTCTCAGTTAACTTTTACTAATTATTTGCAACAACACTCTATTACCTTTTTTTAAAGAAATAGGTAAAATCTTGAAGTTAAAAGAAAACTACTTACTTTGCATAAAAAAGATAATTATAGTTTAAGGGAAAGAGGAACAGACTTTTTTTCTTACAATCTTGTCTTCTTCCTCTTAGACTCTCGTAAAATTTTTGGTTTTAAAACTTTTAAAGTTATCACACTTTAAAAATTACTGTGAACCGTTTTTATTCGATGTTGTACTAGAAGTCTCAGCGAGAGCAATTAGGCAAGAAAAAGAAATAAAAATCATCCAAATCAGAAAAGAGGAAGTGTTAGAGTAGGCAGATAGCCAGAAATGAGCAGGCAAGGGAGCTCCCTGAGAAAAGGAGTCCTGAAGATGTTGCCCAATGATAGTCAGCGCAGTCTGCTGACAGTCAGTAAAAAACAAGAAACATTGCCCTCAGCGACCACTTTGTCAAGCTCATTTCCTGGTATGACTATGAATTTGGCTACAGCAACAGAGTGGTGGAGCTCATGGCTCACATGGCCTCCAAGGAGTAAGACCCCTGGGCCACCAGCCCCAGGAAGAGCACGAGAGGAAGAGAGAGGCCCTCACTGTTGGGGAGTCCTTGCCACTCTCAGTCCTTCACCACACTGAATCTCCCCTCCTCAGTTTCCAGGCCGACCCCTTGAAGAGGGAGGGGCCTAGGGAGTCCTACCTTGTCGTGTACTATCAATAAAGTCCCCTGTGCTCATCCAAAACAAACAAACAAACAATGGCTATACTGGCTACTTCTGGACTTGTTGGGTTCCTTCAGCCCTAAACGGGACCTCTCAGGCCCTAGCTTGAAATAACCATGCTAGGGATTTTTCCTGCTGAGGAGAGCGCACACTCCTCCAAAACCTTGCCCTAGCATAGTCTTTTGCTCATGATAATAGTAAAAAAGACTTCCTGAAACATGCTTGCAAGTAACACTCCCTTATACCCTTCATGAACAATCAGGTAAGATTCTCATAAACAGAATTCTCCAGAATTTGCTGCTGCTGAATCATTCTCTCTAACAGCCCACTCTATCTCATCTTTCAGAGTATAGTGTCTCTTTAAATAAACACTGTGACTACTATTTTTCCATATGGAACAGCTGTTTTTCACACCTCTCTAGGAATGTATTTTATCTTCCTTCAATAAACTATACTACTTAACCTTTGCTGTGTATCTGTCGGCTACATAATTTCTTCCAAGTTGGACAAGAACTGGGGATTCCCACACTTCCTGGTAACAGAAGTAAAATTAATTCCATTTGAGGACAACCTAATTTTATATTTAAAAAACTCTAAAGATTACACACACACCACACACACACTGAGACTGTTATAACTAAAAAACGAATTCAGCAAAGTTAAAGGATAAAATCACCACCAAAAAAATCAGTTGCATTTCTACACACTAACAATGAACAATCCAAAAAGAAAATTGACAATTCCATTTGCAGTAGCATCCAAGATAATAAAATACTTAGGAATAAACTTAACCAAAAAGATGAAAGACTCATACACTGAAAACCGTAAAACACTACAGAAAGCAATCAGAGAGACACTATTAGGTAGAAAAACATGTGATATTCATGAATTGGAAAACTTAATACCATTAATCCATGCTACCCAAAGTAATCTATAGATTCAATGCAATCCCTATCAAAATCCCAATGACACTTTTTGCAGAAATAGGAAAACTCATCTTAAAATTTATATGGAATCTCAAAGTACCTTGGATAATAAAACAACCAAAAATAATAAAATTAGAGATCTCATACTTCCTGATTTTCAAACTTACTTTTTTTCTGGGAGGAAAAAGTTTTCCTCTACTCACTCAGGTTTAATATTTAAGAGCCTGTGAATAAATTGACAAAAGATAGATTAACAAGAGAAAAGACAAGGTTTATTCACGTGCATATGAGTACATTAAAGAAGTGGCTTGCTCAATAATTAGAAACACAGTTTTATGCCAAACACCACATGTTCTCACTCATAAATGGGAGTTGAACAATGAGAACACATGGACACAGGGAGGGGCACAACACATACCCGGGACAGTCAGTGGGAGGGTTCGAGGGGAGGGAGAACATTGGGACAAATAACTGATTCATTCAGGGCTTAAAATCTAGATGATGAGTTGGTAGATGCAGCAAACCACCACGGCACATGTATACCTACGTAACAAATCTACACATTCTGCTCTTGTATCCCAGAACTTAAAGTAAAATTAAAAAAACAAAAAGGATTTTATGTATCTAACTTAATAGGAGAAAGGAAGTGGGAAGTAAAGGGCTTCTATAGGAAGACTGAATGGCTTTTCAAAGGAAAGACAAATGGGTTTTTGGAAGAACAAGCAAGAGATAAGAAAGGTTGTGATAAAGTGTGTTTATGCAGGTGTGAGTGGTCTTCTCTGTCTTCATTGATAATAAAACTTCCCTGGAAAGTTTTACTGTCAATAAAGAGGTACTTCACTCTCAGAAGTTTCTATCTCTAGTCAGGTATGGAAGGTTCTAAAAAAGCTTATTTTTGCATCTATTGAATCACAAATGTCATCAGCTTAAAAATAATTTTTATGCCACAAATTTACATTCTGAATCTCTTTACTGTTAAACTACAGTAATCAAAATGTACATTACTGGTGTAAAGATAATCACTTCAACCAATGGAATAGAGGACCTATTAATAAACTCTCACGTACACGGTCAAATGATTTTTATTTTTTTAACTTTTAAGTTCAGGGGTACATGTGCAGGTTTGTTATACACGTAAACTTGTGTCACAAGGGTTAGTTTTACAGGTTGTTTCATTACCCAGGTATTTAGCCTATTACCCATTAGGCATTTTTTTCTAATCTTCTCCCTCCTCCCATCCACCACCCTCCAATAAACCCCAGTGTCTGTTGTTCCTTTCTTTGGGTCCATGTATTCTCATCATTTAGCTCCCACTTATAAATGAGAAAATGTGATATTTGATTTTCTGCTCCTGCATTAGTTTGCAGATAATGGCCTTAAACTCCATCCATGTGCCTGCAAGGGACATGATCTTGTTCTTTTTATGTCTGCGTAGTATTCCATGCAAGGGCCATTCAGTGGGAGACATAAGTTTGTTCAATAAATAGTGCTGGGAAAAACTGTGACCCTTACAAGATGTGAAAAAAAAATTCAAAATGGAACAAAGACATCAACGTAAAACTAAAACTATAAAGCTCTTAGAAGAAAGCATAGGAGAAACATTTTATGACATTGGATTTGGCAATAATTTCTTGGATATGACACCAAGAGCACAGGAAATAAAAGAAAAACATACGTAAATTGGGCTGCATTGAAATTAAAAACTTCTGTGCATCAAAACACGTAATCAACAGAGTGAAAGGACAAGACACTGAATGGGAGAAAACATTTATAAATAATATATCTCATGAGGAGTTCAGATGCAGAATATGAAAAGAATACCTGCAACTCAAAAATTTCAAAAACAAACAACCTGATTAAGAAAAAAAATAGGCACAGGACATAGGCAAACATTTCTCCAAAGAAGATATTCAAAACGACCTATACATACAGGAAAAGAGACTGATCACCACTAATCATTTGGGAAATGCAAATCCAAACCACAATGAGAACCACCTCACACACATTAGGGTGGCTACTATATCTAAAAAACAACAATAGAAAATAACAGTTGTTAGCAAGTGTGTAGAGTAATTGACACCCTTATGCACTATTTTTTGGGGAATGTAAAATGGTGCAGCCACTGTGGCAAATAGTATAGGAGTTTTTCAAAGTATTAAAAATAGAATCATCATATGACCCAGCATATCTCTTTCTGGGTATATAACCAAAAAATTGAAAGTAGAAACTTGAACATACATTTGTATACCCTTGTTCACAGCAGCATTTTTCACAATAGCCAGAAGGTGAAATCGGCTCGTGTCCATTGATGGATAAGTGGATAAACAAAATGTGTTATACATCCACAATGAAATATTATTCAGCCATAACGAAATTCTTGACACATGATGCAGCATGAATAAACTTTGAGGATACCATGCCCAGTCACCAATGGACAAATACTGCATGATTCCACTGATATAAGTTACCTAGAATAGTCAAATTCATAGAGACAGAGGATAGAATGATGGTTGCCAGAGAATGGATGGAGGCTGAAATGGGGAGTTTTGGTTTAATGGATACAGAGCTTCAGTTTGCAAGATAAAAAGGGTTCTGGAGATGGATTGTATAATTGCATGACAGTGTGGATGCACTTAATGCCACAGAACAGTACACTTAAAATGGGTAACATAATAAATTGTATGATGTGTATTTAATCACAATTGTAAAAATAATAATGAATTATTGAGGACCTCAAAGACCTTCTGTTTATTTGGATTAACATTATTGTTGTAAATCATATTTTAAATTAAAGCTGAGAAATACAAGGTACCTAAATCTTAATATAACAATTCTTAAATAACAATTTTTAGAATATATGTATAAAACCAGCAAATGTGAACATAAATAAAATATATTTATCAAAATTATACTTAGCAAAAGAAAATTCTTAATGAGAAGCCTGTCACAGTTTTATATTTTTGTAAACTCCATAAGGCATGGCTTAATAAAAGACATCTACATTCTCGTAAGTTTCTTTCATCTTCTGTGTGTTCCAAATGCTATTTCGGTTGAACTATATGAAGAAAATCATACTTCAAAAAGGATTGTAGTGAAAAAGATGATTTTTTTTTCTTTTTTTGTCAGAGTCTCATCCTGTTGCCCAGGCTGGAGAGCAGTGGTGCGATTTTGGCTCACTGCAGCCTCTGCTTCCTGGGTTCAAGCGATCTCCTGTCTCAGCCTCCCGAGTAGCTGGGACTACAGGTGCCCACCACCATGCCTGGCTAATTTTTTGTATGTTTAGTAGAGAGGGGGTTTCACCATGTTGGCCAGGCTGGTCTCGAACTCCTGATCTCAGATGATCGACCTGCCTCTGCCTCCCAAAGTGCTGGGATTACAGGTGTGAGCCACTGCACCAGGCCGATAAAAATATTTTAATAGCCTTTTCAAATAAATGTGGATATTCATTTTTGGTGCTGCATAAAAACTCAACAAATGGCAGTTCCTTTTTCACTTGCATAATTTATCATTTATTGTTTATTTTAATCATAATATTTTTTTCTCAACTTTTATTTTAGGTTCTGGGGGTATATGTGCAGATTTCTTACATAGGTAAATTTCATGTCTGCAGTTGGGTATACAAATGATTTTATCACCCAGGTAGTGAACACAGTACCTAATAGGCAGTTTTTAGGCCTTCACTCTCCTCCTACCATATCCACTCAAGTAGGCCCTGGTGTCTATTGTTTCCATCTGTGTCCATGTATACTCAATATTTAGCTTCCACTTACAAGTGAGAGCTTGCAGTATTTGGTTTTTTATTCCTTTGTTAACTTGCTTACGATTATGACCTCCAGCTGTATCACTGTTGCTGCAAATGGCATGATTATGTTGTTGTTTTGATGACTGCATAGTATATATGTATACTGCATGGTATGTATGTACCACATATACCATTAGTTAGGGAGGAGTCCCTACTCCTCCATTAAAAAAAATAATTTTAGTAGAGTCGGTATCTGCTCTTCTTTGTATATTTTGTAGAATTTTGCCATGAATCCATCTGGTCAAGGGCTTTTCCTGTTTGGTAGGCTTTTAATTACTGAATAAATTTTGGAACTAGTTATTTTTCTGTTCAGGATTTCAATTTATTTGTGGCTTAATCTTGGGGGGAGGGGGTTGTATGTTTCCGGAAATTTATCCATTTGTTCAATGTTTTCTAATTGGCAATTTCGTAAATGTTATCATGCAGGATCTGAAACCATATCAATCAAATTTTCATACTCTTTACATTAAAATACAATAGTGTGCCTTGCACTTTGAGATGATCTTTTACCTCTGCATGATAGATTTTGTAACACAAAGCATTGATCATTTAAAAAGTATTGGCACACAGACTTAAATCTTCCAAATATTACATATTTTAGTATAAAATATAAATAACTCAATACTTGTTATTATCACTAGTTATCTCATCAGAAACATTACAATGCAAAGTATAAGGAAGCTGTTATGTGCTTACTGGCAGATACAGGTTTTTCACATTATTGTACACGAGCTGGCTTTATTGCGGTGCATGTGACATTCTGAATGTCCACAGCCTAGGCTGTAAAGAAGTCTTTCAGTGTCTGAGCAGGTCCTTCAGATCACACATTATGCAGAAGACAGTTAAGAAGAAGTCCAAATACACTGAGATTGCTGTGCTATGAGGAAGTCCAAACAAAACACATGGAGTGATTACAAGAAGAAAGAGATACTTAGCCAACCTCCAACTATTCCAGCCATCTCTTCTAAGACAGCAACCGGGATGGCATTGGAGGCTATCATTCTAAGTGAAGTAACTCAGGAATGGAAAACCAAATATGGTATATTCTCACTCATAAGTGGGAAGTGTGAGGATGCAAAGGCATAAGACTGATACAATGGACTTTGGGAACTCAAGAGAAAAGGTGAGAGGGGAGTGAGGGATAAAATACTACAGTGTATTCTTCTCGGGTGATGGTGTGCCAAAATCGCACAAATCAGCCCTAAAGAACTTACTCATGTAACTGAATATTACCTGTTCCCCAAAAGCTTATGGAAATAAAAAATTAAACAAAATAAAAAAGAACCCTCAACAGACTAGGCATCAAAGGAACATACCTCTAAGTAATAAAAGCCATCTGTGACAACAGCCAACATCATACTAAACGGGCAAAATTAAATAATGTCCCTTGAGAACTGAAATAAGACAAGGATTCCCAATCTCATTACTCATATTCAGCATAATACCAGAAGCCCTAGGCAGAGCAATCAGGCAAGAGAAAGAAATAAAAGGCATTCAAATAGAAAAAGAAGCCAAATTACCTCTCTTCACCGATTAAATGAATTTATATGTAGAAAATTCTAAAGACCCTGCCAAAAGACTGATAAACGATGTTAGCAAAGTTTCAGAATATGAAATTAATGTACAAAAATTAGTAGCATTTCTATCCACCAACAACATTGTGGCTGAGCGTGAAATCGAGAACGTAATCACACTTACAATATCCACAAAGAAAATCTAGGAACAGAGCTTACCAAGGAGGTGAATGATCTCTACAAGGAGAACTATAAAACACTGTTCAAAGAAATCTGAGATGATGCACATAAATGAAAACATATTCCACACTCATGGATTGGAATAATCAATGTCATAAAAATGGCCATAGTTCCCAAAGCAGTCTACAGATTCAATGTCATTCCTATCAAAATACCAATGTCGTTTTTAACAGATTAGACAAAAGCTATTCCAAAATTCATAGGGAACCAAATAAGAGCACCAATAGCCAAAGCAATCCTAAGGAAAAAAAAAAAAAGGCAGGAGGCATCACATTACTTGACTTCAAACTATATTACTAGTAACCAAAACAATGGTAATGGTACAACACTGCTTACACGGTAAACAGACACATAGACCAATGGAACAGAATAAACAGCCCAGAAATAAGGCTGAACACCTACAACCATTTGATCTTTGACAAGGCTGACAAAAACAAGCAATGGAGAAAGGACTCCCTATTCAATAAATGGTGTTGGGATAAATGGATAGCCATATGCAGAACATTGAACCTTTCACCATATACAAATATTAACTAGAAATGGATCTAAGACTTAAATAGAAAACCTCAAACTATAAAAATCCTAGGAGACAATATAGGGAGCACTCTTCACAGCATCAGTCTTAGCAAATAATTTTTGTCTAAGTCCCCAAAAGCAATTGCAACAAAAGCAAAAGTGGACAAGTGGGGACTAATTAAACTAAAAAGCTTCTGCACAACCAAAGAAACTAGTAACAGAGTAAATAGATAACCTACAGAATGAGAGGTATTCACAAGCTATGCAGCTAACAAAGTCATAATATCGAGTGATACGGTTTGGCTGTGTCCCCAACCAAATCTCATCTTACATTGTAGCTCCCATAATTCTCACATGTTGTGGGAGGGAAGTGGTGTGAGATAATTGAATCATCGGGGCAGGTTTCCTCATGCTGTTCTCATGATAGTGAATGTCTCAGGAGATCTGATAGTTTTATAAAGAGGAGTTCCCCTGAACATGCTCTCTCTTGCTGGCCACCATCTCTTGCTGACCATGTAAGACGTCCCTTGCTCTTCTGTCATAATTGTGAGGCCTCTCCAGCCATGTGGAACTGTGAATCAATTAAACCTTTTTCCTTTATAAATTACCCAGTCTCAGGTATGTCTTTATTAGCAGTGTGAGAACAGACTAATACATCCAGAATCTATAGAGAACTTAAATCAATAAGCAAAAGACAAGTGACCCGATTTAAAAGTGGGCAAAGGACATAAACATACATTTCTCAAAAGAAGACATACAAGTGGCCAAAAAACCTATGAAAAATGCTAAACATCATTAATTATCAGAGAAGTGCAAATCAAAACTACAATGAGATACCATCTCATGCCAGTCACAGTGGCTATTATCTAAAAGTTAAAAAAAAAAAAGTATAGATGCTTGTGAGACTGTGAAGAAATCCTTATACACTTTTGGTGAGGGTGTAAATTAGTCCTGCCACTGTGGAAAGCAGTCTGGATATTTCTCAAAGAGCTTGAAACAGAGCTATCATTTGACTCAGCCATCCCATTACTGTGTATAAACACAAAGGAAAATCAGTAATTCCACCCAAAAGGCACATACACTTTGTTCATTGCTTCACTATTTACAGTAGTAAAGGCATGGAATCAAACTATGTGCCCATCAATGGTAGATTGGATAAAGAAAATGTGGTACATATACACCATGGAATACCATGCAGACATGGAAAGAGCAAACTCATGTCCTTTGCAGAAACATGGATGCAGTGGGAGGCCATAATCCTAAATGAATTAACACAGGAAGAGAAAACCAGATGCCTCATGTTCTCACTTATAAGTGGGAGTTAAATACTGAGTACATTTGGACATAAACAGGGGAATAATAGACCCTGCATACTACCTGGAGGGGGAGGAAAGGAGGAGAACATGGGTTAAACATCACACACCGGGGCCTGTCATGGGGAGGGGGGAGGGGGGAGGGATTGCATTGGGAGTTATGCCTGATGTAAATGACGAGTTCATGGGTGCAGCACACCAACATGGCAAAGGTATACATATGTAACAAGCCTGCACGTTGTGCACATGTACCCTACAACTTAAAGTATAATAATAATAAAAAAAATGATAATAATAAAAGAAACTATCAACAGTGTAAACAGACAACCTACAGAATGGGAGAAGACTTTTGCAAACTATGCAGCTTAAAAAGGTCTAATATCCGGCATCTATAAGGAAGTTAACCAAATTTACAAGAAAATAACAAACCACCCCATTAAAAAGTGGGCAAATGACATGAGGAGACATTTTTCAAAAGAAGACATACATGCAACCAACAGTCATATGAAAAAATGTCAACGTCACTGATCATTAGAAAAATGAAAATAAAAACCACAGTAAAATACAAAACAAACAAACAAACAAACAAAAAACCCACCTATCAGGTACTATGCTCACTACTTGTGTGATGGGATCCATACCTCAATCCTTAGTATCATATAATATTCCCATGTAACAAACCTGCCCATGTATCTAATGTATCTAAAATAGATATTGAAATTTACAAAAATAAACTCTACTATTTATATGTGTGTTTGTGTGTATATAAGCATATCTATATATATATAAAGGTTATGTTTTGATGGGAAATTAACCATTTTTTGGACATTTTCTAGCATAAACCTAAATCCACACACTTGAACCCTGTGAGGCTTTGTGATCCACCTATAGGCAGCCTCTCTACTTAATGGGACCTGGAAAACAGAATTATCTCTTCATAGATATTAAATTAGTCCTTTTGTTATTATTACCTAATGTGGGCATATCATGATAATCTAAACTTCTTTTTCTCAAGCTGCATGCAAATTAATATATCAATATCAAATATGAAAATGTATGTATGAGCTGAAGTAAAAACAACTGTAGCAAAACATAGTTTTTGCTGTTTTTGTAGTTTGTTTGTTTGTTTGTTTTTAAGACAGAGCCTTGCTCTATCACCCGGGCTGGAATGCAGTGATGTGATCTTGGCTCACTGCAACGTCAGCCTTCCAGGTTCAAGTGATTCTCCTGCCCCAGCCTCTCGAGTAGCTGGGATTACAGGTGCCTGCCACAACACCTGGCTGATTCTTGTACTTTTAGTATAAATGGGGTTTTGCCAGGTTGGCCAGACTGGTCTCGAACTCCTGACTTAAAGTGATCCACTCACCTTGGCCTCCCAAAGGGCTGGGACTACAGGTATGAGCCACTGAGCCTGGCTGAAAAATACTGCTTTGTACTTAATGCCAGTGTTATCAGTTAAAACATTGAAAGGATTTATCATCTTTTCCTTATAATTTTCCATGTTTACATCTTGTATTGAGTGCTTGCTGTACATTGGTGTTTCTCGCTCTTGCAAGCTTCTGGAAAAATTCCTAACTAGGCCTCAAAAACACCATATTTCTTTGATTCTAAGATGCATACTTCTTTCACATTTCAATATTTCTGGAATAATGATACATTATATAATCAATATATATATTTAATATAGTGTTATTTTTTCCTGCAATTAAAGCTGTTATTAACTCAACAATGTATCTTAAAACTGAAAGGATCTCAAAGTAGATAACTTATGGTCATCCTTAGAAAAGCATTCTCTGCCTTTCTTTGTTACCACTGTATTTCTTCTGCTCAAACTGTTCTTTGGCAAGGTTCGTCCAACAGTTTTTACTAGGTGGCTGTGACTTCCTTTTTTAGCATCTATTCTCTAACATATATTTTCTAGCATGGAAAATAAAAATAAAAGTTTAATGCATTTTTTATAACATAAGAATATACTTTATGTTTTGATAAAACATACAAGCATACACAAATAAAGAAAATTCTTTAGACCCATTATTTGGGTCTATGTTATTGAAAACAAAGGTTGCCTATTGACCGTAGATAATAATCAAACATTATTGTACATTAAAAAAAGTAGAAAACATGGCACTTCTGAGTACTCATATGGACAAATCCTCTAGAAGTGCTACGCAATATGTTACTGAAGTTATCAGCTTTGCCTTTTGCTCAGTCATTTTAGTTTTTACATATCTTGCATGATTGCAGATGGTTTGCATAATATCTTAAAAATGAAACTAAAGTAGGCCATTGGCAGAGTTTGATAAGTATCCGAACTTATCAGATACTTTCTGAGAAGAATTATAACAGATATCTGGTACTTTTTAAATGAAGATCGCCCATTTTTAAAGATAAATAATGCTGCTAGAAATACAAGTACATATTACACATATCACAGTAGGAGTTGTGAAAATCCCTGACAACTGCAAGATTGAACAATATGAAATGACATTTTTGTAGGTTAAACACAGTCAAATATTAGCAATTTTATATGATTCAACTTAATAAAATAATTTTTGCAAATTCTTTTTAAATAAAAAAGTTATAAAAATGATGTTTTGATATACATTTATAGTGAAATAAATACTACAGTTAAGCAAATTTGCATATTCATTTCCTCACATAGTTACTTTTTCGGTATATGTGTTGAGGTTACCTGAAACAATTTTAATAAATGAATCATACGTCAGTGAGTCTAAATAAGAAATTGTATCTTTTACCTTTGACCTCAAATTGCAATAGCAATGTTTTTTTCTAGATCTCATGTACCAGACTTCCACAGATTTTGAACTTGCCAGCCACCACAATCGTGTGTGCCAATACTTTAAAATAAATCCCCCCTCCAATATAATATACGTACATATATGACATGATTTGGCTCTGTGTCTCCCCCAAATCTCGTGTTGAATTGTAATTCTCAACGTTGGGGGTGGGGACCTGGTGGGAGGTGATTGCATTATTGGGGTGAATTTTCCTCTTGGTGTTCTCATGATAGTGAGTTTTCATGAGATAGGATGGTTTAAAAGTGTTTGAAAGTTCCCCCTTTGCTCATTCTCTCTTGTGCCACCATTTGAAGATGTGCTTGCTTCCCGTTTGCCCTTCTACCATGATTCTAAGTTTCCTGAGGACCCCCAGCCATGCTTCCTGTATAGTCTCAGAACTGTGAGTCAATTAAACTTCTTTTCTTCATAAATTACCTGTCTCAGGTAGTTGTTTATAGTAGTAGTGTGAGAATGGACTAATACAGAAAATTGGTACCAGAGAGGTGGGGCGTTGCTATAAAAATACCTGAAAATGTGGAAGAGATTTTGGAACTGGGTAACTGGCAGAGGTTGGAACAGTTTGGGGAGCTCAGAAAACAGGAAGATAGGCAAGTTTTGGAACTTCTTAGAAACTTGTTGGATGGTTGTGACTGAACTGCTGATAGTGTCTTGATATGGTTTGGCTCTGTGTCCCCACTCAAATCTCACCTTGAATTGTACTCCCATAATTCCCACATGTTGTAGGAGGGATCTGGTGGGAAATCATTTGAATCATGGGGGCAGTTTCCCTCATACTGTTCTCATGGTAGTGAATAAGTCTCATGAGATCTGATGATTTTATCAGGGGTTTCTGCTTTTGCATCTTCCTCGTTTTCTCTTGCTGTCACCATGTGAGAAGTGCCTTTCTCCTCCCGCCATGATTCTGAAGTCTCCTCAGCCATGTGGAAGTGTAAGTCCAATTAAGCCTCTTCTTCTTCCCAGTCTCTGGTATGTCTTTATCAGCAGCATGAAAATGGGCTAATATAATAAATGGGTACCAGTAGAGTGGGGCATTGCTGAAAAGATATCCGAAAAAGTGGAAACAACTTTGGAACTGGGTAACAGCCAGAAGCTGGAACAGCTTGGAGGGCTCAGAAGAAGACAGGAAAATGTGGAAAAGGTTGGAACTTCCTAGAGACTTGTTGAATGGCTTTGACAAAAATATTGAAAATGATATAGACAATGAAATCCAGGCTGAGGTGGTCTTGGATGGAGATGAGGAAGTTGTTGGGAACTGGAGCAAAGGTGACTTTTCTTATGTTTTAGCAAAGAGACTGGTGGCATTTTGGCCCTGCCCTGAAGATTTGTGGAACTTTGAACTTGAGAGAGATGATTTAGGGTATCTGGAGGAAGAAATTCTTAAGCAGCAAAGCATTCAAGAGGTGACTTGGGTGCTGTAAAAGGCATTCAGTTTTAAAAGGGAAGCAGAGAATACAAGTTCAGAAAATTCACAGCCTGGCAATAGAAATGCGATAGAAAAGAAAATCTCATCTCAGAGGAGAAATTTAAGCCAGCTGCAAAAATTTGCATAAGTAATGAGGAGCTGAATGTTTATCCCAAAGACAATGGGGAAAATGTCTCCAGGGCATGCCAGAGACCTTTGCGACAGCCTCTCCCATCACAGACCCAGAGGTCTAGGAAGGAAAAATGATTTCGTTGGCAGGGCCCAGGTTCCCTGTGCTGTCTGCTGCCAAAGGACTTGGTGCCCTGCATCACAGCTGCTCCAGTCATGGCTGAAAGGGGCCAACATGGAGCTCAGGTTGTGGCTTCAGAGGATGCAAACCCCAAGCCTTGGCAGCTTCCACATGGTGTTGAGCCTGAGGGTGCACAGAAGCCAAGAATTGGAGTTTGGGAACCTCTGCTTAGATTTCAGAAGATGTGTGGAAATCCCTAGATGCTCAGGCAGAAATTTGCCACAGGAGCGGGACTCCCATGGAGAACCTCTGCTAGGGCAGTGCAGTAGGAAAAGGTGGGGTTGGAGCCCCCACACAGAGTCCCCACTGGGGCACCACCTAGTGGAGCTGTGAGAAGAGGGCCACCATCCTCCAGATCCCAGAATGACAGATCCACCAACAGCTTGCTCCCTGCACCTCAAAAAGCCATAGGCACTCAATGCCAGCCCATAAAAGCAGCTGGGAGGGGGGCTGTACCCTGCAAAGTCACAGGAGTGGAGCTGCCCAAGACCATGGAAACCCACCTCTTGCATCAGCATGACCTGGATGTGAGACCTAGAGTCAAAGGAGATCATTCTGGAACTTTAAAATTTGTCCCACCATATTTCAGACTTGCATGGGCCCTGTAACTCCTTTATTTTTGCCAATTTATCCTATTTGGCATGGCTATATTTACACAATACCTGTACCCCCATTGTATCTAGGAAGTAACTAGCTTGCTTTTGATTTTACAAGCTTATAGGTGGAAGGGACTTGCCTTGTCTCAGAGACTTTGGACTGTGGACTTTTGGGTTAATGCTGAAATGATTTAAGACTTTGGGGGATTGCTGGGAAGGCATGATTGGTTTATAAATGTGGGGACATGGGACTTGGAGGGTCCAGGGACAGAATGATATTGTTTGGCTGTGTCTCCACCCAAATCTCATCCTGAATTGTACTCCCATAATTCCCGCATATTGTGGGAGAGACCGGGTGGAAGATGATTTAAATCACGGGGGCAGTTTCCCCCATACTGTGCCCATTCTAGTAAATATGTCTCATGAGATCTGATGGTTTTATCATGACTTTCTGCTTTTGCATATTCCTCATTTTCTCTTGCTACCACCATGTGAGAAGTGCCTTTCGCCTCCTGCTGTGATTTGGCCTCCCCAGCCATGTGGAACAGTAAGTCCAGTTAAACCTCTTTTCTCAGTCTCGCGTATGTCTTTATCAGCAGCATGAAAACGGACTAATACATGTGTAAAATGTGTTTTATCCTGCTGCTGAAGACCTAATACTCTCTCATTGATTACTATTCTCTTCCAGGTAACTATTTAGAGCAGGGATATTTTACTTATTTTTGAGAACTATAATTGCTATCATAGTCTGTTGAGTAAATGACTTCTAGTTACTGTTAATAAATTTTTAAAATACATTTAATTTCCAGTAAGGGTAAATTAACATGTATTTACTTAGCATTCCTTAGAATTGGACACTGAAATGAGATACAAGGTTATGTGATGTATGGATTTATCATTCTCCCTCTCTTTCTTCACTTTCAAAGCCAAATTAATAAGAAAGTCATAAAATATGTTGTCTCTACTGCTTCAACTTGTATTTACTCCTTAATTTTTGTAGTCTCAGCAACGTACCAAGATGTAACAGTCTCTTGTCATCTGAGAAAATGCCCAGAGTTTTTTGTTCTACCTCCAAGAAAATTAAAGAATGTGGACACAAAGGTGAGGTTAGAGTGAATGTTCAATAAGTGAAAGAAGAAAGCTCTCTGCCAGCAGAGAGGGGGCGTTGAATGGAGTGCCCCTTATGAGGCTGAGGTCCAGGGATTTTATGGACTGGGAAGGGGAAGGAATGTGCTTAGTCTGCAGGTTGTCTTGGAGAATGTGTAACTTAGCATGACCCAGGGCCTTGGCCCGGGACCAATCAGGGGCTGAAGTGATGATTCATAGAGGCCGCTAAGCTTGGCCCAGGATCTATCAGTAGTTGAAGTGAAAGCTTGACCTTGGACCTTGGCCAGAGACCAACCATGGGTTGAAATGATGATTCATGGAGACTAGACACACAGTCAAAAAGGAAAGAACCCACTGTGCCCATGCCCACAAAAGGAGAAGAAACTTTTCTTGGGAACGTGCTGACTATACAAAGGACATAGGCATTTCTATGGCAGGCCTTGTTCACTTATCTGAGTGAACTGGAGGTTTGTGCAAGTTTTTATCAAGATGTTCTTGAGGTTTTTCTATCTGTGCAGCTGTGGGCCTGTCTCTAGGCACAACACCCTGTGCTAGTTTCCTTATCTGTGTCTGCAGCCTGAATTTTTCCCCAGACTGCTTTGTATGTCATGTGGGGATGAGGCACTGACCCATGGACCCGGGGGGTCTCCAGGGACCCTTCCCTTGCTATCTGCCTAAGGCAAGCTAACTAACTCCCTTCAAATTCACTGAGATTCAAATTATTATCGTTATTCCACCGAAACTATTTACTTCAAGAGAAGTAGTATTAATCCCCATGTTGCTCTCTCTCTCTATATATGTCTTACTTGAACTTCCTGCTTTCCATATCTAGGCATATTAATTACCATATAATAAATTATTTAGCTCAATAATGAAGGCTCTGAATTGGATAATCTGAGTTATTTGGGTTAGTTAAATTAATTGTGACATAAAATTGAACAGAAATATCTACCTCTTTATAGCCTCCATTTTGAGTATTTTGGGAGTTTTCATAGGATCTCCTTTAGGCTTTATTTATACACCTTAGTTAATAAAAGAAAATAACATTGTGTGAATGTGTGTGTTTACAGTTGTATATCACATATTGTGCCTAAACTGATTTGGCAAAGAAATTGTAGGCCAGCCAAAAATGAGTTGGTGGAAAAAGTTGCAATAGTCATGTTCTTGCAACATAAAGCCCATGGAAATAGTATCTTTATTTTTTGAGATGGAGTCTCTCTCTGTCACCTAGGCTGGAGTGCAGTGGCACCATCTTGGCTCACTGCAACCTCCGCTTTCCTGGGTCAAGCGATTCTCCTGCCTCAGCCTCTTGAGTAGATGGATTACAGGGGTGTGCCACCATGCCCGGCGAATTGTTTTGTATTTTTTTGTAGAGACAGGGTTTTACCATGTTGCCCAGTCTGTCTGGAACTCCTGACCTCAAGTGATCTGCCCACCTTGGCATCCCAAAGTGCTGGGATTACAGGCGTGAGCCACTGCCCCCAGCCAGAAATAGTATCTTGAAGGGAAGTTTACTTGTGAGTACTATTTGTGAGGAAATTACTTGCACAGGTCAGCAGTTGATTGGTTTATGGTTTAGGTGCAGTTCTAAATTTCAATAAACTTTTCCCATTATTGCAAGTTTCATGCAATACTCTACAGTAATTTTATTTTGTTCAACAATGAGTTTCACATTTAGAGACTGTAATAATGTACCTTCCTAATTTTATTAAAAGTTCTTCAGGACAAAAGGCAGTATATAATGTGAGCATGAGATAAGCGGAATAATTTAAAATAGAACTCAAATGTTGTTAAATATATACAGCTAGAAACATTACACATGAACCCTATTGACAAGCATTTTATTGAACAACATTTAAAGCTCTTCTTGCTTTCAAACATATGCAGGAAAAACAGAAGAACAGAACTGAATGACGGTGTCAATGAAATAAATAGGTATATTGCCTTAACACAACAGTGACAGTAGCACTACATGAAGAAACAGACAAAATACATATGAAATATAAGATATCTAAGACATTATAGTCTGCAGATATGAAAATGGCTTGGATAGTTAATGCTATTAAAACATAGACAGGGCTTCAGTCTCAGTACCATAGTTATCTTAAACAATACCCCGCCATTACAGTGTAATAGAAATTTGCTAGCTTAACAAACTACTTACTATTCAAAGGCAGAAAAAGAGTGGAATTTGTCATATACATGCAATCAAATGACCTTGGACACTTCTGCGTAATGGAAAATATATTAACAGCAGTTTAAAAGACAGTGTAATTCTTACTCAGTCTCCAGAAGTCAATTAGAAAAGCAACAGAAGAAAACAAATTTAACATTAATTTAAGAAACATTTATAAAATGTCTATGCATGTGCCAGGCACTGGGAACAGTATAATAAATAAAACAATAGTCTTTCAACATTCTTGTGATGTACATGCTAATGCCTTGATTTTACTGATAAGATAAGAAGTTTCTCTAAGGTAACTCGAATCCTTTAGTCTGACTCTAAAGCTCTGGTTCCTTCCAGTAGCTGTTTCCCAGTACTTCAAGGCAGCCTCAAATAGTAATATTGATGGCAGTGGCTCCACCCTCCTGGGTGGGGCTACGGCCACCCAAACTGCATCTGTGCATCCCAGCCTCCTTGTGCTCTTGGGGGAGAGCCAGGAGCAGGCAGGATCTGCCTTTCCAGGTGTGGCTGTGGCCACCCTCCCAAGTGCAGGGGCCAGGTGTCTCTGCAGCATGCACCCTTGGGGGTTGCAGGAAGGACTCTCATGTCTCTGTAGGCTTGGGGGTGTCTGTCTCACCTCTCTCCACTCTTGGCACCTCCTCCGATCTCAGAGTGAGGTTTGGGGCCTAGCCCAGGGTCCATGAATGGTGGCTGGGGGCAGATTGATTCCTGGGCAGAAGAAGGTGCGTCCCCAGTAAGTCCCCATATTCAGGTTAGGGAGGGCCTGAAGGTGAGGGACAAGGCTGCCAGTCCCATGGACCAGAGTGGGGACTCATAGTGCCTCTTTGGGGCCCACCCATGGCTGCCCATGGCCCAGTCAGCATGCATTTCCTTGCCTCTGATGTCCATAAAAGCCCTGGGCTCAGCCAGAGCAGGGCAGAGGATGGCCAGAGGACAAAGAGGGCAGGGAGACAATGGGAGGACCAGCAGCAGGCAGGAGTACTTTTGCTGCTGATGGCAGAGATGATGGGACAGCCTGCTGCACAGAGCAGTACCCTTTCCACTGAGAGCTGCCGAGATGACAGCTTCAGAGACCTGCAGAGAAGTCTGAATGACTTGTCTGTGGAGAGGAGCCACCCTCTCCAGGGCCTCCTCTCTACTGAGAGCTGAACACTCAATGGACAACCGGCCTGCAGAGAGGAGCTCCCCACTCCGCTGAGCTGTTGTAACACTAAATAAAACTCTTCTTCCTCACCCCTCACTTGTCTGTGTACCACATTCTTCCTGGACACAGGATGAGAACTTGGGCAAAGGTGCTGCAGTCACAGATGTTTCTGGCCAGAAAAAATCGACCCTCCAGAGATCCCATAACAATATAATTGAGGATGCACCTTCAAATGATAATAACTTGTATAGATCAATTATTAATTTACATACCAATGCTTCAGTTTCATTTACAATTGAATGAAATTCTGCCTGATCATCTTCCATTATAGTCAGATGACCTACTCTTCAACCATTTTAAGTTCTCACAGTGCCTCAAAAGTGCCCTGCTCCTTTTCACTTCTAACCTTTGAAACAGGAAGTTCCCAAGGCTTAAAGTTGTTCCTCTTAACCTCAGCCTCCTCTTTTTCAGGTCTCTAAGCTAAATGACATTTACTGCAGCAAATCTTGCCTAAACACTGCTTCCCTGGCAGCAGCTGCTGAATTATCATTTTTGGAAAGGCAATGTGATAACTGTCAAACCATCACCCTATTAGATTGCCTGACATTCCTGATGGATGGGTGGCGAGAGCCCTCTTCTACCCCACTTATGCCTGTAACTGTAACAGAACCGCTGTGTTTAAACATTAGTTTGGCAACTATGGGATGAATGTGATGGGACAGACTATATATCAGAAGCAGAGGTTCCTGTGTGTGAAGCAGGTCAAGATTTTCTAAGTTAGAAACTGGTAAGGTAAAGGGAAGACATGTGGATTTCTCCAATAATCTATCAAACTTGCCCTTCTCCCTGGTGGTGGCAGGGGTAGTGGAGGTAGGGGGGACTTGGGAGGCTTTATCTGTTTGTTTTCATGCTCTCTCAAAAATGGATTTCTGGTACAAGAAAAATTCTGAGAAACCATACATATAATTATTTCTCATCATAATTAAATATTTTATGTATGTATCTTAAATTTTTAGCTATCTCTCTGACTGGGTAAATAGATAAAAGTTATATATAAGTTATTAAAATAACAGCATTGATTTTGAATCCATTAAAAAGTCTTTTCAACCTTATCCAGCACACTCACTAGCTCGTATGAATTATACTCATCTGAAAGTGCCCTTCACCACCTTCCCCCAAAACTTGGAAATAAGATTGGTAAGTGAACGACCAGTTGTCCTTCAGTATGTTTTAGAATAAGGAGAACACAACCTAGTGTCCACAACTGATCTGTTACTCCCCTAAATCAGCCTTGCTAAGTTTTTTAAGACTTGACAGGGAAAACAAATTTCTAATGCATGTACATCCTTCCTGAAAAGATTCCATGTTTTCAAGAAGGGATATTATTTCTGAGCAAATAATATGAAGAGGAAGGAAAGGGGGTCACTTATATAGTTGAATAAATCAGCTCAGTCAACAATCCTGGTGAATAATGGAGAGTCAAATAATGCATAGGGAGTACTTCTGGGTCCTGGTTGGCTATCCAGAAATAATGTTAACAGCTAATTACATATCCAGATAAAGGGAGCCAGGGCAAAATTTAAAAAAAAAAGTACTTGCAATTTGTTTTGAAGAAATGGTCAGCCACGACCCTGAATGAGTTTGAGGTTTCCATACACAAGCAAAAATTGTGTTCTAATTATAGCCAATCCATTTTCTTGAAATTTTATTAATCAAGTTATAAAATCCAGTTTATTATCTTACTTGTTTCTTCACTAGTCCTGTTTGTTGTTTTGTACAAAATTTTACAGGTATTTTAATTATTGAAAAAAACTATCTTTGCAGTGTATGATTAATATCATATTATTCCTTATTTCTATAGTTAAATTGCCTTACAGATGTAATTTTGTCTCAACATAGATTCTAAGATCCATGAAGGCAGTTACCTTTTCATAATGGTTTATCTAGATATTTAAAGTCCAAATAATTACTTATCATTTCTTGGTAGCTTTCAATATATGCAAAACATTTAAAATAATTTTTGAGTTTTTGAAAGAAATTTAAAGATGTACGGCATATCAAAAGATCAGATATTTTAAAAGTTTATTCATGTTCTTATAAGTATATGAAAACATTTCTTGAAGCATCAGACTCATTTTCACCCTTGTGATATCTTTGGAATTTACATAGCATTCTCTCTGAACAAGTCACTAGCAATCTATATACTCTTTATTACAATTGCAAAATGATTATGAGATCAGTGCATCCAGAAATAATTCTTTAAAAAAATTTGTGATACACTTTAAAGATAGAGCTAATTTTCCTAGAATAAATTATTAACGACCCGTGTATAACACATAGCTAATAATAATGTTAAGATCAATTTTAAAATAAATTATGTTATACCAGTGAGACTAAGCAGTAATACCTCTGAGATGAAAATATTTAGTAACTTTATATACAAGTACTAAAATTTTTTAAATATACCAGGTATTAATGTATATTTTGATTGTGTATTATTGAGTGTGTATTCAATCTCCATGAATGAAAGTACATTCTGGTGAAAATTCATTTTCACAAACTTTTTCAGACCACTCTCATGACAAGGTAAATATGACTTATTCCTGAGCAAGAAATTAATGGGAGTTAGTCCTGAAAGTATATCATAAAGAAGTAGGAAAAATGCTGAAATCCACCTGTCAGGAAATTGAATCCACAATCTATTCAAACAATGAAATGTTATCTTTCAATCTCAGGAAATTATGGAACTGTGGATGTGACACAGCCATTGCTGAAAAATATGTTTGTTGGAAGGTAAGGATGGAGAAGTGTATCTGTGGGGAGGGATAGTATAAACTATAATAAGTAAATTAGCAATATAATGTAAAATACTCATACAAATGTGTAATCCAGTTTTGAAATTTTGTATATCCCAAACATTAAATAAGACATTTTATTTTATACTTTTAATACCAAGACTACCTTGTTTACAGTTAAATGTTGAATAGATACACTTCATTTATTTGCTTATCTTTTTGATATCATTTCAATTAAGCCATTTACTTACCTGAAAAATGGCTAAGAACCAATGATGTAACTGATAAGAAACTTATGAGAAACTAATATTGTTTGTCAAAATATATTCCAAACTATTTGGCTTCAATATGCTTTTGTGAATATTCAATTTTAGATTTCCTTATACATTTTTCTAGTCAAAATTCACTTCTTATTGAAGAAAATCTTATGACTCCTACTCTAATTTTGCAGCATACTTGAATGAATAGACTTATTTATGGTGAACAGTAAAGAAAAGTGAAAAATAATTTTTCAAGTGTATTTTTACTTGATTTTTAAATTTTCTGTGGATATATTGTTCCTGAATTATTCTGAAAGCTTTCACAACTCTAGGTTACTGGCACATTGATTTCACTCTCTTCACAATGGTGGTGCAACAGGAATAACCAATACATTTAGAGCTGTATTCCTTGCCCATTGAACATATGGCTAGACTATGCTGCTCTCTGAGTGCCAAGACTTTTTGACCCTTGATCAAACATTTTGATTCCCAATTGCTACTAAACATTTTATTATATACTCAAATGAAAATTCTTCTCCTTTGAGTTATTTAATCCCTAAAACAGACTCTCATTTCACAGTACATGAAGACTACTTAAAGGAATTAAGAGGTTGGGTTATCAAATTGCTAAAGTCTTCATAAAATGTGAATGCAGTTGATTAACTTCACAGAGAGAGATTTTCCTTAGAGATGCCTATGCTTAAATAATGTGGTCATACTTCAGATCACCATTTCTAAACATAAATGTTTATTCCCTGAGTGAACGGAATTCTAGACCTCATTTAAAAATCTACTTTGGCACCCTCTTTGGCAATACAACTGTATTAGTCAGTTTTCATGCTACTGATAAAGACATACCCAAGACTGGGCAATTTACAAAAGAAAGGGTTTTATGGGACTTACAGTTCCATGTGGCTGGGGAGGTCTCATAATCATGGCAGAAGGTGAAAGGCATGTCTCACATGGCCCCATACAAGAAAAGACAGCTTGTGAAGGGATACTCCTCTTTTTAAATTCATCTGATCTCCTGAGACGTATTCAATATCACAAGAACAGCACAGGAAAGACCCGCCCCATAATTCAATCACTTCCCACCGGGTTCTTCCCACAACCCATGGGAATTGTGGGAGTTACAATTCAAGAAGAAAATTAGGTAGGGACAAATCCAACGCATATTACTCCACTTCTGCCCCTCCCAAATCTCATGTTCTCACATTCAAAAACCAATCATGCCTTCCCAACAGACCCCAAAGTCTTAATTCGTTTCAGCATCAACTCAAAAGTCCACAGTCCAAAGTCTCATCTGAGACAAGGCAAGTCCCTTCTGCCCATGAGCATGTAAAATCAAAAGCAAGTTAGTTACTTCCTAGATACAATGTGGGTACAGGCATTGGGTAAATGCAGCCATTCCAAGTGGGAGAAATTGGTCAAAACAAAGGGGCTACAGGCCCCACGCAAGTCCGAAATCCAGCAGGGCAGTGAAATCTTAAAGCTTCCAAACAATCTCCTTTGACTCTATGTCTCGCATCTGGGTCATACTGATGCAAGATATGGGTTCCCACGGTCTTGGGCAGCTCCACCACTGTGGTTATGCAGGGTATAGCCTCACTCTCAGCTGCTTTCATAGGCTGCTGTTGAGCGTCTTTGGCTTTTCCAGGCACATGGTGCAAGCTGTGGGTGGATCTATCATTTTAGGATCTGGAGGATGGTGGCCCTCTTGTCACAGCTCCACTAGGTGCTGCCCCAGTAGAGAATCTTTGGGGGCTCTAACCACACATTTTCTTTCTGCACTGCCCTAGTAGAGGTTCTCCATGAGAGTCCTACCCCTGCAGTAAACTTCTTCCTGGGCATCCAGGCATTTCCATACATCTTCTGAAATCTAAGTGAAGGTTCCCAAACCCCAATTCTTAACTTTGTGCACTCACAGGCTCAACACTACATGCAAGCTGCCAAGGCTTGGGGCTTGCACCTTCTGAAGCCACAACCTGAGCTCCATGTTGGCCCCTTTCAGCTGTGGCTGGAGTGGCTGGGATGCAGGGCACCAAGTCCCTAGATTGCACACAGCACAAGGACCCTGGGTCCCCCCATGAAACCACTTTTTTCTCCTAGACCTCCAGGCCTGTGATAGGAGGGGCTTCTGTGAAGACCTCTGCCATGCCCTGGAGACATTTTCCTTATTATCTTGAGGACTAACATTCTGTTCCTCAATACTTAAGAAAATTTCTGCAGCTGGTTTGAATTTCACCTCAGAAAATGGTATTTTATTTTCTATCTCCTTGTCAGGCTGCAAATTTCTCAAACTTTTATGCTCTATTTCCCTTTTAAACCTGAATGCCTTTAACAGCACCCAAGTCACCTCTTGAATGCTTTGCTGCTTAGAAATTTCTTCTGCCAGATTCCCTAAATTATCTCTCTCAAATTCAAAGCTCCACAAATCTCTAGGATGGGGGCAAAACGCCACCAATCTCTTTGCTAAAACATAGCAAGTCACCTTTGCTCCAGTTCCCAACAAGTTCCTCATCTCCATCTAAGACCACCTCAGACTGCACCTTATTGTTCATGTCACTATCAGAATTTTTGTCAAGGCCTTTCAACAAGTCTCTAGGAAGTTCCAGACTTTCTTACATTTTCCTGTCTTCTTCTGAGTCCTTCAGACTGTTCCAACCTCTGCCTGTTACCCAGTTCCAAAGTTGCTTTCACAGTTTTACATATCTTTTCAGCAGAACCCCACTCTAGTGGTAGCAATTTTCTGTATTCGTTCATTTTCATGCTGCAGATGAAGACATACCCAAGACTGGGCAATTTAGAAAAGAAAGCGGTTTATTGGACTTACAGTTCCACATGGCTGGGGAGGCCTCATAATCATGGTGGAAGGTGAAAGGCACGTCTCACATGGCAGCAGACAAGAGAAGAGAGCTTGCAGGAAAACTCCCCTTTTTAAATCATCAGATCTCATGAGACTCATTAACTATCATGAGAACAGCACAGGAAAGACCTGCTCCCTAAATGCAATCACCTCCCACCGGCCTCCTCCCATGACCCATGGGAACTGCAGAAGTTACAATTCAAGATGTGATTTGGGTGGGGACACAGCCAAACCATATCAACAAAAAACCATTAAATTATAAAATTCTTAGGTCTATAATGTTGTAAGTCAGAAGAGTGAATGATACATTCTTAAACTCATATTTTTCTAAGTAATTTCTAAAACTTCCACTTTTGTGCAACAGGTTAAACCTCTCGTTATATAATTTAATTAACAAACTGGCATTCTTAATCACAATTGACTAAATTACCACAATTTGTTCAGTAAAATTTTTGTTCAAATTATGAATACCAATGTGAATACCAAAATTGAAAGAAGAATATTTAGTTGGATCTGGAGTTTGCCTTTCATGAGATGTGTGACTTTGGATAAAAGCTAACGGAGGCTTTTTTTTTTTTTTTTTAAATCCATATCCTGTATACATTGTAGCATATTGGTCCAGACAGAGAAGAGGCATTGATTCTGAATGTCTTGGCTTGAATATTAGTCCTGTGACTAACTAGCAATATAACCTAGGATAAATGATTTAATCTTTCTATGCTTTAGTTTTCTCATTATGAAATGGAGGTAATAAGAGGGTTTTGAGGAGTAAATGAGTTAATGTGTATTAAGTGACTAGAACAATACTTGGCATATAGGAATCAATAGAGAATTATTTGCTGCTATTTTTATTGTCATTGTTGATGTTATTATTATTATTATTATCAAACTTTGGTTGGCAGGGGAATCTGTATGGCCTTTGTAATGACTTGTAATCTACTACTTCCTCAGCCACTTTTTAAAAAATTTTAAATTATATATTAAAAAATTATAGTTTTATATGTTTATGGGATAGAAGGTGATGACATGACTTTTTATACAACCTGGAATTATTAAATAAAGCCAATTAACCTATCTATAACCTCAAATGTTTGACATATTTTATTCTAAGAACATTTGAGATTTACTCTCTAAGCAATATTGAAATTTATAGTACTGAAATATCAACTATATTCACTATACTGTGCAACAGATCTCAATAAAAATAAAGCTTATTCCTTCTATCTAATTGAGTATTTTTCCTCTTGGGTTACCATCTTATTCCCTCCAGCCCCTCGCCTTTGTCAACCCTCACTCTAATCTCTACTTTTATGAGTTTGGGTGTTTTCGATTCCACATATAAGTGGAAACATATGGTATCTCTTTCTGTGTTTAGCTTATTTCATTTAGCATAATGGCCTCCAAATTTCATCCATATTGGTAAAAATGGCAGAATTTCTTCCATTTTAAAGGCTGAATGGTGTTCCATCAGTCACTTTAATATCATGACATCTGGCTCTAATTTCTCTCTACTAATCTCTGTCACCACAATCCACTGTTCACTTGACAATTCTGCTTCATTTACTGAATCACAGTTTATTAGTTTACTAAGGGTGCCATAACAAAGAGCCACAGGCTTCACGTCTTAAAAAAAAAAAACACACACACACAGAAATTTATTTTCTCACAATTCTGGAAGCTGTAAGTCCAAGATTACAGTATCAGTAGGGGTGGTTTCTTCTGAGATGCTTCTCTCTGGTTGTCTTGTAGATTGCTGTCTTATCTCTGTGTCTGACAAAGACTGTCTGCTTGGCCAAACTTGAGTGACATTCCTCTGAGCCCTTTTTTCAGCTAGACCTCGACCTTGCCCAATTTCTTTTAAATTTTTGTCAGGCTTGCATAGCGTACTTTTAGCAAGAATCCTAATTAGTCATTTAAGAGATAATTCCCCACCCTTGATATCAGACCATGTTCAACATCCCCCACCTTTAATGTCTAAGTTCTTGGCCTGTCTTCAGAAAGAATCCTGTTAAGTTGGTTTAGCAAGAATCTCCCTAGCATTGCCTTTTAGTAATTTTCCATCCACTGGCCCCTTCAGTCTGCTGATTGGCTATAAATCACCAACTGTTTTTAAATTAGAAGTTGAGCTGTGTCTTGTCTTCCTAGCGCAATGGCCTTGAAACCTTAGTGTTTTAACAAGTGCCAGAATATTTTTTCTTTAACATGGGTTCACATAGTCTTTCCTCTGTATGTATCTGTGTCTGAATCTCCTCTTCTTATAAGAAGAGGTCACTCTAATGACCTAATTTTTTCTTAACTACATCTTTAAAGACCCAGTTTCCAAATACAGTCACACTCTGAGGTACTAGGGCTTAGGAATTTAGCATATAAACTTTGAAGGTAGACACAATTCAGCCCATAGCATGTAGTATTATTTTTTAATGCAAATCCTCACACACTCCCAGTAATTTCAAAATCCAGGTTAACAATACATAAATCACCCTTTAGTCACAGTTTCTTTAAACTTCTCATTTTTAATGCCTTTTTCTCCACTCAATAGCCACCATTCTCACTGTCATACCATGAATGTTGTCATCATCCTGAACTACTGTAGTTACTAAATCACCGGTTCAAACATCTACTTTGATCAACATTTATCTTTCCAGGCTATTTTCTAAACTCTTCCTATTATGATTCTTCTTGTCCCTTATCAGGACTAGCATTCGAATGACCTAATTTTGTGTCCATCATCCTTCTTTTGTTTTCATGTTACTCTCTATCTATTTCAGATGCTGTGGTTTGTTTGTTATTTTAATTACTCTCATGCCACTACCTAAACCTCCTCTATCATTTGTTATATGTACCTGAAAAATCTCCAACCCAGGCAGCCGCATGTTGGTAAAAACACATAATGGAACATTTTCTTCTTTCTTTCTTTCTCTTTCTTTCTTTCTTTCTTTCTTTCTTTCTTTCTTTCTTTCTTTCTTTCTTTCTTTCTTTCTTTCTTTCTCTTTCTTTCTTTCTTTCTTTCTTTCTTTCTTTCTTTCTTTCTTTCTTTCTTTCTTTCTTTCTTTCTTTCCTTCCTTCCTTCCTTCCTTCCTTCCTTCCTTCCTTCTTTCTTTCTTTTTCCTTCCTTCCTTCCTTCCTTCCTTCCTTCCTTCCTTCCTTCCTTCCTTCCTTCCTTCCTTCCTTCCTTCCTCTCTCTCTCTCTCTCTCTCCCCTCTTTCTTATTTCTTCTTTCTTTCTTTCTTTTTTCAGAGTCACTCTCTGTCACCCAGGCTGGAGCGCAGTGACATGATCTCAGCTCACTGCAACCTCTGCCTCCTGGGTTCAAGTGATTCTCCTGCTTCAGCCTCCCAAGTGGCATCTGCCACCATGCCTGGCTAATTTTTGTATTTTTAGTAGAGATGGGGTTTTGCCATGTTTGCCAGGCTGGTCTTGAACTCATTACCTCAGGTGATCCCCCTGCCTCCATCTCCCAAAGTGTTGGGATTACAGGCATGAGCCACTGCACCCAGCTAATGGAAGATTTTCATCACTAAAAGTTCATAGTCACCAAACTAAACTGAGTCTTAAACAGTACTAAATAATTTACTAGAGTTCTCTGGCCAAATCACTCCTCTAATTTGCCTGAGAACAATATTAGACCTCTTTCTTCTACACACTGAACTTTTTTGTCTTCTAGATTTAACAAAATCCTTAGGTAAAAAAAGCCTTCATGGTTCTGCCACTAAATATGTCCTCACCCATCTCTCTCTTCTTGTCTTCTTCCTACACAAAAACTATTATTTCATTTGTATTCTGGTTCTCTTTCCCTTAGTTTTCTCCAGAAACTTACATTACTAGTCCCTGTTTCTCTTATATCTTTTCTTCTCTTTCTCTACTGGGTCCTCTTTTTAATTATTTTAGTCTCTCCTATTAAAATCAAACAGATTTCAACTACTTTTCTTTCTCATAGCCCCATTTTCCCAGCACAGACATACTACTGTCAGCTAAATTTCCCAAGACTTGTCTCCTTTAACTCCAAGGAACTCCTCAATCCCCTAAATATGGCTTTTATTTCTAACATAAGACTAAGATTATTCTTTCTTAGGTTACTGTTGACCTTCATACTTTTAAATCCAATGAAAGCATTTCAGCAATTTTAATAACAGCTCACTTGTACATAGTTTTAAAGGGCATACTTTTCAAATATTTTATGTTAGTTTATTATAAACATTTACCCAGTGTGTTATTTTTTCCAGTTAATACAAGTAGGTATTTTTCTTATACCTACTCTTCATATTTTTTTTTCTTTTGACAAAGTCATCCTATACCAAGTGGATTTTCAGCAGCACAACAAGAAAAGGTCTTCACACTGCTCAGAAATGTAAGTTTTAATCTGGCATATTATTTCCCAATGAATTTTTTAGTCAAGATTTTAGGGACAGCTCTGTATTCAGGTGAAACAGGTATAATTTGAGTGGTAATAAAAGATCAGCCATTAAAAAACATTCTTCCGGGTGTCTTGATACAATATTTGAATTTCTCACTAATTAGTCTTATTCATTAAGGACTCTCTAGACATGAATACATTATCATCTTTGAAATTAAGGCCTTGGGTTGCTTGGGAAAAGTAAACTATCAGCTGCCTAATGTGTTTACAGAGAATGATCTGCGGGATCAACCCATTATCCTTTAAGTAAACAGTATTCTAAGGAATGCAATACTGAGCAGTATTCTGAAATGGGATTTCCAAGATTAGAAAAGGATCAAAAGTTGCCTTGCACCTTGGTAAAAGTACGTTGCTATGTACTACTAATCAATGGTGGCAAAAAGTAATAGGAGCCTTGATGTGCTTGTGTATGTACATATGTAAACCTATACCTGTGTGTGTGTGATTGAACGTGTGCAGTGTGATGAAAGCTAAATAAAAACAGGTATTAGCAAAGTGAAAGGGATCATGTTTATACAAGAAATAACCCAATTGTAGTGCGTATCCATGATGTATATGACTCAAACGGAAGCATGAAGTATTTGGAGTTAGAAAACTTGGAGTTTGACATCCCACTAGGCCAATGATTAGCTTGTGATCTTGGACAAAAAGTAATTCACACCATGTGGATGCACAAGAAATTTTTATTTGATTTTATTAAAATATGCACAAAAAGCAGACATGCTAACACTAATCTCAAATCATATGTGAAAATGTATCTTTCTATTTTACTACCCTATACTCACAAATTTATTTTAACAGGATTTTTTTTTAGCAGTGACATGAATTACATCATCATGACATGGAATAAAATTAATTTTAGATCTATTATGTTTTTATATTTATTTTTACTTTAGAAATAAATAGACTAAGGAATATTTAATGTTTTCCATTAGTTAAATGTGTGTGATATAATTGACATAGAAGAGCATGGTAGGGAGGAGTTAAATGAAAAGCCTTTATATTCATAATACTGTCTGCCTCCATTTCTGCTTCAGAAGAGCTGTAAAAATATTATTTATGACACTAGATTTTTGCAGATCAAAATAATAAAATGCAAGTATATTTGTATTAGTTAAAACATAGATAAATATAAGTTAAGATCTGCATACTGCCTAAAATGATAATAAAGGTATTAGCAAAAATCTTAATAAATTATAAAATAGATAATAAAAAATGTTAGGTTTCTGTATATGTACACACACACACACACACACACACACACACACAATCACAGATATGGAACATTTGTTTCAAAGAAAACTGTCAAGGCAGAGAGTCCAGAAAACAGAGAAGATGAGTGAGGAAGATACATAGATAGATGGAAGAGAAAGTAACTCTAACCCTGGGCTTGAATTGATAGATGAAGCTCCTAGCTATCGTTTCATATATCAAACTATGTCAAATTGAAGTTATAGAAATTTCAAGCACACCACTTCAAGATACAGCATTTTCACAGAGCCATTCAATGAACTTCTTCCACCTTAGAATGTTGCATATGGTAGCCCTACAATTGTCCTTATGTGCCATGAGCTCTTGAGAAGGGCTAGGGTTTGTTATGTTATCTATGGAAGTTTATTGCTCTTCTAGGGGCAATAGAAATAAGATACAGAGTAGGCATGCTTTTGGAGAAAGCTTACTCTTTTTGCCTTTTGTTCTTGATGTATATATAATGTTAGGGCAAATGCTGTTGTTTACAAAGAAAACAAATTAAAACATTTAATTTGAGTTTTAAAAATTCAAACCCCAATATGGGTTGTTTTAATTTGCTATGCGAAAATTTAGTCAAAATAAAATGGTTTCGTTAATTGCTAAATCCAAAATACTAAAGAATTTTAGATCCTTATCCATCAAGTGTCCTAGTTGTATATAGTGACTCGAAAATATTTCTGTGATTCTAGACAGGAGTTATATTAGTTTTTCTTGAAAACATGTATCAAGACTTCTGTTTCCACCAAGATGGAGTAGTTCCATTCTTTTCTCTACTCTTTACAGCTAAAAGCCTCTGAATACAAAACAACAAACAAGCATAGAAGTATTAAGAAACAAGGCAAAGAGACCAGGGACATCTGTGTTGATGAATAATACGGTGGTGAGAATGAGTTTCCTGATTTTCTTTTTTTTTTTTTTAGATAGTTTGTTAATTATTTATTTATTTATTTATTTATTATTATTATTATACTTTAAGTTCTAGGGTACATGTGCATAACGTGCAGGTTTGTTACATATGTATACTTGTGCCATGTTGGTGTGCTACACCCATCAACTCGTCAGCACCCATCAACTCATCATTTACAACAGGTATAACTACCAATGCAATCCCTCCCCCCTCCCCCCTCCCTGTGATAGGCCCCGGTGTGTGATGTTCCCCTTCCCGAGTCCAAGTGATCTCATTGTTCAGTTCCCACCTATGAGTGAGAACATGCGGTGTTTGGTTTTCTGTTCTTGTGATAGTTTGCTAAGAATGATGGTTTCCAGCTGCATCCATGTCCCTACAAAGGACACAAACTCATCCTTTTTTATGGCTGCATAGTATTCCATGGTGTATATGTGCCACATTTTCTTAATCCAGTCTGTCACTGATGGACATTTGGGTTGATTCCAAGTCTTTGCTATTGTGAATAGTGCCACAATAAACATACGTGTGCATGTGTCTTTATAGCAGCATGATTTATAATCCTTTGGGTATATACCCAGTAATGGGATGGCTGGGTCATATGGTACATCTAGTTCTAGATCCTTGAGGAATCGCCATACTGTTTTCCATAATGGTTGAACTAGTTTACAATCCCACCAACAGTGTAACAGTGTTCCTATTTCTCCACATCCTCTCCAGCACCCGTTGTTTCCTGACTTTTTAATGATCACCATTCTAACTGGTGTGAGATGGTATCTCATTGCGGTTTTGATTTGCATTTCTCTGATGGCCAGTGATGATGAGCATTTTTTCATGTGTCTGTTGGCTGTATAAATGTCTTCTTTTGAGAAATGTCTGTTCATATCCTTTGCCCACTTTTTGATGGGGTTGTTTGTTTTTTTCTTGTAAATTTGTTTGAGTTCTTTGTAGGTTCTGGATATTAGCCCTTTGTCAGATGAGTAGATTGCAAAAATTTTCTCCCATTCTGTAGGTTGCCTGTTCACTCTGATGTTGCCTGTTCTCCCATTCTGTAGGTTGCCTGTTCACTTCTGCTGTGCAGAAGCTCTTTAGTTTAATGAGATCCCATTTGTCAATTTTGGCTTTTGCTGCCGTTGCTTTTGGTGTTTTAGACATGAAGTCTTTGCCCATGCCTATGTCCTGAATGGTACTACCTAGGTTTTCTTCTAGGGTTTTTATGGTATTAGGTCTAACATTTAAGTCTCTAATCCATCTTGAATTAATTTTCATATAAGGAGTAAGGAAAGGATCCAGTTTCAGCTTTCTACTTATGGCTAGCCAATTTTCCCAGCACCATTTATTAAATAGGGAATCCTTTCCCCATTTCTTGTTTCTCTCAGGTTTGTCAAAGATCAGATGGCTGTAGATGTGTGGTATTATTTCTGAGGACTCTGTTCTGTTCCATTGGTCTATATCTCTGTTTTGGTACCAGTACCATGCTGTTTTGGTTACTGTAGCCTTGTAGTATAGTTTGAAGTCAGGTAGCGTGATGCCTCCAGCTTTGTTCTTTTGACTTAGGATTGTCTTGGCAATGCGGGCTCTTTTTTTGTTCCATATGAACTTTAAAGCAGTTTTTTCCAATTCTGTGAAGAAACTCATTGGTAGCTTGATGGGGATGGCATTGAATCTATAAATAACCTTGGGCAGTTCCCTGATTTTCTTACTACCTTTCATATATCCCACACAGAACACTGCAAAGACCTGCGACTTGGAACCACCAACAGACACAAATGAACAAAAAAGCACGAAAAAGAAGCTTGTGCTCCCTAACAAAACAAAACAAAAAAACAAGCAGAAGGGGTGGTCTAACAACAGAAATCCTTTTTGGCAATACCTGCTCTATCTCCTCCATCCTCCTCACTCTTCCCCCCTCCACATAATACAGGCAGTGCTTCTATTTCTCTGAAAGACGGTATCAGCAAGGCAAATTAGAGTGAGCTAATCTCCCATCACATGGCAGAAGTAGAAGGCGGCAATTCAATTCCTGGCCTGTATCTGAGGAGGCACCTGATATTCCATTCTCTAGTTACCAGTCTACATCATTGAACACCTGTTAAATTTCTTAGGATCATATAATAATTTATATAAATTGGACTAAACTATAAATTATTTGAGGACAGACAATATTAATTTTTTTTCATTACTGTGTACCCATCTGTAGCATAGTGTCTGGTATATAGCAGGCACTCAGTATACGTGTTCTTGAATCAATAAATTAATTAACATATGTGGTCATCCATTGTCTGTATTTATTTTAGATGTCAATTCACACAAGTTGTCTAAGAAGCCTGAGCCATAACTGTTGAATTCATTTTAATTTATTATAGAGTCACATAACTCTATTTGTAAAAAAAGTTCTGTCATCAAACAGTTATATTATCAAATAAAACTAATTCTCATTATTTCAGCACATGCATTCACTACCTCAAGCCTTCGCACAGATGTGTTAGTTCATTGAGAGAATGGTGAGAAAGTCTATCATTAGATAACATTACACCATAGACTGGAAAATTCTCATGATACTGTTTTGTTTCCACTATCAACAATTCCCTGTACTCCCATTGTTCTTTTGTAACCAGCTTTGTTATTTCAGGGAACAGGCCATCAAAGGCTAGTTCCCCAACATATATCCGATGGTAGTAAATCTTTGTCTAAAATGTCATTCATAGGTTTAAAATTATTTTTTCCCCTGGCTCTTTAAATATCTTGTCAAACGCTTAATGTTTCCAATGACCCTTCACCAGAGTACTGTAGTCAGGATGACATCAGAAACTGCTGATTATTTCATTTTTTACAAATCGCCTTATTTCCTTTACTAACCCCAGGTTTATAGGAGATCGTAAATGTGGTGGCAGGAAGTATCTAGGCTTTATGTAAGACTGAAAGTCTAGTTTTGACTCATGGAATTTGAATGTGCAAAAAAACTTACTCTGAGGAAGCAGTTACACTGAAAATTCCTAGGCCAACCATATGAAAAATATAATTACATTTGGAACCTCACTCTAATCCCACCCTCCAATGCCACCCTTCAAATTAATGACTGACACTCATCTTATAATAGGGTTTTCTACTATTTTATAAAATTTAATTCTGTTAGATTTATATATACATCTATTTGTGCACATTATATCAAAAACCAATAATATTCAACATAATCCAACTTTCCAAGGAAAATAAAAAGTTTAATTAGATAAAATAAAGATTCTCCCTTAATTTCTCCATATGTATGTTAATCTTTGTAGCATTCGATATAAATCTCAGTGCTAGAAAAGAGTTTGTCTATTTAATACACAGTATCTTTTTCTAACCCTTCTCTCATTCTGTACTAAAACACTGCCAGTGTAGTACTTTGGGGAGCAATAAATTTAAAACATTTTATAGTTCTGCTGTAAATGCCATCTTTAGAACTGGGGAGAAGAGGGAAATTAGACCCTAAAGGAGTGAAAATTGAGGTAGTACATGTCTCTTCTATCTTCTGACGTACAGTGCTGTCTTCTGGTATGATTTTCTGTTTCTGGTTTTCACATAAACTAGAAGTACAGGGAAAGAAGGTAGTTACGGGAACATAGTACATTGCCGAACTTAAGTCTATCTATATTCTCAAATGTTAAGGCCAATATTAAATGTTTGGCTAGCACACTGTTATCTTGTTTCGATGTCAACAGGCATTATAACCACATACATTTTCTTTACCTCTAGTTTAAACTTCGAACAAGGAGATGCTTTTCTTCCTAGGCTGCCATGAGAGAAAATAAATAATAATTTTTTAAAATTCTGCTTCCATGACCATAATTAAAGACTGTATTATATTTTCTTTCAGTGCTTCCCTAGGTCAACAGATTTAAATGCTTGTAATCTCTAATCTTGTAGATTATTTCTCAATTTTGACCTTATATTTGGTTTTTCTTGATGTGCTTACAGTCTCTGCATTTTAATAGCATGCACATACTCTGAATATTTTACTGTCTGTCTTGTTAAGGAAAAAATATTTTACCTATTAAAAACTCATTCAGACATGACAAATTTTAACTTTTCCAGATTTCTTATAGAAATATAAATGTTGCTTTTAAGCAGTGGCATTCAATGCCCATTTTTCTGCTTTTATATATAACTTCTTAATATTTACAACTGTTGTAATAATTTAACCAATTTTATTATTTTTCACTTACTTCCAATAAAAACCATTTGACAAACTTGGCTAAATTACCCACTTTATTGAATAATTAACAGTTCAAATTCAGAGACTGTTTTAAGCATTAAGCCAAGTGAAAACATCATGTGTTTTCAGAATTTAAAAAATATTAGTTCCCTCTCAAAGTTTTAAATTATATGCATGTTACAGTTAAAGGTTGTCAATTTTTTTAGGTCAGTCTTGATGTCTTTAATAGATGACATTTTACATAATGCATGCAGTAAGTGAAATTGAGAAAAAAATATTAAATTGAGAAAAAACAGATAAAATTCCAATTAAAATACGTCATCACAAAATTATGAACATTCTTTCTTAAATCTATATTCATGAAATTTTTAACCTGTATACACTGTGAGTGAATTTCTGAGCTGGAAAATAAAACCAACTTCATATCAGGACTGAACTAGGTCAAAATATTTCAACAAAATTTCAAATGCTAACACACAAAAGGCATGAATTTCAAAGATACTCATTGTGTATTATAGTTATTTAACGTTTAGACGGAATGTTTTATTTGCAATGTGCTTATGCAAACACTTAGTTGGTCATGCAAATAAACAATAAAAAGCAATATCGGCTATTTTTTTTTTTATCAGTTTGGCCATCACTGACTGTATTTTTTAATAATAAGGCACTGGTAAGAAAGTGATTACTGACTACGTCATATTGTGTCTTTCTTTGGTGAATTAGTGACACATCTATTCTCTCCTTATATTTGTAAAGTATTTTTGGGGGATATACTTCCAATCTAATTCACTGCAGTAACTTTTCTCTGTGTCAAGCAGAGCACCAAAACACTGTTACTGAAACTTCCTGTGTGAGTATCCTTAATTGCAAAAGTACTGTAGCCACGTATACAAGTCAAACTTGCAATTCATTATTCATAGTATTTTATACTTAATGGTCACTAAAAATATGATAATTATAGAGTTAAATTCTGTTAGATTTTTGACAGCCTTATATGTCAGATTTAGCCTAGTAAACATTGATATCTGAGAGATGCAGCATATATCGGTTTAACAATGTCATAGCAAGTTAACATTAAAGTCTACAAAATAATTCAAAATAAATCCGCAAATGGTAGAGATAATTAAAAGTGACTACTTTATAAGAATGCAGGTATTCCTCAGGGTGATTCATTTTGAGCCCTAATGATGCCAAAGATGGCTACTCTTTTCAAGAGCTACCTTCGGAAATGTAACAGAAACATACATGACTGATAGGTCTCTTCTCAGGGAAGACACTACGGGGCAACCCTTTTTTATTAACTCACGTTTTAGAGACCCCAGTGAAAAACCTGGATGCGTCCTAAAGTATTAAGATGGTCTACAAATCACTTCATCACACCCTGGTTTCTATGGGTTTAGTAGCATGATGATTATAGGCCATAGGTAAAAGAGTAACTCTAGAACAGTGATAGAAAGTGCCGAAAGGCTGTTGCAAGAGACAATTCTTCTTGGACTTCTTATGTTCCTATACATCTTGCTGAGTTGCCAAGAATGACAGGCCCTAAATGTTCTTTACTATGCCATTTTTTCAAAGTTGAATTTACAAGAAACAGTCTTGAGGAATAAGGTAATATCTTCTCCACAAACCAGACAGAGTTCGATTGTTCACTACTTGAAACAAATGTAGTGGATTTTCCAAGTACTGTTTCCAACTGTGATGCAAACTCCCGTGTCTGTATCCTTTTCGGACACACCACATTGTCCCTATGGGAATTGTGGACAAGGGAGACCCACACAAAAACGTTGATGTTCAAGCTGCTTCCTGTGCCATGGGAAATAAAGTCTGCTCTCCCTGTCCCAGGAATTTTATGTGTTCTGCCAGCATCCTTGAAACAGTTACATGTGAACTCAGTAGCTAGTGAATAGGGTAAAATTAAGTCCCAGGGATGATAGGAAACATTATCAGCATCACTTATTGGGGCTTTATCAAATCACATACCACTTTCAGGTACTCTGCTTCCATCATCACTATCGTAATCATTATGAGAATCAATGCCAAGGGAGATGATTATTCGCCATTCTTTATTGGTGAGATTTAAATCCCTCAGATGTGTTGAGATTCGAAAAGGCTGAGACTCACTGAGTTACCAAGTTGGCCTTTGTCCTTTTACCATTTCTGATTGGTAAACTTCACTCCTTTTTTCTCTTCCTTTAATTCAGAAACCCCGGTTTTTCATAAATGAATGTGTTAGATCTGTATGGCCTTCACTATTAAAAAAAAAATGATAATTTCTTAACTCAAAAAACACATTTAAAAGTAATGAATAAGGCTGAGTGGGGTGGCTCACACTTGTAATTCCAGCACTTTGAGAGGTGGAAGTGGGTGGATTTTCGAGCCTAGAAGTTCGAGACCAGCCTGGATAACGTGATTAAACACGGTTTCTACAAAAAATTGAAAAAAATTAGCCAGGTATGGTGGTGCATCTATAGTCCCAGTTACATGGAAGGCTGAAGTGGAAAGATCACCTGAGCCTGGATGGTTGAGGCTGCAGTGAGCCATAAGCATGCCACTGCACTCCAGCCTGGGCAACAGAGTGAGATCCTGTCTCAAACAAACAAACAAACAAAAATAATGAATAGATTATGACAAGGTATATAAATTAATGAAATTTCAACAGAAGGAGATCAATTACAACCTAATAGTGATTAGAAAACATTCACGGAGGAGGCAAAGACTTTATTTATATCCTGACAGATGGGTGAAATTTTGATGAATACAAAAAGGAGTGAATAAATATTTTAGGTGAAGAAAGTTGCTTGAGGAAAGTCATGGGAATGGGAAGATATGAGACATTCCATAGGACAACAGGTAGATTCATTTCATTAAAACATCTCTCCATCGGAAGATGAGAGGAAATTTAGGAGGTTTTGGTTGGGACACATTCGGAAAGACAAATAATATCTTGCATGCTTAATGCTGTAAGTATGTAGAAGGTATCTGGAGAAGCCATATTTAGGCCTGTGTGGGAAAGAGTGCTGCAAGTAATTAATAGAAGTTGTTAGTGGTTTCTGGATTGTGATCAAGGGGCACTCACGGCATATATTTGCAAGCTTTAAGATAAATTATAGAGCAATGGCTCCTCTTGTTATCCTTCATTTGTGCATTGTCTTACTACTTTTTGTAATAACTTTTCAAGGTATGTTTTAGGATACCCATTTGACAGTTGAGAAAACTGAGGCTTGGTGAAACCGAATTATTTGTCCCAAATCACACAGCTTACAGTAGAGGAGCTGAGGTTTGACTATAGATTTGTCAGTAATTGCATGCCTGAAAACTTTTTGAGGGTCACAGAAAACCATTAAATACTTTCTAGCAGGGAACATATATATATATATATATATATATATATATATATTTATGTATATAATAGTGTTTAGGAAGTAGTAAGCTGGTTATAGTTTGCTGGGCCAATTTAAGAGGGCAAGGGGCTGAAATAGCTAAGAGAATATTGCAGTATACCAAGTATGAGATAATCATGTTCTAACTAGTGTGGTAATAGAATGTGAAACTGTACACTGATTAAACTGTGTAAAATGTGTGTACACAGAAATAAGGACTGCAAGAAAACATGGAAAACGTTTAAAATGTGGAAATGAAAGAATTTTGTAGGTCTCTTTCCTTTCTATAAAAGTTATTAAATTTTATATAATATCTTATTATGTATTGTTAACAACCTAGATTTAGCTGACTGAGTCAATACTGGTGTGTGCGTGCAAAACAAGCTAGTGCCATTTTAGTCTCTACTGATAGAAAGAAGGTGCCAACATCAAAAAATAATTGATGCGGCCAGAAACTTTAATCTTGTAAACATATAGGCTTTGAAGGAGTAATGGGAGTCATAATAGTTAAATTCAAATATTTAATGATCCTTATGTAGATGACAGAATAAATTAATATCCTCCTATTTCAGAGGAAAACACCAAGATCAAAGGGAATGACTACCACAACTAGATACGGGTTCAATATAAGGAAGCCTTTTTTTTTTTTTTTTTTTTTTTTTGAGGCGGAGTCTGGCCCTGTCGCTCAGGCTGGAGTGCAGTGATGCGATCTCGGCTCACTGCAAGTTCCGCCTCCCGGGTTCACGCCATTCTCCTACCTCAGCCTCCCGAGTAGCTGGGACTACAGGCGCCCGCCACCATGCTGGGCTAATTTTTTGTATTTTTTAGTAGAGTCGGGGTTTCACCGTGTTAGATAGGATGGTCTCGATCTCCTGACCTCGTGATCCGCCCGTCTCGGCCTCCCAAAGTGCTGGGATTACAGGCTTGAGCCACCACGCCCAGCCTCATTTTATAAAAATAATTGTTGCACAGCATATACACAAATTGACTCAAAAGTGATCATAAACCTGAAAATAAGTGCTGAAACTAAAAATCTCACAGGACAACATAAGAGTAAAACATTGTGACTTTGGTACGAACAATAATTTCTTAAATGTAGCACCCCAAATAGAAGCAACAAAATAAAAAAAAGATACATTGAACATCATCAAAACTGAAAATGTTTTATGCTCAAACAATACTATCAAAAGCATGAAAAGACACACAAAACAAGAGAAAATTTTTGAAAATCATGTCTCATAGCAGACTTGTATCAGAATACATGAATAACTTTTACAAGTCAACAATAAAAAGATTAATTACCTAATTTCAAAATGGGAAAAATATTTGAATAGACATTTCACTAAGGAGGTGTACACATAGCCAGTAATCACATGAATATAAAGTTCAACATCATTTTTTATCACAAAATGGAATTAACACCACAAGAAACTACCTCACACTCACCAGGGTGTCTAAAATAGAAAAGACAGACAAGTATAGGCAGAGATGTTGAGAAGTTAAAACACTCAAAAAATGTTGGTGAGATTGTAAAGTGGTACAACTACTTTAACAAAAAGTCTGGACGTTTCTCAAAAAGTTCACCATAGAGTTACCAGATGACACAAAAAATCCATTTGTAGATACATGCCCAGGAGAATTGAAAAACCATATATCACACAAAACGTAAACAAATGTTCATGGCAACATTATTGATAATAGTCAAACAGCAGAAATAACCCACATATCCATCAACTGATAAATGGATAAAGAAAATTTGGGTGAACCATACAATGGAATGTTATTGGGCAATAAAATAGAATGGAGAACTGGCACATGGTACAAAATGTATGAACCTTTAAAACATGCTAAATGAAAGAAGACAAGCTTAAAAGCTACATATTGTATAATTCCATTAATATGAAATGTTTTTAATGTGCAAATTTATAGAGACAAATTTAAATTAATGATTAGGTCTAGGGCAAGGAGGGAGAAGGAAAGTGACTGTTAATGGGTTACTTTTGGAAGATGTTTAAAATGTTCCAAGATTAGATAGTTGTGATATTTCCACAGTTCTGTGAATATACTAAACACCACTGAATTGTATAATTTTAAAGGAGAAAATTTTATGGTATATACGTTATATCTCAAAAATGCTGTTATCAAAATATTAAGTTTTGTATGATAACCCATGGCAGCCACACCCAATCAAAGCTAAAAGTTTGCAAGCAGGTGCTGGAAGATTAGGGACACCATGAAAGGGATTATTGCTACACTGGGGCAGATGTTGTATTAGATGTCCTCTAATTATCATTTTAATTTTAAGGTATAGAATTTTATTCTAAGAGAGAAAAATGACGTCTATAGTGAGTGTTAATTTTCAGTAAATGATTATGAAAATGTTATAATTAAAAACAACCAAATTTTGAATAACTTCTCTACAACAATAGTTCCACAGCACCAGGCCATGAATGACATTGAAATCAACAAGAGGACTTATTAGAATAGATGTTTGAAGCTTCATCTCTAGGGCCTCTAATTTCATTAGCTGTGGGGTAATGCCTAGTAATATGTAATTTTTAAAGTTATCCGAGTGATTCTGATGCATAGCTGGGTCTGAGAAACATTATTTTTAAAGAGTGTGTGTTTTTAAAGTTTGCTTATGGTTGTGCATGTTCTGAATTATCATTCATTAGTTACTGTTAATGAGCACATCATTAATCCTACATACCTGTTATACTTCAAATACTTAACTCTGGACAAAGTTGAAGCATTACTTCCAAATAGGGATAGAGGTGTGAAATCACTGCTAAGTCATAGTATTCAAGTAGCCTCAATGATCATATTTTGAAAGAAAATTGTGTGCTGCTTTCCTCTGAAATACTTAAAACATTTAAATAAGAAATAAAAGGCCGGGCGCGGTGGCTCAAGCCTGTAATCCCAGCACTTTGGGAGGCCGAGACGGGCGGATCACGAGGTCAGGAGATCGAGACCATCCTGGCTAACACAATGAAACCCCGTCTCCACTAAAAATACACAAAAAAAAAAATTAGCCGGGCGTGGTGGCGGCGCCTGTAGTCCCAGCTACTCGGGAGGCTGAGGCAGGAGAATGGCGGGAACCCGGGAGGCGGAGCTTGCAGTGAGCCGAGATCGCGCCACTGCACTCCAGCCTGGGCGACAGAGGGAGACTCCGCCTCAAAAAAAAAAAAAAAAAAAAAAAAAAAAAAAAAAAGAAATAAAAGACTAGTGGCGCTGGGAAATTTTAAAATTGGAGATCAGATTTTGCAGACTGTATAATCTCTATGTGTGTTTAAATTTTCACTGGTTCTAAATAAATTTGTATTCTTCTCTCATTATTTGTGAACTGTCCCTCATTTTAAAATTACTCTTTTAATTTATGTTTAATTTAAATTTATTTTAAAAGTAATTTAAATTACTATTTTAAAAGCCCTCTTAGGTGAAGTAAGTAATACCACTTTTCAGAAATGTATAACAGCTTTAGTAGGCATACAAAACACATCAGAAAAACATAAGTTATTCTTTTTTATTTTATTTTATTTTAATTACCATTTTTAAAATTTCAATTATATTCTGGGGAACAGGTGGTGTTTGTTTACATGGATAAGCTTTTTAGTGGTGTTTGCTGAGATTTTAGTGCACCCATCAGTGTAAACCATAAGCAGTGTAAACCATGAGCACTGTCTAGTCTTTTGTTCATCACCTCCTTCCCACCCTTTCCCTTGAGTCCCCAAAGTCCGTTGTATCATTCTTCTGCATTTGTGTCCTCATAGTTTAGGTTCCACTTATAAGTGAGAATGTATGATGTTTGAATTTCTATTCCTGAGTTACTTCACTTAGAATAATGGTCTCTAGTTCCATCTAGGTTGCTGCGAATGTCATTATTTCATTCCTTTTTATGGCTAAATAGTATTCCATGGTATATCTATACCACATTTTCTTTATAGACTGATTAATTGATGGGCATTTGATCTGATTCTATATTCTTGCAATGCAAATTGTGCTGCTATAAACATGTGTGAGCAAGTGTCTTTTTTATATAAGGACTTTTTTTCCTCTGGGTAGGTATCCAGAAGTGGGAATGCTGGATCAAATGGTAGATCTACTGTCAGTTCTTTAAGGAATCTCCACACTTTTCCACAGTGGTTATAGTAGTTTACATTCCCACCAGCAGTGTAAAAGTGTTCCCTTGTCACCGCATCCATGAGAACACCTATTATTTCTTGATTTTTTAATTATGGCACATTCTTGCAGTAGTAAGGTGGTATCACATTGTGGTTTTGATTTGCATTTCCCTGATAATTAGTGTATTCATCTATTTTCATGCTGCCGATCAAGACATACTCAAGACTGGGCAATTGACAAAAGAAAGAGGTTTAATTGATCTCACAGTTCTACGTGGCTGGGGAGGATTCACAATCATGGCAGAAGGCAAGGAGGAGCAAGTCACATCTTACATGTATGGCAGCAGGCAAAGAGAGGGCTTGTGCAGAGAAACTCCCATTTTTAAAACCGTCGGGTCTCATAAGACCCATTCACTATCACGAGAACAGCACAGGAATAACCCGCCCCCATGATTCAGTCATCTCCCACCGGGTGCCTCCCACAACATGTGGGAATTAGGAGAGCTGCAAGATGAATTTGGGTGGGGACACAGAGCCAAATCATATAATTCTGTCCACGGCCCCTTCCAAATCTCATGCTTTCACATTTCAAAAGCAATCATGCATTCCCAGCAGTCCCCCAAAGTCTCAACTCATTTCCACTTCTGCCCCTCCCAAAACTCATGTTCTCACATTTAAAAACCAATCGTGCCTTCCCAACAGACCCCAAAGTCTTAACTCATTTCAGCATTAACTCAAAAGTCCACAGTCCAAAGTCTCATCTGAGATAAGGGAAGTCCCTTTTGCCTATGAGCCTGCAAAATCAAAAGCAAGTTAGTTACTTCCTAGATACAATGGGAGACATTGGGTAAATACAACCATTCCAAATGGGAGAAATTGGCCAAAACAAAGGGGCTTCTATCTGCCATTTTTCTTCTTAATCTGTGTATAATTTTTTCTGTGTATGTGCATCTTTATAGGCCACAGTTCAATGGGTCTTATTTTTTCATCTACTCCACTGGTCTATGCTTTTATAAATTGGACAGTTTATTCCATTTATATTCATTGTTATTATTTATAAGTAAGGACTTACTCCTGCAATTGTTTTACTTCTTTTTTTCTGGATGATTTTTTTTGGTCTTTTCTTCCTTCTTTCTTTTCCTCCTGTATTTCTTTTAGTAGAGGTAATTTTCACTGGTCATATGATTTAATTTTTCTTTATATTTTTTGTGTGTCTGTTACATATTTTGGTTTGAGCTTACTATGAGGCTTACAAATTCTGTCTTATAACCCATTATTTTAAGCTGATAGCAAGTGAACACACTGTGTACATAAAAAAGCAAGCAAAAAGAAAACTAATGAAGACTTTATGACTTAACTTTATTTCCATTATTTTTAACTCTGTGCTGTTTCTATTTATATCTGATTATACTGTCTATGTATTGAAAAGTTGTTGACCTGGTGTGGTGCCTTAGGTCTGTAATCCCAACACTTTGCGGGGCTGAGGTGTGCAGATCACGAGGTCAGGAAGGAGTTCGAGACCAGTCTGGCCAACATAGTGAAACCCCGTCTCTACTAAAAAAATACAAAAAAAAAAGAGAAAAAAATTAGCCAGGCATGGTGGTGTGCACCTGTAATCCCAGCTACTCAGGAGGCTCAGGCAGGAAAGTTATGTGAACAGGGGAGGCAGAGGTTGTAGTGAGCCTAGATAGCGCCATTGCACTCCAGCCCTGGTGACAGAGCAAGACTCCCTCAAAAAAAAAAAAAAAAAAAGTTGTTGCAGTTATTTTTCTTGATTGGTTTATTATTTAGTCTAAGAGTAGTTTTAGACACAACAGTTACAATGTCATAATATTTTGTGTTTTTCTGTGTACTTACTATTAAAAGTGAGTTTTGTACCTTTAGGTGATTGCTTATTGCTCATTAATATTCTGGGTTTTTGTTTTTTGGTTTATTTGTTTGTTTGTTTTTCTAATTGAAGTCCTCCCTTAGCATTCCTTGTAGGACCAGTCTGGAAATGATGAAATCTCTTAGCCTTTATTTGACTGAAAAATTCTTCATTTCTCTTTTAAGTTTGAAGAAACAAAGTGTTTTATGTTAAACACTAAATCATAAAGCACAAAGTGTCTTATGTTAAAAGTCAAGACCTCTTTACTTTTTCTCTGCTGCTCAGTCCTGATGCCAGCATATCACTGGATCTCACCCAAGGCCCACACAGCTATTTTGCCACATGTACTATCTTAGAGTAAATGATTGTTTTTTCTTCTGCACTTTAAATATGTCATGGCACTTTCTCCTTGCCTATATGTTTTTGAGTGAAAACTCTGCTATCAGACGTAGTGAAACTTCATAGTATGCTATTTGCTTCTTTTCTCTAGATGCTTTTAGGATCCTTTTCATGTCATTGATATTTGGAGGTTTAATTATTAAATGCCTTGAGTTAGTCTTCTTTGTTTTTAATCTGCTTGGTGTTCTATAACCTTCCTGTACTTGGATATTAATATCTTTCTTTAGATTGGGAAGTTCTCTGTTTTTATCACTTTTGATAAACTTTCTGCCTCTGTTTCTTTCTTTACCTCCTTTTGAAGATGAATATCTCTTAGATTTGTGCTTTTGAGGCTATTTTCTAGATCTTGTAGGTATGTTTTATGTTTTGTTTTTTTTTAAATTCTGTGTATCTTCTGATTATGTATTTTCAAATAACATGTCTTTAAGCTCTCTACTTCTTTATTTGAATATACTAATTCTGCTATTAAAATACTCTGATTCTTCAATATGCCAAAGACATTTTTCAGCTCTAGAATTTCTGCTTATTTTTAATTATTTCCATCTCTTTGTTAAATTTACCTGACAGAATTCTGAATTCCTTCTAAATGCTGTCTTGAATTTATTTGAGTTTCCTCAACACAGCTATTTTGAATTATCTGTTGGAAAGGTCACATATCTGTTTTTTCAGGATTGGTCCCTGGTACCTTACTTAGTTTATTTTACGAGGTGACATTTCCATGGATAGAGTTGATGCTAGTAGATGTTCTTCAGTGTCTGGGCATTGAAGAGTTAAATATTTATTGTAGTCTTCACAACACAAGTCTTCTAGGCTTACTTGTACCCATCCTTCCTTGGATGGCTTTCCAGATATTTAAAAGGACTTGGGTGCTGTGATATAAGCTGTATCTGCGATAGGGGGGAACCTAAAGCCCAGTATTGCTAAGTTTCTTGCAGGGTGGTAGATGTACCACTTTTATGGTCTTGGACAAGATCCAAGGGAATTATCTTGATTACCAGGCAGAGACACTTGTTCTCTTTCCTTACTTTCTTGTAACAAACAGAGTCTGTCTCTCTCTTCCGGTGGGTTGAGACAAGCACTCCTGTTGACACCACCACTGTGACTGTGCTGGCTCAGTCCTTATGCCAGCAGATAACTGGGTCTCACCCATGGCCAATGTAATCACTCCCTGGCTATTGCCTGTGTTCACTCAAGGTCCTGGGGCTCTACAATTGGTAGGTGGCAAAGTTGGCAATTCCTGTATCATTTCCTTCATGGTAGTGAAGGTTCAGCAGTGTTGTCTGCGAGCCAGAGACTGAAGTAAAAAAACCCTAGAAGTGTACCTGGTATTCTATTTTATTGCAGCTGAACTGGCACTCAAACCACAAGATGCAGAGTTCTTTTTTTGTTTTGAGACAGAGTCTCACTCTGTTGCCCGGGCTGGATTGTGGAGTGCAGTGGTGAGATCTCGGCTCACTGCAACCTCCGCCTCTCGGGTTAAAGCGATTCTCCTTCCTCAGCCTCCAGAGTAGCTGGGATTACAGGTGCCTACCACCACGCCCAGCTAATTTTTGTATTTTTAGTAGAGACAAGATTTCACCATGTTGGCCAGGCTGGTCTTGAACTCCTGACCTCAGGTGATCCGCCTGCCTCGGCCTCCCAAAGTGCTGGGATTACAGGCATGAGCCACGGCACCCAGTCAATGCAGATTTCTTTTTTTTTTTTTTTTTTTTTTGAGACGGAGTCTCACTCTGTCGCTCAGGCTGGAGTGCAGTGGCCGGATCTCAGCTCACTGCAAGCTCCGCCTCCCGGGTTCACGCCATTCTCCGGCCTCAGCCTCCCGAGTAGCTGGGACTACAGGCGCCCGCCGCCTCGCCCGGCTAGTTTTTTGTATTTTTTAGTAGAGACGGGGTTTCACCGTGTTAGCCAGGATGGTCTCGATCTCCTGACCTCGTGATCCGCCCGTCTCGGCCTCCCAAAGTGCTGGGATTACAGGCGTGAGCCACCGCGCCCGGCCGATTTCTTTCTACTCTTCCCTCCCTATTCAAAAGACAAAGGAGCCTCACCTTCTGGCTACCACCACCATCAGTCTCACCTTGTGTCTGCCATTACCACCACAGGCAAACAGGGAGCACTGCCAGACTGTTGCCAATATTCTTTTAAGTCCCAAGTGCTCTTCAGTTAGCTTGAGATCATTGCTGTCTGGCCTGGGACTCATCCTTCAGGGCAGTGGTCTTCTCTCTTGCCCAGGACAGGTCCGTAAGTGCCATCCAGTTCCTACATTCTGGAATCAGAGACCCCAAGGCCCTACTCGGTGCTCTATACTCTTATGGCCCAACTGATACCTAAGGTGCATGACAAAATCTTCTTCATATTTTCTTTGCTGCTCTCAAGTCGAAGGAGTCTTACGCTGTAGCCACAATAGCTTGGAATGTGCTGAATCTCATCTGAAGCCAGTAAGTCTTAGAGTCTTATCCAAGGCCCTTGATGTAGTACCTGGGTATCACTGCTGGTTATTCAGGGACCCAAGAGATTTTCAGTTAGCAGGTGATGAATGCCGCCAGGACTGAATCCTTCCTTCTCTTCAAGGCAACAGATTCCCTTCTGGCTCAGAGTTGTCTAGAAATGCGATATGGTAGCTAGGGCCTGGAAAGGAGGCCTCATGACTTACCAGTGCCCTATCCTGCTATGGTTGGAAAGACGAAGTCCTTCCCGCTCTTCTCTCTCCTCTCCTCAAGTAGTAGGACAAGATCTCTTTAGCAGCTGTGAACTGTGCAGCCTGGGATTAGAAGAGGGGTAATGCCAGCCCTTTATTAGCCAACCCAGCTTGTGTTGCTATAGGCTGAATGCCCCCAGCCCTACCTCAGTCCTCTAAGTCTGGGCCAGGTTCAGCACTAGGACTTGACTAGGAGTTGCATCATCAACTGCCTTTCAAGTTTAGTTAGAGCCCCAGTTGGGGGAACTCAAATTCTGACCACTCAATTCAATAATCATCCACTGGCTAGGGCTGGTCTACACGCTCCCTCTGTGGGTGGGTTTCAGGTGAGTTTGGTCCGATTTTCCTTTCTGCTATAACAGGACAGCACTGAATTCAGTGCCTCGCAATTGATGTGTTCTCCCTACCCTAGTACACAGGAATGCTCTCTGCACCACTCCACTACTGCCAGAGGATGGGGAAGTGGTGGTGTCAGTTATTCAAGACTGTGTTTGCTACCTCTTTATGGTACTTTTAATAATACAAAGTTAAAACCAGGTACTGTGAGTGCTCACCTATTTGTTGTTGTTGTTGTTGTTTCTTGTGAAGGTACTTTTTGTGTACATAGTTGTTAAATTTTTGCCCTTGTTGAATGGTGGACAATCTGTAGGGCCTTCTATTTCACCATCTTGCTCCAATGGTCTCCCAGCCAGAGGGCTTTTATGAGAGTGGGATATGGGGAAAAGGAAGCAATTAGTATCACAAAGTGACTACGGAGAACCACAGACATCCGGGCATCAGTGAAGATCTGAGGAGTTTTGCAACATTTTTGTCCTTGATCAGGTCACTGTACTCCCGTAAATCATTAACAAAACAGATAGTTTTTTTCATACTAACTCTTTGATCCCAGATTTAGTTTTAAAAACCACATGACTGCTGTGTTTTATAGTATCTCAGTGTTCTAAAATTATCCTTGCCTACATGGGCAAAAGCTCTTTAAACAAAAATGGGGTTTATTATGTTAGTTCCTTTGCTGTTTCACTGTTACAAGATCAATGAAATTAAAATTTTGCTTTTTACCTTAGAAGTGATCACCTTGCATCATATGGCAGTTCTGTTTATAGTTTTGTGAGGAAACTCCAGACTGTTTTTCATAATGCCTGTACTAATTTATATTTCCACCAGCAGTGTATGAGCATTCACCTTTCTCTACATCCTTGCCAGCATAAGTTATTTTTTGTCGTTTGAGAAATTCAGTTTTACCTAGGGTGAGATGATAGCCAGGAAAAAGGGTTGGAATGCTCACAACACATAAGAATAATTGAGGTGATGTATATCCAAATTACCCTGATTTGATTACTACACATTGTATACATGTTTCAAATTATCACATGTATCCTAGATATATGTACAATAATTAGGTATCAATAAAAAACATCAACAACAAAAAGAAGTGGTTAGCCTGCAACAAAATGTTTGATAGTTATGTTCTACTGTACAAATAATTTGTAGATAGGTAAGTTTTACTTTTATTATTGTTACTAGTAAACATGCTTTTTGCTTACTTTCCAGTGCCAGATTATTTTATGAAATTCTGTAACTAACCTGCATCCTTCTGCCCCCTAACTGTTGTTAACAACTGTTTCCATTTTACCTGAAAATTGACACTGTGGCGCCAGCGTGGAAACAGGTGCATAATGTTTTCTATTGTATTGTCTACAGACCTGACATTGAACAATTCTATTGCCAGTCAGTGTTTCCTGAGTGTTATGCTTTCTACTTTTTTTCAAATAAATTCCAGTGTCATCAGAGGTCTTCCAACACCTTTTGTAATAGAAATGTCGGTTCCTGGAGGTTTAAAATATTTTTTTAATTGGAAAAATATCTAGTATGGGCCGGGCGTGTTGGCTCACATCTGTAATCCCAGCACTTTGGGAGGCCGAGGCAGGTGGATCACCTGAGGTCAGGAGTTCAAAACCAGCCTGGTCAACATGATGAAACCCCATCTCTACTAAATATACAAAAATTAGCCAGGCATGGTGGCAGGTGCCTGTAATCCCAGCTACTCAGGAGGCTGAGACAGGAGAATCGCTGGAACACAGCAGGCAGAGGTTGCAGTGAGGTGAGATTGTGCCATTGTGCTCCAGCCTGGGCAACAAGAACAAAACTTCATCCAAAAAAAAAAAAAAGAAAAATGTCTATTATTCTATTATTTTATATAATTATTTGAGAAATATGAAATTATTTGAATGGTTTGTCTTTGTTTACTTTTGGCAGATTACAGGACTGTGAGCTCAATTTTTTTTTTTTTTTTTACTAAAAATAAATGACATTCTTATCTACAACATGAGAGAAACGTATTTAATTGTGGATCATCTTTGAATTCTGAATCTTATAAATTTTCTTGTATTATTTTCTAAAAATTAAAAGTTATGAATATAGTAAAAACTTTTTGAGTTTTAAAATATATATCAATTTTACCTAGGTACACATCATTCTTGCTACATTATTTTATTTAATCCTGCAAATAATAAATATATTTGTTTCCATAGTCTTTAGACAGTCATTTCTAATAACTATATAATGTATCATCACGCTAATATGCAATATAGAATACTATAATTGTATGCATGGTGATGTTTTTGTTTATTTTTATTTCCTCAGAATTAAATTCTATGAAATGTTTGCATACTTTCTGGGATTATAATTTGAATAATTTTAAAGCCATTTTATACTTCTCTCTGGCATCTCAAAATGTGACTGAATAAATTCAATTACTTGAAAGCAGGAGAAAGATGTTTAAAAAAATGTAATCTTAAAAATATCATCTCTTATTAAAATATTGTATGTATAGTTTATCAAAACTTTCAGATTATTTTATGCAACTCTCTCATTTCAAAAATATGTGTCCACCAAAGAACTGAACGTTATTCCACCTGTCTCAAATGCTTTGTTCTTCATACCCTGTAGGAATGCTAGGGCCTTTTTAGTAGCACAACACTACCTGAAATGGAGATCTGTCAGTGCCTGGGAATTTTTTGTTAAAACATGTAATTAAAAAGATTGTGATTATATGGAAAATTTGTATACTATGAACTTAGAATCCTACATTCATATTTTGTTTTCAGAAAACTGTATTAAAATTTCAAAAAGAAGAAAAAATAGATATTTTTAGTGTAACTATTTTTCACTTAAAAATAGTTAACTGAAGTATTTTGCTATTTAATTACTCAATATGCCCAGTGTTGAATATTTAAAAGAAAGTATATAAATAGTATGGCAGTCATAGAGTTCCAAATTGTCCATATTAACTAGAAATTGTATTAATTTTCTTGGTTTATCCTGCTTCTAATGTTTCCCTTTCATGGTATCCATGTGTTTACTAGGCAACTGCAATAATAGAAATACCAAATATCTTGGGTTAAGTCTAGAATAAAAATTATATGTTGGGTAGTGAATCCATTTATGCTAAAACTGTTAGAAAGACCTATCTGGAATTACACTCACAGCCTTAGAGTCTCAGTTTATCTGTTTATGGAATTCAAATATTGATATACCTAGGTTTATTTTATATGCTACAATATAATGCATGAATGTTAGTTTTAATTGAAGAAAATTATATTAAAGTTATTTATTGATTATAAATTTGAAACATCTGGAATACCTTATATTTTAAGGATATTAGTAATACATGAATTAAAAAATATCCTTAACATTAGAAAATTAAATATCTAGAAGAAAAATTTCAAATAAAAATTTACATTGTTTCTTACACTTGACTCCTTTTGAACAATGCAAAGGTTATAGGAGCTAACCCCACGCACAAAAATACAAGTATAACTTTTGACTCCTGAAAAATCTAGCTACCAATAGCTTACTGTTGACCAGAGCCTTACTGATAACATAAAGAGTAAATTAACACATATTTTGTATGTTACATGTATTATATATTTTGTATGTTTTATTGTATTCTTACAATAAAGTAAGCTATGGAAAATAAAATGCTATTAAGAAACTCATAAGAGAAAATACATTCATGGCACTGCACTACATTTATCAATATCATAAGTTTACACTGTTTACAAGATGTATCTTCTATCTGAAATTATGGACAACTGCAGCTTCAGACCTCAGTCTATGGTACATATCAAGCAATTCAACTGTTTATTTTTTAAATCTAAATTTTATTTTAGGTTCAAAGGGTACATGTGCAGGTTTGATAAGTGAGTAAATTGCATGTCACAAGGGTTTAGCATACAAATGATTTCATCATCCAAATAGGAAGCAAAGTACAGATAGGCAGTTTTTCTATCCTCACCTTCCTCCTACCCTTCAACCTCAAGTCGCTACCAGTGTCTATTGTTCCTCTTTTTGTGTCCCCGCATACTGAATGTTTAGCACCCATTTATAAGTGAGAACATACAGTGATTAATTTTCTGCTCCTCTGTTAATTTGCTTAGGATAATGGCCTCCACCTGCATCCATGTTGCTCCAAAAAAACATGACTTCATTCTTTTTTTATGGCTATCTAGTTTTCTGTGCTGTATATGTACCATATTTTCTTCATCCAATGCAACTTTGATGGGCATCTAGATTGACTCCAGGTCTTTGCTATTGTGAAAAGTGCTGCAATAAATGTAAACGTGCATGTGTCTTTATGATAGAATGATTTATATACCTTTAAATAAATACCCAGTAATGGGATTGCTGGGTTGAATGTTAGTTCTGTTTTACGTTGTTTCAGAAATCTCCAAATTGCTTTTCACAGTGGATGAGCCAATTTACATTCCTACCGGCAGTATAAAAGCATTCCCGTTTCTCCACTATCTTGCTAACATGTTATTTTTTATTTTTTTTTTTGCTGTTTAATAATAGCTATTCTTATTGCTGTAAGATGATATCTCATTGTGGTTTTGATTTGCATTTCTCTAACGATTTGTGATGTTGAGAATTTTTTCATATATTTGTTGGTCACATGTAAGTAGAAGTATGTGATCATGTCTTTTGCCTATTTTTTAAAATAAGGTTATATGTATTTTTCCTTGTTGATTTGTTTAAGTTACTTATAGATTCTGTGTATTAGACCTTTGTTGGATATATAATTTGCAAATGTTTTCTCGCATTCTGTAGGTTGTCTCTTTACTCTGATGATAGTTTATTTTGCTGTGCAGAAGCTTTTTAGTTTAATTAAGTCCCATATGTCAATTTTTGCAATTTTGTCAATTTGTCAATTTTGTAATTGCTTTTGTGGTCTTCAATATGAAATCTTTGCCAAGGCCTATGTCCAGAATTGTGTGTCCCAGGTTTATTTCTAGGGTTATTACAATTTTAGATTTTCCTCTTAATGCTTCTTTAGCTGCTTTCTAGAGATTCTGGTTTGTTTTATGTTTGTTTTCGTTAGTGTCAAATAATTTCTTGATTTCTGCCTTAATTCTATTCTTTACCCAAACCCATTAAGGTGCAGGTTGTTTAATTTATATGTCATTGTATGGTTTTGAGAGATCTTCTTGATACTGATTTCTATATTTATTGCACTGTGGTCCAAGAGTATTGTTGGTATGATTTCAGTTTTTATGAATTTATTGAGTTGCTTTATGGCCGAGTGTGTGATTGACTTACGAGTATGTGCCATGCGCAGATGAGAAGAAGGTATATTCCGTTGTTATTGCTTGGAGTGTTCTGTAGATGTCTGTTAGGTTCCTTGTGTCAGGGATAAAGTTTAAGCCCCAAATAGTTTTGTTCTTTTTCTGCCTTAGTGATCTGCCTAATACTGTCAGGGGATTGTTGAAGTGTCCCACTATTGTTACAGGGTTATCTAAGTCTCTTTGTTGGTCTCTATTAGCTTGTTTTAGGAATCTTGGTGCTCCAGTGTTGGGTGCACATCTATTTAGGATAGTTACTTTTTTTGTTGTTGTTGTTAAATTGAACCCTTTTTCATTATGTAATGCCCTTATTTGTTCCTTTTCATCATTGTTGGTTTAAAGTCTGTATGATCTGAAACAAGAATAGCAACCCCTGCCCTCTTTCGTTTTCTATTTCCTTGATAGATCTGTTGCCATTTCTTTACTTTGAGCCTATATATATCATTGCATGTGAGATGGGTTTCTTGAAGACAACATACAGTTTCATGTATTTCTTTATCCAACTTGTCATTCTATGCCTTTAAGTGGAGCATTTAGCCCATTTACATTAAAAAAATAAAATTGGTATGTGAAGATTTGATCCTGTCATTATGTTGTTAGCTGGTTGTTATATGGACTTGATTTTGTAGTTGCTTTTTAGTGTCAGTGGGTTATGTATTGTGGAGACAGGTAAAAATCTTTTGTTTCCATACTTAGCATTCCCTTTAAGAACCTCTCTTAAGGCAGGTCTTGTGACAATGAACTCTTTTAGCATTTGCTTGTCTGAAATGATTTTATTTCTCCTTCACTTACAAAGATTAGTTTGGCTAGATATAAAATTCTTGTTTGGAATTTCCCTTCTTGAAGGATCCTGACGATATGTCCCACTCCCTTCTGGTTTGAATTATTTCTGTTGAATTTTCTGCTGTTAGCCTGATTGGGTTTCCTCTGTACATGACCTGCCCCTTTTCGCTAGTTGTCTTTAATATTTTTTCTTTCACATTGACCTTGGAAAGTCTAATGATTATATGTCTTAACAAGGATTGTCTTGTATAGTGTCTCGCTGGGGTCCTCTAAATTTCCTGAATTTGCGTGTTTACCTCACTAGTGAGGTTGGGAAAAATTTTACAGACAACATCTACAAATATGTTTTCCAAGTTGCTTGCTGTATCTCCCTTTTTTTGGGGGATGCCAATGAGTCATCGATTTGGTGTCTTTACATAATCTCATATTTCTCAGAGGTTTTGTTTATTTTTAGAAATTATTTTTTCTTTATTTTTGACTGATCGAGTTGATTTGAAGAACTGGTCTACAAGCTCTGAGATTGTTTTATCAGCTAGGTTTATTCTGCTGTTAATATTGGCAGTTATATTATGAAATTCTTGTAGTGAGTTTTTCAGTTCTAGTAGATTAGTTTGATTCTTTCTTAAAATGACTATTTTGTTTTTCAGCTCTTGGATCACTTTACTAGATTTGTTAGTTTACTTGCATTGGTTTCAACTTTCTCATGGATCTCGATGATCTTCATTGCCATCCAGATTTTGAATTCTATGCCTGTCATTCAGCCATTTCAGTCTGTTTAAGAACCACTGTTGAGAAATTAGTGTGGTCATTTGCAGGTAAAAAGACATTCTGGCCTTTAGAGTGTCCAGAGTTCCTGCAGGGGTACCTGCTCATGTGCATTAGCTATTTTTTCTTTAATCTTTCAATTTGCTGTCATTTTCATAAAGTTTTTTGCTTTTCTCTTTTTTGATTTTGAGGTTTTGATTGTGGTATAAGTTAGGGTTCATCAGTTGGCTTCGTTTGTGGGTAATTTCAGGAGGTCATGGCTCAGCTCGGCATTCATGATCTTTGTGCTATAACCCTGGGAAACTGGGACCATGACCATAGCTTTTTTTTCTCTGGCCCCTTGAGGTTAAGAATCTGCTCTAGTAGAGGGACCTATGTGTTTCTAGTCTGCTGGCCACAACACTCTGATAAATTATGCCAGCAAAAGCACTTTGGCATACAGGTAGTGGGTGGCCATATTCTCTGCTTGCACATGTGCCAGCAGCAGTGGGCATCAGTAGGTCCCATGCACACACATGTTGGTGAAGCCACATGGCGCAGGCTGTGGCTGAATGCATGCAGGTGAATCAGCATGCAGAGGCTTTGGGTGAGTGTGTGCCCTCTGGGGAGGACTGCAGATGGGTGCTCCCTGGTGAAAGCTCACCTGCAGTAGTCCTTCACCTGTTGGGCAGGGTCTGTTGGTAAAAGAGCTATGATGATGGCTGCAGGTAAGTTCCTCAGCTTAGCAGCTGAGGCTGTGCTGCAAGCAGGTGCAACCAGGCAGGGACCCTGTGATATAGCTACGGACTGGGGAGTACTCAGATCAGGCAGTCCCCATCGCATGGGTAAGATAGCTCTACTCCATCCAGGTATGTCAGCCTACAAAGGCTAAAGACAACTAGAGGAGTATGGCAGCTCTTGAAGGATGGGTACCCAAGGCCATGCTGCACCGCAACCATTCCTGTGCCAAACATCTGGGTTCCATGCAGGCTGGAGTTCTTTCTCTGTTAATTCTCTGGGAGGTTCCTCCTGACAGCTTATATGTCTGTGGGGATCATGAGGTCCCCTGCAGCTAGTATTTCAGAGGTCCATGGCAAGAATGGGCTGCTCCATGCCTATTTACTCACCCCTTCCCCAGGAGCTGCTGAGGGCCAAGAATGGGTTCTGGGGCTTGGCAGCCCCATGAAGGGTTTCCAGATTCCTCCTTTTTTAGCCCGGGATCTGTGTCCTCCCTCCATCCACTCTCAATGCCTTCTCTTTGATGATCTGTTTGGAGTGTGCCAGTCTACTTGATGGCTTGTTCTCTCCCAGTGGGAGAAGCTCTTCCTGGCTGTGCCTAGTTGGCCATCTTTGCTCCCAGTCCTAACTTTTTATTGTAGTGTCATGACTTTGTTTCTTGGGAGTATTTCAAGCATCACTAGTGGCACTTCATATGGGTCCCATGGTGTTATTCAAAGTTTATGGTATTGTACAAAACACAATGAAAAATACATGACAACCATGACAGATTATTTTTTACTGTGATATGATATGCAATTTACTGGAGAGACAAACTGCTCATGTAGTGATGATTAAATGTCACATGGCATTCTAAGCACGTACTCTCAACACTTGAGCTCACCGAAACAGTAATGGAAGGAAGCTATAAAATTATACAATAGTACAGTGTCTACTATGGTTAATTTTATATTGTGATTTAGTACTGCATCTTTGCATTTGTTTATATTTCTCTAGACTGCTAATGGCTCCATGTACAGTCTGTGTGCATATGTTTTGATAAATTTTAACTTTTTATACTAGATTTATATATATTTATGGTAGCAAATCATAAAATAGACCAATACCTACATATATTTATGTATCGTGACATACTTTAAAAAAAATTGTTTTCAATATTTCTAGTCCGTGCCATTTGCAATTTTTTCAAATTGTTACACATTTCAAAAAACGTTCCAATATACTTATTTTTAAGAATCTATATATATGTGGATATGTACATTTCAAACCTGTTTTTTTGTTGTTCAGTGGTCAACTATACATGTTAAATGAAACAAATATGATTAGTAAACTATTTCAAATTTGAGTATATGACATTTTAAAAACACATTATTATTAACTAGTCATTTTTTCTACTGTGTCCTGATAAACACTGTTAACATACCTCTCTTCTCAGCACCGCCCCCATAATCACATAACCAGAGAAGGAAAATCAGGTGTGGGTCTAGATACAACTGAACATTTAATGCAAAATTATGTGCTGAGGTAATTAGATCAATTATTAAAGTTGGTGATTAACAAAAATATCTATAGCTCTGACTGTTTTTATCTATCAGTTCCTTTTTCTCTATAATTATCATCTTCTAGCCTATTCAAAGTCCTATAAAATTGGCTTTCGTATTGTTTAATAACAATTATTCTTCCTTGAAAATCTACTTGTGAGGTTGGGGGCCGTGGCTTATGTCTGTAATTCCACCACTTTGGGAGGCTGAGGGAGACGGATCACCTAAGCTCAGAAATTCAAGACCAGCCTAGGCAACATGGTGAAACCCCATCTCTAGTAAAAGTACAAAATAATTAACTGATGTAGATAGAGTCTCACTCTGTCGCCAGACTGGAATGCAGTGGTATGATCTCAGGTCACTGCAACCTCCTCCTCCCAGGTTCAAGATATTCTCCTGCCTCAGCCTCCTGAGTAACTGGGACTACGGGTGCACACCACCATGCCCAGGTCATTTTTGTATTTTTAGTAGAGACGAGGTTTCACCATGTTGGCCAGGATGGTCTCGATCTCGACCTCATAATCCACCTGCCTCAGCCTCCCAAAGTTCTGGAATTACAGGCATCAGCCACCACTCCTGGCCTATGTATGGATTTTTTAAAAGTACTTACAAAGCAACAAAAGACTGGAAGTGTAAATGCCAAATGTTAAGGGTAACTAATTCTGGGAGGGACAGAATAAAGACAACTGTCACTTCATGTTTTTTTATATAGCTTTATTGAGATATAATTCAGATACCAAAAAATTCATTTATTTAAAATGTATCCTTTAGTGCTTTTTAGTACTCTCACAGAGTTGTGCAACCATCACCACTAATTCCAGAACATTTTCGTCATTCCAAAAATAAACTTCATACCAGTTAGCATTCATTGTCCATTGATTCTCTCCTAGCCTCTAACAATTACTAAGTTATGTCTCTATGAATTTACCTATTTACAGACATTGTATATAAATGGAATCACACTAGTGTGGCCTTTTTTGCCTGACTTCTTTCATTTAAATTAATGTTTCATTTAACACGTTTCATCTATGTTGTAGCTTGAATCAGTATTTCATTACTTTTTCATATCTGAATAATATTTCATTGTTTAGCACATTTATTTACCTACAAATCCACTGACAAACATTCGAGTTGTTTCCACCTTTAGGCTAATATGGATAATGCTCCCATGAGCATTATTGCATACATTTTTCTATGAACATGTGCTTTCATTTCTCATGGGTACATAATTAAAAGTAGAATGACAGACCACATGAAGACTCTATATTGAATATTTTGAGGACCTGTCAATTTGTTTTCAAAAGGAGCTGAATTATTTTGCAATGTCACCAGTAGTGAAAGAGGACTTGAATTTCTCCTAATCCCTCACCAAACTTTTATTATTTGTCTTTTTTATCATGGCCATTCTAATGAGTGTGAAGTGGTATCTCCTTGTGGATTTGATTTGCATTTCCTTGATGGAAATAATGTTAAATGTCTTTTCATATGCTTACTGGTCTTTTCTATATCTACACTGGGAAAATGTCTATTCAGATCCTTTAACATTTTTTAGCTGGGTTATTTGTTTGTTTATTGTCGAGTTGCAATAGTTCTTTTTATATTTTGGATGCTAGACCCTCATCAGATACATGATTTGGAAACATTTTCTTCTAGTCTGTGAATTGACTTTTTCATTTCTAAATAGCATACTTTTAATGCACAAACATTTTGCATTGTTTGAAGTTCAATGTATTTGTTTATTCTTGTTGCTTGTGTTTCTTGTGTAATATCTGAGAAATAATTCTCAAATCTAGCATCATGATGATTTATCCCTGTGTTTTCTTATGAGTTGTAGAGCTTTAACTCTTAAATTGTGATATTTGATTCATTTTGAGATGATTTTTATATAGTATCATGAAGGATCCAATGGCACTTTTTTCGACTGTGTATATATCCAGTTGTCTGAGCACCGTTTCTTGAAGAGACTATTGTTTTTTCACTGAATTCCCTTGGCAATCTTCTTGAAAACTAACTCACCAAAAATGTAGGGGCTTATTTTTGGATTCTAAATTCTATTCCATGGATCTGTAAGTCTTTTCTACGTTATTATCACAATACCTTGGTTATTGTAGATTTACAGTGAGTTTTGAGATTGGGAGATTTGAGCCCTCCAGCTCTTTTACTTCTATTTTGGTCTTTCTGGGCTTCTTGCATTTTCATATGAACTTTAGTTAAGATCAGCTTACTAATATCTGCAAAAATGGTTCCTTTTCTGGCAGTCCTAGACCCTGGGTATACCCTGAGCTCTAATATTTCTATGTCTTTGATTTGTAATTCTAGCTCTAGGAGTGGAGGCTTTCTTCAATTGTTACCTGTTGGGTCCACCTGACCATCTCTTAGTTTCAACTCTCCAACTTTGTTAAAATCAGTTGCTGATATTAAATATTCTTTAATGAACTACTGAATTTTAGTTGTGTTTTCTGGGGTATATGCTGAAATATATTAATAATCAAAAAAACTAACCTTCACTGCTGCAATGACTGAAGTGCCGGGAAGAGCTCGGTGGGGGAGACCCAAACCCAGCGGCGCTAGAGGAATTAAAGACACACACACAGAAATATAGAGGTGTGGAGTGGGAAATCAGAGGTCTCACAGCCTTCAGAGCTCAGAGCCTCCCAACAGAGATTTGCCCACGTATTTATTGACAACAAGCCAGTGATAAGCATTGTTTCTATAGATTATAGAGTAACTAAAAGTATTCCTTACAGAAAACAAAGGGATGGGCCAAACGAAATAAATGGATGAGTCTGGCTAGTTATCTTCCCCAGGAGCATGCCCTTAAGGCACAGACCGCTCATGCTATTGTTTGCGGTTTAAGAACGCCTTTAAGCGGTTTTCCGCCCTGGGTGGGCCCCGTGTTCCTTGCCCTCATTCTGGTCAACCCACAACCTTCCAGCGTGGGTGTCACGGTCATCACGAACATGTCACAGTGCTGCAGCGATTTTGTTTATGGCCAGTTTTGGGGCCAGTTTATGGCCAGATTTTGGGGGCCTATTCCCAACACTGAAGGACTACTTTTTATTTTCCTTGTTAACAATCTAAGTGAATAAAATTGAATCTAGGCAAAGGAAAAATAGAGACTATGATCTGTTTTTTATTCTTTCACATCAATTGTGCTCATATTATAGGACAAAAATAGTATTTGTCACCCTAGCATGTATTTCAGCTTGATTATGTGGTCTCTTAACCAATACTTTTTAAAAATTTTAATTTTTAATATGGGTAGTTATATAGGAGGTATATATATTTATGGGTTACACGAGATGTTTTGATACTGGCATGCTATGTGAAATAAGGACATCATGAAGAATTGGGTATCCATCTCCTCAAGCATTTATCCATTGAGTTGTAAATAATCCAATTACACTTTTTATTTCCAAATGTGCAGTTATTATTGACTATAGTCACCCTGTTGTGCTATCAAATAATTGGTCTTATTCATTCTTTCTATTTTTTTGTATCGTTAAACATCCCAACTAACCCTCAGCACTCTACTACCATTCCAAGCCTATGGTAACCCTCATTCTACTCTCTATGGCCATAAGTTCAATTGTTTTGATTTTTAGATCCCACATATAATTGAGAACATAGATGTTTGTCTTTCTGTGCCTGGCTTATTTTGCTTAACATAATGATCTCCAGTTCCATCCATGTTGTTGCAAATGACTGAGTGTCACTCTTTTTTTATGGCGGGATGGTACTCCATTGTGTATATGTACCACATTTCCTTTATCCATTTATCTGTTGATGAACACTTAGGTTGCTTCCAAATCTATTGTAAACAGTGCTGCAACAAACATATGAATGCAGATCTCTTTGACATACTGATTTTATTTCTTTTGAGTATATAAGCAGCAGTGGCATTGCTGGATAATATGGTAGCTCAATTTTTAGTTTTTTTGAGGAACTTCCAAACTGTTTTACATAGTGGTTGTACTAATTTACATTCCCACTAACAGTGTACACGTTTTCCCTGTTCTCTACATCTTTGTCAGCATTTGTTATTGCCAGTCGATTGGATATAAGCCATTTTGACTGGGTGGAGATGATATCTCATTGTAGTTTTTACGTGCATTTCTCTGATGATCAATGATGTTGCACACCTTTTCACATGCTAATTTGCCATTTGTATGTCTTCTTTTCTATTCAAATCTTTTGAGCTTTTTCAAATCAGATTCTTGGATTTTTTCATATAGAATTGTTTCCACTTCTTTTAAATTCTGGTTATTAATCTCTTGTCAGATGGGTAGTTTGCAAATATTTTCTCCCATTCTGTGGGTTTTCACTTCACTTTGTTGATTATATTCTTTGGTGTGCAGAAGCTTTTCAATTTGATGTGATCTTGTTTTTCCAGTTTTGCTTTTGTTCCCTTTCCTTGTGGGGTACTGCTCAAGAAATATTTGACCAGACCAATGTCCTGGAGATCTTACCCATTTTTTTTATAGTAGTTTAATGGTTGAGCTTTTAGATGTAAATATTTAATCGATTTTGATTTTATTATTGTATATGGCACGAGATAGAGGTCTAGTTTCATTCTTTTGCTTATGAATATTCAGATTTCCCAGCATTATTTATTGAAGAAACTGTCTTTTTCCTGGTGTATGTTCTTGGAACCACTGTCAAAAATCAGTTAACTGTAGGTGTGTGTATTTATTTCTGGGTTCTCTAGTCTGTTCCATTGAACTATGTGTCTGTTTTTATGCCAGTACCATGCTGTTTTGTTTTGCTTACTATAGATCTGTAGTATAATTTGAAGTCAGGTAATATGATTCCTCCAGTTTTGTTTGTTTGTTTGTTTGTTTTACTTAGGATAGCTTTGGCTATTCTGGGTCTTTTCTGTTTCCATATAAATTTTAGGATTTTTTTTCTATTTCTATGAAGATTGTAATTGGTTTTTTGATAGGAATTGCATTGACTCTGTAGATGGATTTGCATAGTATGGACATTTTAACAATATTGATTCTTTCAATTCATGAATGTGAAATATCTTTTCATTTCTTTGTGTCTTCTTCAATTTATTTTATTAGTGTTTTCTCATTTTCATGATAGAGATATTTTTGTTCTTTATTTAAGTTAATTTCTAACTATTTAATTTTATTTGAGACTATTGTAGATGAGATGACTTATTTTATTTCTTTTTTTCAAATTGCTTACCTAGCATAAAAAATGCTAGGAGGTGGAGGTCACAGTGAGCCAAGATCATGTCACTACACTCCAGCCTGGGTGACACAGCAAGACTCCATCTCAAAAAAAAAAAAAAAAAAAAAAGAAAGAAAGAAAAAAAGAAAAAGCTACTGATTTTTGCATGTTGATTTAAATGTTGCAACTTTACGGAATTAGTTTATCAGTTCTAAGAATTTTTTGGTGGAGTCTTTAGGTTTTTCCAAATATAGGATCACATCATTAGCAAACAAGGATAATTTTACTTCTTCCTTTCCAATTTGGAGGCCCTTTGTTTATTTCTCTTGCATGATTACTTTAGCTAGTACTTCCAGTACTATGCTGAATAACAGTAGTGATAGTGTGCATCCTTGTTATTTTCCAGATTTTAGAGGAAAGATTTCAGTTTTTCCCCAATCACTATGATACTGGCTGTGAGTCTTTTGTATACGGATTTCATTATGTTGAGGTATGTTCTCTCTATCCCCAATTTTTTGAGGGTTTTTTATCATGAAGAGATGTAGAATTTTATCAAAAGCTTTTCAGTATCAAGTGAAATAGTAATATGTTTTGTGTTCTTCATTTTGTTGATATAATATATCACACTGATTTGTTTGCATATTTTGAACCATCCTTACATCCCAGGGATAAATCCCACTTGATCATGATGAATGATCTTTCTAATGTATTGTTGAATTGGTTTGCTGGCATTTTGTTGAGGATTTTTACATCAATGAGACACAGCAAAAGCAGTACTCAGTTATAAGGTTATAGGTATAATTGCCTATATCAAAAAAGAGGAAAAATTTCATCAGATATATTGGCCTGTAGTTTTCTTATTTTGAGTCTTTGCCTGCTTTTGATATCAGGGTAATACTGGCCTCATAGAATGAGTTTGGAAGTATTCCCTCCCCTTCTGTTTTCAGAATAGCTTGGGAGGGAATAGTATTACCTCTCTTCAAATGTTTGGTGGAATTCAGAAGTGACATCATGAGGTACCAGGTTTATCTTTAATGGGAGACATTTTACTATGGCTTTGATGTTGCTACTTGTTATCAGTGTGCTCTGGTTTTGGATTTCTTCCTGGTTAAATCTTAATAGGTTGTATGTATCTAGAAATTTGACCATTTCTTCTAGGTTTTCCAAGTTATTAACTTGGAGTTGCTCGTAGTAGCCATGAATGATCCTTTGAATTTCTGCTGTATTAGTAGTTATGCCTCTTTTTCATCTCTGATTTTATTTATTTGAGTCTTCTCTCTTGTTTTCTTAGTTAGTCTGGGCAAAGCTTTGTGAATTTGTTTAATCTTTCAAAAAACCAACTTTTCACTTAATTGATGAATTGTTTTATTCATGTCAATTTCATTTATTTCTGTTCTGATCTTTATTATTTCTTCTCTTCTAATAATTTTGAGTTTGGTTTGTTCTTGCTTTTCTAGTTCTTCAAGATGTATTATTAGGATATTTATTGCAGTTTTTCTCTTTTTTGATGTAGGCTCTCTGAGTGTTGCTTTTGCTATATCTCATAGGTTTGAGGATGCTGTGTTTTCATTGTTATTTGTTTCAAGAAATTTTTAATTTCTTTTAAAAATTTCTTTAGTAAACCAATGGTAATTCAGAAGAATCTTGTTTAATTTCCCTGTATTTGTATAATTGCCAATAATCCCCTTGCTATCAATTTCTAACATTTTTCCATTTTGGTCAGAGAATATGTTTGATATTATTTCAATTTTTTTGAATGTCATAAGACTTGTTTTGTGACCTAACATATGGTCTATCCTTGAGAATGATCCATGTATGCAGCTCTTAGATGAATGTTCTGTAAATATCTATTAGATCCATTTGGCCTATAGTGCTGATAAAGTCTGGTGTTTCTTTGTTGATTTTCTGACTGAAAGATCTTTCCAGTGTTAAATGTGAGTTGTTGAAGTCTCCAGCTAATTTTATTCGGGCCTGTCTCTCTCTTTAGCTCTAATAATATTTTCTTCATATATCTGAGTGCTCCAGTGTTGGGGGCATATGTATTTAAAATTGTTATATCTTTTTGTTGAATTTACCTTTTTATCATTTCACAGTGAGATTCTTTGTCTCTTCTAATAGTTTCATCTTGAAATTTATTTTGTCTGAAAAAAGTGTAGTGACACTTGCTCCTTCTTGGGTTCGATTGGCATGGAATATCTTTTTCCATCACTTTATTTTCAGCCTTTCTGTGTCTTAATAGGTGGAGTGTGTTTCTTGTAGGCAGTGGAACAACGGGTCTTGTTTTTTCATCCATTCAGCCATTCTATGTCTTTTGATTGGAGAGTTTAGTCCATTTACATTCAATATTATTATTGATAAGTAAGAACTTATTCCTGCCATCTTGCTATTTGTTTTCTGCTTAGTTTGTTGTCTTCCCTCCCTTCATTCTTTCATTCTTATCTTGCTCTAGTGAAGATGATTTTCTGTGGTAATATAATTTAGTTTCTTGCTTTTGTTTTTTTGTGTATCCATTGTATGATAATTTTGTTGTTGTTTGAGGTTACCATGAGGCTTACAAATACTGTCTTACAACCCATTATTTTAAGCTGACAACAACTTAACACTATTTGAATAAACAAATAAACAAGCAAAAAGAAAACTCATAAAAGCTTGCCTTAACTTCATCCTTCTTCTTTTCAACTTTTTGTTGTATCTATTTATATCTTATTGTAGTATATTTTGAAAAGACATTGTAGTTATTATTTTGATTGGTTCAACATTTAGTCTTTCTACTTAGGGTATGAGTAGTTTACACACCACGGTTACAGTGTTATAATATTCTGTGGGTTTTTGTGTACTTACTATTGCCAGTAAATTTTCTACCTTCAGGTGATTGTTTCTTGCTCGTTAATGTGTTTTTCTTTCTTTTCTTTTTTTTTTTTTTGAGACAGAGTCTTGCTCTGTCACCCAGGCTGGAGTGCAGTGGCCAGATCTCAGCTCACTGCAAGCTCCGCCTCCGGGGTTTAGGCCATTCTCCTGCCTCAGCCTCCGAGTAGCTGGGATTGCAGGCGCCCGCCACCTCGCCCGGCTAGTTTTTTGTATTTTTTAGTAGAGACGGGGTTTCACCGGGTTAGCCAGGATGGTCTCGATCTCCTGACCTTGTGATCCACCCGTCTCGGCCTCCCAAAGTGCTGGGATTACAGGCTTGAGCCACCACGCCCGGCCGTGTTTTTCTTTCTAATTGAGTACTTCTTTTAGCATTTCTTGTAGGACAGGTCTGGTACTGATGAAATCTCTCAGCATTTCTTTGTCTGGGAAGGTCTTTATTTCTCCTTTATGTATGACTAATATTTTTGCTAAATATACTATTCTAGGTAAAAGTTTGTGTTTTTATCTTTCCTTTAGCACTTTAAATATGTTGTGCCTCTTTCTCATGGCCTTTTATGTTTCCACTGAAACGTCTATTATCAGACATATTGGAAATTCATTGTATTTTTTTTTTTTCTTTTCTCTTGCTGCTTTTAGTATCTTTTTGTCATCTTTGCTCTGTGGGAGTTTAATTGTTAACTGTTGTGAGATAGTGTTCTTTATATCAAATCTGCTTGGTATTCTGTAGTCTTCTTGTACTTGATATTGATATATTTCACTTTCACTACGTTTGGGTAGTTTTCTGTTATTATCCCTTTGAACAAACTTTTCACTCCTCTCTCTTTCTCTAATTCCTCTGTAATGCCAATAGCTCTTAGACGTGCCCTTTGAGGCTATTTTCTAGTTCCTGTAGGCATGCTTCATTGTTTTTTATTCTTTTTTCTTTGTCTTTTCTGAATGTGTATTTTCGAATAGCCTGTCTTCAAGTTCACTAATTCTTTTTTCTCATTGATCAGTTTTGCTATTAAAAGACTGTGATGCATTCTTCAGTATGCCAATCGCATTTTTCACCTTCAGAATTTCCGCTTGATTCTTTTTAATCATTTTAATCTCTTCGCTAAATTTATATAATACAATTTCTAATTCTTTCTCTGGGATATCTTGACTTTCCTCAACACAGCTATTTTGAATTCAAGGTATGAAAGCTCACATATCTTTGTTTCTCCAGGATTTTCCGCTGGTGCCTTACTTAGTTCATCAGGTGAACTAATGTTTTCCTGGATGGTGGTCATGCTAGTAGATTTTCTTGGGTTTCTGGACATTGTAGAGTTAGATATTTGTTGTTATCTTTACTGTCTTAACTGTAGCTGTCCTTCTTGGGATGCTTTCCAGATATTTGAAAGGACTTTGGTGCTTTGATATAAGCTGTTTCTGCTTTAGGGTGCACCAGAACTCCAGTAAGGCTGTGGTCCTTGCAGACTCGAAGCAGTACCACCTTGATGATCTTGGACAGATCTGGGAGAATTCTCTGGAAAAGGCAGAGACTCTTGTTCTATTTTCTTACTTTAAAAAAAAAAAAAAAAAAAAAAAAAAAACATACAGAGTCTTCTCTATCTTCTTAGCCACCTAAAGCTAAGAGTGGAGTGACATAAGCCCTGAAATGGCCGCCACCACCATGACTGCACTGGGTTGTACCTGAAGCCCACACAGCACTCGGTCTCACCCAAGTCCTGCTGTAACCACTCTTTTTCTGATGAATATGTTCATTCAAAGCCCTGAGAATCTACAATCAGCAGGTGGCAAAGCCAGCTAGGCCTGTTTCCTTCCCTTTAAAGCTGCAAGGTCCCCTAGGCCCTGGACAGGTCCAAAAGTTCTGTCCAGGACTCAGAAATTTGAGTCAAAAACATTAAAAGTCTACCTGGTATTATATTGCACTGCAGCTGATCTGGCACTGAAACCACAAGTTGCAGTCCTTCCCACTTTTCCCTCTGCTTTCCAAAGGCGTGGGAGCCTCACCCCATAACCACTGCCATCCGAGTCCTTGAGAAGTGCTGTCAGACTACTACTGTTGTTTCCTTAAGCGCCAGGGTATCTTAAGTCAGCTTGTCATGAATGCTTCCTGCCTTGGGGACTCACCTTTCAGGACAGTGGGCTCCTCTCTGGCTGAGAGCAGGTCCGGAAATGCCATCAAAGAGTCAAGTCCTAGAACTGCAAACTCCAAGAGCCTGTTTGGTGCTCTACCTTCCTGTGATAGTGTTGGTACCTAAGGTGCAAGACAAAGTCTCCTTTGCATTTTTTTCTGCTTTTCACAAGAAGAAGGAGTTTTGCGGTGTAGCAAATTTAGTTGGTAATGTGCTGAGTCTCGTCTTGAAGCCAGCAAGTCTCAGAGGCTCACAAAGGCCCTCAATGTAGTACCTGGGTGTTGCTGCTGGTTATTCAGGGCCCAAGGACTCCTCAGTTAGCAGGTGACCAATACTGGCAGGTCTGAGTCCTTTCCTTCAAGGCAGCTTGTTCTCTCATGGCCCAGGGTGTGTCTAGAAATGTCATCTGGGAGCTAAAGCCTGGAACGGGGTCCTCTTGATTCTGACTGGTGCCTTATCCTGCTGTGACTGACCCGGTATCCAAGATGAAACACAAAGTCCTCCCCACTCTTTTCTCCCTTCATGCAGAATGAAGGAGTCTCTTTTAGAGCAGAAGGATGAGATCTCTTTTGGAGCCTTAATTTGTGCTGCCTGGGGTTGGGAAAGGGTCATGCCAGCACACACTTGGCTGCCCCAGCTGGTGTCTCAGTATGTCCCATGCCCCACCCCCCTAGTCCACTTTCTCTAGGCCTAGCACAGTCCTAGGACTTGCCTAAAAGTTGTAGTCCTTATGACCTAGACTTCATTTCAAGTTTACTTGGAGACTGAGAACACTTTGGCCTTTGTCAATGGCAAGGTTTGCAGACACTCAAGTTTTGATTACTGGGATGAGCAATTCGCTTCTGTAGGATTGGATTAAATGCTTCTTCTGTGAGTAGTCACAGTTGAGTTCGGTGTGATTTTCCTTTCTGCTCTAACAGAACAGTAATGAGTTTAATGCCGCACAATTGCTGTGTTCTCCCCCAACCCCCAGCACCCAGAGAAGCTCTCTGTACCATGCAGCTGTTTCTGGGGTGGGGAAGGGGTAGCCTCCATGATTCAAGACTTTTTTTTTGTATTTCTTCAATGTCTCTTTCACCAATATGAAGTTAAAACCTGGTAATATAAGTGCTCATTTAATTTTTCTTTTAGTAAGGTGTTTTACTTTTCTGTGAAGACAGTTTTTAATTTGGTGTCCTTGCAGGGGGTAGACGAGGACCATTAGTGGAGTTTTCTAATCTGTCATCTTGTACCACATCTCTATGACCAATACTTGAGATTCAGCTTTATAACTTAAGTAAGTTTATAACTTAAGTAAGTGAAAAAGAATATATTATTTTTATACATTTAGATTCATCCAAAGCACTATATGTACAGATATTTTTAATCTATTTTTACATCATTATCCTTAATAATATCCTATCACTTGACTTTTGCAGATGGCTACCTGTAAGATTATATGTGATTTCAGGAGATGTGTTTGGGTTCAAGTTGACAAGGGGTGGACTTGGGATGGTTAATATTGAGTGTTCACTTGATTAGATTGAAGCATGCAAAGTATTGTTCTTTGGTGTGTCTGTGAGAGTGCTGTCAAAGGAGATTAACATTTGAGTCAGTGGACTGGGAGAGGCAGACCTACCCTTAATTTGGGTGGGCACCATCTAATCGGCTGCCAGTGTGGCTACAATAATACAGGCAGAAGAAAGTGTAATGGGGAAACTTGTTGAGTCTTCCGGCCTTCATCTCTCTCCTATGCTGAGTGCCTCCTGGAACATCAGACTCCAAGTTCTTCAGCTTTTGGACGCTTGGACTTCCACCAGTGGTTTGCCAGGGGCTCTCATGCCTTCGACCACAGACTGAAGGCTGCACTGTTGGCTTTCCCACTTTTGAGGTTTTAGAAATCAGACTGGCTTCCTTCCTCCTCAGTTTGCAGATGGCCTGTTGTGGGACTTCACCGGTGATAGTCAATACTCCTTAAAAAACTACCTTTCATATCTCTAATATCTATATCTATATATCCTATTAGTCTTGTCCCTCTAGAGAACCCTGACTAATACAGTGTCAAAAGTGAAAAGTTGTTAATCTCTGACAAAATCATGCCCTACACTAGAAGTAGATACAGATCTAACAAGGACTACTGGTATAAAATTTTACATATTTTCTCAGGAGTGACATTGACATCGTATCTCATTTCTAAAGCATCATAATTGCTCTGGAGATTAGGGTTTGATACATTCATGATTTTTTTTTTCTGTAAGAAAAAGTGAACAGAGGCTTACTGTAGATTCATTATGCTTAACGAAAGAGCTTTTAGAAAATGGCATATAAGAGATAAACATGAAAAGTACCGAATCTTTATCAAAATATGTCACTGTTTTCAATACCAAGAGAGTAAGAAAAGGATGGTAAGCACAGTTAGGAGTGCTGCAATGAGCTCATCAATTGTTCCTCGTTTAAAATCAAAATTATACTTTTTCACATATGTGCCTTGAGTACCTCAAAAAAAGGATGTTAGGTGTCTCTGCCTTTCTAGGTACTTGTTAATTTTTACCTGAGAGTAGAAGATATATATTGAATTTTTATTTAACTGGCTTTATAAAAGGTTTAATTACCTACCCTTAACATTTGGTTTCATCTAACAGTGTTGTTATTTTGGATTATTTAATATTACTCGTTGAGGGTAGCGATTCTTGGCCAGTTGAGAAGTATCCCTGGGCTTATCCATGTAAAGTTTGTTAGTTAATTGCCAAAGTCTATTGGTTATTTAGAGCAGTGAATTGCTTGAGAATTTTTCTGATTTTGCCTCATTTTTTTCTTTTGTATTCACAAATGTTAATGTAAATAGATAGTTCTAGGCTTATCTTTGTGTTCTGTTGATATTTGTACACTGTACATGATAATCTGTGCCGACTCCTATTCTGTCTCACATGTTATATATCAGTTTAAAATGCAAAAGATTGTGTTTAAACCTTCAGAATACAGGATGAAACACCTATGTTAAATGAATGCTTAAGATTTGCAAGACATACACGAATAAACATACCATAACCTTTATCCTAAGAAAATGTAGACTCTGATAGGGAAGATGGTTGCACATAAATAACTATGATGTAAGGCCAAACGTTTAACACTATAAAAACCATAAGACAGGTATAAACAAACAAATAAATTATAATAATTGGTAAAATCGGGAAAAGCTTCACAATGGTTGAGTATAATTTTTAAAGATGGAGAAAAAGGTAAAGAACATTCTGTGTAGTAGTAGAAAAATAAACAATGTCAGAAGGATTAAATATATTAATTGTTTAGTAATGAGTCATTTATTATTTCTAAAAGGAAGCAGGCTACGACTTGGTGAATGACAAAGAATAATGTCAAGAAAGACAGCTTTCCTACTAGTAATCAAGTGAGTTATTAATAGTTACTAACATTCAGTAAAATACTAAAGTTAACGAAGGACTATAATTGAATATTGTAAGAAGTTTGGCTCTTATTCAATGTGTAGTAACAGTGCATCACTTCTTCCATACATGCAAACACTGATAGTTGGAACTGTTAGTTTTCAGAAAATATGTTTTATTAGCAGCTTGTCATTTATATTATTTTCATTGTTTCCAAAAGTTGCTTTTCTTTTAGCACAGTTTGTAAAAAACTGTTAAGAAATGCATTTTATGTTATTGACAAGACAAAAAATTCTAAATTTTATAGTTTATGAAAATTTTAGAATTTCGTGATCATTTTGTGATTGTATCACAATTGCTATTATTGTGATCACTGTTTTATCCTCAGTTTTCTGTTACCACTGGACAGTAGGAGTGAGTGAGGTATGTAAGCTTCACGGTTTTTTATCCTATTAAAATGGGCCTATGTCTCAAGATGTGAGATTTACTGACCTGTAGGATTTGAATGCCATATTAAGGAGTATAGACCATATAATAAAAGCTATGGAAAAATCATCAATGTCTTATAAAATGAATAGTAGTATGCTATAACATGTTTTAGAAGTGTAAAGCACTATCTAAATGAGAAAGGACAGATTATAATCCTATAGACCAGTTTGGAGGGGTAGTAAAGGGGATGAGTATGCATACCACAATTGTGACAATAGAGACATTTAAATGAGGATAGATCCTAGAACTAGGAAAAGGAAGTTTGGCTTCGTCCATGTATAGTTCAAAGTATCTGTAGAATATTTATAAGTTGTTTTGCAGAAAACTGTCCTGTAGATATCGTACAAATGAAATTCAGAAATAGAGAGATTTGTGAGTCATCAGCATAGTGTCTTAATAGTTAATCAGATTGTTCAGGGAGAGTTATAAAATGGGAAGGGACTAGGATCAAAGATGAAAACTTAACTGTTTACATTGAGAGGGAGGCATTGTGAGTTTATAAAGGACACTGTAAAGGAGTATTTGAAGTAGGAGAATGAGAACTAGTGTAGTAGTATGTTGTTACGTTGGCCAAGTGGAGAGCCAGATTACTGAAAGAAACAATAAAACTATATATATATATATAGTTTTGAGACAGGGTGTCTCAAAATAATAATATATATATATATTATATATATATATAAATATATATATATATTTTGAGACAGGGTGTCACTCTATCCCCCAGGCTAGAGTATAGTCTCTTTAACTTTTAACCAATAACTTTTATTCAACTTTTAAAATGATTTTTAATGATTTCAGAAGCTATCATACTAAAAGTCTAGTATATGTTTGACAAAGATGTGAACTTGACAAAATTTTCTATTTCTCCTACAATTCCTCTGAAGGCCTCTCTTATGAGGCCATATAACATAGATATAAAGGAGATGGCTTTGAAACCCATAATTAAATCTCAGACTTATCTTTTACTATATAAATTAACTTAGGGAAGTTACTGTGATTGTTTTCTCATTTATACAGTGGAGATAGTAAGAGTACCTATCTCCAAGTGTCCTTGTGAGGAGGAAGTGAGAAAATGCATGTAAATCAGTTTAGAATGTGTCTGGCAATCCACACTATCTTCTCGCTAAAGATTAGATATCTAACACTCTAAGTTTCTTTTGTCCTCAAATCTGTTATTCTGTCCCCTCCCCCATAGGCTCTGTTTATCTGCCACTTCAAAGAAAAAAGATCATCCTTCTACCTCAGGCTGCTAAACCTAATATCTGTGTATTGTAAATATATTACTTTTCTGTATATTATGATATATGCAAATATTATGATATTTGGACATCTTAAGCAACCTTTCTAGATGAGGAAAGATGGCCATTCCTAGGACTAACCAATTCTTGGAAATAATGAAGATTCCAACTGGAAGCATGTCTTTGATATGCAAATTAACTATTCCAAAGCCACACCTCCTCTTCCTGACTGTACACTCCAGGAGATGATATTCCTCTGGCCTAATCATTTCAGGGCCAGGAAACTAAGGACCAGCTCTACAGCTCAAAGCCCACCAAAATTATTCAAACCAGCTAATCCTAAACTGGTATCTCTGCCCTGCCTTGCCATTCCCTCAGAAACTTCAATAAAGGCTCTGGATTGATGCTGTCCCTTGCTCCTGTCTTCTGCCCCCTGACCACCCTGGTGTCTTTCCCATGTGGCTTTCTGAGGCATGTCTTGCTTCCTTTCTCTAGGACCCATGAGTGTAAAAAATCTTTTTCTATTTTTTTCCTGAGCCTCTTCTCCATATTCTCTTCTGGCTGCTCTGACTGAAAAGCATATAAAGCATATAAAACCATCTACAACTGGCCAGGCACAGTGGCTCACGCCTGTAATCCCAGCACTTTGGGAGGCCAAGGCGGATGGATCACGAGGTCAGGAGATCGAGATTATACTGGCTAACAAGGTGAAACCCCGTCTGTACTAAAAATATAAAAAATTAGCCGGGCGCCGTGGCAGGTGCCTGTAGTCCCAGCTACTCGGGAGGCTGAGGCAGGAGAACGCTGTGAACCCGGGAGGTGGAGCTTGCAGTGAGTGGAGATAGCGACACTGCACACCAGCCTGGGTGACAGAGGGACACTCTGTCTCTAATAAATGAATAAATAAATAAAACCATCTACAACTGTGTTCTTCTTCTACCCCATGGTTATGTTGTTGGATATAGCACTATGCCCTCAAACATCACATGCTTTGAATCTTATTCCTTATCAGTGTTTCAAACTAATGATCAATTACTCATTAGTTTTCCTATATAGTCAGGCATTATTTTTCAAGTGAATCCCTCTTACTGACATTTAAAACATGCTCCAGTCTCTCTTATTTAAAAATACATTTCTCCCTTGACTTACATTTTTATTCAGCTCTAATGCTGATTCTCCTTCCCTTCACTTTATAGACATGCTTCTTGAAAGTGCTGTCTATACTATCTAATTTCATTTCTTCAACCCTTATGCCTAACTCACTCCAATTTGGATTATCTCCTAATCACTACACCTGGATGGCTCACACTAACATCAGCAATGACATTGATGAAGTTTACCAATATCACACTTCAGTTTCTATTTTTTAATTTCATGACATAAAGTTATTTTGTTTTCTTCTACACTTGGAATTCCTCAGGACTCAGTTCCAAGTACTCTTTTTGCTCATACCATATGCTCTCCTTAGGGAAACTTAATCATACCATTGCCTTCTGTTCTTATTGGTTCGTATCTAAAGCCCAGACCTCTCGTAATACCAGTTACGTTTATCTAGCTCTCACAGAAAATCTCCACTTGACTGTCTCAAAGTTACTTTAAATTCACCATATTTAATGCAATATGTGATTTAGTCTTCAACAAGTAAGTCCACTCTCAGTGAATGGCGTCTCTCTATCCAGTTTTGAAAACCAGAAATTTAGGAGTCATTCATAAATACTTCTGTCTTTCTTACTCCCCATGTCCAATATATCAGCAAACCTTGCTAATTTTACATAGAGAAAAAAGTCCATGAGTGACAAAATTGTGACTTATTTGGATCATCACTGTCTCTTTAGAACCTAGCACAATACCTGGCAAGGAGTAAGGACTCAATAATTATTTATTAAATAAGTAAATTAATGAACACGGGAAGTGTTAGTAATTTAACATGTTAATATTTTCATGGACATTAACTACTTTTAATATAACCTATGTTGTAAGAGTAAGTATCACAAATATATGTTAAACATTTTTGGCAGGTATTTATTTTCCTATGGCTGCTGTAATAAATTACCAAAAATGTAGCAACTTAAAACAACACAATTTTTTAATCTTACAGTTTTATAGTTTAGAAACCTAAAATGGTCCTCCCTGGACTGAAATGAAGGTTTCCACAAGGCCGTATTTCTTTCTGAAGATTCTCTGGAAGAATATTTTTTCTTGCCCTTTTCAGATTCTAGAGGCCACCCACAATCCTTGGGCTTGTCGTTGTCTTACTTCTGTCTTTACAGTCAGCAAGAGTTCTTCTTACATTCCATCACTCTGACCTCCTCTTCTGCGTCCCTTTTCCACATTTAAAGACCCTTGTGATTATACTGGGGTCGCCTGAGTAATTCAGGAAAATCACTCTATTGTAAGGTCAGATGAATAACAACCTTAATTCTATCTGCTACCTTCATTCCCCTTTACTATGTAATATAATGTGTTAAAAAAAATCCCAGGAACTTGAATATCTTCGATGGGCCATTATTGTGCTTACCAAGTAAGCATATAGCATAGACAAATAATCACTGACTAGGCAACATCTATGAAATCAACAGTTGGTACATATTAATAACATTGCCATTTATTGAGAGTTTATTATGTCATATATACGGTGGCATTATAGTTGTATTATTTCAATGCTAAAAACAACCAGATGAAGTATGAGTCTAATAGCCTCAGTTTATGTATAAATAAACTGAGTATTACAGAAGTGAAGTAATAAGCACATTCATATGCTGTGAAGTTGTGTCAGGCTTCAAAGTGCAGGTATCTGCTTCTAAAACCTGCTTTTCAGGAAATTATTGTACTTCGTTGACTATGAACCATAACATGTAGATTGGAATTTTTGGTTTCATTAATCCCATGACGCTCATGCAACTTTCAGACTTTCTCAGGTATGTTTTATCACTTTCTTTTTTTTTTTTTTTTTAAGACAGAGCCTCACTCTGTCTCCCAGGCTGGAGTGCAGTGACATGATCTCAGTTCACTGTAACCTCTGCCTCCTGAGTTCAAGTAATTCTCATGTCACAGCCTCCAGAGTGGCTAGGATTACAGGCACCTGCCACCTTGCCCAGCTAATATTTTTTGGGGGATTATTTTTTATTTTCATTTTTATTTTTTGTAGAGACATGGTTTCACTATGTTGGCCAAACTGATCTCGCACTCATGACCACAAGTGATCCCAAAGTGCTGGGATTACAAGCGTGTGTCACTGTGACCCACCCTGTTATGTCATTTCCTAAAGATTCTTACAGTCCCGTTATAGTGTCAATATGCTGCTGGAGAGAAAAGTATAAGTGCCAGGTGTTGTGGGATATACCAGGGATCACGCCTGTAATCCCAGCACTTTGGGAGGCTGAGGCTGGTGGATGCGGCCAGGAGTTTGAGACCAGCCTGGCCAACATGATGAAACCCCATCTCTACTAAAAATACAAAAGTTAGCCGGATGTCGTGGCACACGCCATAATCCCAGCTACTCTGTAGGCTGAGGGATGATGCAGGAGAATCACCTGAACCTGGGAGGCGGAGGTTTCAGTGAGCCGAGATAGCATCACTGCACTCCAGCCTGAGCGACAGAGTAAAATGCTGTCTCCAAAATAAATAAATAAATAAATAAATAAATAAATAAATAAAAGTATAAGTATAAAACAATGATAGCAAGGTTAGTCTACGATATTTAGGTATACATGAGAAAGAATCCATGTAAAATGACAGAACTTAATATTTTCACAGTAACAAATCACATTTTTCTTATCCTTTTTGTACTCTAGTATCAATAATTTTAATAACAAAAACAGTGTTAATAATAATTGTTACTGAATAGTCCGTTTCTTAAAAGATGAAGAAAACAAAACTATGCTAATTTAGTCTGAAATCAATTTTCTGTGAAACTTCCAGTCTACATCAATATTGACCCTCAAATAGTGAAAACTAAGTTCAACTAAAAAAAATGTGCTATATACTACAATATATAAAGCACTCTATCTGGATGTTTTAAGTAATATAAAAATAATGGATTTTATGTGATGCATTTCTTACATTACACAAGCAACAATGGGCCATAAGGGTTAACATCATCCAACAATATAAACCGAAGTAGACCAAAAATGGTCTAAGAGAAACTTACTTGAGATGTTGCAGTAGTCATAGTTGATACCACTCAGAACTATTAATCTAAACCGATCATAGTAATAAAATCTTCATTATTTTGCCAGTAATGAGTTTAGAAATCGGCATGTGGCCCAGAACTCGTCAATGTGATATGCGAACCCTGTGGAGTTCCTTCTCAGGAAGGTCAGCATGATGCTACAAAAAGACATACTTTTCTTCTTTTGGACCTCACCATGTCAGAAGTTGACACCTTGAGCTATTTCAATCCTACTGTTAGAAGCCTGAGGGCAAATTCAGTATATGAAAAAACTACAGATTGCAAAGAATCACAGACAAATGCAGCCAGAGCCTTGAGGCCACCCTGACTCCTTACTTTTGTAACTTAGTAAATTTCATTGTTATTTAAGTCATTCTGAATTGGGTTGCTGTTTTAGACACCAAAAGCACCATAAATGATACAAAGTAAAAGTAAGTAAAAGATTAGGTAATAGAATATAGGAGACTTAAAGGATAAATTCCCCCCAAAATTTACAGTCTGAAGAAGTCTAAATGTATTTGTAGATGAAGTTGAAGGATTGAAATGAAGAAAACAAAGATAAAATAGTATAAAAGACAGAAGCAAAACTAGATAAGGTCATGAAAGAGACAATCTTCTTAATTTTGCCCTCTTTTATCCCCACTTTCAGAAGTACCTGAAAGTAACAATTCTGAGGATCAGGAGAACAATTAGCGCAATATAAAGTCCATTAGGACAGAGAGATTTTCTTCTTTAAATTAACATGCATATTCCTAGAACATAGGTTCCTGAAACATAATTAGCCAATCAACACTTACTTGCTAAGTTAAAGAAATGATGTCCAAAGACTGGGTGGTGACAGTGATCAAAGCTGAAAATGTTAATTCTTACCTCTGTTGTCTAAATCAAAAATGAGAAGACATAATTTGATTTTATAAATTCCTGTTAACTGGCTATGTTATAAAACATCTTTCTGTTGGAAGTACAACTCTGTAACAGAGTAATTGCTAGATTTTATTCATTCATACAATTTCTGTTAAAAAAAATCACAAAGAAGCTATTAATTAAAAATAATAAAGTAATGGAACCAATGTCCAAAACATGTAATGTTTTAATTTAAAACTTCTATTTTATGTGTGTTTTAAAAATTAAAACAAAAGAAACTATTAAAATTTGAATGATGATATTGAGAAAGACAAGAGGTTTACATGTGTAATGTATTATCAAATACTGCTCTTTAATTTGGGACTGTTTATAAGAGGAAAATAAGGTATAAATAGTACAAAATGTTAGTAGGCAAAATAACAAAGATGGTTAACATGGGACTTAATATATGTTATGTCTGAACAGCATAATTAAAAGAGCTAAATTTTTATATCCAAGTTCCAATAATGTTACTGATCCATAGCTAAAAAATTCCAAGGGTTAATTTAATTTATATTTTGAAAAGTTAGGCATTGTTGGCCATAGACCATATTAAGTGCATTACAAATTTTTATAAAATGCATTTTTTTTTTTTTTTTGATCACTGTAGTATAATAGTGGCAGTTGAGTGGGAAGAAATAGATTCCTTCCTCTTTTGTTTCCAGTGCTGCTTTGTTAATTTTTAACTCAAGATGTCCCTCTGCTGGAGTACTGGATTATTGATATGTAAACTAATTCTTTGCACAGGGCATGCTCAGATTTTGAGAATGAATTATCTAAAATGTGTCTGCTGCTTTGTGATAAACTAACCGTGCCGTGTTACTCTTGAAGTGTGCTAATTAAAATATACTATTAACATTTCTATAAATACTTACAGAATTTCTGTTAAAAACTCTTTCCCATACCAGTCCATTTTCCAAGTGCAAATCCAAGTTCCATCCCTGCTCTCCTCACTCTCAACAATACCTTCTCTTTTACATATAACCTGATTGATATAATCTTCCTAATCTAATAATTTTCTTCATACCAATTCATACAGTATTTTCCCTTTAGCGTTTGACTTATTTTACTTAGCATAATATTTTCAAAAGTCATCCATGTTGTAATATGCATCAGAATTTTGTTTCATTTTAAGGCTAAAGGATAGTTCATTAGATGTATATAGCACCTACTGATAATTCATTCATACATATATAGACACATGGGTTACTTTCACTTTTTGACAATTGCAAAAAAAAAAGCTTCTTTGTTCACTTTATCATAACTCTCTTCTCTGTTCTATTCCTATATTCTAAATTCCAAAGTCATTTCATTCATTTTTGTTTTCTCATCCCTTTAGGGATATTTCCACATTCATGATTTTTTCTTTCTACTGTATCAGTTGTTATGGTGGTAAAATACCCATAACATAAAATTTACCATTTTTAAGCATACAGTTCAGTGGAATTAAGAATATTCATGTTCTTGTGCAACTATCACTACTATTCATCTCCAGACCTTTTCATCCTTCAAACCTGAAACCCTGTACCCACTAAACAATGATTCCCAATGCTCCCCTCCCCCAAGACTCTATAATACACTATTTTGGTTTCTGTCTCTAAGAATTTGATTACTCTAGGTATCTCACGTAAGTGAGATCATACAATGTTTTCCCTTTTATGTCTGATTTATTTTACTTAGCATAATATTTTTAAAAGTCATCCATGTTGTAATATGCATCAGAATTTTATTTCATTTTAAGGATAAAGAATAGTTCATTAGATGTATATATTACATATTGATAATTCATTCATCCATATATAGACACGTGAGTTATTTCCACTTTTTGGCAATTGCAAATAATAATGCCATGAACATTGATGTACAAATATCTGTTCCAGTCCCTCCTTTCAATTCTTTTGGATACATACCTAGAAGTGAAATTTCTGGATATATAGTAGTTCTATATTGAATTTTTTCAGTAACCACTAGAGGTCTTCAACAGCTGCTACATCATTTTACATTCTCATCAGCAATGTACTAGGGTTTCAATTTCTACACATCCTTAACTTTTTTTTTTAGTTTAGTTTTATTTTGTATTGATAATAGCCATTATAATGGGTATAAAGTAATATGTTATTTTCATTTAATTTTCTTAATGACTAATGATGTTGATAATTTTTGTATATATTGAATACTTGCATATTTCTTTGGAATATTGTCTAAGTCTTTTGTCCACTATTCAATTGAATTGTATTCTTTTTCATTGTTGAGTTGTAGGAGCTCTTTATATATTCTAGAAACCAATCCTTTATCAAATATATGACTTGCAAATATTTTCTTTCATTTTATGAGTTGGTTTTCACTTGTTTGATAGTGTTTCACTATTTGATAGTGTTTCACTTTTTTGATAGCACAAATAAGTTTTTAATTTTGATGAAGTCCAAAAAATTTATATATATTTTGTTGATGCCTGTGTTTTTGGTATCATATCTAAAAAAAATCACTGTCAAATCTAATGTCACAAAGATTTGCTCCATATTTTCTTATAGGTTTTATATGTTTTATAGTTTTAGCTCATATTATTTTTAATTGACAAATTAAAAATGCATATTTTTTAAAAGACAATATTTTGAAATATGTACACACTCTGGAATGGCTCAGTTGAGTCATATGAGTTGAACATATATATTACCTCCCATACCATATTTTTGTGGTGAGAACACCTAAAATCGAGATTTTCAGAATAAAACATATAGCTATTAACTATAGTCACCATGTTGTACAATAGATCTCTTGAAATTATTTCTCTTATATAACTGCTGTTTTGTGTTATTTGACCAATGTCTCCCAGATCCCTTGTACCTCATCCTCCAATAAACACCATTTTATTCTCTACTTCTGTGGCTTCAGTGTTTTATTTGTTGTTGTTGTTGTTTTTAAATTCTACATACAGGTGAGATTCTTCAGTACTTTTCTTTTTGTGTCAGGCTTCTTTCTCATCATATAATATCCTAAGCGTTCATTCATGTCACAAATGATGACATTTGCTTTTTTTCTAAGACCGAATAGTATTCTGTTTTGAATACGTGCCATATTTTCTTTATTCAATCGTCTGTTGGTGGACACAGGTTGATTCCATACCTTGAGTACTGCAAATAATGTTGAAATGAACTTGGGAGTGCAGACATTTTTTCCATATCCTGATTTCCTTTCCTTTGAATATGTACCCAGAAGTGGGATTGCTGGATCATATGGTAGTTCTATTTTTTATTTATTTAATTTTTTTTGAGAAAGCTCCATACTGTTTTCCATAATGACTATACCAATTTACATTCCCGCTGACAGTCTACAAGAGTTCCCTTTTCTCCACATTCTTCCTAACCCTTGTTACCTTTGTCTTTTTGAGACTATCCATTTCAATAGTATAAGGCAATATTCCATTGTGTTTGATTTTTATTTCCCTGATAATTAATGAAGTTGAGCACCTTGTCATATACCTGCTGTCCATTGCATGTTTTCTCTTGAGAAATGTCTTTTTAGGTTGTTTACTCATTTTAAAATCTGAATTATTTGTTTTCTTGAGTTGTTTCTATTTATATTTTAGATATTAACCCCTTATCAGATATATGATTTGCAAATATTTACTAACATGGAGTAAGTTGACTCTTCACTCCATCAGTTTTCTATTTTGCTGTGCAGAAGCATTTTCATTTGATCAAATCACATTTGTCTATCTGTACTTTTCCAGCCTGTGTCTTGGGGGTCATATCTAATATCTTTGCCAAGTCTAATATCATGAAGCTTTTCCCCTGTGTTTTCTCATAGTAGTTTTGCAATCTCCCAACTTATGTTTAAGTCTTAATCCAGTTGGAGTTTATTTTTGTTTATTGTGTGAAATAGGGAATCAGAAGTGCACATGTGAGATCCTTACAATTCTTTGACAGAGAGCTGGACTGCATATTCACAGGGTACAGTCCATAAATCCTTAACAAAGAATGGCTGCTATAGAGTTGGGAGTGAAACAGAGGAACTACAGGTTGCATAATTCTGAAAGAAATTCGAGTTCCAGGTTAGGCTTACTGGAAAAATCTTATTAATACCCTTGATACTCAGCTGAAACATCAGGAAAGCTAAGCCTTAAGCTAATAAGCATGAGAACCTCCCTCTAGAATATAGGTAAGCAAATGTTATTGCTATATAAGGCTGGTTTACTCATTCTCTAGGGCTGCCATAACAAAATCCCCTAGACTTGGTGACTTAACAGAAATTTAATTCCTCACACTTCTGAAAGCAAGAAGTCCAATAATCCACTGTTCAAGAAATAGCAGGTTTGGTTTCTCCTAAGTTCTTTTTACTTGACTTTCAGAAGACCACTTTCTAAGGGTACTCACATGGTTTTTCTTCTGTGTGCATACATCCTGGTGCCTCTCCGTGTGTCTAAATTTTCTCTGTTATAAGGACAGCGGTTATTTTGGGTTAGAGCCTACCCAATTATCCTCATTTTAACATAATCAGCAATTTAAAGACTAGATTTGCAAATGCAATCATATTCTAAGGCACTGAAAATTGTGGCTTCAACATATGAATTGAGAGCAAGAAACACTTTTCATCCTTTAACAGCCAGATAGTAACTATTTTAGGTTTGCAGGCCATAATTGCTCTGTTGTGACTAGTAAACTCTGCCATTAAAGCAGGAAAGGATCTTTAGACAACACATAAACAAACGTATATGTTTGTGTTTTAAACTCTAGATTAAGTAACAAAATAGTAATAATAAAATAATAATAAAAGAGGGATATCTTAAAGGCTATTGGGGTGATGAAATGTAATTTAAAAAGTATTCTATCATAGTGTTTCTGTACACCAATAATGAACTAGCTGAGAAAGAAGTCAAGAAGGCAATCATATTTACAATAGCTACAAAAAGTTAAAACACTTAGAATATATTTAATCAACAAGCTGAAAGACCTCTACAAGGAAAACTGCCCAAAACTGATGAATACGATTATTAATCTTATTACTAATAAGTTGTTTGTGAAGAGTACACAAATAAGTAGAAAGACATCCCATGCTCATGAACCAGAAGAATTAATATTGTTAAAATAACGATACTGTTAAAAGCTATCTACAGATTCAATGCATTCGCTATCAAAATGCCAATGTCATTTTTCACAGAAATAGAAAAAAGCAATCCTAAAATTCATAGAGCACCAAAAACAAAAACAAAAACAAAAAACAAGCAAAAAAAAGTACAAACAGCCAAAGCAATTCTGAGCAAAAAGAACAAAGCTAGAAGCATTACTATCAGACTTCAAAATATACTACAGACACAAAAACATCATGGTATTGGCATAAAAACAGACACGTAGACCAAAAAAAGAGAGAGAAAAAAAAAGCCAGAAAGAAATCCACATTTTTACAGCCAACTGAGTTTGACAAAGGCACCAAGAACATACACTGGGGAAACAGCAACCTCTTCAATAAATGGTGCTTGGAAAAAACAGCTTAAGATTGATTAAAGACTTAAATATAAGACCCAAAATACCCAAAAATATAAAACTACTGGAAGAAAACATAGGAGAAACATTTTGTCTCAGAAAAAGTTTTATGGCTAAAACCTTAAAAGCACAGGCAACAAAACCAAAATGAGATAAATGGGACTATATTAAAATGAAAACCTGCACAGCAAAGGAAACAATGGAGTGAAGAAACAACCTTAGAATGGGAGAAAATATTTAAAAACTATTCATCCAACAAGGGACTAATATCTAGAATATGCAAGTAACTCAAACAACAGTAACAACAACAACAACAACAACAACAACACGAAATAATCCCATTAAAAAGTGGACAAAAGACACAAGTGGACAAAAGGCACAAATGGACATTTCTCAAAAGAATATGTACAAATGGCTAAAAGGTATATGAAAAAAATACTCAACATCACTACCAATCAGGGAAACGCAAGTCAAAACCATAATGAGTTATTATCTCACCACAGAATGATTATTATTTAAACGACAAAAAGTAACAGGTGCTGGAGAGGATGCAGTGCAAGGGAAACTCTTGTACAGTGTGCATTGGACTGTAAATTAGTACTGCCACAATGGAAAACAGTATGGACACTTATTTAAAACTAAAATATAACTACCATATAATCTAGCAATCCTATTACTAGGTATTCATTCAAAGAAAAATAAATCAGTATATATCAAAGGGATTCCTGCATTCTCACATTTATTGCAGCACTATTCACCATAAGAAAGATATGGAATCAATCTATGTTTCCAATAGTGGATGAATGGATAAAGAAAATGTGGCATATATACACAATGGAATGCTATTCAGCCATAAAGGAAAGAATAAAATAATCTTATCTGCAGCAACATGGATGGTCCTGAAGGTCACTGACGAGTGAAATAAGCTAAGCATGGAAAGACAAATATGTTCTCACTTACGTGTGGGAGTTAAAAAACATTGACCTCATGAACATAGTGAATAGAATGATAGACACTGGAGGTTGGAATAGGTATGTAGGTGGAAGGGGGATGAAGATAAGTTGGTGATGGGCACAAACATATAGTTAGATAGAACAAGGAAGTTCTATTTTTCAATAGCAGAGTAGGACAACTACAGTTAAAAGCAATTTATTGTATATTTAAAAGTAGCTAGAACAGAAGACTAGAAATGTTCCAAACACATAGAAATGATAATTACTTCAGATGCTGACCACCCCAAATACCCTGAGGTAATCATTACACAGCCCATTAATGTAAAAAAAAAAAATCATACATACCCCATAAATATGTACAAATACTATATATCAATAAAAAACAAAACAAATTCAGTTAACTTAAAAGATAGCAGAAAAGAAGAAGGTAGATACAAAAGATACATTGCATTCCACAAATACATATAGAATTATGGTAGAATTAAACCCAACTGTATCCAAAATTACATTAAATATAACTAAACAATCCAGAAAACATAGAAATTAGAGACATATTTTTTGCTAATATTAAGTGGCACACTCATATATAAACATAGAGATAGGTTCTTAAAGAAACAACTACACAAATGTTAAGTAAAAGAAAGCGAGTGTGACTATGATAATGCTCGATAAAGTGAATACTACAGAGATAGAGCTATTTTACATTGATAAAAAAGTTAATTCAAAAGGAAAACAACAATATTAAATGTATATAGATCTAATAGCACAGATTCAAAATACATGAAAACAGCAATCAGAATTAAAGGGTAAATAAATCAGTAATTATTTTGGAGAATTTGATGACTCTCATGGAGCGGAGCAAATACTGTAGATAAACTAACCCTAGGAATATAGAAGATCTAAGAAACGCTGTCAACCCCCTTGACCTAAATGATATTTTCAAAAGACTACACCTCAGAATAACAGAATACACATTCTTTTCATATACACGTGGAACATTCATCAAGATAGACCATGCACTAGACCACAAAACCAATCTTAATACATTTTAAAAGATTGAAATATTTCTGACCACAGGAGAAATAACATAAACATTAACAATATGATATCTAAGATACACTCCAAATATTTGGAATTTAAAAACACACTTTTAATAATCCATGGGCTAAAAAAACACCAGAAAAATTAGAAAATATTTTAAACTGTGGAATAATGCTACTATGATTTATCAAAATATATGGGATTCAGTTAAAAGCACTGCTAGCAGAAAATTTATTTCATTAACTGCTTATATTAGAAAAGTTGTCAAATCAACAATCTAAATTTCCTCTCAACAAACCTAGAATAGAAATAACAAATTAAACCCAAATTAAATGTAAAAAAGATAAGTATAAGAATCAAAATCAACGAAATAGTGATTGTTTAACAATAAAAAAAATCAATAGTACCGAAAGTGGATTCCTTGGAAAAATGGAAAGATTGATATACTCCTAGTAAGAATGAAGAAGAAAAAGGGAAGAAAACACCAATTATTCCTATTCAGAATGAAAGAGAACATATAATTACAGATTCTGAATATATTAAAATGAAAATATGGAAATATTATAAAAATATTTCTTCCAATAAGATTAAAACCTTAAATGACATAGACAAAATTTTTGAACAACACAACAAAGATGGAAAGAGAGGAAATGAAAAATCTGAGTCAATTATCAAAAATCTTCCATATGTAGAAGTTATATGTATAATATGTAGTTATATGTATAATAAACAATAACTGTTTATTATATGTAGTTATATGTATAATATAACTGTAGTTATATGTATAATAATAACTGTAGAAATGAAAAGCATAGGCTAGTGATAGTAACAAAATGTAAGGCAATGAAGGTTATATGTCCTTAGCACTGGGGAAACACAAAGAAAATCCATTTGTTCAGGGCAAAAAATTGCAACTTTTCTTGACTTATGTTTAAATATCTTACACTAGATCATTAATATTTATGTTTTATTTAAATTTCCTTAGGACTTACGTCGTTAACACTATACATGCATTACATACTCTTTATACAAGAAATTGTAGTAAAATAAGCCTGAGCAATGCTGTCCACTTTCTATTCCATCTTTCAAATTTGGATATGTTTTATGTCAAAATGATAATGAAATAAAACTTGGATTTATTAACTTAAACTCAGCCAGACATATCATTGATGCTTTGTGAGTTTTTTATGAAGAAAAATAAAAGCAGCTGTTCTCATCATCTTCTCTGAAAATTTTCCTTGTTTTTTTTCTTTCCAACTTTTATTTTAGGTTCAAGGGGTACTCATGCAGGTTTGATACATGAGTAAATTGAGTGTTTTGCTGGGATTTGGTGTTCATATAATTTTGTCACCCAGATAATCAGCATAACACCCAATAGGTATGTTTTCAATCCTCATCTTCCTCCTACCCACCACCCTGAAGTAGGCCCCAGTGTCTGTTGTTCCCTTCTTTGTGTTCATGTGTACTGAATGTATAGCTCCCACTTACAAGTGAGAACACGCAGTATTTGGTTTTCTGTTTCTACATTAATTCACTTGGGGTAGTGGCCTCTAGCTCCATGCATGTTACTAGAAAGGACATGATTTCTTGCTTTTTATGGCTGCATAATAGTTCATTATATATATATTATATTTTTATTATCCAGTCTACCACTAATAAGAATGTAGGTTGATTCCATGTATTTGATATTGTAACTAGTGCCGCAATGAGCATATGTATACATGTGTCATTATGGTAAAATGATTTATATTCCTTTGGGTATACGTGCGATCATGGAATTGCTGAGTTGACTGACAGTTCTATTTTAAGTACTTTGAGAAATCTCCAGACTGCTTGCTCTCCACAGTGGCTGAACTAATATACATTCCCACCAGCTATATATGAACATTCCCTTTCCTCTGCAACCAAATAGCTTCTGTTATTTTTTGACTTTCTAATAATAGCCATTCTAACATTTGAGATGGTATGTCATTGTGGTTTTGATTTGCTTTTCTCTAATGATTAGAAATGTTGGGCATTTTCTCATGTTTTTTGGTCATGTGTAAGTCTTCTTTCAAGAAGTGTCTGTTCATCAACTTTGCCCATTTTTAATAATTTTGTTTGTTTTTAGAAACACACTTTTAATAATCCATGGGTTAAGGAAAATCATGTCAATTTGTTTAAGTTACTTACAGATTCTGGATATTAGACCTCTGTTGGATGTATAATTTGCAACTATTTTCTCACATTTTGTAGGTTGTTCATTTAGTCTATTGATGGTTTCTTTTGCTGCAGAGAAGGTCTTTAGTTTAATTAGGTTCCATTTGTCTATATTTATTTTTGTTGCAATTGTTTTTAGAGTTTTCATTATGAAGTCTTTGCCAGTGCTGATGTCCAGAATCAGGACTTTTTCTAGAGTTTTATAGTTTCAGGTTTTAAATGTAAGTATTTAACCCATCATTGGTTAACTTTTTTATATGGTTAAAGAAAGGCATTCAGTTTCAATCTTTTGCATATGGTATCCCAGTACTATTTATTACATAAGGAGTTTTCCCCATTGCTTTTGTTTTTGTCATTTTTTTTGAATATCAGATGGCTGTGTTGTGTAGCATTATTTCTGGACTCTGTAATCTGTTCCACTGGTCAATGTTTCTGCTTTTGCACCAGTACCATGCTGTTTTAGATACTGTAGCCTTGCGGTATAGTTTGATGTTAGGTAGTGTGATGCTTCCAGATTTGCTCTTTTTGCTTAGGAGTTCCTTGGCTATTCAGGCTCTTTTTTAGGCCCCAGTGAATTTTAGAATAGTTTATTTTTTTTCTGTGAAAAATGATGTTGGCAGTTTGATAGGAATAACATTGGATATGTAAATTGATTTTGGCAGTATTGTCATTTTAACAATATTGATTTTTCTGATCTGTGAGGATGAAATATTTCTCTATTTGTTTGTGTCATCTCAGATTTATGGAATAAGAATAGCAATCCTTGCTCTTTTTGCTTTTAATTTGCTTGCTTGATCTTTCTCAGTCCCTTTACTTTGAGGATATCAATGTCCCTGCATGTTAAATGAATCTGTTGAAAACAGCATAACATTGGGCTCTACTTCTTTATCCAGTTTCCCACTCTGTGACTTTTAAGTGGTACATTTAGTCCATTAATGTTCAAGGTCAACACTGATAAATGCAGATTTGATTCTGTCATCATGTTGTTAGCTGATTTTTAATGTAAACTTGATAGTGTAGTTGCTTTATAGTGTCAATGATCTATGTTCTTACGCGTGTTTTTTGTGTTGGCTGGTAACAATGTTTCATTAAGGATCTTTTCTAAGGCAGGTCTGGAGGTAACAGATTTCATTAGCATTTGCTTTCTTAAAAGGATTTTCTTTCTTCGTCATTTACAAGCTTAGTGTGGCTAGGCATACAATTCTTAATTGGAATTTATTTTCTTGAAGCATGCGGTATGTAGGCCTTAAATCTCTTCTGGCTTGTATAATTTCTGCTTAAATGTCTGCTGTTAGCCTGATGACATTCCCTTTGTAGGTAACCTTCCCCATCTCCTTAGCTACTTCTAATATTTTTTCTTTCACATTGTCTTTGGAGAATCTGATGACCATGTGTCTTGAGGATGCTTATCTTGTATAGTATCTCACAGGAGATAATGATAATTTTTAAATTCTTTTTTCTTTACTTTTTTCTGAATGATGTAATTCATAGAGCCAGTCTTTGATCTCTGAGATTTTTTCCTCAGCTTGGTCTACTCTGCTGTTAATATTTTTGATTGTGTTATAAATTTGTGCTAGTGAGTTTTCTAGTTATATTATGTCTATGGGTTTGGTTCTTTCTTAAAATGACTATTTTATCTTTCATCTCTTGAGTCATTTTACTGGATTCCTTAGATTCCTTGGAATGGGCTTTAACTTTATTCTGAATCCCAGTAGTCTTGATTGCCATCCATGTTCTAAATTCTATGTGTCCTTTCTGCCATTTCATTCCAGTTAAAAAACATTACTGGGGAGTTAGGATGGTTGTTTGCAGGTAAGAAGACACTCTATCTTTTAGAGTTGTCAGATTATTTCACTGGCTCCTTTTTATCTGTGTGGACTGATGTTCCTTTAACTGTGGTATAATTTGATTATAGTCACTTGGCTTCATCTCTGGATGTTTGCAGAGGCCAAGGCTTTGTGCAAGGTCTTTATTTGTGGCTGAATTCTTCTCATTGGTTTAACTGGTGGGCATATTAGTAAAGCATATTTGTTTTTGAAATTTGAACTGTAATCCAGTACATGGTGCTTAAGCATAATTGTTGGTAAATAGGCTCTTACTTTGCTACACAGCTGCTCTGTATTTCCTGGCATTTGCAGCTATGCTCCCACTCAGTGCTCTGAAAGTGTGGGCTCCTCAGTCCCTCAAATACTGGCTGCAGATCTCAGTTTCACACTTCCAGGTTGCACACTACAACCCTGGGTGAGTTTAAGCTTCAAGTTCTTTTCCCAGCTTGGAGGCAACAGGGGAATAGACCTTGGCAATGGCAATGGCAGTGGGCCATTTACTTATCTCTTGTGATTCCAGTCCAGAAGGACAGAGAACTACTGCTAATCAGAAAAATCAGGTGGAGTTGGGGCAACTGTGTTTCAGGCCCAAGCCTGGGAGCCCTTCCTGGTGAAGACCAGGGAGTGTTGGAGGTAGGAAAATGGGGAAGACAATTTGGCCTCCTTTTGCAGGGCAGCTGTGGCATGCTGGAAGTTCAAGTAAAGCACTCAGGTTCTTTTTTCCTTCCCCAGCCTGGTGGCAAAGAGGGCAGATACCACTGTAGCAGCAGAGGCAGAAGGGCTGTAAGTTGTCTCTAGGAACTCTAGGCCTGAGACACGGAGTCACTGAAAATGAGAATGTTCAACCAGGGCTGGGCTGACTGCATTGTGGGCCCAAGATGGGCGTACTTGCCTGCTGAAGAACAGGGGATTGGTGGCTTACAGGGATGACAGGCTGGATTCCTCTCTATTTGGCAGCTCAGGCACACTGGAGGTGCCGGAACAGCAATCGGTGTCTGTTTTCCCCCAGCACAGGGGCAGCAAGGGAGGTACTGCTACATTGGCAATGGCAAAGATGCTGTCAGTTTCCTCTTGGAACTCCCACCCAGAAAGACATAGAACTGCTGCCAATGGGAATGTTCAGCCATGGGTGGGGCAGTTGCATTGTGTTTCCAAGCTGGGAGCCCTGCCTTGTAAAGAGCAGCAAGTCTGGGACTCACAGGGTAGAGAGACTGGGCTCCTCTCTGTGTAGTGGCTGCAGCATGCCGTAGGTGCCAAGAAAGTCATCAGGGTCTTTGTTCTTTTTCCAACCCAAAGGCAGCAAGCGCAGTACCACTGCAATGTCAAAGGCAGAGAGTTTTTGGGTTGTCTTTGGGGTTTTCTCCATAGAGAAATACAGAGTCACCACCAACTGAGGTGATCAGGCAGTGGTAGAGTGGCAGTGTTGTGTGCTCAGGTTGGGAGACGTTGCCCGTTGAGGAGTAGCAGGGGCAGTGACCCACCTGGAGAAGAGTCTTAAATGGAGACCTGTGAGTAGCCTGAGTGCTCAAGCAAAGGTGAGGTGGCTGTGCTGGGGTTCCAGGCCAGTGGGTTTTGGCTGGTGAGATGCAGCAGAGGCAAAGCCTCCAATCTTTGTGCTCCTCAGCACTCTGCATGTGGCCACTACCCTGTGAGCAGGTAAGAGAGCCTGACTTCCTTGATGGCAGGGCTATGGCAGCTGGCACCAGGGTTTTCAGAGATCCAGGGCCCTCTGGGCTCCAAGTGGGTCTGAGTGGTGGCTCTGCTCAGGCTCCACATGGCACTGCATGTCAGTCTGGAGGCTCCATGGGGGGGCGAGTCAGGGGAATCTCCTGTGCCCAGGATTGCAAAGGTCCATAGGTCCATGGCAGAAGTGTAGGTCCCTGAGAGCTCTCACTCACTCACCATTTCCCCATATTGGAGAGCTTCCCTTGGCTCTGCACTAATCCAAGGTGGACAGCTCACCTGTGTTGCTCCTCTCTGCTCTCCATGAGTCATGTTGCTTCCTTGATGAATCCCAATGTATCCTCCTGGATGACCCAGATGAAGAGCTAGTGTTTACTTGCCACTCTTTCTCCTCTCTGTGAGAGTGGTGCACACTAGCTGCTTCTCCTCAGCTATCTTGGCACCTCTGCTGTTTTTACTTTTAATTCAGTACAAAGCGTTGGAGTCAGTAATGCAAGGACACTATGGAGGATCTTTGTTTAATATTAATAAAGAGCATTTCAAAGAGATATAAAAATACACAAAATACGTGAAAGTAAATAGTTAACAAAATGTAAACAGTCACTCTCACTTGATAAAAAATATAAAAATATTTAAAAGAAGGAATTATATTGCCAGATTTTGGGGGTCATGGTGTTCTTTAACACACACACCCACATATATGTATATATGTATGCACACATTTTTTATATATATATATATATATATATGTAAAGTGTTAAAGTAAACAAGCTAAGAAGACAAGCTAAAGCTGAAAGGCTGAGACAATTAATATAAGACAACTTAATAAACTGAAATTCCAAACACTGGACTTCTATTATACACTGTATTAGGATTATCCAGAGAAATGGAACTAATAGATTTATCTATTTATCTATCTATTATCTCTATCTATCATCTATGTATCTATCTATCTATCTATCTATCTATCTATCTATCTATCTATCTATCTATCTATCTATCTATCTGTCTAATCTACCGTGTGTGTGTGTGTGTGTGTGTGTGTGTGTGTGTGTAAGATATTTGTTATAGGCATTAGACATTCTCTCATATGATTTTGGAGACCAAGATATTCCACAATCTGCTGTTTGCAAAATGGAGAACTAGAAAACACAGTGGTTTAATGTAATCCCAATCTAAAAGCTTGAGAACCAGGAGAGCCAATAGTGCAAGTCTCAGCCCAATTGCAAAGGGTTTTTTTGTTGTATTTAGTTCCTTCACATATTGGATAACACCCACCTACATAGGTGAAGGTGATCTTCTTTACTGAGTCTACCAATTCATAAGTTTGTCTCTTAAATAAACACCCTTACACAAATACCCAGAAATAATGTTTTACCAGTTATCTGTACATCCCTTAGCCCTGTCAAATTGACAAATATAATTAACCACTACACATAGGCATCAAGATATTGTAGGCTTTCATTAATCACACTTCTACTCCAGCTTTCTATAATCTGGTAAAGGGGACAGTCACATTTTGAATATGACCTGTGACCCCAATTACTGTTTTTAAAATCAATGACCAATGCTTTTCAGATCTTGCTTATTGACCTATCCAACAGATTCAACTATTTTGATTTTTTGATACTTTTCTCATTTGCTTTTAAATTTTCCAATGACACAGTTCCCCCTGTGTCTTCTATTATTACAGTCTTCTCCTTCTTAATTGTTATTATAAGATGTTTTAAAAGGTCAATTGGATTTTGGACTAAAGGATTGAAATTTAAAAAGGCAAAAGTAGCTCCAATTATCAAAATATTTAGACAGACATCCACAAGGACTCATCCAACGAAGAAATCATATCCCTTTTTTTCCCCCAAAAAAGGTCAAATATAAAAGAAAGAGGATACACCTGCTTAAGACATAAAGGATTTGCCAAAGTTTCAGTTTTTTGAACATCTAATAAACTCACTTTTTTTTCTCCTAAAAACCTATTCAGATAACCTATACCCTAAATAATTTCTTTCTGTGTACATACAGCAATATATACCCACCTCCTTCAGTTTTTAAATACTTAAGGAATTATTGCAAATATGAGTCACTCTACTTAACAAGACAGAAATCAGAAAATCATTACTATTCTGAGATTATACACTATTACAAATGTGTGATATTTCTATACTTTTCTATTTTACTGAGTAAGAATTTAAGTTAGAGGACATAAATATGTTGAAAATATTTTTAAATATCCAGGGAATAATAATGTTTATATGATAAAAGAGCTGTTTTGAGTTTTTTAGAAAAATCTCACTTTCACTAAAAAAAGAGAGAAAGTAGGAATTCTATATAGAATTCATAATATGACTATGGATAGAGAGGAAATATGAAATTTAAAAAGTAGGAATTATTTATAGAAATACATATGTATAAATATATAAATATATACATATGTATACATATTTGTTTTTAGAATAGTTTTAAATAATGCAGAAACAAAATATTTACAGAAAAAATATGATAGACCATCTTTGCCAACAATATTTTTCTGGCACACCATCATAAAATACATGTTTTGAATACCTTCTCCAGTATGGAAATTAATGACAAGGGACCATTCATATGCTCTCTATACATTATTCAAAAGAGCTTTAATACAAAAATAATGAGAGAGGCAGGGGTGGGTGTGAAACGACAGATGATTGGCAAAACACTGAAAAATCTTTTCCTGTTTCTGTTTCCTCTACTCCTTTAACAGCAACCTAGAATGGCAATTTGATTAACACTTGATATTATATTAGCCTCAATAAACTATGATAAGCAATTAGAAAAGTGTATCAGAGGTTGTATTTGTAATTTTTTTTTTTTTTTTGAGATAGAGTCTCGCTCTGTTGCCCAGGCTGGAGTGCAGTGGCATGATCTTGGCTCACTGCAACCTCCACCTTCCCAGTTCAAGCGATTCTCCTGCCTCAGCCTCCTGAGTAGCTGGGATTACAGGCGCCCGCCACAATGCCCAGTTACTTTTTGCATTTTTAGTAGAGACGGGGTTTCACCACGTTGGCCAGGCTGGTCTTGAACTCCTGACCTCAAGCGATGCACTCACCTCGGCCTCCCGAAGTGCTGGGATTACAGGCGTGAACCAGCGCGCCTAGCCTGTAATATTTTTTCAAATGAATATATTTTTCTTGAATGAAATATGAATATCAAGTAATATAGAGAATATGAATAAGATAATTCAAACCACCTACAATGCCACCACATAGTGATAACTGTCATTAACATTCTGTTGCATGTATTTCTGAACTTTATTATTTACACATATGCATAATAACTATACCATCAAGTGAATCATATTATGCATTCTACAATGTTTTATCCTACTTTTATCACTTGATAATATACCATGGGCATCTACTGATGTAAAAATAATGGTTCATATTATTTCTGCCAATATCATTTTAATGGATATAGAGAATTCCATTAGGTGAATGTTCAATCATTTACTTAATCCTTTTATGATGATTATTTTGATTATTTTAAATTTTAATACAAGATATGGTTTTTCGTTTTAGATACGCAAACCTTTCTTAAAGCGAAAACTTGACTGGAGGCGGTGGCTGACGCCTGCAATCCCAGCACTTTGGGAGGCCTAGTCGGGTGGATCAATTGAGGTCAGGAGTTCAAGACCAGCCTGGCCAGCATAGTGAAACCCCGTCTCTACTAAAAATACAAAAAAAAAAAAAAAAAAAAAAAAATTAGCCAAGCGTGGTGGTGGGCACCTGTAATCCCAGCTACTCGGGAGGCTGAGGCAGGAGAAACTCTTGAACCTGGGAGGCAGAGGTTGCAGTGAGCCGAGATCTCGCCACTGCACTCCAGCCTGGGCAACAAGAGCGAGACTCCGCCTCAAAACACAAACAACACAAACACAAACAAAAACAAAAACAAAAACAAAACAAAACAAAACAAAACAAAACAAAAAACTCGTAGAGAATATCAATATTCTTTGATTGTTTTGTTTGTTTGTTTTTGAGACGGAATCTCCCTCTGTTGCCCAGGTTGGAATTCACTGGCAGGATTTCAGCTCACTGCAACCTCCGCCTCCCGGTTTCAAGAGATTTTCCTGCCTCAGCCTCTCGCGTAGCTGGGATTGCAGGCATGTGCCACACTCCCGGCTAATTTTTGTATTGTTAGCAGAGATGGGATTTTGCCAAATTGGCCAGGGTGGTCTTGCACTACTCTTCACCTCCGGTGGTCCGCCCGCCTCGGCCTCCCAAAGTGCTGGGATTACAGGCATGAGCCACTGCGCCTGGAATAGAATCGCAATATTGGAAACGCATAATCGTTAAGATACTCTTGTTTAAAGTGGGATCCCAAATTACACTTGTCAGCATATTCCTCTGCATTGCCAGTGTGGCATGAAGGGGATCCATAGAACCACCCAATATTTCTGTAGCTATGAGGCATCCAGAGTTTTGAATACCACTATTATAAGCCAGATTGCACCCAATACCCTTGTGCATACATCTGTATGCACTTGCTTAATTATTTTCATGAACTAAAATGCCTAGGAGTAGAATTGATCAATCAGTGAATACACAGTTTTAATTGTGATGCAATTTATCAATTGGGCTCTAAAGAGAGTACAATTTATATATTCCTCCAAATAACCGTGATATTTATTTGCAAACTAACCAAAAACGTTACTGGTGAGGTTGATATCTTTTCATGTATACAGTAGCCATTTATGCCTAGCATGTAGTAAATGCCTAGTATTTATGGAATAAATAAATTTGTAGGATTTCTTCTGTTAATGCTCTGTTTATTTTAATATTGGTATTTTCCTCTTTTATAAATGTATTTGCAAGAAGTTCTTTTGTAGAAAGAATATTAATGTCCTTTAGCTTTTTAAAAAATTTTGCTAATTGACTGCTAATATTATAGCAGGTTTTTTATTTATATATACAGTCATCCATTGTTTAATGATGGTGATATATTCTAAGAAATGCATCATTAGCCAGTGTCATCATTGTGCACACATGAAAGAATATACTTACACCAACCTAGATGGTCTAGCCTACTGCACACATTGGCTGTATGGTTTAGCCTTTTGTTCCCAGGCTACAAACCTGAACAGCATGTAACAATGATGAATACTATAGGCGATTGTAATACAGGGTTATGCACAATGTTTTGTCTTGGCTGGTGCACTAGCAAAGTGCTTATCTTTCTTTGTTAATTTTTTTTCTGCAAAAGACTTGTCTTTAACTGTTTGGAGATTGAGTGTATGCGATAAAATAGTCTCATCAAATGGCTATAGCAGTTGAATTTGGCAGGATTAACTTAGGAGAAGATATCAATTAATTTCATAGCAAATATTCAATTATCACCTCACTAAAACTTTTGTGGGGTGTATATCAAATCACAACTATGATCCTAAATTGTAATTATTATAAATTTTTGAAGTATCACTATTTAGGAGACAGATGAAGGTCTTTAGAGCTTCCTTTCAGATAAGTTGGGGGTATAAAAAGAGAAACCTATCAGTAGGCAAGAAAATGCAACTTCCCAGTTTTAAATTTTTAAACTTAAAAACTTTAAACTTAAAAATAAGAATGTTTTGTACAGAAGAGAGAACAGATGTACAGATGTGGTATAATCACTTAAGTATGAGAGAGCACTTAAAAATGTAAAAAAAATCTTCCCCAAAATATTTCCCCTCAGTAGTTGAGAAATACACCATTTACATTTTAGGTCCTAAAGAGAAAAAAAAAAAATAAGTTGAACCCAATCCCTGATGAATACGATTTTTCTCCTTTCCTCCTCTCAAACATATGCATATTTTATTCTTCAAAAACTTTCATACTATATCACCTTTAAAAAAATAAATTCTATCGATGTGGTTATTTGGAGTTCACCAGCCATCCTGATGCCATTAATTTCAGCACGTACACGGAAAAGCTGAGGTTTTTATCTTGGTCTTAAAGGATGGGCAGGATGTCAAGGCAGCTATTGGTAAGTAAGTCTTTCTGATGGAACCATTAACTGCACTTTGAGTATATCTGAGAATTGTAGGGGAGGAAAAATTCTCAAATAAGTAGATTTTTTGCTAACTGAGGATGGTAATAACACTAACAGCAATAGGAAAGTGATCCACATGAAAAGAACAAGGCAAATTCAATTTAATTTTTAGATATGTTGAGTTGAGATAACAAAACATCCAAGTGAGGATGTCTTTTAGGTAAGTGAAGTCATTTTACTGGCAATTATGAGAGAGTTAGCAGTCATTTACATAAAAGGTGATAATTGAAATTGTATTATATACATATATATGCATTCAAACATTACCAATGACCTCCTACTTGCCAGATATGACAGAGGTATTGAGGAATATGTATGATTGGGGAGTATTTTTTTTTCAGGATTACATTTTATATCACATTTTTGGAAAGTCAAAATAAAATAAAGCAGATCAATGTTTGAAAGTTGAAAATAGTTCTACTTATTCAATACTACCTTACTCTAGGATGCTAGTAATTACTCAAGTAGAATATCTCATCTTTGACACGTACTAGTATTAAAAAATACAGATTAATAAAAAATTTTTGAATCTTTCAGTGTAGTTTACTAGAAACTTTCAAATGTTACTGAATTAGCATTGACATCAACTTTGCTGACCTTACATGGCCAATAAACATTATATAAATAAGAAGTATCTGCGAGATTACATCCTTGTTCAAATACCTTCAGGAAACCCGGTAGCCCAGAGGTTTATTTGGTGCAAGATAATGATCCTGAAGCATGCTAAGGATATAAAATGGTGTACAGTAGATCTTTTCTTTATACTTCTCTCATTTTTTAGCATAATAATAAGATCTAAAACTGTCCAAGCAGTTTTCTAAATGACATTCAATTTTCTGTTATATAATCCTGTCAGGTTTTCTTGTGTTCAAAGGCTACACCCCAATCACCACAGGTCATTCTCTTGCCCTCCATTGAAAGGACCCTATGAACACTGATCCACGAAATAAATTAATGAGATTACAGTTCTAAATTACAATAGTTCCCCATTGACATTTAGATTAGCAAGTAATTTATTGTAAACTAAGACCCATGATTTTCACTAGCACAAATGGGTCAAGTAGTGAAATCATATGTCTTTTTATAGATTACATAGCCTTCCACTCTGAAACTACATGATATTGGGAAAAACAACTCATGAAAAGTAGCTATGAGACTGCTAAGGCCTTGATTCTAGCAGATAGTTAATAGATAGCACCAAAAAAAGTTTAATTTGCAAAGAAATCCTGAGAAAAATATTGAAACATAAGCAAAGTCTTCTTTAAATCATAGTTATTGTCCGGGGATAATACCACTACTACATTAAAAGAAACATGTATGTGGTGCTCGTTCTCCTCAAAAAAGTACATAGTGGCCGGGCGCGGTGGCTCAAGCCTGTAGTCCCAGCACTTTGGGAGGCCGAGACGGGCGGATCACGAGGTCAGGAGATCGAGACCATCCTGGCTAACACGGTGAAACCCCGTCTCTACTAAAAAAATACAAAAAACTAGCCGGGCGCGGTGGCAGGCGCCTGTAGTCCCAACTGCTCGGGAGGCTGAGGCAGGAGAATGGCGTAAACCCGGGAGGCGGAGCTTGCAGTGAGCTGAGATCCGGCCACTGCACTCCAGCCTGGGCGGTAGAGCGAGACTCCGTCTCAAAAAAAAAAAAAAAAAAAAAAAAAAAAGTACATAGTTTCTCTGTAGATGGTTCGTTTAATTATTCTAGGTAATGAATTACTAATATTTGTTAGAGCAATTGATTTTTTCTGAAAATTAAAAAGAATTAATGTTGGCATACATATAAATAACTTACAAATAGCACAAACAATTGCCACAGAACAATAATTATAAAGAGACAGCTTTAAAAAGTGATATAATGAAAATCTCATGTCCTGTTATTGGAATCATACCTGTCTATGAAGGGTATTTTTGGGATGAGGGAGTGAATACATAGCAAAGTTAATTAGATGCCTAAGGAGTATTTTGGAGGAACAGTGGATGCTGTGAATAAGCTTTCATCAAAATAGCAGTGAAATCAACTAATTAGGAACTTTTACTTTTTCAATGATTTATGCAATCTAAGGGCCATTGCTGGATGGCTCAAAAACCAGAGTGGAGTTAGAGGCATGTGGAGAAATAAAAAGTCAAAGGAGGCAGCTCACGTATTGTAAGAAACATTAGGGGGAAAATGTCAAGTAATGAGAACTTTAATAAAGTTATATCGTGTGTTAAACTTTGACTATGTCTAATATAATATCTTTAGTAAAAGAAAACACTTTCTAATGAGTTATAAAATTTAATCATTTTATTTTGAGAAACAGCAAAATATTGAGTAAGGTTTGAGAATAAAAGTGGTGTGAGATATATCCACAGGAATTCAGTCATAGCTGAGTTATACACATGGGCTTTGCCTTTTTAGTGGCTCTGGCAAGGTTTGGGAAAACGATGTTGTTCACAGTGTTTCACAGACAGTGTATTATCACTTATGTTTCTGCTCATTGAAAGATGCATTTATTTTGTCTTATGTTCATTTTAATACAACTTTTTTGAAGTATAATTAACATGCAGGTATTTGGCATGTCTATGTAGACACACATGCTGTTATTTATCTTTCATAAATGCCTAAGAATAGAATGGCTGGACTATAGGGTAATTGGGCCCTAAAATTTACAAGAAACTGTCAAACATCTTTCCTGATTATACCATTTTATATTCTCATCAGCAGTATATGAGCGTTCCAGTTGCTTGCTCCCAGAAAGGAACCATTGCAAACTCAGGCTTCCATTAGGAATGACTTTTGCAACCAAACGGCACACAATAACATTAATAGGAGTTGGAGCAAGATGGCCAAATAGAAGCCCCCAGAAATTGTCCTCCCCACAAGAACACCAAATTTAACAACTGTCCACACCAAAAAACCTGATTCATAAGAACCAAAACCAGGTGAGTGATTACAGTAGCTGGTTTTAAATTCATATCACTGAAAGGGGACTGAATAAGGTAGAAAAGACAGTCTTGAATTGCCAACACCACCTCATTCCCATTTGCCAGCAGTAGCTGTGTGGCACACAGAGAGAATCTGTCGCTTGGGGGAGCAAAAGGACAGCAATTGTGGGCCTTTGCATTATAAATCAGTCTTGTCAACAATGGGTAGAACTCAGCCAACACCCATGGAGACAGCATTTAGACCAGCCCTAGTGAGAGGGAGTCACCCATCCCAGTGGTCAGAACTTTTGAGTTTCAGCAAGCCTTGCAACTGTGGGCTATAGTGCTCTGGGATCCTTAAAAAAACTTTGAAAGGCAGTCTAGGCCATAAGGACTGAAACTTCTAGGTAAATCCTAGTTCTATGCTGGGCTTGTAGAGCCAGTGGAACTAGGGGCACATGACTTAATGAGACGCCAAGCAGAATGGCTAAAAGAGTGCTTACATCACCCTTCCTCCCACCACAGGTAGCACAGCTTGCAACTTTGAAAGAGACCCCTATCTTCCATTTGAGGAGAAGAGAGGTAAGAGTGAAGAGGACTTTGTCCTGCAACTTGGATACCAGCTTAGCCACAAAAGAGTAGAGCACTGGTCAGAGTCATGAGACCCCCATTTCAGGTTGTATCTTCTGGACATTTCTAGACACACCCTGAGCCGGAAAGGAACCTGCTGCCTTGAAGGGAAGAACCCATTCTCAACAGAATACATTCTTTGTTAACTAAAGAGCCCTTGGGTCCTGAATAATCAACAGCAGTACCCAGACAGTACACGCCATGGGCCTTGGGTGAGACTCTGAGACACGCTGGCTTCAAGTGCGACCCAGCATATTCACAGGTGTGGTGGCTATGAGAAGAGACTCTTTATGTTTGAGAAGAGGAGAGAGAAGAATAAAGAGAACTTTACCTTATAGCTTAAGAAACAGGGGGAAGAGCACCAAGCAGGTTCTTGTGTCCCTGATTCCAGGCCTTGGCTCTTGGATAGTGAAAGATTCTCCCTAGGGCCTGAAAACTTGAAGAGATAAGTAACTCACTCCCTTCTCAGGCCCACACCCAAGGTGCAAGGCCACTTGTGCCAGCAGCATGCATCAGCAAGATAGCAGAAGCAAGAAGAGAGCCAGCCGGAAGACACCTACCCTGGCCGGAAGACACCTATCCCTGAAGATGGAGAAAGAGGCCGTCTGGGTACTATGTAGCAGTCATGTCAGACTGGGACACTTCCTGTTTACAGAGGACTATAAACCCCTGTCCCATCCTCAGTTGGGGCTGATGCCGTTTTAGGCCTCAGCCCGCCTGCACCCAGGTGCTCATTAAAACAGCGTGTTGCTCCACACCACCTCGTGTTGTCTGTTGGCACACTCTAGGGATTCAAACCAATATAAGAACCTTTCAGATGCCGTCTCTGAACTGACCCTGGGACAAAGGAGATCCCACTTCCCTGAGGAGTGAGTCCCAGGTCTGGCAGCATTCACTACAAGCTAACTGAAGAGACTTTGGGAATTAAATGAACACGAGTAGTAGCCTGACAGTAAAAAACAAATGGACCAGTGGTGATGGTGGACATTGGGAGAGTCTTCTCTGCCTGTGTAAAGGGGAGGAAAGAGTAGGAAGGACTTTGTCTTGTGGATTTGGTGCCAGTTTAGCCACAGTAGAAAGGAGCATCAGGTAGATTCCTAAGGTTTCCAACTATAGAATCTGAGTGCCTAACAACATATCTAGATCTGCCTGAGAAACAGGGTAACTTACCACCCTGAAGACAAGAACATAAGACTGGCTGACTTTGCCACCTTCTGATTGTAGAGCCTTAGGGCCTTGAGCAAACAGAAGCAATAGCTAGGTAGTGGTTACAGTCAGCCTTGGGAAATACCTAGTGCTGTATTCACTTCAGGTCTGACCCAGCACACTTTCAGTGGTTGTGGACATAGGGGTGCTTGTGTCACCCTGCCCTTGTTTCAGGCAGCTCAGAACATAGAGAAAGGGGGAGACCCAATTCATTTGGGAGAAAGTAAGGGAAGAGAACAAGAGTCCCTACCTGGTGATCCAGAGAATTTGTCCAAATCTTATCAAGGACTATAAAGGTGGTAACACTGAGTCTGCAAGAACTAAAGCATTACTGGGCTTGGGGTGCCCTCTAACACAAATATGGGTGCAGTGACCAAAATTTTAGATTACAACACTCAAATCCCTTTGAATACCTGGAAAACCTTCCCAAAAAGGATGTATATAAACAAGCCCACACTGACAAGACTACCATAAGTATCTAACTCTTCAGTGTCCAGACACTGAGGAACATCCACAAACAACAAGACCATTCAGGAAAACACGACCTCACCAAATGAGATAAATAATACATCAGGCACAAATTTCAGAGAGACAGATATATGTGACTATTCAGATAGAGAATTCAAAATTGCTGTTTTGAGGAAACTCAAATAAATTCAAGATAACACAGAAAAATTCAGAATCCCATCAGACAAACTTAACAAAGACATTGAAACAATTCAAAAGAATCATACTGAATTGGCAAATTGACATACTTAAGAATGCATCAGAATCCTTTAATGGCAGAATGGATCAAGCAGAAAAAAAAAAAAACATCATGAGCTTGAAGACAGGCTATTTGAAAATACACACTCAGAGGAGACAAAACAAAAAAGAATAAAAAGTGAACCACAATGAAAAGATTTAGAAAACAGCCTCAAAAGGGCAAATCTAAGAGTTATTCCCCTTACACAGGAGGTAGAGAAAGAGATAGGGGTAGAAAACGTATTCAAAGAAATAAAATAGGAGAACATTCCAAACATGAAGATATCAATATTCAAGTACAAGATGATTATGGAACACCAAGCACATTTAACCCAAAAACTACATCAAGGCATTTAATAATCAAACTCCAAAAGGTCAAGGATAAAGAAGGGATGCTAAAAACAGCAAAAGAAAATAAGTAAATAGCATACAATGGAGTTCCAATACATCTGGCAGCCGACTTCCTAATAAAAATGTTACAGGCCAAGGGAGAGAGACATAACATATTTAAAGTGCTGAAGGAAGAAAACTTTTATCCTAAAATAATATATCTGGTGAACATATCCTACTGTGAACCCAGAAAATCTGAGACAGGTCTCAGTTAATTTAGAAAGTTTATTTTGCAAAGATTGAGGATGTGCCCGTGACACAACCTCAGGAAGTCCTGACAACATGTGCCCGAGGTGGTCAGGGCACTGCTTGGTTTTATACATTTTACGGAGACATGAGACATCAATCAATATATGTAAAAAGTACATTGGTGCAGTCTGAAAAGGAAGGACCACTTGAAGCAAAGGCAGGAAGACTCCAAGTAAGAAAGGAGCTTCCAGGTCACAGATAGGTGGTACACAAGCAGTTGCATTCTTTTGAGTTTCTGATTAGCCTTTCCAAAGGAGGCTATCCGGTATGCATCTATCTCAGAGAGCAGAGGGGTGACTTTGAATAGAATGAGAGGCAGTTTTGCCCTAAGCAGTTTCCAGCCTGAGTTTTCCTTAATGATTTTTGGGGCCGGAGCTGTTTTCTTTTCACATTTCCCCCTTTTTCTTTCAAAAAATTTTCTGGAGAAAGCATTTTACAAGAAAATGAGTCTCTGGTCTCAGGTTTCATATGATCTCTCATGGTTATGATGGTTTATTCCTAGATGGGGAGGTCCCAAAAGCTCATTAACAGGTTGTGAAGTCTCATGTTCTGCGAAGATAAAATAGGGAGGAGGAAGGGAGAAACAACAACAACAAACAAACAAAAAATCTTGGAAAAATTAATATAGGGCATATTACTCTGAAGCCCATACATTAGTAGGCAGGTATGAAAGTGGTTTATATATGTAAATAGGTTGCTGTTATTTTCTGCTGAAGTTTAAGTTGTCTGGCTTCAGTTCGCAGGATTTTAAGAAAGCACAGCTTAGTTTTCAGTAACTCCAAATTAGGAAAACTGGAACTGGGGGGGAAAAAAGAAGAAAAGAAATTGAAAACATTATTTTGAAGACTTGTAGCCAAGAAAAATTAGAATTCGGTCCAAGCTGTAGAAAATAATAAAAATTGAATGAAACATTAGGGAAGACTAGAATCTAACAACAAGTCTCCTGTACTTTTGAAACACAATTTTTTCTCTTCCCAGTTTCCCATTTTTACTAAAGATAAATAGGACTGGTTTGCTTTATTATACTTGGCCTAATTATTTGTGTACAGTGCAGAAAGAATAATTTTTTACATAAGCTTTTAAATTGGCTTTGATGGAACTTTGTTCCATAGGAGAAATCTCAAATAAGGCTTTTTAAAGCTGAGCCCAGCCATGGATTTGTGCGACCAAAGAAGGTCTTGTTTTAGCAGTAAGGAATAATTCACCCTAGGTTAGCATTGTTCTAGAACTAATGTTTCCTAAGCAACACACAAAAGTATCAGACTTTTCCAGGTAACTTAACTGCAGCATAGAGCAAACCTCAAGTAAACTTCTAGAAACACAAAAATAATTAGCATTCAGTAAGGTAGAAGAAAGACTGAACATGTTGAGTGGACTGATATAGTTTGGATGTTTGTCCTCTTCAGATCTCATGTTAGAATGTAATTCCTACTGTTGGATGTGGGACCTGGTGCTAGGTGATTGGATTATGGGGATGGATCCTCCAAGATTGGTTTAGCACCATCCCCTTGGTGATAAGTGAGTTATCACTGAGTTCACACAAAATCTGGTTGTTTAAAAGTCTGGGACCTTCCCCGCCCCTTACTCTCTTGTTCCTCATCTTGCCATGTGATATACTGGCTCCCCTTCACCTTCTGCCATGATTGTAAGTTTCCTGAAGCCCTCTCCGGAAGCATATGTCAGCAGTATGCTCCCTGTACAGCCTGCAGAACTATGAGACAATTAAACATCTTTTATTCATAAATTATCTAGCCTCAGGTATTTCTTTATAACAACTCAAGAATGGCAGAATACATGAACACCTGGAAAATAGAAAAAGACCAGAATATAACTTTTACAGGTAAAAATCAGAATTTGTAAGATGAAAATTACATTAGATTTAACATTGCCAAAGAAAGATTGGTGAACTTGAAGACACAGCAATGGAACTATTCAAGATTAAACATACACCAAAAAGTCAATCAAAGAGGATATCCATGAGCTGTGGGAAAGCTTCAGATGGCCTAGTAAACATTTGGTTAATCAACTAAACACTAATATAGGTAATGCTGTAAGTGAAACTAAGATTATTAATCTGCTGAAAAGGGGAGATTATTAGATTATCCAGATGAGCTCAATGAAATTATGTGACCTCTTAGAACCAGTGTAAAAAGCTGAAAAACCAACCTGAGAGATGAGACAGAAAAGAAATTTGGAGAGGTTCAAATTATGAGAGAGACTTGACTTACCATTGTCAGGGTAGGGATAGCCTGGAAAACATAAGAAGGAGTGTTAGTAGTCTCTGGGTACAAAAAAAATAGTTCCTGGCAGACAGCCAGCAAGAAATTTGGGAACCTAGTTATACAAACACAAGGAATTAAATTTAGCCACCAAACTAAATGGCCTTGAGGTGATTTTTTCTCCCCCAAACCTCCCATGAGAGCCCTGTTTGATTGACAACTTTATTTCCACATTGTGAAACCTAGAGCAGAAAAACTTGCCAAGCCAAACTGGAATACGGATATACAGAACAATGAGATAACACATTTGTGTTATTTCTAAAGCCTTTAAAGTATATGGTAATGTTATGGCAACAATAGAAAACTAATACAAACTGCATAGAAAAATAGACAAACCAGCATTTATAGTTAAAGATATCAATAACCCTTTCTCAATAATTGATAGAACCAAAATTAAAAATAAATAAGTTTATAGTAGACTTGAACGAGAGCATCAACAACAGGATTCAATTAACATTTATAGAACACTCAGCCAATCAACAACAGGATTCATATCCTAAGTAAATAATAGTTTCACTCTCCTTTTGGTTGTAAAAATAATTTCCCAGTGGAAGCTTGAGTTTAAAAGTGATCCTTTTATAAAGCAAGTTGAACATTCACACACTGATGGTGGGAACATAAAATGGTACAATCACTTAGGAAAGCAGTTTGGAAGTTTCTCACAAATTGAAGCATTCATCTATCCTGTGACCCAGTCATCCTACTCGTAGATGTTTGCCCAAGAGAAGACTTGTCCATGAATATTCATGATAACTTTATTTACAGTAGTCAAAATCTAGAACTGATCTACATATTCATTGGCAGGGAAATGGATAAACATATTGTTGTATATTCACACAGTGGAATACTCTTCAGGGATAAAAATAAATTAAATACAAACATCCAACAACATAGATTAATCTGAGAATAATTATGCCAAAGGAAGGAAGCCAGACAAAATAGAGTACATATTGTATGGTTTCATTTATATAACAATTTTTACCAAATACAAGCTAACCTACAAAGACAGAAAGGAGTTCAGTGCTTTTCTGGGGTAGGTGGTACAGAGAGGGACATGAGTGAGGGCTTATAAAGTGACACTAGGGGCCTTTTGTGGGTGATGGGATGTTCACTCACTTGATGGTAGTGATGGTTTTATGGGTGCATATATGGTCATGTATCACTTAATATGGGGATATGTTCTAAGAAATGTATCATTAGCAATGTTATTATTGTGCAGACTTGATAGAGTGTACTTCAAAAACCTAATGGTATACTGCCTACTATATGACTATATATATACATGTACACATATATACAGTATAGCCTATTGCTCCTAGGGTACAAACCTATACAGCATGTAACTGCACCGAATATTGTAGGCTTTTGTATCACAATGGTTAGTATTTTTGATATAAACATACTTAAACATATAAAAGTTTCCTAACAATACAGTATAAAAGATAAAGGTAAAACATGGTATACCTTTATAGGCACTTAACACGCGTGAAGCTTGTGGGACTGGAAGTTGCTCTGGGTGAGTTAATGAGTGGTGAGTGAATGTGAAAGCCTAGGAAATTATCATATACTACCGTAGATTTTATAAACACTGTACCCATAGGATACATTAAATTTATAAAGAAACATTTTTCCTTCAATAATAAATGATTTTTAAAGGCTTGTTTATTATTTTATAACATTTAGCTTAAAACACAAGCATGTTGTATAGCTGTACAAAATATTTTTATATCTTTATTCTATAAGCTTTCTTCTATTTAAAACATTTTAAAATTATTTTTTACTTCTTAAACTATTTTTTGTTAAAAACTGCAACACAAACACACACATTAGCCTAGGCCTACATAGGGTTAAGAACATCAATGTCACTGTCTTTTAGCTTCACGTCTTGTCCCACTGGAAGGTCTTGAGGGGCAATAATGTGAATGGAGCTGTCATCTCCTAGGATAATAATGTCTTCTTCTGGAATAACTCCTGAAGGACCTGCCAGAAGATGTGTTACAGTTAGCTTTTGTTTTCTTAATAAGTAGTAGGAGTACATTCTAAAATAACAACAAAAAGTATAACTCAGTAAATACATAAACCAGTAACATAATTGTTTAATCATTGATATGGTTTGGCTCTTTGTCCCCACCCTCATCTCATTTCGAATTGTAATCCCCATGTGTCAAGGGAGGGGCATAGTGACAAGTGATTGGATCACAGGGGCGGATGTACTCTATGCAGTTCTCATGATAGTGAGTGAGTTTTCATGAAATCTGATATTTTAAAATTAAGGGACTTCGCCCCTACCCCTTCCCTGCCACCTTGTGAAGAAGGTGCTTGCTTCTGTTATACCTTCTGCCATGAATGTAAGATTCCTAAGGCTTCCCCAGTCACAACTGAGTCAATTAAATCTCTTCATTATAAATTACCCAGCCTCAGTTAGTTCTTTATAACAGTGTGAAAATGAACTAATACAGAGAATTGTTACCAGAAGTAGGGTACTGCTATAAAGATACATGCAAATGTGGAAGCAACTTTGGAACTGGGTAATGGGCAAAGGTTGGAAAAGTTTGAAAGGCTCAGAAGACAGAAAGATGTGGGAAAGTTTGAAACTTCCTAGAGACTTGTTGACTGGTTATGACTAAAGTGCTGATAGTGATATTGACAAAGAAGTCCTTGCTGAGGTGTTCTCAGATAGAGATGAGGAACTTATTGGGACCTGGAGTAAAGGTCACTCACTCTTGCTATGCTATAGCAGAGACTGATGGCATTTTTCCCCAGCCCCAGAGATCTCTGGAACTTTGGACTTGAGAGATATGATTTAAGGCATCTGATAGAAGAAATTGCTAAGCAACGAAGCATTCAAGATGTGAAGTGGCTGCTCCTAAGAACATATAGTCATATGGGTTCATAAAGAGATGCTCTGAAATCAGAACTTTCGTTTAAAAAGGAAGCAGAGCATACAAGTTTGGAAAATTTGCAGCCCAGCCATGTGGTAGAAAAGAAAAAAACATTTCTCAGAGAGAAATTCAAGCCTGTTACAGAAATTTGCATAAGTAAAGAGGAGCTGAATGTTAATAGCCAAGACAAAGGGGAAAATGTCTTCAGGGCATGTCAGAGACGTTTATGACAGCCCCTCTCATCACAGGCATAGAAACCTGGGATTTAGGCCAGTCGCGGAGGCTCACGCCTGTAATCCCAGCACTTTGGGAGGCTGAGGCAGGCGGATCATGAGGTCAGGAGATTGAGACCATCCTGGCTAACACGGTGAAACCCCATCTCTACTAAAAATACATAAAAATTAGCCAAGCGTGTAGTGGGTGCCTGTAATCCCAGCTGCTCAGGAGGCTGAGGTGGGAGAATGGCTTGAACCCAGGAGGCAGAGCTTGTAGTGAGCTGAGATCATGCCACTGCACTCCAGCCTGGGCGACAGAGCAAGACTCTGTCTCAAAAAAAAAAGAAACTTAGGATTTAAAAAAACTTGTTTTGTGGACTAGGCCCAGGGCCTTACTGTTCTGTGCAGCCTCAGGACATGATGTTCTGCATCCCAGTCTCTCCAATTCCAGCCATGGCTAAAAGGGGCCAAGGTACAGATAGAGCCATTCTTTCAGAGGATGCAAGCCCCAAGCCTTGGTGGTTTCCACGTGGTGTTGGGCCTGACAGTGCAGAGAAGGCAAGAGTTTAAAAACCTTCACCAGGATATCAGAAGATGTCTGAAAACACCTGCATGTCTAGGTAGAAGTCTGCTGCAGGGGCAGAGCCTTCATGAAAAGCTTCTAGTAGGTCAGTGTGGAGGGGAAATGTGAGGTTGGAACTCCCACACAGAGTCTCCACTGGGACACTGCCTAGTGGAGCTGTGAGAAGAAGGCTACTGTCCTCCAGTCTCCAGAATGGTAGATTGACCAACAGCTTGCACCATGAGCCTGGAAAAGCTACAGGCACTCAACACCAGCCTGTGAAAGCAGCCATGGGGGCTGTATCCTGCAGAGCCACAGAAGGAGAGCTGCCCTAGGCCTTGGGAGCCCACCCTTTGCATCAGCACGCCCTTGATGTGAGACTCGGAGTCAAAGGAGACTATTTTGCAACTTTCAGATTTAACTACTGTCCCGCTGGGTTTCAGACTTACATGGGGGCCTGTAGCCCCTTGGTTTTGGCCAATTTCTGCCATTTGAAATGAGAGCATTTACCAAATGCCGGTATTCTCATTGTATCTTGGAAGTAACTAACTTGTTTTTTATTTTACAGGCTCATAAGCAGAAGGAACTTACCGTATCTCAGATAAGACGTTGGACTTGGACTTTTGAGGTAATGCTGGAATGAATTAAGCCTTTGGGTTACTGTTGAGAAGAGATAATTGTATTTTAAAATGTGAGAAGGACATGAGATTTGGGAGGGGTCCGGGGCAGAATGATATTGTTTGTTTCTGTGTCCCCAGGCTGGGACCTGGAGGGAGGAGATTGGATCATGGGAGCGGATTTGCCATTGCTGTTCTTGTGATCGTGAGTGAATTCTCACAAGTTCTGATGGCTTAAAAGTGTGGCACTTCCCACGCTCTCTTCTTCCGCCTTGTGAAGAAGGTGCTTGCTTCTCCTTCAGCTTCTGTTATGATTGTAAGTTTCCTGAGGCCTCCCCAGCCAAGCAGACATGTGAGTCAATTAAATATATTTTCTTTATAAATTACCCATTCTCTGGTAGTTCTTTATAGCCGTGTGAAAGCATACTAATGCAATCATTATCAAGTATTGTGTACTGTGTGTAATTGTATGTGATATAACTTTTGTACACCTGGCAACACAATAAGCTTGATTTCACTAACATCACCACAAAAACGTGATTTTTTCATTGTATTGTGATGTTACAAAGTCTACGATGACACTAGGCAATAAGGACATTTTAGGTCCATTGAAATCTTAGGGGCTACCATTGTATATGTGTTCAATCACTAACTGAACGTTTTTATGTGGTATATGACTGTATGGGTCAAACATTATCAAATTGTATACCTTAAATATGTGTAGTTTACTGTATTTCAATTTTGTCCCAATAAAACTACTTTAAAATACCCATACTGTAAGGACTCATCACCCCAAAGCAAAACAGAATGTTGCAAGAATTATGTAGAACAGTTTATTTTTAAAAACCCACTGTCATACAGAAAAAAAGAAATCCATACAGGATAATAAGAGTTCTCTCTCTTGGTCATACTTATGGCCAAGTTATCATCAGTTGTTTTTATGGGGTATATTTTTGTCTAAGTGTGCCACATATTATGCTTACACAAAGATATCTAGTTTGCAGGACAGCTCTCCTGTCCTATTTATAGTTCTTAATAATCATATGCACTGTAACAAAAAGTAGTTCTAGTAATGCTTAGGACTTTTCTCTTAATAGTGAACAAATGTCAACACAATTTACACACAAGGTAATATTGATCCTTTGTCCCATGGAATATGTACTGAGAAAAACTATGGATTTTCAGCTATCATCCTATATAAATAAGTTGTAGGCTCATAAGTTATTCAAATTTCAATTCTTCCCCCATAATATAAATGACTAGTCATAAACAAATTCAAATATTTAGCTCAAACTTTTTGATTACATTAATTTATATAATAAAACACACCAATTAAAAATGATGTTGGACAACAAAACTCAAGAGATAGTCTTAAGCTAAACAACAGATTGTATTACTTTATATATAGCATCTTCCTGTTTTTGGGAATTTATATATGTCAGAATGATGCACAGATTATTATTCCTTATCTAATTATGTAGTCTAAATATTTTTAAATTTGGCTAAAAGATAGGAAAAAGTGACCAGTTTCTCATAAATGTGTTTAATATATGTTTCCTAATAGCCTCAGTTTCTTATATTATCAAAGCTCTTATACATCCACAAGTAGATAAATGTAGAACCCAGTAAACACTTATAACATGACTGAAGAGGTCCCAGAAAGTTGTCTCCTATACTAAAAATCATGAAACAATAATAATAACAGCAACAGCAACGGCAACAACATATTGCTATCTCCACATCACCAACATTCTATCCACTATGAATTGTTCATGTAACTTGATTCTATTACATTTACTTCTATCAACATGTAATTAATGAAGAGGAAATTTTTTCTCATTTTAAAATAAAAATAATTTTCAGAAGAGTTACATGTCATTAAAACAATTGTATAGTATAGTTTATCCAATTACGCTTATTGAAACATTTAGTGGGTACTCACTCTATGCGTGCCAGTATGCTGGGGCCAGAGATACGAGGATAAATATGTTGCATTTTTAGCCCTTAAAGTTATTATAATCTTGTACAGGAAATAGAGAAAAATTGATAAATTATTATATATGGCAGCAGTCCCCAACTTTTTGTCATAAGGGACCAGTTTGTAGAAGGTAATTTTTCCACGGACCAAGGCAGAGATGGTTTTGGGATGAATCTGTTCCACATCAGATCATCAGGCATCAGATTCTTATAAGGAGTGTGCAACCTAGATCCTGCACATGCGTGGTTCACAATAGTGTTGTCAGAGCTCCTATGAGAATCTAATGCAGCTACTGATCTGACAAGAGGCAGAGCTTAGGCAGTAATGCTGTCTAACTCACTGCTCACCTCCCTCTGTGTGGCCCAGTCACCAACTGCTACCAGGGGTTTAGGGATCCCTGATATATGGCATTCGCAAGTGGTATAAAAATACACGTGACAGCCCTTTACTCAAGATAGTGTGCTAGTGTGTGTGTGTGTGTGTGTGTGTGTGTGTGTCAGAGAGGATAGAATTAGAAATGAGAACAGGTTCAAGGGAGGCCTCTTTAAGAATAAGTGAGATTGCTCTCGAAATAAATTTTGAAGGATAACTAAGAGTTAATGAAGCAAAGGAAGGTAGGCCAGTAGTCACATGCTAGGAAACAACCCATGTAAAGGCTCAAGGAAGGCTTGCATATTCAGGAGCCCACAAATGGTTGACTATGGCTAGAATGTAGAGTGTGAAGAGAAAGGTGGCAATAGAGAGAAATAAATGTGAAACTTGCAGAGAATTAAAATCATCATGACGTTGTATTGTGTGTTAAAAAGTTAGGACATCATCTTGATCATATTTTTTCCTCTAATAATTTTAGCTAAGAATAGTCATTAAGAAAAAGAAGACTTTCATGACTTTTATGGGGAGAATGAGGACAGCACTAACATTTATTGAAGACCTGTTTTGTCTGGTGGTTAAGAAGAGTCTGACTCCATGTTTGATATTTGACTGCACAGCGTCTAGGCTCCTACCCTGCCCTGCCCAAATACCATATATCTGGCACTATAGAGAAATAAAACTGCATGCCTCTTGAGATTTTGGGTCCTATGGAAATTTGAACTTCACAGCCCTAGACCGAATGTGAGAACTCCTCTCCAGCCCCACTCTCACCATTACAAAAGTCAAACCAGCTCTCTGCTCATTGTTCTTGAGGCTATAGTCAGATCAGCTTGCAGTTACCTTGCTCTATGTACAATTTCTTGATGTGAATAATAAACTTCGTTGCAAATTATCAAGGTGTGTGAAGTGTCATCAGTCTGGATGTATGACCTATTAACCGGGCAGAGTCCAACTCACTTTAGTGCAGGTGATTATATAATACTGAGACTACATAAAGATTTCTCATATACAATCTTACTTAATTGTCAGAGCAACCATCTGAGATTGTTTTTATTATTTGTACTTTGGAAAGGAGAAAACTAATCTTAGAGAGGTTATTTATGCTGTCCAAATCACATAGTTATTAACTGTTATTATTAGAACTTGATCCAGTTCTGTCAAAATAACAAATTCCTGCAGAAAATGGAAATCCTGGGTAAAGTGCTGGAGATCATGACTTTGCATGACTAGAGAACATTCTTCTTATATGCAAATTTAAGAAGGCTGAAAACAAAAGAAATAATTAGCAAAAACCACTCCTTATTATGGCAGTATTCCATGGGGAAACTACAGTAATATGAAACAGAATATATTTTTTTTCAGAATTGGCATGAAAATTACTGCAAACTGCCCTCGTTTGTTTCAAAGAAATTCTTGGTTTCTGCTTTAATTTCATAATTTACCCAGGAGTCACTCAGGAGCAGGTTGTTCCAGAATCTCTGGGACACAGCTAAAGCAGTATTAAGAGGGAAATTTACAGCACTAAATACTCACATCAGAAAGCTTGAAAGATCTCAAATTGACAACCTAACATCACAATTAAAAGAGCTAGAGAGGCAAGAGCAAACTAATCCAAAAGCTAGCAGAAGACAAGAAAAAACTAAGATCAGAGAAGCACTGAAGGAGATAGAGACAGGAAACACCCTCCAAAAAATTCAGTGAATCCAGGAGCTGTTTTTTTGAAAAAAATAACAAAATAGATAGACCACTAGCTAGAGTAATAAAGAAGAGAGAAGAATCAAATAGACACAATAAAAAAATGAGAACGGGGATATCACTACTGACCCACAGAAATACAAACTACCATTAGAGAATAACATAAACACCTCTCCATAAATAAACTAGAAAATCTAGAAGAAATGGATAAATTCCTGTACACATACACCCTCCCAAGACTAAACCAGGAAGAAGTCAAAACCATGAATATACCAATAACGAGTTCTGAAATAGAGGAAGTAATTAATAATCTACCAACCAAAAAAAGCCCAGGACCAGACAGATTCACAGTCAAATTCTACCAGAAATACAAACAGGAACTGGTACCATTCCTTCTTAAACTATTCAAAACAATAGGAAAAGAGGGAATCCTCCTTAACTCATTTTATGAGGCCAGTATCATCTTCATACCAAAACCTGGCAGAGACCAATATCCCTGATGAACATCATGTGAAAATCCTCAATAAAATACTGGCAAACCGAATCCAACAGCACATCAAAAAACCTTATCCACCACGGTCAAGTCAGCTTCATCCCTAGGATACTAGTCTGGTTCAACATACACAAATCAATAAATGTAATCCATCACATAAACAGAACCAAAGACAAAAACCACATGATTATCTCAATAGATGCAGAAACGGCCTTTGATAAAGTTCAACATCCCTTCATGTTACAAACTCTCAATAAACGATATATTGATGGAATGTATCTCAAAATAATAAGAGCTACTTATGACAAACCCACAGCCAATGTCATACTGAATGGGCAAAAGCTGGAAGCATTCTCTTTGAAAAACAGCACAAAATAAGGATGCCCTTTCTCACCACTCTTATTCAATATAGTATTGGAAGTTCTGGCCAGGGCAATCAGGCAAGAGAAAGAAACAAAAGGGTATTCTAACAGGAAGAGAGGAAGTCAAAGTTTCTCTGTTTGCATATGACATGATTTTATATTTAGAAAACTCCATCATCATCTCAGCCCCCAAACTACTTAAGCTGATAAACAACTTCAGCAAAGTCTCTATACAAAATCAGTGTGAAAAACTACAGACATTCGGTTACATTAACAATATACATGCAAAGAACAAAATCATGAATGAACTCCCATTCAGAATCACTACAAAGAGAATAAAATAGTAGGAACACAGCAAAAAAGGTACGTGAAGGACCTCTTTGAGGAGAACTACAAACCACTGCTGAAGGAAATAAAAGAGGATGCAAACAAATGGAAAAACATTCCATCCTCATTGAAAGGAAGGATCGATATCATGAAAATGGTCACACTGACCAAAGTAATTTATAGATTCAATGCTATTCCCATTAAACTATCATTGACATTCTTCACAGAATTAGAAATAAACTATTTTAAATTTCATATGGAATCAAAGAAGACCCCATATAGCCAAAACAATCCTAAACAAAAAGAACAAAGCTGGAGGCATCACACTACCTGACTTCAAACAATACTACAAAGCTACAGTAACCAAAACAGCATGTTGCTGGTACCAAAACAGACATATAGTCCAATGGAGCAGAACAGGGACTTCAGAAATAACACCACACATCTACAACCATCTGATCTTCAATAAAATTCACAAAAACAAGCAATAGGAAAAAGATATCCTATTCAGTAAATGGTGCTGGGGAAACTGGCTAGCCATATGCAGAAAACTGAAACTGGACCCCTTTCTTACACCTTATACAATAATTAACTCAAGATGGATTAAAGACTTTAATGTAAAATCCAAAACCGTAAAAACAATGGAAGAAAATCTGGGCAATACCATTCAGTACATAGGCATGGGCAAAGACTTCATGACAAAAACACCAAAAGCAAAATTGCAACAAAAGCCAAAACTGACAAATGATATCTAATTAAACTAAAGAGCTTCTGCACAGCAAATGAAAACTATCATCAGAGCAAACAGGCAACCTACAGAATGGGAGAAAACTTTCGCAATCTATTCATCTGACAAAGGTCTAATATCCAGAATTCAAAAGGAACGTAAACAAATTTACAAGAAAAAAAAAAAAAAACTCCATCAAAAAGTGGACAAAGTTTATGAACAGACACCTCTCAAAAGAAGACATTTATGTGGCTAAGAAACATACAAAAAAAAGCTCAACGTCATTGATCATCAGATAAATGCAAATCCAAACCACAACGAGATATCATCTCATGCCAGTCAGAATGGTGGTTATTAAAAAGTCAGGAAACAACATATACTGGTGAGACTGTGGAGAAATAGGAGCGCTTTTACGCTGTTGATGGGAATGTAAATTAGTTCAACCATTGTGGAAGACAGTGTGGTGATTCCTCAAGGATCTAGAACCAGAAATACCGTTTGACCCAGCAATCCCATTACTGTGCATATACCCAAAGGAATGTAAATCATTCTACTATAAAGACACATGCACATGTATGTTTATTGCAGCACCATTTACAATAGCAAAGACAAATGTTCATCAATGATAGACTGGATAAAAAAATATGTTGTATGTATACACCATGGGATACTATGCAGCCATTAAAAGGATTAAGATCATATCCTTTGCAGGGACTTAAGTGAAGCTGGAAGCCATCATCCTCAGCAATCTAACACAGGAACAGAAAACCAAAAACTGCATGTTGTCACTCATAAGTGAGAGTTGAACAATGAGGACACAGAGAGGGGAACAACACACACCAGTGAGTGTTGGTGGGTGGGGGTGAGGGGTGGCAACCTAGAGGACTGGTCAATAGGTGCAGCAAACCACCATGGCACGCATATAAGTATATAATAAACCTGCACATTCTGCACATGTATCTCATTTTTATTAGAAGAAAAAAAAATTAGTGGACAGTGTCAATAATGAAATTCATTCATGAAAGTGCCTTCTATAGAGGAAGCAAACAGTTCTTCTCCTTGGTTTTTCTCAATTCTGTTATTTCTTTTATGACTTTTTCCAAAGAAAGTGCTTGCCTTTGTCTTTGGGACCTGGGAGGTAACCTCCAAACACTTAGAATAACCCAAGAGATAGGAATGCCTTTGTTATTTATATGGAGCCCCTTGAACCATACCTGATAGTTTATGCGAATGAGGTGACTCATAATGGGTCTCTCCAACCACGTGATAACAGCAAGACCTCTAGAAATTACAGAGGCTGGAGACTAATTTCAAACATAGGAGTTATCAATCAATCACGCTTACTTACTGGAGTCTCAATAAAACTTCTGGACACCAAAGTTTAGGTGTGCTTTGTGGTTGACATATTCAGTGTGTATCATTACACATTAATGACAGGAAAGTAACACATCCTGATAACGATGGAAGATTTACATGTGAAGCCCTCCCAGATGCTGCCCGATGTGTCTCTTACTTTGTTGAATTTTCTGTGCTCTTGCCCTTAGTAAGCTATAACTGTGAGTATAATAATTTTCAGTGAGTTCTGTGAGTCTTTCTGTTGAATGATCAAACCTGAGAATGGCTTTGGGAACCCTCCAAACTTATACATGATGTCAGAAGTGAGGATAGTTTTGAGTGAACTCTTTCTCTAACTTTGTCATTGTCCCCTAATTAAAACCATTTTTTCAAAGGTTGTGACAGTGAGAGAAATCTAATATGGCTGGGTCCATCTTGCTTTTAGCCTCACAGACTGGCTGTCTTCACTCATTCCTGGGTGTATGCCAAGCTAACCACGGGAGGAATTTAGATTATAGTTTAACTTTAAAGCAAGAGTGAAAATAGTCTGTCCCTAAAACTCATTTTTTGGGGACTGAAACTGCCTTTGTAAAACCAACAAAAGGTCGGGAGATTCAAATTCTAGAAAAGGTCTGAATTCTGCTTAAATGTAGGCATAGTTTCTATAATCTCTTACTACTCAGGAGTCATGTCGTCAGAGGTCACAAAATTTTGTGATTTCCTCAATTGCTCCCATCACTATTATGGAATCTAAGATTGGTCTTCTGAGATGTTTTTCAGCTTTTGGCATTCTGGCAACCAACTGACCCCACCCAGACCTGTGACTCATGACTCAAGCAGTCATGCAACCCATATCCAGAGGTGGGTTCAGCACATGAGGACTGTTCCAGAATCTCATTTCATTCCCAAGCAATTGGCAGTGCCCATTCCCTAGCCCCCGGCCCACCAAATTATTTATATAAACCCTAGCCTCTGAGTTCTCAGGGAGAGAGACTTGAGTAATATCTCAGTCTTCTGCCTGGCTAGCCTGACATTAATTAAACTCTTTCTTTACTGTGGTAGCATGTTCTTGGTGAATTGTTTTTGCCTATGCAGGATGCAGGAAGTTGGGTGATTACATAATTGCTTGCAGCTAGGGTCAGAAGCTTTGGTCAGACTTGCAATTCTGGAGAACTGTGCCTTTAATCTTGCAATGTGGTTAATGCCAGGAACTTAACATAGCTAAACTGCAACGTAGTCACTTCTGACTTTGGGAAAGGAATAGCAGTATTAAAAAAGAATTCCACTCATTTCACAAGTATTAGCTACTAATGTGTGACTTCAATATCAGAAATATAAAGATAAACAATTCGAACTGTCAGATTATTTTTAAATATAAAAAATATCAAACGTGATTAAAAGTATGCTTCAGTAGACTATGAAATGGTAGATAAATCTCACAAAAGTAAATAGAAAATAATGGCAGGCTACGAAGCATGCATGTTTGTAGTATATCTTCATATATTGGAAAACATTGCTATATTTTTACAGTAAGATAAATTATTCTTATGCATAATCTGTCAGTTTATTATACACAGGAAGACTTTTACTTTATGCTAAATTACACAGTTGGCCACTAGAGTGCGCTAAAACATTTTCTTTGATGAAAACATTTTTTTTCTGAAATCGATTCTAAGCTACTCTTAGCAAAAATTTTCATTTTCTGCTGAATTAATATTGTAAAACGTATATGAGAAAATTATAATAGAACAAATTTTCAACATTTTTATTAAATATATTAAATTTTTTACACCTTTGTGATATCTGTATATGCGTGAAGATTCTAAAAAGTAATAGAAACACTCGTTGTAATAACCATTATTAATTCCAGCAAGAAATAAAGCACTGGTTTTCACATTATCTATTTCACTGAAGAAAAACAATGTGCATAATTGGTAGCAGGGCCCAAACTCAAGGAGAATAAATATATCAGAAAATGCATTACAGTATTTGTACTTTGGTTTTATTCAGAAGACTGCTGTCATGTAGAAATATGCCTATTTTGATTATATTAGTGTAATTAAAGTTTAAAGGACTTTTAAGGGGAGGACACATAATAAGAAACAAAGTGGCTTTTTGTAGCCATGCTGTTATTTATGGAATTAACTAGTATCACCTAAGGCAAGTCCTGTCAGAAAGCAGCTAACTACAAAGAGGAGGACAGAACAGGAACCCAGAATACAAACATGTCTTTTACCTTCTGGTCATACCCCTCCACTACTGAAACATCAAGATTCAGGAAAAAGGCAAGGCCCTAATTTCTAGCTATGTATCTTTCTGCCAGCTCACAAAAATTTAAGTAACACGCTAAGGCATATGTAGATATATGCATTTGTTGATGTAGAGGAAGAGAAAGGCATATCTTGTCAGTAGACTCTGGCACCTCTGATCCTAATATTTTCGGCAGCATTTTAAGATGGTCATCTAAATCCCAACATACCAAGACTGAAAATGTAGTCTAATGTTTTATCCCTGATGGGGATCCATGACAGCCAATATTAAGAATTAGAGAGATGCTGTAACTATAGATACAGGGGGTATTCAAAAGGATCCAAAGAATAAATTTAGTTGAATAGGTTTCACATTTAGTACATGAATTTTATAAGAAGCTTTCTTCACCCAAATTGCATAAAAATAAAAGACATAACAACAAAAGACATTGTTAAAATTTGTCAAAAAAAAAAATACTACTCCGAAATATTTGAGACTCAGTTGATTTTATAGGTATGCTCCCTCAAAACTACAGGGGCTAATGATTCACATGTATTTTAGTTTCTTCTAGAGGGTAAACAAGGAAAATTCCTATTTCATTTATGAGGCAAGTATACTACCTTAATACAAAAACCTGATAAAGAAAGTACAATTATGAAATCTAAAAACCAAATTGATTTATGGAGGTGGACACAATAACCTTAATTGTTAAGTAATGAAATTCATGAGTGCATTAAAATAACCCTACACTATGATCAAACACAATTTACTCCATAAATGTGAGGATTGTTCAAAAGCAATCTGTTATTATAATGGCTTTCCTTAATAGAGCAAATGCAGTAGCACACACA